>NC_133037.1:2603333-3252916 GCF_048771995.1 Taeniopygia guttata
TGAGCAGAAAGGAAAACTGGAGGACTGATTAAACCACATTTAAACCATGAGGACATGCAAAACTGAGAATTTTCCAGGCTCATTAAAATAAACCTTAATTACAGAACCCAGGTTTATCTATGTCATCCAATGTCACAATACTTCAAGGCAGGTGATGAGGAGAAAAAGGCAAAAATCCCCAACAACTGCATCCAGCAGCAGAGCAGTATCTGCATTATTCATCATCAGTCGTGCAGTGACAGATCCAAAATAATTAGTATTATTCACATTAACTTATGCAATTCCTCTGCCTAAAGAGAAGCCATAAAGAAATGTAAAGTAATTATAAAGCAGAGATGCTCTGGATGAGCTGGGAAGTTCTGGTGGAGCAAAGCTTGGAGGGAGGAGGAAGAGCAAAACTTGGAGTGGCAAAAAAGGCAGTTGTCAAAGGAGAAAAGTAAATTAATTTAAAATTCTGGTGTGTACCTCACAGATTAGGGAAACCTGTGACTTTGCAGCAAAAAAAAATGAGGGGCGGGGAAAGAAAGGGGAACAAAAAAGAAGTAAAAAGGAGAAAAAATAACAATGGAGAAGAAACAGAAAAGAAACAATAAATCAACAAGATATAAAAAAGAACATAGAAAATATTTTTAAAACATATATATTATGTTCTTTTAGTCTGAGATTTCATGACAAAAGCTAGGACAGAGTCCTATTAAATGTGGCACAGAATCCTGAATAGTTTCAGTCTGAAGGGACCTTAAATCCCACCCAGTGCCCCCCTGCCATGGCAGGGACACCTCCCACTGTCCCAGGTGCTCCAGCCCCAATGTCCAGCCTGGCCTTGGGCACTGCCAGGGATCCAGGGGCAGCCACAGCTGCTCAGGGCACCTGTGCCAGGGCTGCCCACCCTCCCAGGGAGGAATTCCTGCCCAATACCCCATTAACCCTCTTCTCTTTCAGCCTGATGCATTTTCCCTTGTCCTATCCCTGTTTTTCCTGATGAAAATCAGAAACTTTTATCCCTACAAGGATCTCTGTCTGAAAAAATAATTGACATTTGCTTTCTCTCCAAAGGTAGAATCACCACTAAAGTAACATCAGAGTTAGCAAGAGATTCCAGCAGAGTTTGACTCTCACCTCCAGAAGGAATTGCAGGAAACTCCAGCACAGTTTGAGCAAATCTTCAGAATCTGGAAGGGCACTGCCTCAATGTGCAGCTCTCCCCATTTATTACAAAGACAGAAAGAAGCTGCTTTCCCTCAGAAGGAGCCAAAAAGAAAAGAAAAAAATCTCTGCCAGGAAAAAAAACCTGACACATCCCAGAGCAGCCAAATCTGGAGCTCATTAGCCTGGACTCTGCACATCCTTGTGCCAGCTGGGAATGTTCAACCTTCCAAAGGGCTTTGGTAGGACACTGAAAATCCAAGCAGTGCTGGAGAGAATCTGATTTTCGGCAGAGAAAGTCAGAGTTTTCTGCCAGGTCCCCACAAAGCACCTGAATCTGAGTTTTTCAAAGCTCAAATACATCAGAAACACACTGAACAAAGGAAACCTGGTGCATCCGGTCAGCAAACATGTGGCTAAAAATCTCATTCCTGTCTGAGCCAGAGACAGAAAAGGTAAAAGGAATGGTTCCAGTAAAGGTTGTTTTAGGTGTGTTTTAAGAAGCAGAGAGTACCAGGCACTTGAGAATAAACTCAGATGTCTCAGCTCTGCCCGTCCGCTCTGAGGGGACACCAGGCACAGCTGAGAGATTGAGAAAGCTGGGTTTGTAAAGGGATAGAAGAAAAAGAAAAAAATTCACAACAGCAACAACAAAACCCACAAGACATCTGAGCTAAGACTGGAACTCAGAAATAATCCTGCCTTTGTAGGCAAAAATCCTGACCTTACACTGAGATGGGCAATAACCAAGGCTCTGAGTTGCACAACTGCAAAGAGACCAAGAGAAGGTGGGGGGACAGACAAAAAACCAAAAAACACCAACTCAGTCTTGTGGGGACGTGTCACAAACATCTCCCCGCGGTGCTCTGACACCACCACAACTCCCAAAACCTGCCCTGCACACCCTGAACCAGACAATATCTCACATCTGCCCCTTTCTGGTGCCACCAACCAGCCACGAGACCCCAAAACCAGCTCAGGAATTCCAGACCTTCCTGGGTTATCCTCTGTGCTTCTCCTCCTCACTGCTCTGGATGGCTTTGGGACCTCTCTTGTCCCCTCATGCTCCTCCTGGGTTGATGCCACCTCCGTTCCTCCAAGATTTCCAGAGCAGCTTCTCCAAGGAACCCAGACAATTCCAGGGAATCGAATCTGAACTGCTCTGCAGATGCACCGAGTGGCCATTTAAGCAGTGACTCATCTTTTCTGGGAGCCTTGTAAGGAGCTGGGCTGGCACGTTTTCAAGGCACATTTCTTAATCCCGAGTTTTGCAATTTGCAGGGTGATACATCCCGGAGCTGGGAATATGGATCAGATGGCAGCAGAACCTCTTTTACAGGGGAAAAGTGTTTAGCACCAGATTTTCCTGTGTGTGGCACTTGCAAAGGGTGATCCTAAAATATCTGAGTTTGTCCTTCTGCCCTATCTCAATTAACTCCTCTTTTAAAGGGAGTCAGCTCAACTTGGCCAAGAAATACATAAATTCTATCTTCTGTTATAGCTGAGCTAATGACATTTTAAATATTTTTAAAATTAATTCCTTAACTCTGCTGATTTCTGTCTCTGACTCTCAGAGTCATCTGAAACTTTTCCAAATATTTTTGTTTGTTTGTTTGTTTTTGTGGTTTGTTTTGCAATTATCAGCATCATATTCCCTACACCTGCCTTCATTTTCTGGGGGTTCTGTTAAGATCAGTTTATCAATAAATTTTATGTGGCCAAATTACTGAAAGTACTGTGAAACTCTGAGTAATTAGTGTGTAAACAATTAACACTCAAGTAAGATCACTTCCAACAAGTCCATCCTAGGCTATGAAGGCCTTTTACATAATTTCTCTTAGATCATCATTAAATATTTCTACATCTTCATTTTTCCACCCTGAACCTGCTAACTACAGAGAGGACCAGGTTCTTTCCAGGAGAATCTCAGGATTCACCAAAGACCCTACGCCAATTCATGATGTACAGCAGCTTTTTTATCAATTACATTTCCAAACAGTAAATTATTTCTGATTGTTCAGAATTTTCTAGCAGAAATCAGTGTGCACCTGCCTTTGCTACGTCACCAAGCTGCTGCTTCTCTGCAACTTCCTGGTGAGATAAAAGCCTGGAAGTTCTTTTATCCATCTTTTCAATGGATTGCAGATGGGGGAAAGTGGCAGACTTGGAGACAAAAAAAACCCAACCCAACTGAGTCAGAGAAATCTGATGATTCATCCAAACCCAAGGGAAGAGGAATGAAGGAGATTTTCTCCCATATCCTGCTGTAAAACAAGTAAATAATGTCCAGTGCATCCAGGTCACTAATTTTGGACAACTCAGCAGGGAACTGCACAACCTCCTCCACAGAAACAGTCACAAATTAACAATCACTAATTAAGCTAATGCCTTATGTTCCACTTCTCAATGAAATGAGCTATTATGGGAGTCTGGAGAGATGAATACCAAAATAAGATCCCTAAAGGAACCCCAATAATGGAGCAGCGATGAGCAGCAGCCTTGTCCCTAAGGATCAGGGTGCCAGCCTGTGCTCCGATGTCAGAGCTCCTACCTGAGCACCTGGAACACGAGATTTATTCTTTAAATACAAATATACATATTCATATAAATACACATCTGTGATCTGTAAAGAACACTTAACTCACAGCAAGGTGAAGAATCAGTGATATTAATTAGATATTTTAAGACTGAAAATCTCTGTTCTTGGCAGTTCTACCACTCTACAGCAAAACATTCCCTTACCCTTTCACACACAGAAAAAAAAAGCAATTCCTTTTTCACATTGATCCTTTCCTGATGCATTTCTCCCCAAAACGGTGGCACACACTCCTCTGCTGCCTTGTGGCACAATCCTCCTCCATCAGCAGCATCCAGAGCTTGGTTCTTGCCTCCTGTGGGGTCAGAGGAGGAGCTGCTCTCCCTCAGACCCAGCTCTAAATTCCACCTCACCTCTTCTACAAGCGGGAAATGACTTTGAACAGAACCAGTGCCCCGAGAAGCCCAAGCTCAGGTTAATCCTAACACCAGGCAACTTTCTCCTTAATAATTCCTGCAAGAAGGGAAAATAAAGTTTCATGGCTGGCCATTGCCAGCAATGCTCAGGGAGTCAAAGGCTTCATGATGGGAGCTCCAAAAAAATCTGTCAAAAGCATCAGCAGCCCTGAGGAGACAAAAGTCCATGTTCCAGCCCCTTGGCTGAAGAAATCCTTTCATGAGTGGCATCAAGAGCTGCTCTTCGTTGCAAAGCAATGGACGAGCAGAAAGTTTTGCCAGTGCTTTGTGATTTTGGCTGTTTTGGTGTTCCACCAGTGCCTTGACAAGGCTTAAATACAGAAAGATTTGGTAAAGCCACTCCTTCCCAAAATGCTGGTTTTAAAAGTAAAAATGCCTCTGTTAGCATCTTCAGGGTGAAATGATCATTTACTCAGTTCCAGGCTGGGCTGTCAGAGTTTTACTGAAAATGCTGAATTATCCAATCTCTGCCCCAGCAGCACTCAGCCCCAGGGACTGACCCATCCTCACCCAGCCCTGGGGACAGAACACAGCACCCAGAGGTGTGGGGAAACCCCAAAAACATCCTTTTCCCAGAAGTCACCAGCATTCTTGAAGACAAAAACTCAAATATAACCCATTTTCATTTCTCTGAAATTTTCATTTCAGAGAAATGAAAATCCTGTGTGATGAGCAGAGGTTTGGCAAATACTGCACACTTTGGGGGTATAAAGGTTATAATGTTGAAATGCACTGGATTAATGAGAATTGTAGGGATTTTTTTCCCTTGGCAAAGGGGAAAAAAAGGAAATGCTCTTTCTGGGACAGCTTGTGATGAAATGAGGCTTTTGACACTTGTGCAGCCTGTCCCAGCTCTCCAAACCCCTCCACCACTGGCAAACAGGGGAGCTGCAAAAGAAAGAAACTCCAGACAGAGCTTCCACTGAGAAAAAAGATATTTTGCAAATTCTGCTTGAGAGCAGCTGACTGGCAAACCTCAGAGCATTTGCAGCTCAGGCAGGCTGTGCAGAACACGGGCTGTGAGTAACCCTGGAGTATCTCCTGCCTGCTGGGGAAGGCTGAGCAGGCACCAGCTCTGCCCCGTGCAGGGGATGTCAGGCAGTGGGAAACCAAAACAGCCTCTGAGGTACACAGGTTACAGAATACCTTGTTTTGTCAGAAAGGCTCCATTTTTAATTACCTGGAGAGGATTGCTTTCCCTGTTATTTTGTGCTCTAGGGTTATTATTAACTTTTTAACATAAATCTGCATTGTAGAACTGTAAACCCGAGTTGGTTAATGAAAACAACCACCCTGTAGGGGCACAGCAGCTCAACAGATGATCAAAAAGCCTTTTTTTTTGCATCATTAATCTGCAGGATTTCGTGAAAGAATTAAGAAAAATAAGCATTTCTCAAACACAGGCATGAAGCATCCTTGAAAATATCAATCCCTCCCCCCAAAATCAGTTTGCCCACAACCACTACCCTGCAACAAAGAGCCCCACAAACCCAAAATGAAATCATTAAGCAGCAAGAACTCGGTGGAGAGCTCTCCTTGCCCATGGAAGAGGTTTCATAGCCGTTCATTAATTCCCAAATGAGGGATGCTGGGCGCAGACAGTGTCCCTTTGTCTCCTGGCTGAGTGAGTCCCTCGTTAGTGGTGTCCCCTCAGCCCTGTCCCCATTGTGCTGTGGTGACAGAGACCTCGTGGGCAGCTCCAGCCAACGCCAGAAAGAGCCCTGGATGTTCCTCACAGCCTCTTCCCAGGGAAAACCCTCCCGATCCTGGCGGCTCCCCCCTTCCAGCAGCCCCAGTCTGTAGCAAGCACATTTCTCTCCCTCTCAGGATTTTCATAGAGGTGCACAGAGAAAGGAAAGAGAAAACAATTTCTATTTCTGCTCCTTGTTTTTCCCGTGTGGAATGTGTTTGGAGAATTGTTTCCCTGAGGTGAGTTCTGGGTTGGATTCTGGTGAGGATTGTTTGAGCTGATGGCCAATCCAATCCAACCCAATCCAATCCAATCCAATCCAATCCAATCCAATCCAATCCAATCCAACCCACCTGGGACTGGGGTCTCAGAGAGGGTCACCAGTTATGTTAGAGAAAGTAGTATGCAGTTTTATTATACTCCTTTTTTATATAGTATATTAATGTATTTTAGCATAGTAATAATAAAGAAATAATTCAGCCTTCTGACTTGAGTCAGACATCGTCATTTCTTCCCATTGGGTTCACCTACATTTACAATAACAGTGAGGGCTGAGCAGCCTCCCAGGATTGTCCCCTGCCTGCCCAAATCAACACCTGGCAGCAGCAGGAGGGTTGGAAGTCACTGCAGCTCCTGTTTCCAAAAGCTGCTGTCTCCTTATGGAGCACCTCACCGAGACTGGCCTGACAGAGATGTGACAAATAACTTGGGGGTTTTCTTTAAATGCTGCCAAGCTAATGACATGTTCCCTCCAAACCCTTCCTGTCAGGCCACATCATAAATTGCTGCAGCAGAAGTTATTCCTGAGCAGCTCTAAGATGGATGGATCGTTGTTCAGTTGTACTGACAGCCTGTGGGTTTTAATCTGATTATTTGGCTGTACCATCTCCTGTGGCTGCCTGGAAATAGGATTTCCATCTCTTGGAGAATTCTCACTTTACATATTTCCTCACTACTCCATTTGAAAAAAAAAAATCAATTTCTTCTTAACACTTCCATGCCAAGCTTAACATTTTTTTTTAATCCTGCCTAGAACAAAATCGTTGCTTGTGTGTGAGCATGGCAAAGCAGGGTAATGAGTTATTGCTCAGTGGCCTGATGCACCTTTTCCCCTCAGTGCAGTTGTTCTTCTATCCCTGCACAAGGGTAAGGACAGGGACTATTCAGTGCCTGGAATGGTTTAGATGGAATTTATTTTCATTAGCAGGAAGGGCAAAGCCAGTTGCCACAGGAGTTCATTACAAGGGAATTATTTCCATATATACATTTAGGAAAAATGTACATGTATGAAAAATCCTGAGAGGGAGAGAAATGTGCTTGCCACACCCTGTGGCACAGAAAGCAGGGATCCATCCCAGGCATCCCTAAGGAGCTCCAGCAATCCCAATTTGTGTGAGGGTCTCCTTGTCACCACTTGGCACCGGCAGGAGAGACGGGCACGGGGCTGGGCAGAGCTGGCATGTCCCCAGGGCAGGCAGGGAATGGCCAGTGCATCACCCCCATGCAGGGAATGGGGAAACCACGACAGCCTCTGAGGTTCACACGTTACACAATACCTCATTTTGCCAGAAAGGCTCAATTTTTAATTACCTGGAGAGAATTGCTTTCCCTGTTATTTTGTGTGAAATAGTCAAAGAAAGTCAGATAAACTTTCCCAAGCCTTGTTCTGGGGGAGCTTAAGAAAACTCTGAGAAAGAATTAAAATAATTTTTACAACTAGTGTTTCAAACTTGTAAGATGTTTACAAGAAAAGTGTTATTCCTAATTAACCAGTGGTGTGAGGGGTGTTGATTAAGGAGCAATCAGGTCCAGCTCTGTCAGAATTATCTATAAAAGAGTGTGTGGTATCTAATAAACTGCTATATTTTACCTTCTGAGAAGCTAAGATGCTTTTTGTCACTTTATTCATGTGTCCTTAACACAAGATTGACCATTTTGTGCTCCAGGGTAATTATGAACTTTTACCTCCCATTTTTAACTTTACTGGGCCACCTCTGCCCCAGCTGGAGATGCACGGTTGGGATGTTCTTTCTGGAGAAAGCTCAGCTCAGGGAATCCCAAACGGATCAGGAATCCCACCTGGACCAGGAATCCCTCCTGGATCAGGAATCCCACATGGATCAGGGATCCCACCTGGATCAGGAATCCCTCCTAGATCAGGAATCCCACCTGGATCAGGGATCCCACCTGGACCAGGAATCCCACCTGGATCAGGAATCCCTCCTAGATCAGGAATCCCACCTGGATCAGGGATCCCACCTGGATCAGGAATCCTACATGGATCAGGCATCCCATCCAGATCAGGAATCCCACCTGGACCAGGAATCCCTCCTGCATCAGGAATCCCACATGGATCACAAATCCCACCCAAATCAGGAATCCTGTGTCCTGTGGTTAACATCTGGTAATATTCCCCAAATCCCATCTGCACACGGTCGCTTTTTGGGGCTTTCCAAGTTACCACAACTCCAAAGAAAATCACAATTCTAATTCCTACACTGATCATCTTCCTGTTTTTCACTAATTTAAGATTCTACCTGATAAGGAAAACAATAAATACTAATTTTTTAGTGTGTTTTTTTTTTTTTTCTATTATTCAAATGACATTTCTGCATTTGCCCCACTGACTTCGTTAGGGCTGTTATTTATCTGAAATGGCTTCAAAAATAAATGCCATTGGTAAATTAATTCTGTAATCCTCCTTCCATCACTGCATGCAAATCTGTATACACAGAATTTGCTCATCTACTTTTTGCTATTAATTCTAACATTTTTAATCACTTTCCATTCTCTGGCATTTTCTTATGCTCTTCTAAAAAATAATTCAATAGTAGCTCAGTCACTTTCAGAAAATGAATTTATATTTCCATTTTATGAAGGGTACTGTGCTTTTTTTTTGCTTTAAAAATATTTCCTTTATTCCAAAGCACAGGACTGAAGGTACTTCAATATCACATCTGTCTCAGAAATCCCTAAGTGGATGGTGGCATTGCAGAAAAGAGGAATATTCTTCACAGCAGAATGAAATACATTAATGCTCCAAACCTGCAGGGGCAGGACTTGGAATAAACTATTGAAGCATAACAAAAAAACACACTGCAATTTTTTTGAGAGGATCTCAGAATGTGTGATTTATCACTCTGTTTTAATACATTTAGCTGATTTACCCTGTATTTATTATTCCAATATGCCTTTTGCCATCCTCATGAGAAACAGTGCAGTAGTACCAAGCTCTAAAAATCCCAAGATGGGTGAGATTTCCACTTTAACCCTTCCCACCCCTCTAAATCCTCTGTGTTGGATGCTTGATCTGCCCAAAACCAGCTCTTCCTCCTCTGGCTGCTGCTGTTAAACTGGGCTCAGAGGGGCTGACCTGGGCCTGAGCAAGGATCACACACCAGGACAGCGGGAAAGGGCAGGGAATGCAACAGGAGAACATAACCACACCTGCAGTGCCCTTAGAATAAAAATAATAACGAAGCCGCCTGCTCATCGTGGCTTGGGTGAGTAATGCAGAAATGTGGATCTTCAGATCTTCCAATCCAACTAATGAAGACTAATTAAGCAATAAGAAATCGTTCATATAAATCCTAATGAGCTTTTCTAACCTCTCAGTAGTTGAATTAACAATGATTAATTAAAAAAAAAGAAAAAAAGATGATGGCCACTTGCAAAAGAACCTTTTACTTTTGGTGATAAGATCCTTTCTTCCTACCTTGCCTGCAAAAAGGGATTGTAAAGAGTAACATTAGTCCATTATCTACCTGGCAAAGCACAAAAGGTTGGCATTTTCTACATCTTTTTTAACCTCTTTCTTCACAAAAATATGTTCTACAGTGACCAGATCCTCAAGAGAATCCATTTTATCTTGGAGCTTGGACCCCAATCTGAGCAGAGCTGAGGACTGCGTGGGTAAAACACAGTGGATAAGTCATTCACAATTAAATTCCTTTTGAAATACTTCTGAATCTGCTGAAGTTCTCTTTAGACTAGCAGGAATTAGTTTTTAGCATTCTCTGGGAATGACTGAGGGCAAGAGATGGTCAAACAGAGCAGCTCTTTTTACAAATGGGAAAAAGGAGGTCTCCATAAGCCTAAATTCAGATCACTGGAAGATCCAGGAATAAACAATTAAATTGTAAGAGCCTGCAGGAATACAGAGTGAGAAGAAACTGCCAAGATGTGAAGTTCTAATCATGTCAACCCAACTTTTTCTTTTTATAAAATCAGGATAATTACCCTATCACACGAGGGAATTAGATTCTGAATACATTTTGAATAGACAAACAGAAGATGTTTGTCACAGCAAGGTCCAGTCAACAACTTGTGAGTTTACACTGACAATAAACACCCACAAAGATTATTTTTTGTCTTTCCACTTCCAAACTGAACCCCCTCACCTGCACAGTTTTTTGACTTGGCCCCATATTTTCATTAGTCATACACAGTGTGAGGGATTCACCAGGACCCTAAAGGACAACACTTATGGTGAAAAACAGCCTGAAATAATCAAGATAATTTAATAAATATATTTTTAAATTATAATAGATATTAATTTTTTAAAATTATATAATTTTATTAATATATATTTAATAAAAATATTCCCTGTTTATTTTGGGAGCAATCAAGGGCAAGCTTTAAATATGTTTTTTTTTCAGACAGGCAGTGGGAACAAAGGTTGGAAAGAATAAATCCCAAGCCTGAGTCAGCAAGGGGAAGCTGCTGCCAGACACAAGTGGTGTTTGGGGGAATATTACCAGATGTTAACCACAGGACACAGGAGGTATTTATCCATGTGAGATTCAGAAAACGTGACCTAGAAAGGAGGAGCTTTGCTCACTCCATGAAGAGAGGGCTGGAAAAGGGACGTGGCAGCAATATTCCAACACGTGGCAAGCTTTAATTAGGAAGGCTTTAATTTGGGAGCACCACCAGTGGCTGCCTTAATCCACTGAGAGGGAAATTGAGGATGGATAGTATGGAAAGCTATCTGAGCTTTACAATTACTCATTTTCGTACATTATCTCCAAGAAAGCTGCTGTGACCCATTGCTGGGAGCTCTACAATGACCTTGACAGGACCACCTCTGCACTGGGCTCCAGGGGGCTCAGCTGGTTGACTCCTTCAAATTTCTGTCAGATTTGCATTCTAGCCCTTACTTTTTAGTGTCAAAACCCAATAAATAATGTTTTATAGAAATGTTATTATCTCCTCTGGAAGAAAACCATTTAATTTGGCACCAAAAACTGCTGCAGCACCAGCCTTGTAATATCTTCCTTTTCAAATTCATATTGGATAATTTCAACCAGAGCAACTATGGACAAGAGGTTGTACATACATGAGAGTTCCCAAAGCATCTCTCCCTAAAGGCAGATTTTTATCCCAGTGCTCCCAGTTTTATCTTTTCCAAACAAACACAGTGACATAAAACCAAAATAGGAAAAGCTCCCGTGTTACACTTCTGACCCTCCTGTGTACATTGGGTTTTTAACATGATCTTCTCCAGATTATCCTCAGGGAAAAGCCTTCAGGAGGAAAAGGGTGGCATGCAAGAAACTCCCTTCACTATCATGTTTGTATTACATATTCTTACTCATTTTTTCCTTAATTTTCCATAAATTTGGTGGTCCCGTAGAGAATCTTGCACTAAAGCAAAATTTCAGCATCAAAGCAGAATTTTATACTTCAATTTACTGAAGAAACAGATGAGCTTTGCTGATGCTGAACCTAACTTTGTATTTTTATGTGATTTTATTAACTCATTTATATAAAACTGGATTACACTCTATTACCAATCTATTTTCTCTGTGTCTACAAGTAGCTGGTAATACAGCAGATAAATCTGAAATAATAGGAATAACAAAAGTACTATTGTGCACAATTATAGCTTGTAGCACCCAAAATCAGACATCATTAGTAACAAATGATGATATTATATAAAAGAAATACCATCTGAAAACTGATTTTACACGGCATATTAAAGACTTGATGGCTCAGGAGATGGGTAATAGAATAAAAAGCCTTTTATCTCAAGGTCATCAATTCAAATCCAAGTCAGACTGATAGCAACTGAAAGCCATTTGATGAGAGTGCTAATGAGCTCAGCCTCGTTACTGGGAATTTAAGAACACCTCAGCATTTGCCGAAGACCTCTCTAGGTCAGGGTGGCTCTGAGTGTTGGAAAAGTCTCTCCTCCAAGCTGAGCTTCCAAAGAAAGGCTCAGCAGTCTCTGCTGTCCGGTCTCAAGGCAGTTTATTGCAAGTTATCTAAAAGATTTTCTCCTGGAGCTGCTGTGGTTTGCTCACAGCTCAGGCAGAGGCACACACACCCCCTGACATCCTCTCTGACTCCCGACTGCTTCTTCTCTCCCCCTCTGCCCAGGGCTGTGCTGTCTTTTATATGGTACATTACGTGTTACATGGGTACAGTTTGTCCCCAATGCCTATTACCTATATTAAATGGTGCTTTTCTATCTTTTATATGGTACATTACGTGTTACATGGGTACAGTTTGTCCCCAATGCCCATTACCTATATTAAATGGTGCCTTTCTACTCTAAACCAATCTGGGAGTGCCAACATCACCAAGAACATGGAGGTAAGGAAGGAGAAAGAGGGAGGACAGGACAGGCCCAAATCCCTCCATCTTAAACCTCTGACCCCCATGTACAAAACCAAAACCCCCCTGTACAGCACTCAAAAATTCTTCCCTTGACTTTGTGACTACTTCTACTATAATATCTGAACTTTTGTGACTTCTTGTTCTTCCTGCAAGGTTGGTAAATCGTTCCATGGCTCAAACCCAAAATCACAGCTGTTTCCAGCTGCCTGCCAGGGTCTCAAATGCTTCTGAGCTGGGCCTGGAACATCCAAAAATGTCTGAGGGACATTTTGAGTTCCAAGAAGCATTTAGCTCCCTGTGCTCCCCGAGAGCAGCAGAGGAGGTTGGAGGAGCAGATCCAGCCCAGCAGGCAGAGCTGTGCTTCCTCCTTATCCACCGCCAGCCCCAAAATTCACAATTCACTGCTCAGTCTTTCTCGTGGGAAGGCTGAAATAAAGGATTGTACTTCCAGCACCCCGAGTGACCACTTCAAATGTGCAGAGGCAGCACTGCTCTGAGCTGTAACAGTTCCAGGTATTAATGCATCACTTTTCTTTGATATCTCACTATTTTTCCCAGCATGGATCAAACAATGTGCCAAAGCAAACCAGTGCAGGGAGAGAAAAGAATCCCTGTGCAAACTCCAGCAACTGCTCAGCTGTTCTGACACCAGCCAGCAAACAAAGCAGAGCACATATTGCATGGCTTGACAAACAAACTCAAAGTATTCTCAGATAAAATCCCTGGAATAATTTCCTTTGTTCTGGTATAATACCTGCACTACTCATTGCTGGCTCTGGTATTAACATGATGCAAAGCACTGATAAGAACCCCATTGATGTTGTCCTTTTTATGCTGAATGAGATTTTGATTAAAAATACCCTTCCAATAAAAGCAACAAAACACTAGAGATGCATTTTCAATTATTTTCAAATTAAAAAAAAAAAAGAAAGAAAGAAAAGCATCCCAGAAGGAATTTGCTTTCATGTCTTTCATAGGCAAAGCTCAATGTTAAATCAACACCTACAAATACCTGTGTGCAGGTGTAACTGAGGACACAGAGAAGCACCAGTGTGGCATAATCATTATAAATCAAGCAACCTGGGCTGGTGGAAAATGTCAATGAGATGATTTTTGAGGTCCTTTCAAAACCAAACCATGATTCTGTAGGAACAGGGCAAGTGTTCCCCATGATTTCTGGAACCCACAGATTCCTTTTTGAACCTCCCCAGTCCCTTCCAGCCTCAATTATTTCAAGATTCTAAAATTTAACCAACTCATGGCTCACATAAACTCCACCTTCAACAGTGTCTGGGTTTAGAGGTGGAGGTTTGGATTTCAGGAGTGAATATTTGATTAATTTTAAAGGTACCCAGGTGCCTAAAGACGCATTTTACAACCAGCTTTGGCTTACCATGTCTGGATAATCAATTCCCTTAATTCAATTTTCCCCCAGTGTAATAACCATGAGAAACTCAGCCCTTACCCAGGGGACACTGCAGAAATCCCCAAACTCTCATTTCTCTGCTGCCTAGAGATGCCTCAGCACCTACAATTCCTCAACCCAACTCCTATGGATACCTCTTATTTCAGTGCTGAATTTGGTGACTAATTCCTAAATCCTCATGATCCCACATTTATAACAGTGGGAACAAAACCTTCAGATTTATGGAAGTCCCCCAGATGGAATCCCAGGCTGGTTTGGGTTGGAAGAACCTCAAAGCCCAACTCATTCCCCCCCTGCCATGGCAGGGACACCTTCCACTGTCCCAGGTTGCTCCAAGCCCAATGTCCAACCTGGCCTTGGGCACTGCCAGGGATCCAGGGCTGCTCTGGGCACCTGTGCCAGGGCCTGCCCACCCTCACAGGAGGGAATTTCTTCCTCAGATTTGATCTAAACCTACTCTCTGTCAGTTCCATATGAATTCTGTATCCCACATCAGCCCCAGGTGTTCACCTCTGGTGCAGCTGTGCAGCCTCCAGCACTGGATTGCCAATTTTTATCCCTTCCAAGAGCTCAGGATTTCCCAATTCTGATGACCTGAGGTTAAACCAGAGCTTCCTCCCCAGCTGGCAGAACAAGAGGACACAGCCTCAGCTACGTCAGGGGAGGTTTAGGTTGGATATTAGGAAAAAAATTTTCACTGAAAGAATAATAAAATACTGGAATTGTCTTCCTAGGGAGGTGGTGGAATCACCATCTCTGGATATGTTTAAAAAAAGACTGGACATGGCACTTGGTGCTATAGTCTAGTTGTGGTGTTAGGGCATAGGTTGGACTTGATGATCTTAGAGGTCTCTTCCAACCTCATTATTCTGTGATTCTGTGAACTTGCAGTACCACATGGCCCAACTTACTACACGTCTATCCAGCAAACTAACTGTCAAAAATTCAGAAATATGGGTTTGAGTGGATTTTGGAGTGTGGAAAAATCCCAAATCCATCAGTTAAGGTCATTAGCTCATGTGACACACCTCGCTAAAGTCAATTTTCAAGGATAAGCGTGTGACAAGCTGACTGGAGGAATTCTCCTTTAATGCATTATTAATTCATTTATTATTACAGTTATTATAATCTTTATGCAGGGCACTGAAGTTTAATTTGTTCTCTATGAGCTAATCTTTTTAATGAGCCCTTTCTTCTCCTCAGGATGGGAGCTTCCTCAACCACTTATCAAGCTTTTAAGCAAGTAGAAAATGACAGGACCATGTACCCTCCTCATAAACACAGCTTCGCACATCATGCCCTGAATTTTAAATGAAAAGTAACGATTACCAACTTCCCCACTGCCAAATATCTTTTAAAAGGTTTCAGATTCAGATTTTAAAAGGTTTCAGAGAGGAAAAGATTCCCCAGTAATGCTCTAAATAGAGGAAGTTCATCACACAATCAAATCTTAATTGCAATTCCTCTCTCTGACAAAGAGGAGAAATGTATTTAAATAATAAGCCCCTGTGTGAGTAAATGCAGTTATTTGTGGGGCAGCACAGATGAATCCACTCTGAAGCCCCCTCTGAATGGCTCTGGGTTCATTCTCTGGTCATGCAGGGCAAGGGGGTCACGGGGCTGATCCCTGCCCTGAGCAATGGGGTCAGGCAGAGAGGAAACGGCACAAAAACACAAAAAAACACAGGAGTGGGTGCTTTGAGCTGGGATGCAAAGGGCAGAAATACCCCAATTCCAAACATCCCCGCTGCAGGCACAGCTCTAAAGGCTGCAGCCCTTTAGGACTTCCTTGAAACTCAAAAACTCTGTGGATGTGGCACTTGGGGACGTGGGCGAGCGGTGGCCTCGGCAGTGCTGCCACAGTCAGTTGGATTTGATGGCCCTAAAGATCTTTTCCAACCTTAATGATTGTGTGATTCCATGCTGGAAGCTGCCCAAGGCTGCACTTGGAATGCTGGAGCTGCTTTGGAAATGGAACAGCTCAGCCCATGGGACACCCTCCCAGAGAGAAGACTTGGGGGATAAAAGGTAGGAGAAGGTTCTGGAGGCATGCAAGGAGAAACAACACAGATTGGCCCTTAAGAAAGCAGAATAAATACTTCAGGAGAATGTTTGGGGGATGAAAGGTAGGAGAAGAAGAAACAACAACGACTGTCCCCTAAGAAAAATGGAGTAAATATTTCTTCTTTTTCATTCATACCCCAAAACCTGCCAGCTTTCCATGGTGGCCTTTCCCACGGGATGGGCTTGAAAGAGAGAAAGTTTATCAGCTAACTCACAAACACACAAGGAAGTCAGCTTTTCAGGTCAGAGCTGCTCCCACACTGAGATAAATGGAAATATAACCAGATTTTATGGAGATCTGGGCTTACACAGCAGCTGGATCCCACTGCCTGCCTGATTAGCTGGGGTTAATCAGAAATTAGTAAATTATTTTCTACTTGGAACAATTGCTGTCTGTAATGGAAATAAATCCATTTATCAGTGAATACAGGAAAATAATTTTTGAAAAAAATCCTAAAATATGTTATTCAAACAAACTACATTTTGTCAATAACTTTATAATTCTGATTTTTACAGACCACCAAAGTTCACAAAATTAAATTCAGCAGCAGATACGTAAGAAACCTGCTCTCTACAGTAGTCAAGGCCAGCAAGCAAAACACAAAATGCTAAAAAATGGCAGCTTAAAAGGAAGTTATGGTGTAAATAATTCCCATTATAGACAAAGCTTTCACCTTGAAGCTGTTAGTAAAAGTCCATGGGAAATGCACATACTGGTAGTCAAGACACCCTTTTCAGCAGCCACAGACATAAAGAAAACAGGATTACAAGAGGGTTGGAGGGTTTTTTTCTGGTGTTTTTTTTTTTCTTTTTTTCTGAATAGGATTTAAAAATAGTTAAATAAATAGTCAGAACCCCCTTGCCAGTGTGATTATTTCCTCCAGGCACATCTCCTTACAGGAAGGGTCCATGGGCACTGAAATCCCATGGAAACAAACTGTCCTGGAGAAGTGCAAGCCATAAATATCTCCAGGGCTCCAAAGCCTTTTTTCCCTGCTGAACGCTTGTTGGCAGTGCCACCATGAAGCCCCTGCTCTTCCGCTATTTCTCTTCTGCTTTTAGGAAATCCAAGGAAATCCATCCAGCCCCTCCCTGTCCTGATGGCCACCAGCAGCTGCTGGAGAGCAGAATGGGACACTGACCTTGAAATAATCAGGGTAGAATGATCACAGCACCTTTTTCTGCAGAGCTGAGAGGGTTTTTTTCGAATGTAAAATCACGATTTCCTCACCAATTAGTTGCTACAACAGGATAAAGCCTGGCTTAGGGCTGAGCTCCACACAATAACAAATGAATGTTTACTTGAGCTGCAAAAAGAGACGACAAACAAGCTCCATCTGACCTCAGAGCTGTCAGGCTCTGAAAGCATGTCCACACCCTCCAGGGAATTAAAATCACAGGGAAGCATTCCAGAACCGACCTACCTGTGCCAACACATACACACACACCTTTGTGCTTTTATAGAGAGACTTTTTCAGACAGAAATTATATCAAACGGGTCCAAAATGGTTACAATGACTTTAACTGTGATGATTCGGATAGAGAGGGAAATCAAATCATCCAAACCAGAAATACTTAACTGAAAAGAAAAATATGCATTTCTAACCAGTACTTGGGGCTGTTTCCTCATCAGTGCATGGTCAGGCTGTAGTTTTACATCTGAATCCTTCTCCCAACTTCACTGCATCTAGAAAGAAAAACAGAATTGTGAATTGTGTAATGGCATGATATATGTTGAATTTATCTAAAACCAGCACCTTTATCAGTACAATTCCTTTGCTTTATTTTTTTTTTCCCTGTGTGCTGAGTTTCTGTCTGATCTCATTCTCCTTGCCCTTCATTTACCTGGAAAAGGAGAGGTTTTTCCATGTTTGAATAACAGAAGCAACACCCCATGGAATAGAGGGGAAAATGGGCTGAAGTGAGAAGATCTGATTTTTATTCTAAACCTGGTTTGTGGCCTTGGAAAGAGGCACTTTTCTGCACATTTCCCCTCTCTTCCTTTGCCTTTCTTGTCTGCTTACATTACAAGCTCTCTGAAGTCTGTTAGGTGTTTATACAGCACCAAACAGATAAGATTCAGCTTTCCTCAGAATCACAAGATAACACAAACCCAGAAACAATAAATCTTATCAATCACCACCTACGTTATTGCTCTCCTAACATGATTCACGTTTCAAAGTGATTTTCAATAGTTACTTTCCTTTAAAGGAAAAGAAACAAAAAAGGCTTGTGGAAGAAAAGCACAGCCAAGAGGAAACAGATCCCTTAAGTGTTTGTTTTTGGTTGTTTTTTTTTTTTTCCCCAAATCATTCCACCTGTTTTAAACACATTGACCAAAAGCTACATTTCTGTATCTTCACTGCAAGGACAGGACACACCTCTGCCACTGACCTCGATATTCCCACCTAGAGCTGGGTCACAGGATGCTCCACATTGTGCTGGGAGCAGCAAAAGCCTGGAAACTCCTTTGGAGCTCTAATCCCACTTTTCCTGCTCTCCCAAATGTTACAACCCACACAGTGCAAGCACCAGACCAATTCCTGTGTCACCCATGAGCCAAAGAAGCACACAAGCACCATTTTGGTCTGGTTTTACCTCTCTGGGTCACCTTAAAAAATTATTTTCTTACCAGCCTCTCCGTATGAATGACAAGATATTCAGAGACGTCTGGAGGGAGAAGAAGTGATAAAGAGGAATTCAGCTAACCTATTTTCTTTCTTGTCACTACTTGATAATCTCTTTATCTGCTCTCATCTCACCAGGTGCAGACAGACTTATTTCCCCATGGACAGGGCCAATCCCCCTCCCAAAGTGCCCACGTGCACCTGGACTTCTTCTCCCAGAACGTTTCAAATTCATATTGCAAAGTGTCCCTGATCTTTTGGGGTAAGCAGAGCCAACTTCAGATGTAAACATATAAAATGTCAGTGCTTATTGCCACACACATCTTTAGCCTTTCAGGGAGTTTCTTTGGCGGTGAGCACACAGGGAACACTTATAAGAATCTCCCCATCAGTAGAAGTTTGCAGTTTCACTGAAACACAACTCACTAGCACATATATATTTACAGTTTGACCCCTCTGTCGATAAATTATGGTTTTGGTGTGAACAGAAGACATTTTCTAAAGCTCTGTGGTGATTTAGGAACCCCAGTTCTACTTTCAGCTGCACCTTAATCCTTCTTGACTTCTATTGAGGCTTTAGCTCAGCAATGTTTGCTCTGCTGCTGGCACTGCAGTGCCTTTCAGAGCCTCCACCTCCCCAAAGCAATGTGACTGCAATTTGTAATGCCAAATGCAAATCTCCTCAGCCACAGCCTGTGCCAGCTGGGCACAGCCCAACCAAGCTGTGCCAGCCTGGGCGAAGCTTTGCAAGACATGCCTGGGCTGGAAAAGAGAGCAAACCCCAGCCCAGCCCCACACAGATTCACCAGGGCTGCAAAGCAGAGTGGAAAAATCCTTCTGCCACAAACTGGGGCAGAACAGGCTATTTCCAGGATTTCAGTTTACCACAGGGCTGGGTTCAGGGAGTTCAAGACAAGATGCTGTTATTACCTCAGGTCCAGACTTCTGCCATTACACTGCCCCCACTTAGCTCTGTATTACACCAATTCTCCTGCAATTGATTCAAAGCTCTCCTCCAAATAAAAAAAATCTCCTGTTTATTTAGAGACAAGGAAGGAAAAAGAAGAAATTCAACACTATTTCAACCTGATTCTGAGGGAGGAGGGAATGATGATTTGTGTCTCTCCCTCCTCCTATTTTTTAATCTCTCTCAGAAATCACAGCAGAGAACAGTAACTCAAATGCTTTATAGCTAAATTCATTTTTATCAGCTGTCTCCTATCTTTACCAGCTGTTTGTCTGCTTCTCCCATTTATGCTGTGCATCTTGGACTTATCGATCTTGTAAGCTTTAAATTACAGCTATCCACGAAAAGAAAAAAAAAAAAAAAGGCAAGAGGCAAACCACAACAGGAAAAACCAGGCCTGATAAAGGATTTCTGAAGGGCTTCTGACTTTTGCTAAAAGAAAATCTTAATGGCATTTCCTGGAGAGAAGGTCTGTGGGGCTGAAGTTATTAGTGGACTGTTTGGACAGAGGACAGGCAAAAAGAAAAAGCTGTCAGATTGAAGGGTTTATATCAAAAATATTTCCAGTGAAAAGTGCAGGAAAGCTTGGGGGGAAAAAAATTAAGACTCAGAAGCCTCTGTTCCAGGTGTTCCCACCTAGGGTGATGCTGTAGGGAAGGGAAAGGGGAAGGGGAAAGGGAAAAGGGAAAAAAAGGGAAAAGGGAAAAGAAGGGAAAAGGGAAAAAAAAGGGGGGGGAAAGGGGGAAAAAAGGGGGGAAAAGGGGAGAAAGGGGGGGAAAGGGGGGAAAACTGGGAAAAAGGGGGAAAAAGGGGGAAAAGGGGGGAAAGACGGGAAAAGAAGGGAAAAAAGGGGAAAAAAGGGGGAAAAAGGGGGAAAAAAGGGGGGAAATGGGGAAAAAGGAGAACAAAGGGAAAAGGGAAGGACCATCATTCTTCCTGTGGAACAACAAGGCACAGCCAGCTCTGGCCTCCCTAGCTGGGCTCTCTGGCTGCAGCAAGTTCCTTAAGTTTAAAAATCAGCCACGGGGTTTATTTCACTGAGGAATAACAGAAATCAGGTCTGTCTTAATGAGAAACCTGCCTCCAGTCTGCAGTGAAAACGTAGCCTGTTTGGTTTTCATGCCTTGGGTACAAGGGAAAAATCCCTTCCTAACTGGGATTTCTGACTGTCCTGGAAACCTTGTGGCCTGAATCAAAGTGAGGTTCCCAGGTATGGTAAATCTGCTGGGATTTTTAAAGCCGAGAAATGAAAATAGAATCTTTTCCTCTGTGGGTATGGGCAGAGTGTCTGCATGTCTGGGTTCCTGCAAAAGCATTTTATTGTCCTGATGTCCCACAAGGACAGTCACTCTGTCTTTCAGACTCCTGCCTGGCACAGCAAGGGGAGAGGCAGCAGGGCACAGAGGTGCCCTGGGGACATCCCCCATCCCCGTGTCCAGCTGGGGCTGCTCGGTGTCTGAGCAGAAGCAGGAGCAGGGCTGGCATCACCCACTGCCTCTGGCCATGCCACAGATGGCACCAGCAGCTTCCCAGGCTCCTGCACCTCCGGCTGGCACAGGAGGAGCAAACAAAGAGGGATGAGCAGTCCCTGCTGCAATGTGACCTTCACATTCCATCCATGCATTGCTCCTCAACAGAGACACAAATGACAAAGTCAAAACCTGCCAGTCAGGCTCAGGTAATGCTCTGGAAATGACAAATAAATATTTAAATGTTAGTTGTGCTGTAATGTTAGTTAGCCTGCTGCAGATACCTGCAGAACAGAGGAAGGTAATCCACAGATTTGTCCTGGAGGACTTGAGAAAGAAGAATGGCATCAAAGGAGAGGAATTCTGGCCAGGATGGAGCTCTGGCACTGCTCTGGCTGCTCCTGAAGCCAACCTGCTCCCCCAGCACTGCTCTGTACATCCAACCTGCCTTGGCTCTGCTCTCAGGGCACACACCAAGGCTGATCCTATGTCAGGGAGGTGTGGGCGGCAAAGGGATAAAAGGACCTGTGACAATCCCATTCTCTGGACAGAGAGACACAATTCTGTCTCTCAGGAGAAGCACAGAGAGAAGAAGAGGAAACAATCTTTATCTCTGCTCCTTCGTTCTCCCCATGTGGAATGTGGTGTGGGGATTGTTCACCTGCAGTGATGGCTGGGTTGGATTCTGGTGAAGTTCTTTGGGGTCAGTGACCAATGGGATCCAGCTGTGTTGGGGTCTCAGCACAGAGTCATGAGTTTGACTTAGGTAAGTAAGAAGTGAGTATGTAGAATAGGTTAGTATCTCTTTTAATAGTATAATAATGTAATATAGTTTTAATAAAGCTATCCTTCAGCCTCCTGATCTGGAGCCAGATATCATAATTTCTTCCCTGAGCTGGGGTTTGCCTCATTTTACTACGAGGACCTAAATCCCAGCACCCAGGGCTGGGCACTGTCCCCATCAGCTCCACCAGGGAGGCATGAGCTGCCCCTGTGCATGTTAACAGCTGAAGGGTTTGCAAGGAGGAGGTTCTGACAAGCAATAAAAAGATGCCTTAACCAGCTTGGAAAATAGCACGGGGTGAAGTGGATAAACTTTCCCAGCAAAAGGTCAAGGTCCTTACAGCTTATGGATCCCATAGCAATGCAAATGTGCTAAGGGGAGTATTTACAGTGATGTCTTCTGACTAACACCAAGTACATAAAATTAATATGGGTTGAGAAAAAGAAAAGCAACAGAGAAAAGAAACTCTTTAATAAAGAAACAAACGTCCTCGATGTAATTTTACCCATGTGCATTTTGAACACAACCCAGCAAAGATGCAGTGTGTTGAGAAGAGTCAGCACAAGCATTTTTATGTTCCTTAAATAATATGATTATTTTCTTTTTAGCAACAGTAGGAAATATTAATTTTACAGGAGTAATATTAAGAAGTCTAGTTTAGTAGACATGCTTTGCCCATATTTCAACTCTTCCCACCAGGAAAAAGAAATTAATAAAAATATGTGTCTACTCTGTGGGACATATAAAATAAGGTGGCTCATAATTACTCCAAGCATAGTGCTACAAGTTGCTCAAATAACTGTTTATTTATTACTGGAATATGAAGAGAGCCTTGCAATACTAATCACAGCTGTCTGGGCCCACCACATGATGCTGGCTGACAATTCCTGTGATTTACTGCATCAGTAAAAGAAGGCAGCCGTGAACAGATTTTTGTAAATCAACTCTATTGGGCCAGATTTGGGCCCTCAATTGCTCAGGCATAAGAAATGTTATAGCTCTTTGCCAGTACATAATTCAGGTGTTGAACTTAATCATATGGATGTAGGGCATTAAAAGCTGTTAGAATAGTTACCAGGAGAAAATCACCTTGGCTCCGGCACCCATGCAAAGGCTCATTGCTGCACAGTCTCTCTCTGAGCCTTGTCATTACCCAGCGCCAGCAGAGCCATTTTTCCCCTAAAGAAAATGTCAAGGTCTGTGCAGAATCACCCAGGTTTCATGTTCACACCGTCAGTGAGCGCTCAGCAGTTAAAAACACCATGCCACGACACACACGAGTTGAGTTTAAATTTACAGCGCACACCAGGTGCTCTTATTGCCCCTTCAGGGAACCTGGGAGAGGGGCAGAATCACCTCTGTCAGCGTTCCCCTGCTGAGTCAATAAATCCTGATAGTCCATAAAAGTCAGCGAGCAAAACGGACAGCACGCAGCAGCCTGCCTGCTCTTTGGGGTGAAATTTGGTGCACTTAGCACCTATCAGTCAGAATGACTGCACTTCATTGTGGGAATCAGGGCTTCCCTCTGGCTGCCCTGGCAGGTCTGGGACCCTGGCAGGGGTCAGGAACCCCCCTGGACAGAGCCCCAGAGACACTGTCTGGGATCTCTGTCCATGGAAAAGAGTTTTCAATCCTACAGGATGAATTACAAGCTCTCAGTGTTTGATATAAGTAATAATTAAGTGTGGCACGGGTGCAAAAGTAAAATTTTAGGATTCTAGATAAGGGGTTCAAAGGGGACAAGATGGAGGAAATTGGGTGTGCCTTGTCCTTTTTCTCCTTCTTCATGCCCTCCATGTTTCACTGTGGTGTTGGCATTTTTCTGTTGGTTCAGGCTGGGGACACACTGTCCAACGTAGGTGACAGATATTGGCACGTTATTGTAAATCCAGCACAGGTAGTTTGTGGTATTTAATGTTTGTACCATCCCACTGAGGGCAGAGCCCCACACGCTGCCCTGCAGGACAGAGCTGCGGCAGGGCAGCAGAACATGTTAGAGATAAACAGAATAAACAACCTTGAAACCAGCACAGACCAATTATGGCTTCTGCTTTGGCAGCGGGGCAGAAAGACAGAGACTTTCTACAATCTCTGAATCATCAATACCTCAGATTCCGACACTTAATGTCCCCAAGGTACAGGAAGCACTGGCACTGGTTTTGAACAACCTCCTAATGCTCAAAGCTGTGTTACAGCCCTGCTCTGAGCTCCTCACCACGGGGGATGTGCGAACACAACACCACGTGGGCTGAAAAAAGGATTTCTCCAAGTGCGAAAGCAGCACCCCAAATGTTTGCACAGCAGCTGAGAAATAGCCACCATTTTCCAGGAGACCCATGGAATCTTAACACTATATTGGGGTTTCAGGAATGAAAGTGGCCAGAAAACTTCACTCTGTGTTTTTGAAGGTATAAATCTTCAAAAAAACATTTTTCCAGCTATTGACACCCAGAGTCATGGTCGTTCTCAGGCACTCTGGAACAACTCTTAGCATAGAGAAACAAAATTCCCAAAAGATTTGGGTTGGAAGGGACCTTAAATCCCATCCAGTCCCACCCTGCTATGGCAGGGACACCTTCCACTGTGCCAGGCTGCTCCCAGTCCTGTCCAACCTGGCCTTGGGCACTGCCAGGGATCCAGGGGCAGCCACAGCTGCTCTGGGCACCCTCTGCCAGGGCCAGCCACCCTCACAGGGAAGGATTTCTTCCCAATATCCCATCTAAACCTTCTCTCAATTTGAAGGTAAATAGCATTCAACTCAAAGAAATTTTTGTAGGTTTTTGAAGTTAAAATTTATTTACCCCATTACCCCATTACAAACCATTTCCTTTTGTTTCCTGGTTAAAAATTGCATGCAAATTGAACTGAGGATGTTTTTTTTTCCCACTCTACAACCCAGAAGTCAGTTCCATGCAAGCTGTCATGAGCATGAACTCTGAAAGATCACAAGGACCTAACCCATGGCACTGAGTGAAAATAACAGGCAAGGAAGTTTGAAAGCATTTTTTAAATGATCAGTTTTCTGCTGCCCTTTTCATAAGAGATTTAGAGCATAGTTTTAATGAAGGATGATTTTTTTTCCTGTTATAAAGATAGTTCACTGTTAAGCTATAATTTTCACTGTTTTTTTCCCCAGGAAATGCCCTTTAAATGCACTTGAAAACTGTCCAATATTGAAATTGGAAACCGAACCTTATAATATGTGATTCTATGCTGAGATTGCTAATGATCATACAAACTAAGTAGTAACTTATTTGCCATCTAAAATGATAAGCAAATGACGAAAGAAGCGAATTAAGATTTCTACACCAACTGGAAAATTATTTACAGGCTAAAAAAACCTCTACAGACAGACATAAAAAAGTGAGTAACTTCCAAGCAGAAGGAAAAAATGAAGTCTATAGTCTGAAGTTGCTCATTATCCCTCATTTGTTCAATTCTTATCTTGATTTGATCATCAACTCTCTGCTTGCTTGTTAAGATGGTCAAGCCATGCAAACAAAGTGATATTTGTTCCCATAACAACATTGAACCCTTATATAGCATTTTTCATCATCAAATCTCCAAGCCTTCTGCGAAGAAGGAGAGCTTTGTTATTTATCCCCAGTCCAGATAAGGAAATTACAGCAGTGGGATAATTGCAGAGCCAGAAATAAAACTTCCGAGTCCCAGCTAATGGCCTAAGTAGCAGCACAGGACATTTGATTAACACAGGAGACAGCTGAGGTCAAGATGGGCAATTTGAGCATCCCAACTTCTGAACTGCTGAAAGCACAAGGAGGAAAGTGCAACTGAAAAAAGTCATCAATTCAATGTGCTTTACACCGGCACTCGAGGCTTGAAGTGTGCTGTTAACTCCTTGTGCCCACAGACAGGCACCAAGACTTCACACCAACAATCCCTCAGCAAGAAAGGTCATCGAGAAGATGCTTAATTTATTATGGTACTCCAAGTGGTTTTTTGAAGGTCTGTGTTTTTTAACACAGAAAGTTTAAAATTCTTAGTATCTAGGCTATCTCTCTTGGAGGAGAACTGGGAGAACTGGGTTTGTCCAGCATGGAGAGAGAAGCCTAATTCCTGTTTTCAACCCAACAAAGCCCAGAGCAAGCAGATTTAAGTTCAAAGTCATCCCAACATTCAACAGGAGAACCTCCAAAGGTCCCTTCCTACTTACATCCCTCCACAATGTTAAAGTTTCCCCTTCACTTGTGCTCATCAGAGTGCAAAGGATCATGTTAAATAATTATTCTGACTTTGTGTGACGCTTTCAGATGCAATAAAAAATTCCATACATATTTGAGAAGCATCCAACTGCAGGTGAGGAACAGCATGGCCCAAAACCAGTCAGCTGGAGCCAATTAAAGGCTGATCCACCTCCCCTGACACCAGAAGGCCAAATTGAACTTCTCCCCTCGGTGCAAGATGATTTTTGCCTTCTCCACAGCAGCCCAGAATGAGGGGTTTGCTGCCCTGAGCCTCTGCAAAGCAGGATCATTATCACAACATACCCATCAAAACAGGAGATGTCTGCACTGATTAAAATAATGCTACTCAACCCTCTCAGAAAAGAATAAAAAACCCAAACACTTCCCCTTGCAAAGAGCCCACCTCAGATGTTTAGTCCCAGACACCCATTTTTACCCTCCTGGCAAACAGAAAATGTGAGCAGCAGCAAGTGACACACAGAGAGATTTAGAATTAAACTTCAAAAGCAAGTGGTTCATTAAGGAAACCAAGGCATGTTTGAATGATTGTTAGTTACAGTCTTATAAAACCTGAGCCTGGTTTTAAAGAGGAGGAAAATATAAAGCTAAAAATGCACATTGACTGAAATATATAAACTTACAGTGGAAATCAATTGGTATTTATAGCTGCTGAATAATGCACTCATTACTATTCATTCTCATTACTGTGCATTTTGCAACTGTCACAAAAATACAGTGACTGACTGACAGCTTTTAAAATATTTTTATGCCTCAAGAACCAAAATAGCTGAAAGAGAGCTGGAATTTCAAATTCAGAAAGACTGGACAAACTGCCAGTAGTACAGCAATCTAACCATCTCTTAATTCCTGGTTTTCAGTTCAAATCTCTCCAATATTCTATGTTAATTAGAATAATCATTTTGTTTTTCTTCCTTTTTTAGGGGGGTGGAAGCACGTTTCACTTCTTTGTGGCTTTGTTGTACGAAAAATCTCTGTATATCAGGAAGAGTAGAAGCAACATTTTCCCCTAATTAGTCCATAAAAATGCTAATTTCTCTAATGAATCAGATTGAAACATCACAGGAGTAGGTAATAGCACAAATACAGAGTTTGCTTATGGGGTAGGCTTTTGCTAATCACTACCACAGCACTGGGCAGCTCACAAAGCCAACACTCTAATGAGGTTAGAGAGGCAAAACATGCTCATCTGAATTTTTTTTTGTATAAAAAGAGAGACAGTTACTTGCCTGTGCAGTCACAGCACCTTTGAGTTTGTGTCTGTATGTGAAGAAAACCAGATCCCCAGGATTTCCATCCCAGCTTTGCCATCCCCACACACTCAGGTCCTCTGCCTGTTTACTCAAGCTGAAGATGGGGCCATAAATCTTTATCCTGCCCAATTTCATTGTTAACATAATCCATTTCTGAGACAGATAAAATAATACTGCTCTCTTTTTTCATGGACCAGTAGCTAATAATGTCACCAGTTTGAATGATACAAGACTGAGATCATTGTCTGTCTGCCCCACAGCATCTTTCTCTCTAATTTTTTTCCTGCCCTTACACTTTGGCTCCTGCCTTCTGTGCTGGCACATACTGAGGCACTTGTATGCAAGCTGCAGATCTAGGAAGGAGTGGTCTCTCTCCAAGTCAAAAATCTAGGAGAATCAATGAGCTCTTAGAGGAAATCTCCTAGGGTTTGACCTTCAGGGTGGCCTTTTACTCTTTAAACCTCATGTAAAACAGCGATTCTGCCAGTCAATCCTTAGTAAAAGATTTAAAGAAAGGGACTGTTGCCTATTGGTGACACCAGAAATCTAAGCAGGAATTAAGCAGCTTGAAAAAGCCTTTAAATTCAACTCACCATTCTCCCCGAGCTCTCCATATATTCTTTATGGCCCTGTGTTCCCCCAGCCCTTTGATCATTTTATATTGAAGTAGTCTCTTGTTTAATACGCAGCTAAGATGACTGCAGGATAACATCAAAACAGGGGGGAACAGAAAGAACATGAAAGAATATGAAGTCAATGGCTTTGCCAATCACAATCCACAAACAGGGCTGGTTAAAAGGCTCAGCATTACAGAGCTGCCTTTATGCTCTCACAAAGCTTCACGCAGCGTTAAGACCAACGACAAACTGAGACTAATGATTAAAACTACACTGGGCTGCTTTTCTTCTGCTTTAATTGTTGCTTGCTTTGCTCAGAGGTAACAGATCTGCAAACCCAGCACCTGTCTTTGTCCCACAGGTTCGCTGCACCAGCTGGTCTCACCATCTTTCTGTCAGGAAGCAGAGTTTCCAAGCCAGGGTTTCCAATAAAATATGGTCCATCATCCTTGTGCCATCACAGATTGGTTTTGTTTGGAAAGGGCATAAAATTCATCTCGTTCCAAGCCTCTGCCATGGGCAAGGACACCTTCCACTAGACCAGGTTGCTCCAATCCCCATCCAAGCCGCTCTTGAACACCTCACAAAGGAGCTCCTCTAACAAGTTCCAAAGGTATTTTTGACAAGAAGCAAAAGGAGAGAAGAGTGTTCATTGAAATCTCCCTCATGCTCCTCTAAGAACATCAACCCACTTCCACAAAAAAAAAAAAAAAAAAAAAAGAAGAAACAAATCCCAGTTACACAAGACTTTGACTTCTTGATCCCCAACAACTTCCTGGTGCAGTATTTACATAAAAACCCACAGCATGTTTTGGACGCCAGACAGACGGAAAAGTTGATGTCTTCTGTCTAGAACTCCTCTCACACTTTAATGCCATATTTCTTGGCTGCCTACACTCATGTTAATCTGCTAAAATCACTTTACCCACTTGGAAGGCAACGTTTCGCTTGTACTCAGTTCTATTATTCATCAGACAACCAGCTCCGTGACTGACTGCTAATTATCCTTCCCTGCACCGCACCGACAGCCGCGGTCGCGCAGCAATTTATTCCTCCTCCCACGGAGCCGCGAGGTGGGAGCTGAGGCCACTGAAGTTGGTGACAAAGGCCCCAGAGGTTCCAATTGTGTTGGGAATTTCTCTTTTAACAGGAAGAGACCTGCCTTAAGTGTTATTTAGTGTATGATGTCACCAGCCCGAAATAAGAACTGACAGGAGGGGAACGTGCGCGCTGCCAGCGGGGCCAGGATGGGACGCGGCTCTTGGGGGCCCTGCTCACTGTCACATCCCTGTCACAGGGCCAGGCAGGATTGTCCCACGTTCCCTCCTAACAAGGAACAGCCTCAGGTCTCCTCAAGCCCAGTGTGAAGTTCCTGGGAACTTTGGGGGTGATGGAGAAATCCCATTTACCTTTTTCATTTTTCCCATCCAGTGTGTGACAGGGAGATACAATCCCTGCTGCAAAGGGAGTTTGGAACAGCTGTGGCAATGTAAATTCCCACTGTAAATTCCCACTGCTCCTGGATTTCTCTAATAGAAGCAAGAGCTAAAAGGACAATAAATGAGATGGCAAAGCAAACTTTCCCTGACTTCTTTTCTATTCACCATCCTAGACACACTGGCAAAGGAAGGAACACAGAGAACATTAACATTGTCCAAAATGCACACTTGTTACACAAGAAAATGTTTTGTGTATGTAAATGAGAAACAGAAGATGAAATCCTAGTGTTGATTAACACATCTTCTGAATCACAACAGGGTTTGAGGATAATTTTGCTGCTTTATTTGCGCTTTTTTCCCTTCCAAATAAGGCTGACTTGTCCTTTCTCTCACCTTGTCCTACTGCCTTAACCTTAATTTTTAGCATAAGGAAAAATTTTTGTGCTGGCTAAAGGGGAAGGGAAGGGAAGGGAAGGGAAGGGAAGGGAAGGGAAGGGAAGGGAAGGGAAGGGAAGGGAAGGGAAGGGAAGGGAAGGGAAGGGAAGGGAAGGGAAGGGAAGGGAAGGGAAGGGAAGGGAAGGGAAGGGAAGGGAAGGGAAGGGAAGGGAAGGGAAGGGAAGGGAAGGGAAGGGAAGGGAAGGGAAGGGAAGGGAAGGGAAGGGAAGGGAAGGGAAGGGAAGGGAAGGGAAGGGAAGGGAAGGGAAGGGAAGGGAAGGGAAGGGAAGGGAAGGGAAGGGAAGGGAAGGGAAGGGAAGGGAAGGGAAGGGAAGGGAAGGGAAGGGAAGGGAAGGGAAGGGAAGGGAAGGGAAGGGAAGGGAAGGGAAGGGAAGGGAAGGGAAGGGAAGGGAAGGGAAGGGAAGGGAAGGGAAGGGAAGGGAAGGGAAGGGAAGGGAAGGGAAGGGAAGGGAAGGGAAGGGAAGGGGTGTCCTGAGGGCAGCAGGGAGCAGTTTGGAGCAGGGGGTTAGGAGCAGCAGGTTTTGAGCAGCTGCCCTGCCCAAATCAAACTGAGGGACACTGTGAGTAAATCCATCTTTCTCATGTGGTTAAAAACCACAGTCATTAAGTTCAACTTGATGATCTTAAAGGCCTTTGTGAACCTGAGTAATCCTCTGGTTCTAATGCAAAAATCCTCTGTGTGCAAGTTACATTTCAATAACTTTACCTTAAAACAGATCCTCCAAATAGATTAAAAAACCTGTTCAAGCCAAATTCACAGCCCAGTCCATGAGATTTCATTCAAATGTATTTTTCTTTGCTTCTGTATCAGCTTGCTGGTCCTTTGTTCTGTGCAAGGCTCGTTTTCCCTGTGCTATTCCAGTGCCACCAAAGCAGCCAGGTGACCTCTGAGGACAAGGAAAATCCAAGCTCCCCACTCAGGATCTGTCTCTGGAGCATCTAAACCACTGAAGCCTTAAACAATCTGAATTTGCTTTTCTGAAACCTCTTTATACTTGGGGTTTTTTATGCAGGAAATTATTGCTTAAATGACCAGCAATCCTTATATATTGGAAGGACAAAAAGAAGAATGATAAAAATAAATAATAATTCCTATGTGATATAGGCTATGACAAACTGATGTAAGTAGAGATGGGTTGTAAAAACTACCTTGAAATACAAAGCAGAATCCACAAGAGCAACACACCAGATTAAAAACAGACAGGGAAATAAATAAATAAATAAAAAATCAATGTGCACTGTACTGGTTGTTTGCGAAATTAGACAATTAATTCTGTGTAAACTAACCTATCAGGAAGGCACACTGTGGGGATTCAGAGAGCTGATATTGCAGTACACTGGATTAGGAAAGAATGCTTTAATGAGATCCCTGGAGAGTCTCCATGGACTTGGACCATCCTCTCCAAAAGATCATTTTTACCCCGTTTAACTGCCAGTCTGTTGTGTCTCTGATACACACATGAACAAAAAGAAAGAAAAAAAAAAAAAAAACCAAAGAAAACCTACAAATAAAGAGCACTATTAACACAATGACCAGGACCAATGAGAATGGTGCTTTTCAGGCTCGAAAAAGACATTATGTCATTTTCAACACATAGGAGCCATCAGAAAGAACATCTGTATATTAAAACCCACTGCACTTAAAGCCATTTACAGCCAGAGTAGCAGCAGCATAAAGAAAGCTTTTACACACAGGAGGGTGTAAAAAAAACTATAATAACAATAATAAAAAAAAATAAAATCACATTGTGCTCGCCAGAACAATCTGCAACCTGGCTTTTATTAAAATTTGATTTTTCTTTAAGTAAAGACCTAGTGTAGAGCTTGCCAAGTGCAATAAATGCCCCAGTTTAATGTGTTATTTTTCAAATAAACTGGAGAAAAACCACCTTGAGCCCCAAATCCAAAATGGTTGTATTTCAAAATGATCACTTGCTGTAAAATAACAGCTGGAAAACAGCAAGGCAGAATGTTTTGGTGAGAGGCTGAGTAGGAGGGTTAGAAGCTGTTCTTCTATTTGCAGATTCTCTGTAAAGATATGTGTAACCACGTTTATTCCTTCAGTCTCAACAATCAATACTCTCAGCTTTCAGAAAGCTTTTTCAGGGAAGCCTGTGGATTTTCCTTACTCTTTTCTGTTTTACAGAGGCCTGAGATCAGAGGGGGGGGAAAAACCCTGAAAATCTGAAATGAAATGCAAATAAATAAATAAGCCAGTAGAGAAACCCTTGGAAACATTTAAGCCAGCCTGTACATTAAGATGAATTATTTTCTCTCCAACTCTACTATTAGCCTTTATACAAGGACCAAGTCTCTGCCTCAGCAGCAGAAGGTGCTGGACAGCTCTAAATGTGAGACCAATGTTTATTTCCAAATAGTGCCATGTTTTGGGAAGTCAGCAGGTTTGGGAGTTAATGGGTTAAGGAGTTGACAGGAACACCCAGGGCTGAAGCATTGGGCAGTTAATTAATGCAATCACGTCAGAAAATCCTGAATTCTCATTATGCTGCTGCCATTTTACCTGGCCAGCTGATGTGACACCCCCACCTGGACCACGGGACACCCCAAAATCCAAGCTGGGAGAAGCCAACAGGAGACTGCCCATGGACAGCCACCATCAGAGCCTGCTCTCCGCAGGGAAGTGCACTCCAGCGTGCTTTAATCACCCCTAATTGATTTTACACCACCAGGAAACTGAGAAAGAGTTCAAATACAGTCTTTGAGTCCTAATATTTACATGGGCAAACATTTGTTTATCTGTCAGCTGTGTAATCCCAGGGCCTCTGCAGAGCCTGGGACAGGCTCTTAAGTAGCTTTCTCCAGTTTTGATTAGCTGAGCCAGCCCTATAAATATTCCTAACATTTGCACCCAATGGACCAAGTATTTTGTTGAGCAGACTAATTGGTTCACAACCCCTGCTAAGTATCAGCCCTATCATCCCCGACTGCCGTGGGCTACAATCATCATTAGCCAAGTGACAATCTCCTGGAGAATTTGGGCTCCTTAATCTCCCTTCTCCCCGAGGACATCAGATTTATGATGGGTTAAAGCTCTCCGAGTTGGCTCTCACTCCTTTCCGAGGCTGGATGCTCGGCACTGAAGGAAAAACCTCCTGAATGTGGGGACACAAAGGAAATTAGTGGCCATGTCTCACAAAAGGTGCTCCAGAGGAAGGAAAAAGAGAGATTTTGGTGCAGAGGGACAGGTCCTGCCTGCACACAGTTTTCTGCAATTCCACCATTTCGAAGAGGTGCATAAAGTAATAAATGCCAGGTGGAAACAGTCCTTGATCAGCATCAAACCACACTGACCCCAAAATATCCTGGCTGGAAAAACCCCAGGGGATGCAGAACTACACCCTACCCTCAGAGCCAGCAGTGCTGGGGACAGGAGCATCAAACCACACTGATCCCCCCAAAATATCCTGGTTAGTGTGATAAATGCATATTTATGACTGGCTTTTCGCAAATGTTACAATGGATATTCTATGTGTAATGTTAGAAAGTTATGCTGTATTAATTCTCTTACGTAGTGTGTTAAATATAGTTTTAGGTTAAAACATAATGTTAAAATAGAGACTATGTATGTGGGGGAAGTTTTTTCTTTTGGGATGAGATACTCGCTTCAAGGAACACCTAAATCTTCCAAAGGAGAGGAATTTATGGCTTTGTATCAGAAGAAACTAATTTCTTCAGGCCTTGCTCAGACTTGATGATGCCATGGGGATTAAAGGAAACAGTTGACATACAACAAAGTTTCTTGTTTAAAATAGAATGTATGCATAACCATGAAGGATGTATGAATATGCAACAAGTGTATTGGTTTAAGGGTGATTCCTCTGTTCACAAGAGATGTTTTTTGTGACTCACTGTCCGAGAGCATCCAGATGTCCGAAATTCTTTGCTTTTTATTGTCTTGTAATTGTCCTAACTCTAAACTTTATTACTCTAATTGTATTATTATTTTTATAACCATTTTAGTATTATTAAACTTTTAAAATATTAAAAACCAGAACCACCCCCTGCCCTGAGAGCCAGCAGTGCTGGGGACGGGAGCACTGCAGAGGGAGGAGCAGAGCGAGAGGTGAAACACAGGCCAAATGCTGGAGCAGAAGCTGAAAAAGAGAATAAAGGTGGGGAAATGAAAGGCAAACTGTGAGGAGATGTCATGTCCTCAGTCAGGCAGAACCCACACAAAGAGGAGCAGCTCCAGACATTGCAAACCTGACCTTGTTAGGGCTGGGACAGGAATCTGGAGGTTTAAGCAAGGAACACGGAGGTTCCTCTGTGCTCTGTTTCATCAGGAAGAAAGTTCTGCTCTTAAACTTGGCACATCCTTTCACGTTTTAGATCCTTTCATGCTTTAGATCCTGAGTGTGAAGTTTTTTTCCTTCAAAAGACATACAAATCACAGACACCAATTTCCTGAAATAGCTGAGAAAACCCCACTGCATGAAGAGGCACATCCTCTCCTCATTGCCCTTCTCCCCATCCAAAATGAGAGCTTGGCAGGGACAAAAAGTCCTTCTTGACCCTCTGAATTCCTGTTTTGGCACCAAATTCTCCCTCTTTAAAACACCTGTTCTCGCTGATGCTGGAGAGTCACTGATAAATAAGATGTTAAAGCACCAGTCACCATCTGGAGGTGAAAGGGAAAAGGTAGAAGGGAAAATCCAGCTGTGCCCCTCTGGCCTTTCTGAGGTTTCAAAGGGTTGTTAAAGAGTGAAGTGGAAGCAGCTCAGTGATGGACAGGGCCTCTCTTGTGTCCAAATTTGTATGAGGAAATGAACTCAGGCTTTGGTACCAGAGCTGCCCCCTCCCATCACAGCAGCACATCTGCATGGAGAATTTTATTTCTCCTTGAGCCACGCTGAGAAATCTCTGCAATTTGGAGCTTTGGAAAGCCTCCACATTCACATTTAATTTGAAATTATATCTTCCCTGTCAAAAAATGCCTGGGGGGCAAGTCACTTATGGAAAAAAAAAAAAAAAGAAGAAATATAAATCTGAATCTTCTGAGTCAAAACATCTGCCACTGAGAGTGCCAGTGCCAAAGATAGGATGAAGTTATAAAGTTGTTCCTCACAAAGGAGCACCCAAATAAAACAATATCCTAAAGCAGAAGGAATCTGAACCACCTCTCAGGCAACACCTAATTATTAATTATTAGGAAGAAATAAACTTTAGTGTATGAGCTTTTCCAGCACTTCTCATGTGCCCACACAAGGCAAAAACCCAATTATCTTTATTTATAAAGAGAAGGTATAAAAGTAATTGTAGGGGAACAGTCATGAAAACACATCATAGGGGTGTAATATCAAATTTCAGAGTTCATAGCTCAGGAATAATTCAAAACATTTCATATGCTCCATATTCAGCTGCTTCACTTGTGTTTGTTTCCCTTTCAGGCACATCAGATGTTGATGTACTCTGATTATTTTCAGGGAAGATAAATGTAATATCAGATTCAAAAGCCCGAGGCTAAAGCTACTGCCTGTTGCACAAAATGGTTTTGAAACAAAAATAAAGATATATCTATAGATGTATCTCCCAAATGATTTTATTTTCCATGTGCTGCCATGATAGTTAAACGATTCTGTAAAAAACCATACAAATACAGTAATTTAACTAATGGTGTGCACACAGGCATATATAAAAATATAAATATATAGCCCTAAATAGATATATATTTTATAAACACTTTATTCACTCAAATTTCAGCCTGTTCAGAAATGACCAGGCCACTCAGTTCAAAGGAAACTGTGAAAACCCTTGCAGGAGACAGTTACAGGATCATCCATCCAGGGAGACATTAATTTCCCATCCCTATATTTAGAAGCAACCTATGATCTAAAACATGAGATTTCCTCAAGGGTCAGAATGGATTTGTTTCATTTGATGTAACTGAAGTTAAATTCCCCAAATAGCCCCTGGCCTTCAGGAGGCTGCAGGAGAAGAGGGATTCAATTGGATTGTTTGCTTTCCACAAAAATGAATAAAAATCACTTCAATAGGAAGCATCTGCTCAGCAGCCCAAGGTGTTCAAGATGCAACTGAGATGAGGATTCTGTACAGAATCCTTTAGAAAGGACTAAAAGAATTGTTAATAATAATTATTAGCAATTTAGATGCGCCGATTTATTTTTGCCTTTGACACAAAACAGAACTGCATTTAAAAATTAGAGATAAAAAGGACTAAATGAGGAAAAAACCAAAGGAAAATATTAAAAGTCCCTTTAAGAAAGGAATGAGAAGAATCCTCAGGATTTCATGCACAGATGAAGTGTTTCAAGGAATGGACATGACAGACACAAGCATTTAAGAAAACAGGTGAAATAAGGTCAAAGAGTCACTCCAATGATCACAATGGAATTAAAATACAGCACGTTTAAAACAAGAAAGAAAATCACAATAATTAACTTTGCGACCTGTCTGACACGAGAAAAGTTATTGATACAAAGGGCAGGATGATTAAGAGAATGATTAGGTATTTCAAGTGCTAATAATGATACTTCCCCAAGGCAGGAGAAGAATTTATATAAGGGCTATTGATCTCATGTTTTAGGATGGAAGCCAAGCTGGGAAGAAGGAAAAATTAAAATTAAAAAAGATAAAATAAAATAAAATAACTCTTTAAGGGACGATTTGCTCGTTAATTATGATCAAAGTTCAGGGGAGGAGGGAGGAAGGTCTGGGGCTTTTCCCAGGGTGTTGAGCATGTGGTATTGGTCACTAACAGAGAGAGGATTCCAACTTAATTGGATCTTTAATCGGATTGCATAGAGTAATTCCTACCTCTCTGCATTCCTAATGGATGCCACAATGGCAGGAGTCAAGTGCTGAAGGGCTGCTCTGATTTGAGAGCAGCTTCCAGGGGAGCCTTAGGCAAAGCCAGTTGTTGGGATGTCCACTGAGAAAGAAAATTATCAACAAGGTTGATATATTCCAACAGGCTTTTGGAATAATTACTGCCCACTCAGCCAATTCTTACAGGTAGGACACACATCCTTTGCTTACCCATTAACAAAGCCCAGAATCCAAAATTGCTGTTTTGACTGGGAGACAGATGACTCCAGCTCTGCCAACATCCAAGGTGCTCCCAATGCCAAAACTCACTTTGCTCACACATATGCTCCAATATTCCTAAACAGAAGCTCTGAATCTCCTTTCTTTGTCCTTTCAGTACTTCTATTCCTCATTTTTGTGCTTCCCATGTAAGTTCCTCCTTTTTCTTTCTCCTTCCTTTGACTGCCCTTTCAACTCTCACATATTTTAAGCCTTTGCACCTTTCTGTACAGCACATTCTGTTGTGTTTTTTCCTATCCTCTGCAAATCATATCCAGCAACTCGTGTTTGATGGTGTCACACGAGGTATCCAGTCTTCGTCTGAACACATCACAGTTCATTACAGTGGTTAATCACAGATTAAAAAAAAAATTGTCTTTAATGTCTAATTTTAAATTGTCTGGCTCCAGCTTGCAGCTATTGGATCTGGTTTTTCTCTTCTCTTCTTGATTAAAAAGCTGGATATGCTTTCCCCATGAAAATACTTGTCCCTGTAATCAAGTCCCCTCTCAATCCTCTTTTTGATGAGCTAAGCAGATTGAGCTCTAAATCTCTTCACTGCAGGGAATTTCCTCCACTCTTCAAATCAATATTGTGGTTATTTCCTTGACTCTCCAGGTTTGTAAACCCTTTCTTTCAGCTGTTGACACCACAACTGACCCTGGCTTTCCAGCACTCTCATGGATTCAGATAAAATCCCTGTGTGAAAGGATCCTATTTGTCCTTCAGCCTGCTGGGCTGCCCTTGGATCCCTGAAGTGTCCAGGGCCAGGCTGGACAGGGCTTGGCTGCAACGGGATGATCTTTAAGGTCCCTTCCACCCCAAACCCCTTTGGAATTCTGCATGACATCAGCTCAGTGAGAAGTTTGCTTCCCAGATGTCGGAACTCAAAACGTCCCTCAGACATTTTTGGAGGTTCCGGGCCCAGCTGAGAAGCATTTGAGACCCTGGCAGGCAGCTGGAAACAGCTGTGATTTTGGGTTTGAACCATGGAACGATTTACCAACCTTGCAGGAAGAACAAGAAGTCACAAAAGTTTAGGTATTATAGTAGAAGCAGTCACAAAGTAGAGGGAAGAATTTTTGAGTGCTGTACAGGGGGGTTTTGGTTTTGTACATGGGGGTCAGAGGTTTAAGATGGAGGGATTTGGTCCTGCCCTGTCCTCCCTCTTTCTCCTTCCTCACCTCCATGTTCTTGGTGATGTTGGCACTCACAGATTGGTTTAGAGTAGAAAGGCACCATTTAATATAGGTAATGGGCATTGGGGAAAAACTGTACCCATGTAACACATAATGTACCATATAAAAGATAGAAAAGCACCATTTAATATAGGTAATAGGCACTGGGGACAAACTGTACCCATGTAACACGTAATGTACCATATAAAAGACAGCAGCAGCCCTGGGCAGAGGGGGAGAGAAGAAGCAGTCGGGAGTCAGAGAGGATGTCAGGGTGTGTGTGTGCCTCTGCCTGAGCTGTGAGCAAACCACAGCAGCTCCAGGAGAAAATCTTTTAGATAACTTGTAATAAACTGCCTTGAGACCGAACACCAGAGACTGCTGAGCCTTTCTTTGGAAGCTCGGCTTGGAGGAGAGACTTTTCCACCACACGAAGCCACCCCTGACCTGGGGTGGGCTCTGGCACTCAGGAATTCCCTCCTCCCACCACATCCCTTGGAGCCCCTGCTCCAGGAGCACATTTAGCATCAGGGATTGATTGAATTTGCAAGTGGCAGCCCCACGCTGGGTGATCCTAAGTGGGCTGGACAGGCTCTCCTCTCCAAGGTGTGCTGCAAATCGCCGGATTAGCGGCTCAGGCAGCGCTCGCAATCTCGCCTGTCTGACATCATTTACCTGGGCTGAAATTACAGTTCAATTACTGGAGTAATATCTCATTCAGGCAGAACAAAGAGAGGGAAAATATGCAAATGAGCAAATTTAAATTCACTTAATTTAAAGGCCTAAAATTTTTAAGGGCACATTCCCTCTCCGGGGACATTTGGGTTCAGGGATTATAAAATACATAAATCTCTAAATGGTTAAATGGATTGTCATTGCCTGAGCATCCAAACTTTGCATACATTATTCTTTTCAGTGAGTGCTTTATGTAATTAGCAGTGAAAATTCACAACATTCCTGACTATATCCTAACCAGGGATGAGAAATTTGGTCTAACCACCCATTTCAGGGAGCTTTGTGCACAGACAAGCTCAGCATACATTTTGGAGGATCACAGTGGAATAGGTTTGGAGAGAGAATATTGCTTATCTGCTGAATGGAAAGATTATTCCTTTTTTTTTTCTTTTTTTTTTTTTTTTCTTTTTTTTATGGTACACATTATAAGATTGTGAATAACCCTCCAGGTTTGCTGCCTGTTGTGGTTTTCATGGTTGTTTTTTCTTGAATGAACACTGAGGCATAATTTAATGCACCAAAGACAAAATTTTGCTCTTGCTCTAGAGCTGGAATTTTGTGAGGTTTCACTGCACAGGGATGCCTGACAGGGGGAATGGCTGACAGGGAAAATGTGCTGCTCTGGCAGGATAATGAGGTACAATGCTCCAAAAGGCAGCATCCCGCTCACAGGGAAGGAAACGGGAGAAATTTCCTTTTCTTTAGGGGCTGCACCACCAAATAACTATTACAAAAAAGACAGAGAGGGAATACTTACAAGGGCATGTAGTGACAGAACAAGGGGGAATGGATTCCAACTGAAACAGCAGGTTGGGATGGGATATTGGGAAGGAATTCCTCCCTGGGAGGGTGGGCAGCCCTGGCACAGGTGTCCAGAGCAGCTGAGGCTGCCCCTGGATCCCTGGCAGTGCCCAAGGCCAGGCTGGACAGGGCTTGGAGCAACCTGGGACAGTGGGAGGTGTCCCTGCCCATGTCAGGGGGAGGGTTGAGATGAGCTTTAAGGTCCCTTCCACCCCAAGCCACTCTGTCCCTCTGTGATTACTTTCTGGTGTCACCATGCTGACTGCAATTCACCTTTAGCAAAGCTTTGTTCTGCAATACACCTCAAACAGCTCCATTTTCAGCAGTTCCCTGGGATATAATGAGAAAGGCCAGCCTGAGGCTCTCCCAGAAGTGTGGGAATCCAGGGCATCCCTCTGGCTGCCCTGGCAGGTCTGGGACCCTGGCAGGGGTCAGGAACCCCCCTGGACAGAGCCCCCAGAGACACTGGCTGTGATCTCTGGCCATGGAAAAGAGTTTTCCATCTTACAGGATGAATTGCATGCTCTGAGTGTTTGATATAAGTAATAATTAAGTGTGGCACGGGTGCAAAAGTAAAATTTTAGGATTCTAGATGAGGGGTCCAATGGGGACAAGATGGAGGAAATTGGGTGTGCCTTGTCCTTTTTCTCCTTCTTCATGCCCTCCATGTTTCACTGTGGTGTTGGCATTTTTCTGTTGGTTCAGGCTGGGGACACACTGTCCAACGTAGGTGACAGATATTGGCACGTTATTGTAAATCCAGCACAGGTAGTTTGTGGTATTTAATGTTTGTACCATCCCACTGAGGGCAGAGCCCCACACGCTGCCCTGCAGGACAGAGCTGCGGCAGGGCAGCAGAACATGTTAGAGATAAACAGAATAAACCACCTTGAAACCAGCACAGACCAATTATGGCTTCTGCTTTGGCAGCGGGGCTGACAGACAGAGACTTTCTACAATTTGGGAATCATCAATACTTCAGATTCCAACAAAAGGTAGGCACTGTCTGGACAGGAACCAGCCAAAATCAGGGTGAGCAGAACCCCGGGCTGAGCGCTGCACACACACAGCAGGGAGGTTGCAAATCCACAGGCTTGGCAGAAATCATCAAAATCCCAGATTTAGGCAGAAGCCTAAGTCCAGCCTCACACAGTCAATAACAGAAAGGTGCATTTGTCATGCAGGTGGTAAACCCTGAGCAATTACTGTGGATTTCAGCGCTAACCCTGTCAGTTTAATGGAGCAGGTATGGCTTAGCTCTGTACAGCTGGGACAGCCCTTTAATCACTGTTCCTCCTTACCCTACACACCACTGGTGTCATTTGTGTGGCTCAGAAAACAGGAATATTCAGTGATCTTCGCTGGGTATTTGTTCCCAGTCACAACACAAGACACTTGAGAGGAGGCAGAGTCACAGAACTCCCAACTCTCCTGCCTGCAGAGCCCATGTGGATGGTGGATTCTCCAAAATCCCACAAGGATCAAGTCAGGGAAACTCAATCACCCTCAGCTGAACCAGCCTCATTTGTATCAGTCAAGGACCTGAGCCATTACGCCTCCTCCTCAAACTGGTTAGGCTGTAAATTAGATTTTCATCACTCCTGGGACAAAAAGCTGATTCTGCTGAGGTCACTGGGAGTTTGAGCATCCATTTCAGTGGTGCCATGACTTCACCAGGGGTTTGCCTGGACAATATCCAGCCTGGAAGTCACCATGGATTATCCTTCAAATATGTTCAATAAAATTTGCCACTAGAACTGGCAGATAGCAGTAGTTTAGTTCTGTGCCACTTTCTTCTGCCCAGATGCAACAAAAGGAATATTTATCTCAAAGGAATGGGGATGGTAATGACCAATATTACTGCAGTTTTGAGCAATGCCTTGGCAGAACTCAAAGCAAGTCCTGAATACAGTTTTTTTCCTGTAAAATTGAGTAATAAAAAAAAAATTCAGGATCTCCTCTGACTTACAACTGAAATCCTCTAAAATCTATCCTCTCAATGAAGTTTTACTGGAACAAAGTCATTGGTGGAGTGATATGAAAGAATAACCTGTGAAAAATAAAACACTTGGCCCTTATTCACTTGAGCAATAACCCAAAATTTAGGTAATAACTTCACTGAACTCAGCAAACAGATTGTGGTTTGGTGTGTTTTGCTTATAAAGAAGTAAAATCAACAAAATTAGAAGAACAACAATGGATGCAAGTGGACATACAGATCAACCAACACAAACTTCCCAGAGGGAAGGATTTTAGTGATGGACAGACAGACCTACAAGAACAACCTTGGGAAAAACATGTGGCTGCTCCCAAACCTACTGACAATCTCTTCTTTTTAACCAGTCTCTGACTTCAGTAAACTGCAAAAATAATGGTGCATTCTGTAAAAATGCATGTGTTAAAAAAAAAAAAACAAAAAAAAAAAACATGGAGTTAATAACTCCTTTAGCTGAAAGCGTTGTTAGGGGGTTTTCAAACAGAAAACAATCTGCCCCCCAATAATAATTTTCCTTTCCTTTCATCAGGACTGTCTTTATTTCAAGCACTGGGGGTGCACCCTGGCACGGGGCATTTTTTACTGAGACATTGTTCCAGGTTTCCATCGGTTTAATGCTGGAACAGCACGTGACAGGAGGGAGAGCTGCATCTTTCAAATATCCTTTAAAGCTGTGGGAAGACTCCTTAAAGGCAGCCCTCTCTCCTTTCAAGTGCCACACAAGCACAGCAGGCAGCATTCAAAGCCACCTCTTCTGTGTCAGCCAGCAGGGAAGGCTGACAGGGAATTGCTTGTGTCACACTCCAAAAGTCACCAAAGCAGACACACACTGAAAGGTGGATGGGCCCAATTCTGCCCCTTTTTGTTTTGTTTTCCTCCTCCTCTCAGTAGATTTCTGCCTTTCCCATTCATTCCAGCCAGGATGCTGTTCTGAATAGTGACCTAAACCTTGCAGAGTCATCCCGTGGGCCTCCCAAAAAAATGGACAGTTGAACTGAGACTTCTGAAAGTGCTAAAATCATCTAGCTAAGCTGTACCAGGAGGTCAGAGGACTTTGGCTCACTGCAATGTTTAGATTCTTTGGGACTGCAGCCTCGTGCTCTTGCTGCTTGGCTTGTTTGTAGTCACACTTTGTATTCCCCAGGAGGGCACAGAGACTCCCCAGCCATCAGAGCCCTTCACGTGGGCTCATCCCACCTTTAAAGCCCCCTCAGGAGCAGAAATGAACAGCCCAGGTGCTGCCTTTGATGCTCTGAGGAGGAGGAAGAGGAGGAGGAGGAGGGACAGTGACACAGGGCCAGGCTGGGGACCCAGAGCAATGCAAAGGCCCCTTGGTGCTGCACTGAGGATAAATCTCAGGGCAGGTGTCACCTCCCCACAGCTCCCTGGCTGCAGACACGGGCAGGGTTCAGCAGGGACACTGGCAGCTCTGCTTTTGGCACAGGGACAGGCTGGGCTGTCTCAGGTCACCTGTCTGCAGCTCTCTCAGCCAGACTGGGAACCAGCTGGTGAAAATCTCCTCAAAAGCTGCTCTCTCACAGAAAAGCCCTGCCCAGACTCACCTCTGGCTCAAGACATCTCAATTCTGCTGTGCCACAGACCAGGAGCAAAGGTGGGGATGGATCCATGCAGGTTCATCCCTGTCCTCCCCAAATTCCTCTTCGCCCTCCCTTAACCTGAATCACTCCCTCACCACACCTCTCATTTAACTCTTTCCTGTTGCAAGAGGGAAAAAACGAACAAAAGGAGAAAACCACCTGAAGTTGGTCATTTTCTTCATAAACGGAGAAAAAAGAGGACTAGCAAGGGGCAAAGGAAAATAGGAAGAGAAGCTCTAATGAAGAAAACAACCGAATTTTGTCCTTCTTACATGGAACAGGATCTGCACTTGGAAATCACACTGGAAACCACAAGCGAGTTAAGCTGTAATGATAAACATTGCTTTTAAAGATAAACTCTTCTCCATCTGCATTTTTTTTTTTAATCTTTACACGTCCAGGTGCAATGAAGGAAGAAGGAAACATCTGCTAGGGAGTGCTGAAACCCCAGAAAATAACATCAGCACAGCCATCACTCACTGTGTGCTTCATGCAGGGTGCCTGGACACACTGGGAGGAGAAACCTGAGGCACCAAATATCACCAGGCACTTTCATCTGTTTATTGTGCAGAAGCAATCACTAATCAGTATCTGAGGATGCAAATGCACTTACAGAAGTCAATGAATAAAACAGAAGTGAGTAGCGAGGGAAAAAAAGAAGCTAAATACAACAACCTTGAGTTTTGAGCACTGACTTTGTTACATAGAAACAACAGGGGAAAAACAACCCACAGCAAAGTCAGCCAAGCTCAAAGGTCTTCAGCTAAGCTCTTCAACCAAGTCTGAGCCTAGAAGGGCAATTAATTACCAGTACACAGATTGTGAGCTACAATAATCTTAGCCTAGGAGTAGTGACAATGAGCTGGCATTTGGTTCAGTGTGGTCTTAGTTCTTGCTACAACAACCCCCTCATACACAGTGAATTATTCAATACCCAAGTTCTCCAAAGAGAAGTACCTGGATTCCTTTTTCTCATCCAGAGGGAAGAAATCTTCTCTGCTATTTCAGCAGAATGAATGCCATGACATCCTGCAGTTCTCCCAGCCCTAGCAGGCTTTTCCTAGGTGCACTTTGAGCAGGATGAGGATTTGTCTATATGAACACAGAGTTCAGAAGGGTGGAGATAAGTAGAGCAAAAGGGTGCTGGGAGCCCCAGGTCCACCCACACACACTGCAGAACTTTGCTCCAGCTCAGGGGGCCACAGATGAAAAGCCCATTAGCAGCTGAAGTGCTCAGAGGGAGCTCCTGAAATATCCTGGGGGGTTCCCTGTCCCTGTAACTCCAAAAAAAGCACAGAGAATGGAGATGATGCAGGATTCCCTCCCAAGGTGCAGCACATGTGGAACCAGGGATGTGGGAATCCAAGGCATCCCTCTGGCTGCCCTGGCAGGTCTGGGACCCTGGCAGGGGTCAGGAACCCCCCTGCACAGAGCCCCCAGAGACACTGGCTGTGATCTCTGTCCATGGAAAAGAGTTTTCAATCTTACAGGATGAATTACAAGCTCTCAGTGTTTGATATCAGTAATAATTAAGTGTGGCACGGGTGCAAAAGTAAAATTTTAGGATTCTAGATGAGGGGTCCAAAGGGGACAAGATGGAGGAAATTGGGTGTGCCTTGTCCTTTTTCTCCTTCTTCATGCCCTCCATGTTTCACTGTGGCGTTGGCATTTTTCTGTTGGTTCAGGCTGGGGACACACTGTCCAACGTAGGTGACAGATATTGGCACGTTATTGTAAATCCAGCACAGGTAGTTTGTGGTATTTAATGTTTGTACCATCCCACTGAGGGCAGAGCCCCACACGCTGCCCTGCAGGACAGAGCTGCGGCAGGGCAGCAGAACATGTTAGAGATAAACAGAATAAACAACCTTGAAACAGCACAGACGAATTATGACTTCTGCTTTGGCAACGGGACTGACAGACAGAGACTTTCTACAATCTCGGAATCATCAATACTTCAGATTCCGACAAGGGAATCTTTGATAGAACTCGTCCCACTAGTGACTTGGGGGTTTTTTTAGGAGTCTAACCAAGAAAGAACAACTGAAACTTGTTATAAAACACTGAGCACATCACCACCAGAATATGGTTACAAGATTCCTGCTCTGTTTTCTTTCCCATGCTGCTCCCAAACTCTGTGCTGGGACATCAATTTTCATTCTCCATGATTTAGGGTCGTTATAGGGTGGGCTTTGTGCTAGCAAAGAACCCATGATCTGTAACAAAACTGAATTTCTACTTTACTGGACAAATATACCAAAAGAAATTGTGGCATCTTGGTGGGTTGCTAAGCAACCAAGAGCTCCAGTGTCACTTGTTTGTGATCAATTCAAGTCATTCATAGGGCTCTGAAGCAGCAGCTCAGGAATTCCAACAAAATCTGTGCCTTGGGAAAGCATGGGGGACTTCCTGACACACAATAACACTTTCTTTCCTCTAAGATAAACTTTGTAGATGTTCTTTTGATCTGTGTGATATGTTAATCCATTATTCTTAACGTACTGCTAATGGGAAAAGCTATAATTAACTAACTACAGCATTGTACTGCATGCAAGATAAACCGATCTAATTAGTAGTGTTTAAAGTAGTCCCCATCCTCTCCCACTGGGGAAAGGAGCAGATCCTTTCTGATCACAGGAGCAACTGTCCCCAGCATCGTTTCATGTAAAGAATAAATTCCTTTTTTTCCATTTTTGTTTTCTCCCAAAGAGAAGTGATAAAGTAAATTTTTACGGGCAAACGAGGTGGCCTCAGCCCAAGCCACTCGAGGTACACATCCAAGCCTGAATAATGTAATCTTTCATTTAAATGAAGGCTTATCTGTTGGCTTTCTTGGGGCAAAGAAGCAGGCTGTTATATTTTTACACATGAAGTTTAATTACTGAAGTAACTCATCCTGAATGCCCACAATAACTGCACTCACTGAGTTAAATGTATATTGCTGAAGTACAGGCTTTTTATTTCAACCTCAAATTCAAGATTCATCCCATCCCTATTTTGATAAAAATCAATAAACAGGGAGAGTTTAGAAACAAATTAATTTCCAAGCTGTGTGCTGCATATGGCAAAATTTCAACTTCTTGATTGCTGGCAGGTGGGTTTTTTAGTAAAGATATTTAATGATTATTTCATATACACTGGGCAATGTCTCTAAAGAAATTACCTTCTGCAAATCTCGGTGTCCTATTCTGTGCATGTCATTTTAAAATCACATGGTCTGGACTTGTAGTTCCTCTGCAAGCCAGACTCCACCGGCAGCAGATGCTCAGCCTCAATGAGCACCAGAAACTGGTGACCCAGAATTTCCTCATTTTTAATGACCCATTGAGAGAGGAGCTTATTTGGTTTGGGGGTTTTTTTTGGTTTTTTTTTTTAACACAAAGAAAATGTACTACTTTTAAGCAAGAGAGAAGTGTTACCACAGCAGGAGTTGTGCACTCTGCTATTTCATATCAGAAGATAAGCAGAGGCACGTGGGAAGCAATGGCCACAGGATGGCAAGCACAGCTCCAACGAGGTAATATTTCACGTTTATAAATGGCAAAAAAATACATATTAATTTAAAGTACAGCTTTTCACCTCTTCTCCTTTCCTCCTTATAAAGAAGGAGGAAAGGTATGTAAAGGTAGGTATCTAAAGTAGTAATATTTATTATTTATGGCTTGTGGAATGTGATTTGGGGGAGCTACACAGCAGATATAAACTCAGTCACACCAAACAAACCCTTGCCAACGACACAGAAATGCCACCTGTCACCGCTCTGGTGAAATTTTCCAAAATTGCAATTCAAATAAAATGTAGTAGTGCTGAACACCAGTACATAATCCAACAAAACACAGTTTAGTTCCTTTCTACACCAAAAGAAGCCAAGTATCCCTAAGGATGGAAGCGGTAGATGCAAAGCCCACGTACATTGGCCGTGTCTGACTATGGGAAAAATTCTGTTTTCTGCTCCTGGGGCTGCGTTGCCAAGCTGCCCGATGCTCTGTGATCGTGCAACACAAATCGATAACACACCGAGCCTCAGCCATTCCAGCAGCTCTCCTGCCGTGCAGCACATCGCTTCCCCGGCGAAAAATAAAATAATTTAAAAAAAAACAACCTGGGGACTTCGCTAATTATTTAGGAACTGCAGCAAAACCACCCCAACATCATTTGGAAAGCACAAACAGGTGTTCGCCGGGATGCAGGACATCCGGGCTCGCAAACTTGAGGCCACCTAAAGGGACACGGGACTGACCTGCCACCCCCTAAAGGGACACGGGACTGATCTGCCACCCCCTAAAGGGACACGGGACTGATCTGCCACCCCCTAAAGCGACACTGGACTGACCTGCCAACCCCCTAAAGGAACATGGGACTGAGCTGAGAACCCCCAAAGCGACACGGGACTGACCTGAGAACCCCTAAAGCGACACGGGACTGACCTGCCAGCCCCCCAAAGGGACTAGGGACTGACCTGCCAGCCCCTAAAGGGACACGGGACTGACCTGAGAACCCCCAAAGCGACACGGCACTGACCTGCCAGCCTCCAGCCGAGTCCCCGGCCCCGTGGCTCTGTCCCCCGGCCCCGTGGCTCTGTCCCCCGGTCCCGTGGCTCCATCCCCCGGCCCCATGGCTCCGTCCCCCGGTCCCGTGGCTCTGTCCCCCGGTCCCGTGGCTCTGTCCCCCGGTCCCGTGGCTCTGTCTCCCGGTCCCGTGGCTCCGTCCCCCGGTCCCGTGGCTCTGTCCCTTGGCCCGGTGGCTCTGTCCCCCGGGACTCCGCGCTGTCCCCCCGGCTCCGCAGAGCTCCGCATCCCCGAAACTTCCCGCGGGCAGCGGCTCCTCCGCCCGGGGCCCCAAGTGCGGGGAGAAGGGGCCGGAGCGGCTCCCCGAGACCCCCCGGGACCCCCGCTCGCCCCCGGACCAGGCTGAGCCCGGCTCCGCTTGCTCCTCGCTCCGCAGGTGCGGTGCCGGGAGCAGGAGAAGCAGTTCCAAATCAAGGAGAATAATTAAAGAGCGCTTTGGGAGCCGGGGTGGGGCAGGGCAGCCCCGCGGGCGGACACCCCGACCCCTGCCCGGTCCCCCCGCCGTACCTTGAGCCCGGCCGGGCCGAGGGGTCCCGGTGGCGGCGGCGGCGGCTCCGCAGCCCCGTCCCGGCGCTCCGAATTAATCGCTCCACCCCGAAAAAAAAAAAAAAAAAGGGGGAGGTAGTGCGGGAGGGAAGGAGGGGGAGCGGAAAAACCCAACGCAACCACCCCAAAGCCAGCCCCGCTCCACACCCACGAGGAGGGAGAGGGTCCCTCCGTGACTGGCATCGCTATCTCCTCCGGCGGAGCTTGCAGGGAGCCATGGCAACGAGCCCCCGCTCTCCCCACAGCATCCCCCGGGGCACAGCCACCCCCGCCCCGGCCCCGGCCCCGCTCGGGGTCCCACCTGCCCGATCCGAGCCCCCCCGGCCGGAGCCGGCACCTCCGCGCCCGCTTTTTGGGATGCAGGGATGGAGAAGAGCCGGGAGCGAGGGGAGCCCCTGCCCGCCCCCAGCCCGGGGGGGCTGTCCCACAGCCGGGCAGGTGCCAAGGGGGGTCCCCAGGGCCGGCCAGCCCAGAAGCGGGCGGGAGGAGGAGAACGGGATGGCAGAACCGAGGGCGCCGCCCCGCCGGAGCCGGGATGCTCTGGCTCCCTCGGGCAGCGGCTCCGCCAAAATCCAGGCAAGGAGGAGCGGGGAAGGGACGGTCCCCGCCTGCTCTCACCCCTCTCTCGGGTGGAGAATTGTCGCTGCTTTTCAGGGGAAAAGATGAAGATTGAGAAAACCGCAACTGGGTTTAGCCCTTCCCCCATCTCCCACTACTAAACCCTCACCAAATCATCCCAACACCAAACCTCGGAAAACCCTCTGGTTATTTTATGGTTGGGTTTCTTTCTGGTTTTGGGGTTTTTTTGTGTGTTTTGGTTTTTTGGTTTTATTTTTTGGTTTTTTTTTTCCTTTTTTTTTCCTTTTTTTGTTTTTTTGGGGTTTTTTGGGGGTTTTTTTTTGTTTTGTTTTGTTTTGTTTTTTGGTTTTTTTTTTTTGCAAATGCCGCCCCGTGTGCTGTACATGACCACAGAACCAGCTCAGGTTCACGCCGTGTGCGCTTGAGCGCCCCGACTCTCCCTGGCTGCTTCATGTTCCCAGCCCTGTGAGGAATGGGCTAAATATTTAAGTGATTGGTAAAGACAGTCGTCACAAATCTGCCAGTCATTGTCTTAAGCAGTCCATCCCGAGAGGTGGGGAAGGTCAGACAATCATTTTCATGAGGGCTCGGACTCCTCAGACATTTCTGTCTCGCTGCTGACCTTTGGTGGGTTTCTTTTCCCTGAGCCTTGCCTAATGCAGTGAACAATAATCATAAAGCAGCATTCACGGACATTAAACCATAAACCCACCCTACCGAATCCCAGTGGCACTCCCGGGGATTATTAGCATTTGGGTTAAAGATTTTTGGGACAGTGGCAATTGGAATTCATGGATGCACCGGCCAACTGGTGCTGTTTATCTCCTGCATATTTACGTAGGTGAGCTTGCCTTTTGGATGAGAAGTAAATAATTAAATATGGCAGTGAAAGAAAAAATATCTGAAAAGTAGAAGGGAAAAGGGCAGAATAGTTTAATGTATCTGTTAAGTAAATGAAAAACAGTTCAAACGATAAGTTTGCAGTTATGCAAAGTCAGGCAATTAATAGATAGCATTTTTATATTCAACCATGCATGAGTGAACCAGCAGCAGTATAAATGCATGGAGCAGAGCATGGAAAGCTGCTGAGGAAGCTCTGAAGTTGGCCAGATTTCTGTGTGGCAAACACCCAGCCCAGAGCACACCAGAGGACTGGGAATCCTCCCTTTGGAGATCCTGAATTGAGCCACTGTTCCATCCCAAGACAGTAAAATGTTATATTTACAGCACATTGCTTTCCAAAGCAACCAACAGCTAAGCAACAGACCTGTGCCCTGTGAGCGGAAACTCGGGAAATAAATGGACAAGGAGGCAGCTCCAGGGGAATGTCTGAGGGCTGCCTGTGGATTGAAAAGCCATTTGACCAGTACCCACGAGCCAGCAGAGATTCACTCCAATCCAGAGGTTTGGAGATTCACTGGAGCCTTGGCAATAACTGGAAATGCCAAGGGTGGGAGGCTGCTTGTCTGGGAGCAGAGATAAGAGAGCTGGGAGAGGCAGGGAGAGCTGGCATTGCCCCTCCTGCCACTGCCAGGAGGATGGAAAGGTGAGCCAGTGACTCTCACCCTGTTGGAATACTGGCTGCTGAGAAATTTAGACTGTGTCGAAAGGCACAGAAACCCTCAAGAGAACACTACATGGAGAAAGCTTCCAAAATGGATTGATAGGACTGGGATTACAGGTATGTAGTTTGAATAGAAGTGTGTAATATCACATGGTGGAAAACTTAGAGTTTAAGGTTTTAAAATATAGCAATATATATGGAGCTAAGATGGAGGTTTTAGGATGGTGGCTGGTCCTTCTTCACCTTTTTCTTCATGGGTTTGGGTGGTATTTTGTAATTGGACAGAAAAGTCCACATTGTGGGACATGGGTTATTAATTATTGAATTAAAAGTAGAAATAATTTGGGTGTCATTTCTTAATTGGAAAGTTTTTCTTTAAAAGACCTTGTAGAGAGAGATACTAGGCCATTTTGTAGCTTGTGAGTGAAGTGCAGAACTCACAGCTTGTAAGACTGTAATTTAGATAAGAAATAACAAAAAACTGAGTCCAAACACTGCCCCACCAATGCTGAGCTCCACCTGGGATACCTCAGGAGTTTCCAGGATGACTTTTACAGGGCTCTGGCAGAAAGAAGAGAGGCACCAATTTAATGACCTGCAGAGACTGCTGCCAAAATCAGCTTCCCAGCCGCCCATCCCTACATCCCTGTGCCACAGAGGGAGGGAGGCAGGGATTGCAAAATTCAGCCTCCCCTTAGACCTTCATCTCCTTGCTTAACTGGCTTTAGATCCTCCCTGTCAATGGGGTTTCCCCAAGGTCTTCCCCCATGTTAATGTTTGAGGCCATACTATGGAAAGCATTAAATGGTTTTAATTTTTCACACAGAATCACGCACAAAGTTTTTCTTCTGCTAGGAAGCCAGCTGATGGCAAAGCCCAAGTACAGGAGCTTCCCCAGAGCTGCTCCACAGTTGCAAAATAAAATAAAATAAAATAAAATGTGTTCCTGTTAATAATGATGATAACATGGCACTAGCTAAATCTATTTGGAAATAGGGTTTGCCTTAAGTAAAGTGTAAAGAGACACCATCAATCATGCCTCATATTTCACTGGGCTATGAAATGGGGCAAATGTCGTGGCACTTAAGTCTGCACCAAACAAAAATAAAGACAGAGAAGCTCAGTGTGGTCCTCTCTGTGTCTCACAAAACTGTTCTTTATTTTGGGATTTCCTGCTGAAAATCAAGGCGCCTTTTCATCAGACCCTCTGCTTGATGTGAGAGTGAGAGAGCAACACTGCTGGAAACACTGGAAAAAAATTAATTCTCTCTAGGTTGGTACTGATCACATATTTAAAATACACATTAAATGCATAATATTGTCTGAAATCAAGTGCTAGAGAACCCCCTCAGAATATTTACCTCAGGCACTGTCGGAAGGAGTCAGAAGGAACAGCAGGAGTGTTTTGTCAATCCCAACTGGAACTTGTTACCTGATTCTCTGAATATTCTCCCTCAAGAACATCTTAAACCCAGTTCCAGAGTCCAGTGGCAGGCTCAGAAGATTCCCAATCCTGCTCTAAATTCCATTTAAGACACATGAAGTACTCAGGACAAAAGAACAGATTGGCCAGATTTTCTGTGGAGGAAATTAAATTGCTGGTAATTGCCAGCACATATCCCATCAGCAGAGCTCGTCACTAAAGATGCTGTAATTTTCTGAATAGGTAGATATGCAAAAAGGGGAATGTATTTGAATATCAAGAACCACAACTTGATATGGACTAAAAAAAAAACCACCAAAAAAAATAAGATAAGCTTCTGGGAATCTGGTTTGGTCCTGGACAAATTAAGTGGCTAAAATAATTGACATGATGCCCTCTAAATTTTGAAAGGATGCTCTGCTGCAACGTTTTGCAGTATTTTCCTTAACTTTTGAATTTTTAGAGTATTTGAGTTATACCAGCTGAGATGCAGCTTGAGAAGCACTGAGCTGCTTTGGGAGCTTGGAGTTCACAGGAGAAGATTTGGACCATTAAGGGAAAAACACAGAGAGAAGGTGATGCACATCCTGCTAATGGTTCATTAAACACAGATCGGAGTGATCTGATTGTAAACACTCCTCATCAACACTTAGCTTTGAAATGCTGAAAGTTGGATGGGTCCTGACCAGAGAGAAACTCCAGACATGCCAGAAAATTCCATTTATCCCTTCCTAATGAGAGTCCAGGAGAAATCCACGTGATCTAATTTAAAGAGAATTGAAGGAACTACCACTTTTCACAGTTCAAAGCAGTCCCAGGAATTCAGGCTTGGAAGAAGCTGGAGTGAAATGTTGGGACTTTTTTTTTTTTTTTTCCTAATCTGATTTTTTTTAAGGCTGGGTAACTTTATGACTGCTAATAACATTTGTAACTATGCAAGCTAAGATAATAACAATGGTAATCAAATCTCATGCTTCAGGGCATAAATTGATTGCTTGGAGGGGTTATGGAGAAATTTCTGGTTTTTCCAGCACTGAGTCCATGATTTCACAACTGACTAAGTGCATTACAAGGGGGGGGATTTGCTACTGCAGCCAGACAATTGATCTGATCTGTAATAACAAATCTGACACCAAAATACAGCGAGCTGCCTATCTGCTGTGCAAACACGAAGAGATTTAGGCTCAAATTCAGGGAAATATTTGGTTCTTATTTTCCAGTTGGTTTCCTACAGTCCTTCTGAAAGAAAGCAGCAAGATCTAAGTTGAAAACAAATCAAAACCAACCAAACAACTCCACAATATTTAAGAGCAGGAACGTAGCAGTGCAGCTGAAAGATCATTTAGGCAAGGGGGCTCATCCACAGGTTCAGGTCCAAAGATCAGGATGGAAAACAATTCACAGAGTGGGCTGACTTGTGTATCTTATGGCCAACCACATATTTCCATATGTTTCCATCAAAAAAGGAGGTCGTGGTGTCTTTTCCTTGAAAAACAGGCACAGCAGGAGATGAGAGAGCTCAGCCTGGAGATGGGGATTTAGGTTTAATTCCCAGCTGGACCAGCAAGCTCCACACAAGTTTATACTCTGCTTCAGGAAAGACACACCGAGCTCTGGAGAACATTTCATCCAGCAGAAAAGAATTGAAGATTCCCTTGAGCCGAGCTGGGGCAAAACTGAGCCTCACTTTTGTTACAGAATTTATGGAAGGATGGTTTGAGCTGCAGCGATGCCACAACAGAGTATTCCTGATTTTCCATAGAATCCCAGATGGTTTGGGTTGGAAGGGACTTAGAGCTCATCCACTCCATGGGCAGGGACACTTTTCACTATCCCAGGATGCTCCAAGCCCTGTCCAAGCAAGCCTGAGGCATTCCAGGGATCCAGGGGCAGCCACAGCTTCTCTGCACCTCTCAGGGCCGGATAGGAGAGCAGCCCCCGTCCAGGGCTCTGCCATGCAGAGGAACGAGGACATTTATTAGGAAAAGTGAGTGCACCTCACAAAAACAGCTGTGTGAAAACACATCTTTGGTCTCTGCAAGAACTGGCGCAAAGCCCAGGAGCAGGAAGCCGCAATATTTGGAGAAATGGAAGCGTGCCTCACGTCAGGACAACGGCATCGATCTCGTTCCTTTGTGGAAGAGATGAAAGGGGCCCAGGAATAAAGATTTCCTATTCCTGAACAAAAGCTGCTACTCACTGGACAAAACCTCAGCAGCAAGGTCCTGCAGTTGTTCTGATCCCTGCCCAGTGTGGAGGTGGGATTTGGAGAGCGGAGCCTTTGCCTGGGTAATCCATGAGCACAGTGGGGCTTTTGCAGTGATGTGGATGAGACCTACTGCTCACCAACTGCTGAATAAAATGCTTTGTGGCAATTTTTCTTTTCTTTCTACCTGTCAAGGTCAACTGACATAAATTCTACATAATTTCTACTGCAAAAACCCTATGCTGATACAACACAGAAAAAATAAAGGCGAGGATCGTAAAGAAATGGTTTGTGCACATTCTTAGTTGAGAATTGAACCCGTTTGGATAGCAGTAACAACAGACATTTGCAGAATTACTTTGAAACTGAGCAGTCACAGTTGTGAACATAAAGAGCTAAACCAGAATTACCAGGCACCCCCTCCCAAACCGTGCAGACACGTGGACAGGATGATTGCCTTGGGCTTCATTTGGTTTTCATGAGAGGAGAGGAAATGGCCCTGATCTCCTCAGACAGGGACCAACAGTGGGCTTGGCTAATGCTCTCATTTCTATTCTCCCATTTTTTTATGTCCATGGAGCTGATTTTATTACAATGACCTGCATTAAAATCCACATAAAAGCCCCCAAAACAATAGATGGGTGTTTGCTGAACCAGTTGGTGCTGCCTGTGTTCTTTTACCAATTTAATGTGACTGGTGGCTCGCAGCGTGTTCAATAGGTCACCTGCATCAGCAATTTCAGCCCAGACAATTTGCCTCTAAATACTACAAGCTATGGTACACATTTTCCAATTACAACTCGGACTGCTTTTTAATTCCACCAGACAGACAAAGTTATAGAAGTCTAGAGGTCTCAGGAAAAACAGCATACAAATAATTCAATATTAAAGCAATTTTTTTTTTTGCACAGTCAGGCTATGAGCAGTTATACAAAATTATTATGCAAGCAGAGAAGTGATAGCTTGACCAGCACCGTGAGGCTTCTTTAAAAATATTGGCAATTCTCACATAAGAGAGCACATAAATGATTTATCCTTCTTCAGTGTTGTTCAGACAAGATATTTAATGAGAAAAAAAAAGTCTAGTAATGGAAATATCAAATAGAATAATTAGGAAAACACTGTTAAAAAAGCAAACCCTTCTACCTTTTATACATATGTATAATCCCATAATTCATGTTATGGGAAATCAAGAAATTTTATTAAAAATAAGAATTACCCAGTAAATACTGAAAATGCTGAAAATAGTTTGTGGTATTTAATGTTTGTAACATCCCACTGAGGGCAGAGCCCCACACGCTGCCCTGCAGGACAGAGCTGCGGCAGGGCAGCAGAACATGTTAGAGATAAACAGAATAAACAACCTTGAAACAGCACAGACCAATTATGGCTTCTGCTTTGGCAGCGGGGCTGAGAGACAGAGACTTTCTACAATCTGGGAATCATCAATACCTCAGATTCCAACAGGTAGCCACTGAAAAATGGCAGACCCAATAATGTACATTTAACTCTAAATTTCCCTGCCTGCTGTCAGAACCAAGCCCTGCCAAGGTCCATGGCACAGCCCTGCAGATAACCCACACTGAGGAGTCACACACATCCCTTAAAAAAGCAGCAGAAAAAGAAATCCCCATGCCAACACCAACCTCTGGGCAGGAATGCAAGCCAGGCATCATTTTCCCAGGATGACAGTAATCACCACTGTACCAAAGGAACTTTTGTAAAAGGAATTGTTTCCAGACAGAGATATTCAATTCTCTGTAAAGCTCTGAACACTCAAACTGTTGATGTTTCTCTCACCTTTGTTAAAATGAGTTTCCTTCCCTGTGCCATCTAAAATACATTAAAACCCTCACATGTTTGCTTGGTGGGGGGAGCAGGAAGAGTGAAGTTACCATTCTCTTTCAAATTATAAATAAAACAAAAAACTGTTTCAAATTTGACTTTTTCTGACTTTTCTGCCTGAGTACATCTCATTCCAATCCAAATAGTTGCAGCATTCACTTGTTAATTATCTCCTAATTTGTAAGGGACTAAGAGAATGCATTTTCTCTTCTTGCAATAGTCAGTTATATAATCTTATACATTTCTTGAAAATCAATTTGTTCTCCACCCTTACTGCCAAGAAATTGAACCGACTGAAAATTAAGAGAAGGATGTTAAATAATGCAGCTGCAGCAAAAGCAAAGCCAAAAACACAAACCACTGAGAAAGGAAATCCTTGTAAGCTAACCTGTCTCTTCCAAAGCTGGAGTAATCAGGGATGAAAAGACAAAATAAGACCTCAAAATAAGCAGGTCCCTCTGATCAGAATTGTTTCACTCATACAAGTTTTAATTCCACACGAAGATGCCTTTCTGCAGGCCCAGCAGTTGGAACACTACAGGGCCCTTAGGTGGGAAATTAGAATATAAAGGCAATTAACTGCCAATTAATCTTGTGAGGTCAATGGGAAACAGCCTGAATTGCTGTTTCCAGATGGGCAGAGGGACATGCTGGAATTTAATTTCTGCTGTCACCGCTGCTCTCTGGCACAGCTCCGAGCTCTCAAAACAAGGCTCTGGAACACCAATGAGTTGGCAAAATTTGGGGGTGTTTCAGCTTCTTCTGGTGCCAGACTGGAGGTGTAATTCCACCCCAGATGGATTTGGTTTTTTCCCCCACTGTGCCACCCTTAGGTGACACTTTAGTGTGGCCTGAAAAAGTGTCACCACGTGTCCAAAGCTAAAGTGTGGATGAAATTCACCACAGAATGATTTGCTGTTTAATGTTATTTAAATTTCAATGAAATATTTGCAGTGCTGGTTAAAAAGCTCTAAGATTTAGAAATATACTCCAATTTCCAAGCAGGTTATGTGTTTTAAAGGAAAACAGCATTGACTTACCTGAAACACACTTTTAATGTTCCACATTGAAATGTAAAATGGGATAGGGACTTGTGCTTATCACAAGCAGCTGAGAGAGAATAAAATGAAAAAAAAAATCATGTCTTCAAATTAAAAAAAAAATCAAAAATCCATGATATATTCAAAGCAATGGCTGGAGGTGTGAATGCTGCCAAGTGATTCATACACCAGGGAAGAAAAAAAAAACCTTAAAAACCAGTGAGAAATACTTACACTTCAGTGTTTTGACTCATGTTTTCTCATTAAAAGATGTTATTTGGACTTAAAACACTGAGCAAGCTGCAGCAGATTTATGGCTGTGGATCTCCAGGGAGGGTTTTGAGGGCTGTGACAAGCCCAGAGCTGACAAAGGCTCCTTTAAACCAGACCTAGATGTGGTCACAGACCACTCAGCCAAAGCTGGGTTTAAATACTGCTGTAATAAAACCAAGATAACCCCTGGGAGAACCTGTGATGGTTCCTAACATACTAATTGACCAATGTAGCTCAAAATTGAGAAGTCTTAGATAGGAACTATGTTTTCTCTTTAAAATATGTTGTGTTTTAGCTCATTAGAAACTGATCACTACAAGGGTAGAGGTGAAATACAATATTTTTCCTATAGTTTTATGGCAAGTATTTATCCTTCAAGAGAAATAATAATCTTTGTCCTAAGCATTAGTTCCCTTCATGGCCAGGGAATGTGTGTGCCTCCCAGAAAATCTATTTTCCACCTCCACCAGAAAATCTAGTTTTGGTCCACCAAAGAAAATGAAGTAATTAGGTGGAAAAGTGGGAAGCCAGAGACTCCCACTCACTCTGTGGGGTGACTGCAGTGGGATAAGCTGTGCAAGGCCATGGAGAAACTGCAAGTTCAGCCTGCAAAAGACAAGAGAAAGTAAAATATGGCTTAAGGTGTGATGAAGGGGATAAGGAAGCTTAGGGGTGTTTACGCTGATGAGGTTATTGGCTTGGAGTGTGACCCAAGGAGAGGATAAATGGATTTCTGCCACTCCAGGGCTCTGTCTGGCCTGGGAAGGACGATGAATTACAGGAATTTAATTGGCAGCTGCCTTTTCACCTGTGCTGAGTAAGTGCTCTCCGGAGTTATGGATGCCAGAAAGGGCAAAGACAAGCTGGAGTGGATAAAAAAAGACAGCTGAGTAAGAGAGGAGCATGTTTGGAGTGCTGGGATAAATCAGAAATGATACCCCTGTGAAAATGGCATGCATTGATCAGAATGAGACCCCTGCTCATTAAGTGAACAAGTCACTTCTGAAGCAGGAGAAGAACACCAAGCTGCCTTAAATTACACCTGCTAGAGAGGCATCTTCGCTGTCCAATTTGCACAGGCTTTGTTTTGCTTGCAGAGTTATTTATTATTATTTCTGTTGCAGAAATAATGACAAGGAGTTCAGCGTTGTGTGGGCTGTGTGCTCACTCCTGAGACAAGATCCAAAAATACAGAGATCAGGCAGGGGCTGGTGCAAGCAATGGCAGTGGGATGGGGAATGTTGGCAATACAAATGTGTGTTTTATAGAATAAAGGGTTTTTTTTTACCGTGCTGCGATTCTGTTCTGTGATTCCACAATGCCCTTGGCACTCTGAAGGTCTCACTGGCCAGGGAGGTTTGTCCTTGGGGTTCTCAGACACCTTCTGGGGGCTCTTTCAACGCAGCTCAGGGTCCCCAGGGAGCACGGGGGGATTGAGTCTACTATTGCCCAGGGGAAGAGGGGGAAAAGAGGATGCACAGCAGAAGGATAATGGGTAAAAATTACCTGAAAGAGCTGAAAGGCATCAGCCCCTCTGAGCTGCTCATTCCAGCTCCCACCTCGACAGAGCTGAAGTTTCCCTCAGGGGAGGTGGGAGGAGAATTCTCTGGGGTCTCCTCCCAGCCTGGGGGGGTTCAGGAGCCTGATGCCCCTCTGGAGCATCACTCCAACTGCATGCAGCTACCGAGTACTCCTCCGGTTTTTCCTCCTCTGTTGTTATGGAAACAGGCTGGCCAAGGGCTGCCGAGCTTCTCTCTGCATGCTGGATGTGCAATGAGGGCAGGTAGACAGGGAATCCCTCCGTGCAGCTTCAAAGCTGAATAAAGATGAGGATGTTATTTTGGAGATAGATAAATAAGCACAGAGAACCAAAAGCTCTATCACAGAGGCATTCCTAGGATGGCCATATCCATAGGAATGCCTGCTGGTGTGAATTTCTGTACCCACCTGTTGGCATGTGCAGCATCACCCTGCTGAATGAATGCCAGAGGTTTTGCCTGAGGGGACGCCTCATTACATCCAATTTTCCCTGGTGCACATTTTGTTAGGACATTCCTTATGTTTCTCCATTTGATTTTCTTTAATTTCATTCATTTCCTGAAGTTGCAGGATCAAAGACCTGAAGATATAAACCAGGATGACAGTGGTGATTTGGAGAAGGACACCTGAGGAAATTCAACAACTCTCAGTGCTCTAAGGCTGGAGATAATAATTCCAAGTCTTATTTCATCTGGGGTAACATGCATCTTCTAAACCTCTGCTTCCAGTTCCTTGCTTGGCAGATCAGAGTGGTTTTTTTGGAGCTCCTGCCCTGTGTGGAGTCAGTCTGATGTTCTGAGCCCGTGAGCCAAGGCAGTTTTCTCAGAAAGACTCAATGACTTCTTTCAGAGCTTGCAAGAGGCAGCTGGCACACACATGGACTCGTGTGAGCAGGCCAGGAAAATGTGTCTGATTGCAAAAAGGGCAAAAGAGATGATCAATCTCCCCGAGGGCTTTCCAGCCCTCCTTCTCTGCAGTCCATCCATGGAGCAGCTCCTCTCTGCTTCTCCCCAGCGCCCCGGGCTCGCTCGCTGCTCCCTCCCTCTTTATTCAGCTGCACAGTTTGCCTCAGACTGTTCAAAGGCTGTAAATCAGATTGCAAGATTTCAGCAGAGAACAAAACCATCACAAGCCAATTCACAGAGCCTCCAGGGGAGGCAAGAGGAAAGGCAAATTCCCCGGCGCTGTTCCCCTAATGGAGCTCACACCTTTGTGTGGGAGCGAGATTGTGGCTCCCTCCTCTCAAGGAGCTCTTCAGCCCTCTGCTGAAGCTGCTAATCAATGCTCTGGGTAATGCCAGCCTGGGATGGCAGCCTCTGGAGGAGAATTTGGCCACTCGGTCATACCTGCAGGAAAATCTAACTCGCTCAGGATGCCGCAAGCTCTCGTAGGTAAAACCCTGGAGTTTTCCAGTCACATCGTGGGCTGCTGCTGGACATAGGAATGAGGGAAGGGAAAGGGTTGGAGTGTAGGAAATTCCACCCCTATTCCAGCCCTGGGACCAACTGGGGCAGAGTCAGAGCTTGTGATGACCTCTCCTGGTGCCAGAGCTCCTCCGGGGCAATTACGGTCACTGGTGGTGGGCTGACACCAGCTACTGATGGTTGTGTCTGTGAAAACCCTGAATTCAGTCAGCAGAGCTCCCACACTGTGAGAGAAGGGATGTGACCAACCCCTGAGGTGTGTCACTGTTGTTATTGGGCACAAAACCAGTACACAGAAGCTTGGTCAGATCAAGAGAGAAAAAGAGCCAATTTTATTTCTGACCTTGTAAAATGTAGAATTCCAAAAGTGACAGTGGATTGGAGAATGGAATTTCCACCTCTGCAGCCACGCTGGTCAAACCAACAGCCCATCAATTCTCTCCTCTCACAAAGACTGTAAAACAATTATTATTTACATGAACAGTGTGTGAGAACTCCTGTAGAAACATGCAAAGATTATCAGAAGGCTAAAGAAGTTTTATGAGAACTTTAAAACTTTCCGAAGAACTATAAAAGAAAGCACTTTTAAAAATTAGAGTAACATATCACAGTGCCAGGGCCGGCCAGGCAATAAATGATGCTGCAGTGACCCACGAGCTCATTGTTCCTTCTGGAAGCACCACAGCCACACGTTCTGGCCTGTGAAATGATCCTGAGTTTTTAGCTTTCTTTGACATCCAAATTTCTTTTACATCCAAATTCTTTGGATGTCAAGCTGGATTCTTCCAGGCTGGTTTTGTTCTGCTCTGCACTGCCTGAGGTTGATAAAACCAAAAGCCCTTTCTAGGTCTTGTGGAAGGAGTCTCGTGAACATCAGACCTGGCTCCGTGGGGGAAGTCACTGTGGGAGCTTCCCAAATAAATAAATCCACATTCATCAGACCCTCAGAATAGATATCAGGGTCAGAGGTGTCCTGGGAACATAAAACAAAACCCAGAGAAGACCTTTCTCTGCAAAGATTGTCCTTCCCTACAGCACACACAAGCTCTTTCCTCAAGCAGTGTTCTGTCTGGAGAAGATACAAAGGTTTGGTGTGGTCAGCTAAAAACTTGACCATAAACTCCTAAATTCACAAGAGAAGAACTGGGTGACTATGGCACAGTGACAGAACAAAGCCCTGCGATGAACAGACAGCTTTTTATTCCTGAATAGTGCATCAGACCTTGAATTTCAGTGCAGAAAAGGAAAAATCTGGTATTCTACTGTCTGTCTCTCCACCTAAAAATTAAATTACATGGTATTTTTGCACCAGGATTTGCTCCTGAAGGTTACATCACTTCCAGTTACCCTGAAGTCAACTGAGAGCCAGTTCTCCTCTAAGTGCACTTCTCAGAGCTGGCAGCAGCTTGGAGAAAAGATTATCATGCAGGAGCAAGATTGCACTAATTGCAGAAATAGGTGTTTCAGCTGCTGCTGGTTTGGAATATTGGAGTGAATTAAAACAAATGAAGCTGACATTAAATAGATATTTAGAAAAAGTACCAAGGCTGGGGAAGCAGAGCTGTGCAGGAGATGGAGGAGGTGGTTTATGATGTGCAGTGTTTCGAGATCTCATCGCTGTTCGTGCCACTGAGTGCACAAAGTGACCTGGGTCTTTCCAAGAATCTGCTGTAAGACATGGGATAAATGTCCTGCTGTCCCTCTGCAGCAGATGCCACCAACAATCAGCAAGACTTCTGGAAGAGAGCAGGGTCAGAGAATCCCAGAGTGGTTTGGGTTGGAAGGACTTTAAAGATTATCCAGTCCCACCTCCCAGCCCTGCCCTTCCACCATCCCAGGGTGCTCCAAGCTCCATCCAGCCCAGCCTTGGGCACTGCCAGGGATACAGGGGCAGCTCTGGGCACCCTGTGCCAGGGCCTGCCCACCCTCCCAAGGAGGAATTTTCTCCTAACCTCCAATCTAATTCCCTCCCCTTTGAGTCTGAAACCATTCCCTCTTATCCATCACCGCCTGCCCGTGTAAAAAATCACTCTGCAAGTCTCATCCCCTCCCCATGGCTCGTGCTGCTTCCTCCAGTCCCCCTCACACAGAGCCACCCTCAGATTCCATAGGAGCTCTCATCACCTTGAACAAGTTTAATTCATCAGCTGGAGCTTTCTTCTCCTGCAGGGCAGTGCTTTACTCCCCAGCACATCCAGCCTTGCATGAATTACTCAGGAGATGCAGAGATAGTCTCCAGTCTACAGCTGCTCCAACAAAAGCTGTTTGGCTGCAGGAAAGAAATAAACTGGCAAAGCAGAGATCCAAGATGATGCAGAGCATTGTTCCCCTCCACAGGGCTCTCAAAGGCCATGACTACTAAGCAGCATCTCTAACAAATTCATATTTTTGCCTTTATCACTTGTTTTTGAACCAAAACAAATGCACAGACTGGTATTGTATGTAAACTCCTTTTTGTATCTAGGGTATATTCGGTGTGTGAGCATTTTCCAGAAAACACTGATAAAATAAAAGCATCCTCAGGGAGCCCTATCCCCTTCCTTCAGCTGCTCATTTCACATCTTGCTCCAACAGTGCATCCCATTGAATTTTGAATCCCAGGTGCTGATGAGGACTGAAACATTTTGCCAAAACCCAACTGTTTTAAAATCAGTGCCCAGAAATTTTTCATCAGTGTGCAACATTTGTGAGACTCAGTGAGGTAAAGGAAAAACTGGATCCAAGTAGGTTGAAAGGTGTTACATGAAAAGATTCAGAGGATAAGTTGTTAATAGGGTGGGGGAGAGGGGTTTTCTCAACATTCTCGCTTATAATCTCCCCTTTACATAGTGGAATAAACTCAAAATAGGGATTATTATAATGCATGAAGGCCTAATTGAAAGAAGGTGCTGTGGTTAGCTCAGAAACCGTTTAATTTCAAATGCTTTTATCATCCCCTGATGTGAATCCACATTTAAACATGGAGGAAAAATACGTGGTGTATTCAGGAACAAACAAAGGTATTGTCTGACATAAGAAGCTTATGTAAATGTGGGATGGCAGAGCTCCTTTTGCCATAAACCTTTCATATACCTCAATAAATCATGAAGAAAAAAAAAATTGTCTTTTAAGGAGGTTTGCTATGAGATTTTACCTCTCTAGGACTGGACACAGCACCCTTCAGGATTAAAAAAAAAAAAAAAAAAGGAAAAAGATTTGCTAGAATCTTTCTAGACAGCATATTGCAAATAAAACACCAACTTTTGTGTGCTTCCTTTATGGATCCACTGACAATTTGCTGATTTTCAAAGCAAGGTGACATCATGCAGGGCTGGATGTACCTGCATGGGTGTTTGACATCCTTTCAGTCCCCCTTTACAAGCCAGTAGATTTAGCTTTGCTTCTAAAGGCAGAGAGACACTAAAAAATAAATTAAAATGTGCCTGTACTCCGGTGGCTTAAAGCCTTTGAATGTAACACAGTGAGGAAAATGCAGGACCAGAAATCCTGGCTATTTCCATTCTACCCAATACAGCAGCTATCCTGATATAATCTCAGGAAAATCCTTCACCTCCTTCTTCCTCTTGCTGTTGTCACCTTTTAATTTTCCTTTTAGACCAGAAGTACTTTGGAGAAGGAACCATGTGCTGCTAAATATGAACAGAATCCTTTAGATCCCAGTGTTCTGCTCCCACTTGGAAGACCAACAATTCTAATTACATGGAGGCAGGATGCATGTGGATGCAACATTACTTTGTTCAGCCTAATCAGCTCAATTCCATCACTGGAATCTCTCTCAATTATAGGAGAATCCATGTGTGCCACCGAGACAGCAGGAATCAATCCTAATTAATCCCCACTGCCTGCACCATTCTCCTGTGCAAACAGAGAAGGGACGTGAGGTGCTCCCAGCATGGGTGGGAATTGTGAATTCCTTCTTCTGGGAATCTCTTACTGCCCCGTCAGGAAAAGCTTGTGCTGTGCCAAGCAGGAATACCAGCACTATTTGTGGCAGCAAGAGCAATAAAATGGGTGTTTCAAGCAGAAAAACAATTGGAAGAGTGATCAGAGGCTTTTTTAGAGAGAGCAGGGTATGACCCACCTCCCTTCTGAGCAATGGGCCCATGGATTCATTCTCATTCTAAGAAAAACTAAAGAAAAAAAAATTGAGTTCCCTGAGTTCTCGACCAAGTGAGAACTTCATGAAATAATTTCCTCTTCCTGACAGAAGAGATGAAATTTTGCAGTGTTCTTTGTAAATCACATCACAAATCAGTACCAAACCAAAATTCCCCTGAGGGTGAGCAGGGGGTTTCCCCACCTCTGGAGGCACAAAGCAGGAGGGAGATGGGAGCACTGGGTGGACGGGGCAGGATCAGGTCACCACCAGTGCCCCACACCTGGCAGGACCTCCTGGCTCGCTCTGCAGCCACCTCCAGGCTGCCCGGGGGGAACAGGGAGCTGCTTTGATCCCAAGAGCATCGATGACGTGCACAGACAATTTTAGAGTGCTGTAAGTACCTCTTGAGCATCCCTGGCAATCAAGCTTCAAGTCTGAGCGTACTCTTACAAAATGAGGGAGTGAATGGGTTGCAGTTGTTCCCTTTAATCATCTTTATTTGGATATTAGACTTCTGAATGTGCTGCTTCCTGTGCTGAAGTCAATTTGAGCTGCAAAAGACATGGAGCTCCCCAAAAGGGCCATGGAATGGGGTCACCCCATGCTCCCAGCTCTGACCCCAGCACTCAAACCTGCTCTCATTTTTATCCTCCCAGCTCTGAGTGTCTTATCTGCCACAAACCCACACAGGAATTAGAAAGCTGCTGCATCTCAGAGAATGATTTTTCTCTGCAGTGTTGACACAAATCGGAAACGAGTGAAATTATTCAGCAGAGTTGAAAAGTCAGGAGAAGAGGGCAATGAACCAGAATGGCACCCAAAACCCTCCTGCAGCACAGCACCCTCCCTTTATTTGGTGCAAAGACAGAATGCTGCTTATTCCTGACAGGAATTGCACTTCCAGGAGTCACACCCATATATCAAAGAATACAGAAGGAAATATAAAACAAAACTGGAGGAGAAAATCAGCAAGATTTTGTTTCAAACTTACAGTTGAGATCACAAGGTTAATTCAGATTTCCAGCTCTCCTTGTCCTAAGGATAAGCTGAATGATGCCACTCTTCTCCAGGGCCAGATCTGGAAAATATACAAATCCTTTGTTATAATTCGACCTTGCAAAGATCTTTCACAATGGGGATTATGGTGTTGGCAGAAGATTATTCTGCACCTGTTTCCCTGACATTTGTCCCTCTCAGAGGAAGTGCAAATACTGGTGACATCAACCCTCAGCAGTGCCTTGTCACTCCTGTGGAGACAGAGCTGGGATGCAGAGAGGAAGAAGGGAAAAGGTGATGAAGAAATAAAACTAGAAGAAGAAACTAGAAAGCTGTTTTTTTCCCCATCCAGCACTTCTACCAACAAAGCAAAACAAAAGATGCACAGGAAAAATCAATACAAGGCAATGAAAACAAAACCACGTTGAAAACGTACACAGGGGGAGGCAGGAACGCCCTGGCATTTATTCTAGAGCCATATAAAACACTGCATCTCTCTTTAAAATATTGGGAAAGCCTGGATGAAACACGTCTGATGTAAAGGGTTGCTGAGATGGAAGTGACTGACAACATCCAGGGGGAAAAGAGACAGATGAAAACCAGGCTGCTGCAGCTGGATGCTCTGACTGAAGTTAGATGTTTCTATGCAGGAGAGAAATGTAATAACTTTGGAAAGAAAAATGAATAAAGCTGGAAAAGGTCCTCTGAGGAATGAGTGAGAGGCTGGTGTCACAAGCACTGACAACAAAGCTGGAAGCCAGCCTGGAATCTCAGTTTTCAAGTGGGGTGAGGCTCTTCCTTTTCTCCCTGTTAACTTCCAACCAACCATAAATGGGATTAAAGGACCTAATAAAATTATTACCATTTTCTGGGTTTTTTACCTGTGTTTTCATACCAGGCTATTCCTGGTGCTGCAATATTAAATTCTGTCATCCCTTGGCTGCTGATGGGAAGTGGGAACTCCTAACAAGTAATTTTGCAGGGCTGTTATGAAAATCTCATTCTGTCTCTAATAAATACTGTCTTTAATATGGATCACATCTGTAACTCTCCAAAAAAAAAGTTCTCTCCTATGAAAAAAGGTGGATTTTATCAACTCAACAACACAGTGTGTCACCAGCAAATCTCTAGCTTAAAAATCTGAAATGGACATATTTCTCTTAAATAACCCTGAATCTTTTAATCCCATCTCAATAACAGCAACATGAAAAGAAATAAATCTAAGTTTTGCACCTATGTGATACCAAAATCTCCTTGGTTTTAGCTAGACCATAAACACATCAGTGACCCAAAACCCTGTTTCCAAAAAGACAGGTTGAGATTGAATTTACAAAAAACATAAGCTATTTTTAAAATACTTCCCAGTTTTCCATCTTCATTCATTCTGATGCACATATTTAAGCAGTTTCTAGTTTTTCAGTGTTCTTGTCTAAGCAGAAATATTTATTATACTTGTAAAGTTTATATTACCCTGTAGCAAAGCAATTTATCATTACTATACATGGGTGACTTTGCTGATTATTAAAATACTGTTAAAGTGAAAACTGTTCCGCTCACCACTCTTCTCTAATTTATTCCTGTTGCTTGACTTCAATTGGAATAATTCTGAAAAATAATACATCAGAGTCAGAAACTGAGACAGGGGATGGATAGTCAGGAAGGTGAGAAGTGCCTGCTTGGTGATGCTGAGATTTTCTGAGGGGTTTAGGGGCTGGATAGAAATGGAAAATGGGAAAATGAGGCTCAGGGGAACCTTCTGGCTCTTCCCAAATCCCTGAAAGGAGAAGGGGGTCGGGCTGTGCTCCAGGGAACAGGGACAGGAGGAGAGGGAACAGCCTCAGGCTGGGCCAGAGCAGGCTCAGGGTGGAACCAGCAGGAATTTCCCCATGGAAAGGGAGCTCAGGCCTTGGAACTGTCCAGGGAAGTTTGGATCCCCATCCCTGGAGGTGTCCAAGGACGGGCTGGAGGTGGCACTCACTCCTCAATGTGGGGATCAGGCACAGCTTGGGCTTGATGGTCCTGTTGGGATTTTCCAACCTCAGTGATTCTGGGAAAAGTTACCCAGGGATGAGGGAGCACATCAGGGCAGCTTTCACAGCTCCACTGCAAACACTGCACAACCACACAGGTTTCTTTGTCTGGAAAAGGTTTTGAGAGAAAAAGAGTAATTTTTTAACAAGCCCATGGGAGGGACTTAAAGCTCAAAGTGTATAAAGAAGAAACTAAGATAAATATTCTAGATTTTTTTTTCCAATCCAGTAAAAATCAAGGACTCATTAAAGCTGGAAAAGCCTTTTAAGATCACTGAGTCAAACAATCATCCCAGCACTGCCAGGGCCACCACCAACCTATGTCCCCAAGTGCCACATCCACAGATTTGTTAAATTCCTCCAGGGATGGTGACTCCACCACTTCCCTGGCAGACTGTCTCAATGCCTGGCCACCCTTTAAGTGAAGTAATTTTTCCTAATATCTAAAATTCCCCTGGTGGAGCTTGAGGCCATACCAAAATGTGTTATGTTCCCATATCCCCACTGAATGCAGGAATAGATAGGCCAAATTCTTCTTGTTTAAAACACTTCCTTTATGTCTCATTTTGCAGCCCCTGTGGCTGAATTTGAGCTGGAATTTTGCACTCCAGGTTTCCAACCAGCAGGGATTATTTATGGCTGAGTCAACAATTTCTCTATGCAAGGGGCTGCGATGGCAGCCCTGTGAGAATGGGTCCCAAAAGCTGCAGCAGGTTCTGCTGGAAGTTTTGGGTTAAGCACTGTCCCTCCTTTGGTCTGGGAACCCTGTAAAATTAAAACATGACAAAATCCAAATGCTGGTAAGCAGATCAGAACACTGAGCTCATTATTCTGGTCTTTTCATTCCCCAGCAGTTACATTTTCCTCTATCATTTGTTGTCTTTGTAGCGATAACTCACATCGTTTTAGAGTTGCACAAAATGAAATTTTCAACAAAACACTTATTTCTCAATCAGAATTAACCATGTTTTAGGTAATATTTCCACATCCTCTCTTTTTCTTGGAGTTGAACCTCAGGTCAAGTTGTAGACTACTCTTCTCTGACAACAATTGCCCCAATCAGAGTGGTCGCTTTACTTCTTAATGAGCTGATTTTTGTTCTGTTTCTTCCTCTGCCTTATCTTAAAATGCAGAAGATGGTAATTTACTTTAGCGCACAGCAAATCCCCTCCAGTAAGAAACACATTCTTCTGAAGCCAGAGCAGCCAATAGCAAATAAAGTTCAGTTCTTTGGGCGATGTCAAAACAATGCCTGATGGAAACAAAGGCAGCTGCTTTGATTTATATTGCCTTCCCCCAGCTCTGCAAGCCAGCGCTCTGCTTGCCCTTTTCTCTGCAGTTGCACATTAAGCTGAATGCTTTAGAGATTTTCCCCAACAACTCCCAGATCTCTTTCCTCATCAGTATTCGGCACATCTTTCCCTCAGCAGATGCGCCATTTCCCCGCTTTGTTGCAGGATTCATTGTTCTCCATTAAGTGCAGTTGCCATTTATTAGTCCAGATGCGGGAATGATCCGACGACCCCGTGCGGGTCGGGGTGTTCACAGCCACCCACCCACCCACCCACCCACCCTGTGCTCCACGGGCCCTGGCATCATCACGTATTTAAATGTATGCACCCAAACCGGCGGCTGTTTGCGTGAGATTTATGATGTTCCCCAAATGTGCATATGATGGCAAAGTGTGATTTTTCAGCTCAAAGGGAGCCATCTTCAAAGATGGTTTTTGAAGATTTGCTCTTCCCCAGCTTTGAGAATGAAAAAATCCATAATCCACAAGAGCAGATGCTCAGCTGGTGAGAAATTTTGCTAGGATTATTGCTGCTTGGGTTGATTTACACCAGGTAAGGGTGTGATCAATTAAATCTGTGCTGTGAACTATATAATTTTTAATGAAAATTTAAATGTAGCCACGTTAGGCCACAATACTCATTCTAGGGGGGAAAAGGAGACAAAAAATTAAGTATGGAAACACTGGGAGAATCCATTCTGGAAATACAGACAAACTGGTAGGAAATGGAGTGTGTCATGCTTAAATATTCAAACTGCTGATAATATAAACAGGTGGCAACCATATAATATAAAGTACATCAACTTGGAATTCTGTAGATACTTGGATGATAGGAAAATAGGATTTCACATCGTATTAGCCCGCTGGTCCATGAAATCCTATATCCTTCTTTCACCACTGGCTAGTTAATTCCTCAGTGGAAGACAATCCCGCCTCTCAAAACGTACCTCAGAAACACAAAATGCCACAAGACACAAGAAGCAGGGAAATAAAGTGCAAGACAGCCCTTGAAAAAATTTAGAAAAAGCCAAAAATGAGAGCTCATAGTTTAATTAAGAGCCAAGATTTGCTATCGTAGAGCCAAGCTCAGCTGGGAGTTGGGTGGCTGGAAGTGAGCGCTGCTTTCCCCCCTCAGGTTATAACCCAGCTCCCCATCAACCCTGCCTCAAATTTATGATCCCAGTGCCCTTTGCAAATAAAGATGTTTCCACTTCATAAAGCCAAGGGTATTACTGGCAGTCACTCTTCCCTTTCTCCAAGGGGGGTAGAGAGGGTGGCAACTCAGTGACCCTTCCTTTGTGACAGTCCCTCAAGCCAGATCCGGGAGTCTCTGTCAGGGACAGGTTCAGATAAAATCTGACAGATCATGTCAAACCCAGTGAATATTTCCTTGGCTGCCACAAAAATAACTCTGGGTTTGAATTAAAATAAATATTCTGGCATATTCTGGCTGCATCCCTGGAAGTCTCCAAGGCCAGTTGGACATTGGGGCAACCTGGGATCCAGGTGGGAAGGTGAAACCATGGGAAGGTGTCCCTGCCCATGGCAGGGGGTGGAATGGATGATCTTTAACTCCCCTTCCAACCCAAACCATTCTGGAATTCTGTGATTTATTGCCTCAAAGCTGTGTTCACACTGAGAACTATGCCTGGAGCATCATCAGAGGACTTCAAAAGGAACTGCTCCTCCTTCAGCTGGGCACATCCCATCCTGCATTGTGTCCCCACCCTGCCCCACACACAATTTGGGGTTTGTACCCTCTTTGAGAGAAAGCAAACCCCACAGCAGCCAGGGGAAGCATCTCAAGTGCCAACACAAAATCATATCTTTGTACTCAAACCACACCATTTTCCCACTAGATCTGGGTATGGATCCTATAACACAGCGTGGGCACTTCCTTCCTTTGTTCCCAAAATGATTTTTTCCCTGATACACACCAATAAAATGACAATTTCCAATGAAATGATTTCAGAACTGTAAACTGTTCTAAAAGCTGAACTCAGGCAGGAGCTAATGATGCAGTGGATTTACTAAGCCAGGTCTAAGAACACAACAGTGATGGGAAAAAATATCCTGTCTGATACTTTTTTAATAGACTTTGGATAACAACAGTACACAGAAAAGCATCATTTAATATCTTAAATGATCCATCTTGTCATGCTATGGCTTCATCTCACATGATCTATTGCTTTACAGCATGCTATTATGTATATAGAAAAAACAGCTTGTAATAAATTACCACAGCTCTATTTACTCCTCAGTATCTGCTTCCTCTGCCATTTAACCCATGCCAGTGTAAGCCCATTTCCAAAAATGTGGGTCCTTCTCCTAATCTTTCTGAGCGCTTTTTAAGCACAGATATTTGTGATATCTTTCCTGGATAGCAAATATTCAGGGTGTGACCACTAGACCTCAAGTCTTCCTGATAAACACCAGAATTATAAAGAATTTTGATCCATTTTTGAAGATGATGGGCAACTCAAATCCTACAGCTATGAGAAAGGAACAAAATACCTTGGAGAAACTGTCTTAATTCCCCTCATGTGTTTTGGAAACTTTCTTGATAATACTTGCCTTGAAACATCTTGATAAATGGCTCAAACCTGGATCCTCCTCGTGCTCTTGGTGCCATTCCTGCACTGTGAGGTTGCCAAGAGCAGATGGGTTTTCCAAGGTGGATATTTCTCCTTACCATGGCCTGAAATTGCACAGTGAACCCTGGGAATCACAGCTGGGCAGAGTTCAAAGGAGATTTGGAGATGTTCTAGAAATTAAGATCCCACAGAAAAGCCAGAATAGGTCGGGCACCAAATGGTTCCTCATTTCTGGAGCACCAATTCATGTGCAGATCCCAGCACAGCTCCAGATCAAGGCTGTAATCTCCTGCATTTGTCAGTCTGGAATTCCTAAACAGCTTCCTCTGTGCTCTTATAAATGACATCTTTTGATATGTGTTATCACATTTTTCCATTCCAATTCCATTGAAACTGTAAAGCAGCATAACAAAACACTGAATTATTCCTGCTAAATTCAGCAACTGGAATTAAAGAGGGTTTTTTTCTTTCTTCTTGAACATAATTGTAATATTTCATATTCCTTCTACAAAGAGCAGGATTTAATGGCTGTTATGGATTTTTCACCCCCTTAGAGAATTTCTGAAAAATTCAATTATTTTTGGGGACTGCTTGAGTTTCTATCTCCCAGGGATGATGAATTACCCATTGTAGTGGCCGACTTAAAAACAATACACAAAAATCAATTGTTTGACAAAAGGAAAGACACAGAGAACCTGGGACTGGCACACACTGCCTTTGCCTGAGTTTAAAAATGCACTAATTTCAATCCTTTTGCCTTTTCAAACACTTTCTGCAGCAGCATCTGATTACATTGCAGCTTTTTTGCTTTCCCATAGAGAGTGACTTTGCCAACAAGATGATTTGCCATCAAGAAATTGTAATTAACTTAATGAACTTTGTCTTTTAAACAGTTGGAGATTTGAGAGCTAAGAATAATGATTATTCACAAGTAGCAGAGTTTGGTTTCAAACATACATATTCAGTGCCAGATATCAACAATTTGCATCTCAACATTTTCATGTTCAGACCTGCTGACTGTCTAAAGGATAATGTTATGCACCAAATAATAGCTTTAGAAATAACAATAAATAACATTGAAAATGGAATCGAAGGGATGCCTCTTGTAATGAAGAGTTTTAGAGCTCAAATGTGATGCTAAAAGAACATTGCACCAGGTCACATCAAGAGTCCTTCTGTGGAGTCCTGAGATCTAGTTGGAAGCCAATTTCTCATTCTGTCCATGAATCTACAGACAAATTATATCTCCTACTTTGGGCTGAGCAGCATAAATTGTCTAGGAAAAATACAGTTAGCCTGGAGCTATCAGTACAAATTGTTGGGATGTCAAGTGTTGGAGCTTTGAGAACCAGCTGATTTTCCTTCTCTAGAAGTATTTTATATTAATCTCATGCTAAAGAAATCCAATATTTCCAGTCTAGGAATATAGTTCCTGTTTTGAATGTCACTCAGTGGATCTCCTGCCACAGATACAATTACATTGCCACTGAAAAGCAAGGAAGTTAAATCTCAAAGCTCTTACTCACTTGAGAAGAAGTCAAAGCAGTGGGATTCAGCTCCTCATTACACATCCCTGAAAGGAATTTTTTGACAATGTTCCTGAGTATTTTCACTGAGGACCCTCCATGACCCTCTCCTGTTGGAGGGGCTTTAAAAACCTCCAAAACCCCTCCAGATGTGGGGTCCTGCTTCCCTTCCTGCAGAGAGGAACCAAAGTGACCATGCTGCTCTCCAGCCCTTTAAAAAGGAATAATCTCCCAGTGGTTTTCACCCTGCTGAGGTACAAAAGGGAAATGCTGAGCAGTTCCTAAGGTAGGAACAAAAGTTTTCTCCCTGTAACAACTGCAGAGTTTGGATCCCACAATAAATTGTAAATTAAATTGTGGGCATGAAGGCATGAAATTCTGGTAATGCTATTAACTCATCATTTTTATGTTAGGGCTGTCTGAAATACAAAACCTTGCTAAAACACCTTCCTAGCACAGATATGGCTCATTCTCAGTTCAGGTAGATTCAGCTGGCCAAATTAATTTCTACTAAAGAATAATTGCATTTACATGAAGGCTTTTGCCAGTACAAACATGCAGATTTCCATGTGGGGCACACCCAAACTCCAAATTCCTCAGCACTTCTGCCATTTGCAGAATTAAATGTTATGTGAAGCCCTTCAGGAGCACAACTGCAAAAAACAGTTCCCAGCTTTGGAGCAGTTTGATGTGCATGGTAAACCAAAACATAAATCTTTCACCTGTAAAAATGTACAGGGTAATAGTGAGGGAATTCTGCATTTATCCCTGTTTAATCAACAGCAGAGCTCACCTCCAGCACAACAGGAGCAAGGGAAAATCAGTATTATGGGTAGGAAAGGCAAAGGAAAGAGAAACAGAGCTATAAACCAGCAAATATTCTCAATAAAAAGCCTCCCCTGAAAAAAAGCACCACCACAGATGAAGAAGTTTATCTCAGCAGCAGAGTGAAGAGCTGATGGTCCCACAGGACATGCAGAGGTGCCAGCAGATTCATTAAACCCAAGCTTGGCTGGTGTGTGGTCCCAGCCCAGCTCCAAATCACCTGATGTCTGGAGGTTTAATCTGGGCTCAGGCAACATCATTTTTGTTGCAATCTTCATCCAAGAAAAACCTGACAGTGAACAGAATTGTCATTTGTGAGCCAAAACACAACCCCCTATCCCATTTAAAAACACAGGTAGGCACAGGATTTGGGGGGAATGAAGACAAATCCTGTTGGAACCCTGGCCTGGTTCAGGGGTTCTGTGTGGTGGAAAAGTCTCTCCTCCAGCCCGAGCTTCCAAAGAAAGGCTCAGCAGTCTCTGCTGTCCCGTCTCAAGGCAGTTTATTGCAAGTTATCTAAAAGATTTTCTCCTGGAGCTGCTGTGGTTTGCTCACAGCTCAGGCAGAGGCACACACACACCCTGACATCCTCTCTGACTCCCGACTGCTTCTTCTCTCCCCCTCTGCCCAGGGCTGCTGCTGTCTTTTATATGGTACATTACGTGTTACATGGGTACAGTTTGTCCCCAATGCCCATTACCTATATTAAATGGTGCTTTTCTATCTTTTATATGGTACATTACGTGTTACATGGGTACAGTTTGTCCCCAATGCCTATTACCTATATTAAATGGTGCTTTTCTATCTTTTATATGGTACATTACGTGTTACATGGGTACAGTTTGTCCCCAATACCCATTACCTATATTAAATGGTGCTTTTCTACTCTAAACCAATCTGTGAGTGCCAACATCACCAAGAACATGGAGGTGAGGAAGGAGAAAGAGGAGAAACAGGACTGGCCTACATCCCTCCATCTTAAAACCTCTGACCCCCATGTACAAAGTAAAAACCCCCCTGTACAGGTTTTAAAACCCCCTTGTACAATACTAAAAAATTCTTCCCTCTACTTTGCCTTCTGTGAAGGTTTCTGAAATCCAGGACAGCTTTGATGATCAGTTCTGGGCCAGAGCAGTTATTAAGTGCATGTGCTTCTTGCCTTTTCCTGAAGCAAAATCATGGAGAAAATTCTCTGTACAGATATAATTTATGAGGGCAAGCACACGTAGGGACATTCAGAGACAGGCTCAGCCCCTCCACGTGCTGAAATAGGAAATATCAAGAGTTGTTATGCTCAGGAGCTGGAGGACAACGTTGTCACCATTCAGCAACATCCCCTGCATCGCCAGGGGCACGAACATTTCCATACAGCTGGAAACAGTAATTAATTAAGGATATATTTTAGGGAATTCCTTAAGGGATCCTCACTAAGTTAGGCACTGCCTAAGCAGGGCCATGCAAACAGAGCAGTTTTTAAAGCAGTGAGGCAGAACAGCACCTCACCTACCCCAAAATAAGACATGAAAGAGAAGATATGAAAGGATAGCAAGGAAAAGAATATTAAAATATTTTTCTTTCAGCACCATATTTACTGTGTATACCCCATTTATAATATATGCCAGCTTTATGGTGCTGTAAATGCCCCAGCCTCTACCCGATTGTTGTCCTTGATGTTTGCACTAAATGAACCACAGCATAATTCTGAAAATAAAAGCAAAATAGACCTTGGTGAGCCCTGCAAGCAGCATCCACCTGGGAGAGGTGATGGCTTGGGACACTTCATGTTTCGGTCTGCAGCCCTCCACTTTCTTCTTTCTGTTCCTCACTGAGGCCTTGATGCCTCCTCCATTTCCAGTTTCCCATTAAACTCCAATTTGGCAAATATTTCACTCCAGTATGTCCTAATTTCTTCTATTTTTTGGAAATTTAGAATTTCCACAGGCTTTGTGCACACAACCAACCTCAGGAAGCGCCCGCAGACACGCACAGTTTGCTGCAGCAATTTTGCACAAGCGTCGCTCACGGTGATGAACTGGAAATTCCATGTGTTCCTCATCAAAATCACACTTAATTGCAGCTAATTCCAGGGCTATCAGAGGAAGTGGTTGCACATTGCCTTATCACAGCCCCACTGGCAGCCACTTGCACTTGGTTTCCCATTTATTTCATATCCAGTTCAAAGCTGCCTGCCTTGGAATTCTCCACGGACCATTTCCAGCCATCTTCACAGATCTGGTGCCCACGTTCAGTTTCATTGAAATCCCTGGGAAAATTTCCATGGATTTTAATTGAACAGGCTGTTCAGCTTTTTTTTTTCTCTCCCCCCTCTGGCAATGAAACATTCCAACCACAAAATTCAAGACCATGGGAGTGTGGGTCTCCTATTTTGTGGTGAAACTGAAAATCACCCTGGATTTTGTGAGATTTGCAAATAGGAAACATTTGGTGTGTTTTCCTCCTGAAACACACACCAGTTGTGTAATGGGTCTGAGTGTGAAACTGCTGTGAATTATGCATTGAGGTTTGCTAGAAAAGGACTTGGGAAAACAAAACTTTGCATTTTATGTTACATTGTCAATTTTCTTAAGTTTGTCTGTTGTTTTTTCTTCCCCGGGGGAAAAAAAAAAAATCATAATTTCCACATGATTACTAAAACAGTGGCTCATACCATGATTTGAAACAGGATTTCAGGCAGAGCAGACTTATTCCTGTCTAACCTATTACTGTTTCCATAGAACCACTAAGGTTGGAAAAGACCTCAGAGATCACCAAGTCCAACCACTGAATGAATACACACCAGAATATTTGAGCCTCTAGATCTGCTTTCTCTGCAAAACAAAACTATGAAAGATGAAAAAGGGACATTGGCCATGATCCTCATCCTTTTTGAAGCAGTTGAGAAGAAAAGAACAGGATGTGGAGGCAGCCAGATAAGACTTGTTGGGTGACAGTCAGCGATGGATGCTCAGTGATTCCCAAATAATTGTGCTCCAATTCCAGGCATCTGCCAGGGTTGGCACTCCCCTCCTGGGATTTCTTCCCTCTTGGGCAGGAAGGTTCCTTATCCTGGTCAAATTCTGTGACTATTTTGCTCACAGCATTAATGGTCTCCTTCCCCCCAGGTGCCCATTCAGGGGGGCTGTTATGAGTTCAGGAGCACTGGCCAACAGTGAGATGCCTCCCATGGCAATGAAAAGAAATCTACAACAAAAGAAGCCCAGAAAGTTCAAGTCTACCTCAGGTTCACTGGTTTCTGCTCTATTCTTTCTTGCTATTCATCTCCTCACAATGCAGGGTTGCAGAATTCAAACACGTTTTCGCCAGGCTTCTTTTGCTGTACAAAAAAAGGTTGATTCCATTTAAAAATCCCCCAAACCAAACAAAACCCCACCGAAAATCCAAAAGAAACAAACAAACAAAAAAAAATAACCCACAACCCACTACCAACCAGAAAAACCTCAAAAATATTACATGTTCTCCCTCCAAAAAAAAAAAAAAGCCAAACCACCAAACAGAAGCCCAAAGCCAAGCTGTCTTTTACACTCAGGTATCATAACACAGAGGTTCCCCACACCAACAGCCAAGTGAAACCAAATAATTACCTGGATTCATCACAAAGTGAAGTTCTGACAGCATTAAATTTCAAAATTTTTACCCTTGACAGACCAAAAAACAGCCCCTCCTCCACGCCTGGCCAGGGCAAATAGGTATTGCTTAATGATTGGCATTCCCCTCCAGCCAAGAGAGTGTTAATTGAATGGATTCCATTACCATAGGAATAGCAAAAACCAGATTGAAAACCAAGCCAGCTGTAAATCGAGCCAATGATTTTAATGGGAAGAAAATAAAGGCTGGCAATTGCGTGGCGAAGTACATCAAAATGTTAATTGCTTGCAGCCACATCCTTCTGAACTAGTGGAGAGGGTGATGGAGATAAGGTCTGATAAAGCTCAGCAGAAGTTCTGCAGTGCTGGTAATTGGTAATTCTGCAGTGGAAATGAATGGGTACAATGAGGAATAAATACCTGCAGCAGTGTGGAATTAGTGCTGGAGTAAGTTCCAAACTAGCAGGTTTGGTTTGGGGTTTTACATCTGTGTAAATCTATGTACATCTATTTCAATTTGGAAGTTGAAATAGATGTACACAGATTTTTATTCTGTGTATTTGATCTATTCTTGCCTTGATTTTTAAACAAGGTTCTTCAGTGCAGCCAAGCAGGGCCAGCCTGAGAACCAAACATGACTGATACCACTGGTTTCTCCCCAAAACACAGTTCCCAGGACCAAAATTTGTTGCACATTACATCAACACATTCACAGAGGAGCAGCAGAACAATCCTTCCCAGGGTCCACCCTGGATTCCTCTTAGAAAATCCATGTTTTCTGTGATCCACAGAGGAGAGCAATTTAGTCAACAGCCACCTGAGGCACAAGAAACTGTGGGAAATCCAGCCTTAAATACAAATTCCAAGTTGTTCCAAAAATTCTCTCCTTATCCAGACCATCCTATCCAGATGTTTTATAGAGGGCTGAGCACACCTTGAGCCTGGTCCTAACCCTGTTTGGTTTTAGGAACTGGCTGTAGGATAAATGTCCTTCTCACTGGCAATGTGAAACAGGACACAGAAAGAGGGTGATTAAAGAAAATCCTATTGCATTCCTGATGGAATCATGGTTCTTACAGCCTCCCTAAATGCTAAAGGATTGAGTATTGATTTCAGTCAGACAAATCCCAAAATTACAGGAGGCTCTCCAAGCTACAGAGAGCACCCTGATGAGATCCTCTCAGCTCTCATTCCTTACTCATAACCACAGAACGTCCTCAAAACTGCCCTGACGGGAGCATGGAGGAATGAGAGTCTGGGGAATTTTGAAATGTCAGAAAAATGCAAATATTACCGATTAGTATTCCACAGAGAGCCATAATTTCCAGTGTTTGCACTCATTTTAGCATTCCTTTTAAATTAAAGGCACAATAGGTAAGCTGGCAGCATGGAGATGGTTTAAAGGGTTTGAAACCTCCTTATTCATAATTTTGATTTTTTCTACGAGGAGCTATTTAGAACCCTTTTTTTTTTTTTTTTTGTGCTCTTTCAAAGGTAACAGGATTTGGTCTGGAAATGAAATTCAGCAGGAAACCAGCAGGTAATTCGACTTAATGGGTTTGCATATGTTAAACACAAATAATAGGAGTTAATAACATCCCTTCAGAACTGTTAACACACCTTGATACACAGGCACCGAGCTGTGTGGCGAAGATTGCAAGGGAGCAAAGCTGAAATCCCCAGGGAACAGGCACAGGGGGAATGTGCCACTTAGGAGAGCCCTGAAGTGGATAAAAAGAGCATCACTGGGGGCAGATGAGGGATGTCACACTGGCACTGCACTGTGCCACCACAGCTGCCAGGGATGCCCTGAGAGGATGCCCTAGAACAGAGACCAGACAGAGCTACAGAATAAAGCAGGGATTTATTAAAGGATCTCCTCCATGGATCCACCCTGGGCAGCACCAGAGCCCAGCCAGGGCTGCACCCAAATGAACCAAAATGGCCCCAAAATGCACGAGCGCTCCCGGGGGCTCTCCCTGGGATCAGTTCTGCTCCATTGGCACCTTGGAGTTCATTGTCCCATTCCAGCTTTAGCCCAGGCAGTCCCATCCTGCTTGTTTTTCTCTCTCCAGCCCACGGTGTTTGTGCTCCTGGGCTGAGATTTGGGTCATTTGTCCTTGGTGCCCAGCTGGAGCAGGAATTGTTTTGTGTCCCTGCTCTGTGCACAGAGCTCAGCATCCCCTGATAGAAATCCCAGACCCACACACTAAAGCAGCACAGAATGTGAAAAATATAAAAGCTGAAATCTGAGGCATCACCAGAGGTAGCTCTAGAAGGGGAAGTGCAGGAAGGGAACCAGACATTTGTTAAAACACATTAAAAACATCCCCAGACTGAGGGAAGGGTGGGTTTAGAGCCAGCCATCAGCAAACACTGAACGCTGATCATACTCATGCTGCTCTCTGACCCACAAAGGTCTCCCTTTCCTGGGGAATTTTGGGTTCAATTTCATCTTTAGAAGCTGACTGAAATGCAGACAAATTTCTGTGGATCTGGCCTGGAGAGGGGAAAGATCCACGTTCCCTTTGTCCCCCTGCCTGAGGAGGACCTGGCACACATCAGAGCAGCACCACGGCTCAGGCTGGGGTGTAAACCACAAACCCGGTCAGCAGTGCTGGAGCTGGATATCCTCATTCCCCACATCCCACTGGGTGTCCTGAGCTCTGATTTATCCTCTCCTGATTTTTTCCTGGTGTGAGGACCCCCACCTTTGCTGTGCCAACCTCGAGCAGTGAGCGCTGCTTGCTCTGACCAAGCCATGAACACACACTGCTATGGGAATAAAAGGATGTTGGGTGCTCCAGTTCATCCCTCAGCTCTCAGGGAATGGATTCTGTGCTTCCAGCAGGTTCAGGGGTCTCCTCCTGTCCCAGGCACAACTGCTTTGTTGGCTCCTGGCACGCAAGCCCGGGAGCTGTGCCTTGTTGAGCTGCCCCCAGAGCAAACCTGTTGCCCAGCCCAGCTCAGGTGGTGGAGCCCATCTGGCATCTGCAGCTCCTTTGGGGCAGCTCCAGCACGAGCTGAGCTCCAGCAGCCAGCCAGCTGGGAATTTAGATGTCAAAGAGAAGAAGAAAGACATCTATTTCTCCCTCTTAAAGATGTTTGTCCCTTCCCCGTTGCTTCAAGGACTCAGTCCTTGCGTGCCCAGCAGCGCATTGCTGGTGGAGCCTCAGCACTTAATGGATTTCCCCTTGCTAAGAGGGGGAAAACACAGGGAAACAACCCAAAGAAACAAAAGCTTATCCTATTAGCTACTTGCCAATTATCCTTGGTGGGCGATTGTGCCAGTGGCCAGGGGGAGATGCTGGCAGGTGTAATTACTGGCTCCTTTTTGCAGGTTATAACCTCTGACTTGCAAGGCCTGTCTTCAGGTACAGAAGAAAGAGAAATCACTGAATAAATTATGATGAGCATCTGCCCTGCATAAATAAGGACGATTTCAACTGAAATTTTAATTGCAAAAGCATTTTACTCTCAGTCCTTCACCCCTCATGCTGTGTGATGTGAGAAAATATCCTCACAAAGAGTGGGACTCATGTTAAAAAATGCAGGCACTGGGACAAAATGTTACAAGGGAAAATATTTATGTAGAAAAATATTGCATGTCTGGTTGACAAGAATCTACTTGTGCTTGTTACAAAAAGCTACAGCGCAGTTTAAAACTGACAATCCATTGCCCAAAATCCATCTTTTGCTTAGGATGATAAAGCAAGATTGAATTATAGATTTCACAGCAGCAATTCTGACATTCTGCATTTCAGCTCACACCTTCTGCTTTCCCAAAGCTTTTTTAATCCGTTCATTTGAAATAAATGGTCACGCTCAAAAAATTGCCTCAATTCGTGAATGTTTTCATTACAGGAAATGTAGGAGCACAATCCCCAAATTTCCTCACAGACCTTGTTAAAAAAAGGCTTTCTCATCAAAACCTAATTTTTAGCATTTATTCAGCTTTTTATGTTTAATTTGATTTGTGAACAAGCACTTTCCCCGAGTGCATGGCTGCTTGTCTTATTTAATTCAGATTTGCAGAGAGGGCTCAGATGTAGTTCCATGTTGGGCAGGATTCTGATTTCAGACCACTGCCATTCATACATGAATATTTAGTCACACATGAAACCCATCTAATCCACGGATCACATTGCCAGTGAATAGGGCAAGTTTGTTATCCACATTCTTCCACTAAATTAACCCTCTCTGTCTTGTGTGAAGCCATTTAAAATCGACATTCCAGTTCACTGTACCTTGCTCAGTGCTGTGCCCCAGCGTCCAGCAGCTGGAATATGGGACCAGCTCCCTCAAACTGGTGTTATCTCATCTCTGCTCGGTTCACTTTGACAATTCAATGACAAATAAATCAGTTAAAGCAGCCAAACCTCGTGTCCCTCCTCTTCAAGACCCCATCCCCAGCGTGCAAACTGATGTGTGCATGGGAGAGGGAAAGACTCCCCGACTCAGCCCCGAAATCTGAAAAAAAATTCAACATTTGAGTTCCACCAAATGCTAATGAGGCTGCTGGTTTTGTCAGAGCATGAATGAGGCAGCCAGGCCATTTGCAGCCACTGGTGCGTGCAGCTGTTATTGTCAATGCCCATGGAGGGCACCTGGCATGAACCACAGCCTCCCTCCTCCTCATCCTCCTGCCCAGCACAGGCTCCAAGGGAGAACGAGAAGTTCATCTGCCAGAATCTCCTCCTAAGCCAAGGTCCTTCAGATATTATTAGGGGAAAGGAGGAGAGAGGAAACTCAAGGATTTTTTTCACTTTCTTTCTGCTCTCACTTGTTTTCAGAGCTCCTGACCAGGCTCTGTTCCCTTTCCAGCCCAGGGGAGAAGGATCCTGTGGGAGTGAGAAGCTGTAGCTGCACTATTATCCCTATGATCAACGTATTTTTTACAGGATTTTACAGAAATATTCCTTATCTCAGAATTTTGCCTCCCTCTTCCTCTTGCGTACTCACACAGGGGTAGAGATAGTGCACCAACATTACCACAAGTGTTATTTTATGTGCTAGAAAACCTCTGCTTCAGCCCTCTACAGAAATATTTAAGTACCACAATTCAAGGATGCATGAAGGATTTCAGCATAAGCAACCAGCCCAAACAAAGTCTACAGTTTCATTTGCAGAGTGTGAAAATAAGTCCAGCCACATCCAATTGCTGTGCTGAGGCAATAACTCTCTCAGTGGATGCTCTGTGTGAGTGTAGAAGAACACCTGGCCCATCCCTTGGAAGCCCACACGACCATCTGCAGGACATGATCAAATATTAAAAAGTAAAACAGCCCCCAGGGAAAAGCCATGCATCACCAGAAAGAGCCACAGACCTGCTTCAGGTTAAACCCCATGAAAATGAAACAGTGCTGGTGTCCCTGGGCATGGCAATTTCCTTCACTGCTTGCCTGTGAGGATTCCTGCTTTGTGTTCAGAGCAGGGGGATGGAAACAGATGGAAACTATTGTAAATGCAGGCAAACCCAATGGGAAAAAATGGTGATGTCTGACTCAATTCAGAAGGCTAAATCATTTCTTTATTATAACTATGCTAAAATACATTAATATACTATATAAAAAAAAAGATACTAAAACTACATAGTACTTTCTCTAACTCTAACACAACTGGTGACCCTCTCTGAGAGTCCAGCCCCAGGTGGGTTGGATTGGATTGGATTGGATTGGATTGGATTGGATTGGATTGGATTGGATTGGATTGGATTGGATTGGATTGGGTTGGATTGGCCTTCAGCTCAAACAATCCTCACCAGAATCCAACCAAGCACTCACCCCAGGGAAACAATTCTCCAAACATATTCCACATTAAAAAAAAAACAAAGAGCAGAAATAAAAATTGTTTTCTCTTTCATTTCTCTCTGTGCACCTCTATAAAAAATCTTGAGAGGGAGAGAAATGTGCTTGCCACAGGAAACAGATGGAAAGGATGGAAACACAAACACCGTGTGCAGCCCTGGCCTGGGCAGTGATGCTGAGCTCCAATTGGGGTGGGAAGGGGAGCAGGGAGCTGAACTGCACCAGGGGGACAATGCCAATTCAGCCCACGTCCTCAGCTAACAGCAGGGAGAGTTTAGGGATGCATGGAACAGAAGGCTGAGGCCTTGGGGATCCATAACAAATATTTATCCTGAGAACAAACTCCCAACCCAGATCCAAACTGGGGCAATTTGCACGTGCAGAGTTTAGAAGCTTCAGCTGCAGAAACAGCCAGGACAGAAGGGAAACTTCAGCCAGGCTCAGTGGGGCTCAAGAACCCCATGGATCCACCACAAAACTGGCCAGGGCTGTCACACCTATTTCATTTTTATGACATTCCAAACCCTCTCCCATTCAGCCTGTAGTTTGTTTTGTTTGGCTTTTTTTTTTTTAAGAGAATATGGCTAAACTCCATCGCCCTGCAAATGGTAGAAAAAAAAAAAAACATTTTCTTGGTCAAATTTCCTTTCTTTCCTAACTGGAGCCACACTCAGGATCTGCCTCATGGCTCCATTGTGAGCAAATGACCAAATATCCTCAGATTCTCTTCCAAAAGCATTGCAAAACATTGTTTAAGGGAAAAATCCATAAGAATTGTGATGTTTCGGGGTTTTTTTGGCAGTTGCTTTGGTAACAGCTTGCTTGCTTTTAATTCCCATCCCTGGAAATGTCCAAGGCCAGGTTGGACAGAGCTTGGAGCAACCTGGGATGGTGGAAGGTGTCCCTGCCCATGGCAGGGGGTTGGATGAATAGATCCTTTTTAATCCAAACCAATCAATGATTCTATGATTAATCAAGACAGAACCAAAAATAATAATGAGAGATTGTAGCAATTTCACTACTGCTTGGACAAAAATACCATGTGCCTTAATGGGGAGAAAATCCAAAAAAAGAAAAGTCACCTATCTCCATGTTCAATAGATTTCCAAACTTTTTGAAAATTGAAGTGGACTCTATTTTGCCCCAAAATTGAACTTTATCAAAGAATCCCAACTGTGACTTAAAGTTTCCTTTTGTAAAAAACCCACTAAAGATTAGTGGAGGAAGGTTACATTTGTATTAAAAAGAGGATTTTGAATAGGCAGCAAAATGAAATAAAGAGTAGACACCAGTTTTACTTTCTGATCATTTGGGTGGAGTGAAATATCTTATCCTGCTGCTATAGATAGAGTTGGTTTAAATCCTAAGCAACCAGATTTTATTTCTAAGGTATTTTTCCTCCATTGGCCATTCTGTCCTACACCTTTGGGAGACACTCCTAGGCAGCAGCTCTACCTTTAACATCAGTTTTTAATCTTCTCATTGAAGTGTCACAATTACAACCCCCAAACCCTGGCTTTTCAAGCAGGCTGATTTAGCAGCCTCTGTTCTTTGAAAATCCTAAATTCCATTACCAAAGAGACCCTGCCAATGACATGATATTACACAGCATGAAATCGCTCCGACACCTCATCTTCCAAGGGTCCTACACGACAAAAAGAATCACAAAATCTACCCACTCATCATATCTTGAATTTTTTTCCAATTTCCAAGCCTAAACAAGACACGAGGCTGTTTTCTGAGCCCTGCATGCATCAGCATCATTCAGTACAGGGAGCAATTTTCTGTTTGAAAGGAAACCACACTGGGATTCCAAATTAATATTAAAACCAACCCTCACACTCTTGTTGTCTCCCCAAAGAAACAGAGTTCTGAGCTGGGAAAGGAAAGGAGGTGGGTCCAGCAGATGCAGGCATTGCCCTGAATATTGCTTGCAGAAAAACAGAATAACAACAAAGCCCTGAGGTATTATCTGCTTTCTACCTGAAAGAATATCAAAGTGGCTCGATCTAAATTCTCCTCACAACATTTTCTTCCTATTTGTAGTGACACAAGACCATCACAACAGGACTACAAGTGACACTGTCAGAGCTCCTGACCTGGCTCTACAAGTACCCCAGAGAAGGTACAGTTATAATTTGCCTAATAAAAAAATAGAGAAGGAAAACTTAATCATGGCAAGGTGAACCACAGGGAAAGGCAAAAGCAGATTTCGCCTCCTTCAGCATGGATGTTTGTCAGAATCCAGAGCATCCCTCTGGCTGCCCTGGCAGCTCTGGGACCCTGGCAGGGGTCAGGAACCCCCCTGGACAGAGCCCCCAGAGACACTGGCTGTGATCTCTGTCCATGGAAAAGAGTTTTCAATCCTACAGGATGAATTACCAGCTGTGAGTGTTTGATATGAGTAATAATTAAGTGTGGCACGGGTGCAAAAGTAAAATTTTAGGATTCTAGATTAGGGGTTCAGAGGGGACAAGATGGAGGAAATTGGGTGTGCCTTGTCCTTTTTCTCCTTCTTCATGCCCTCCATGTTTCACTGTGGTGTTGGCATTTTTCTGTTGGTTCAGGCTGGGGACACACTGTCCAACGTAGGTGACAGATATTGGCACGTTATTGTAAATCCAGCACAGGTAGTTTGTGGTATTTAATGTTTGTACCATCCCACTGAGGGCAGAGCCCCACACGCTGCCCTGCAGGACAGAGCTGCGGCAGGGCAGCAGAACATGTTAGAGATAAACAGAATAAACAACCTTGAAACAGCACAGACCAATTATGGCTTCTGCTTTGGCAGTGGGGCTGACAGACAGAGACTTTCTACAATCTCAGAATCATCAATACCTCAGATTCCAACAGATGTTAAACTCAGTGTCTGCACTTCAGCCCCACCAGAACAGGGATTTCAGGGGGAAAAAAGGCCAGAAAACCCCTGACTTGTTCCAGGGTGGTGTGATCAGCTCTCTGTCCATGGGGCTTTGGTGCAGCAGGATCCTTCTCTCTTGAACCACCCAGGAACTCCATTGACCTCCAGGCTGAGTTCAGGAGAGGTTTGTCCTTCCCAGACAGGGAAATGCAGCTCTCCACCAGCACCACAACACAAGAAGCAAAGTCTGTAGAACAAGTTAAATCTGAGCCTGTCAAGTTTCAGAAGCAAATTTTTTACCAAAAAAAAGTGACCTCAAAACCAGCCTGAAAAGGGCCAGACCTTCATCTCCTCCTCATCACCTCCTGCTGGAGCTCAGCTGAAGTTGGGACAGCTCAGAATCGGCTGTGACACTTTCAGCAGCTGCTGGCATGGAATACAATTCCCTGAGACAATCCTGAGAGCTAAACAACCACAGTGCCAAAATTGCAAAGAAGGAAATTGCAGATCTTCAAGTGAAAACGAACTGATGAAAGGAAAACTGAGGCAAATGGATCACAGGTCACTTATTTTCTCCTCAATTCTTTGAGCCTGTTAACTCTGAGCCAAAACTCATAACAGGATGTATTTCACATGGATTTTCATGGGAGAATGGCAATATCCACAGAAATTGTACTGGGAAATCATTTTTGAAAGTTATTCTTAAATTTTCTTTTGTATTATTGCGATCCACACCAAGTAGATAAATAAACCAAGGGTGTAAATAATAAAAATAACCCACTAAAAAAAAAATACTACAGGCAGTTTGTTGCTTGGTTACAACTTTATGGTGCACACACCCATGGTTAGTAGTGATATTGTCTGATTCAGCTCTTGGGAGAATATCTAAATCCCAGTAATTCCCCAAGAACTCCAGCCCACGCCAGCCTGCAATGAAGCCTTTGCAATATAGAAGCAGGCATGTGATGTATGCCAGGCTGGAGCCTTGAATCTCCAGTAAATACATCATTTTGCTGTGCTGATAAATAAGCTGTGTCCCTCTCAGTCTGGAGGGGGGGTGATGGCAGTGAGGGCAGGGCCAAGGACACTCCCTGCCCCTCAGCCCTTCCCCAACATCTGCATTTATGATTTAAAACATCCCAGGTGCTTCCCTGGCACTTTTTTTTTTTTTTTTTTTTTCAGAAGCACAAAGGAATAACTGGTATTTAATGAACATTAATGTAAGAGAGGAGAAATTCCATTGGCAGATTGCAGCTCCAGCCTTTAATCTTCATTAAGGATTCAAACACAAGCATCTAAGGCAAGATTCAAGTGGGATGATGAAATTCCTTTTGTTTAATGGATAACAATCAAGGAACACATAATCCCTTATCGCAGTGATTCTGCAACTCCTCTGTCCCTTTTATGTGCATTATACACCCTAATGGGTTTTACAGCAATTTAGGCCACAAGACAAAGCATCTGGCAAAGACTAATTTACAACAACGTCGCTCTAAGAGTAACAAATCCCACCCACAACACTGAAATATTGGGCGCTGAAGGCATTTCATCTCCCAGCCCTGTAAATACCCCCTCAAAAAGAGAATTTCTAGACAACAAGAGATCTCTTCAGTGCTGTTACATTCCCTTTTAATTGTTATCTTTTTGAACAGCAGGCTGATTTCTTTTCACTGGTTAATAAGATTCTCTCCCATTAATAGAGATATTGCCCATGCCCTTCCTCGATGTCCTTGCAGGATATCAATGCCACACAAAGTGGTCACCCCCTTAAATGGGAATAATTGAATTCAAAGGTAAATAAATACCATAAACAACACAGAGAAAGCCACAGAGAAGGTATGTACAAACAGCTTACAGATTTCAGGGAGGAAATATAGAGGGAAAATATGATCTGTGTGTGTGCGTGCAGGCAAGGCAAGCAAGGAAATGATGAATGTGTGGAAAAATGGGATCAGTGCTCCCTTTTCCTTTAATGTGAGGCTGAGGTGCATTTGAATTAGCAGATCTCTGCTGATCACAGCTCTGCTCTGTCAGGTAAAACCCTGCAAACACAGGTACAAGCAGCACCTCCCACCACTGCATTATTCAAATCCCCTCGAATTTAAAGGATGCCTTTCCAGCCTTTCCTGAACTATTTTCAGGAGCGCTGTTAAGTTCTCCAGCACTACAAGAAGTTTAGAAACCTTGCTGATATCTACACTCACTCATTCATTCACCTTTCACTGCTCCTGGAAGCCTTTTGAATAAAACCTTGCTGGAGCAAAGCAGATCTTATGGGAGGTGGAATAATTTTCACTAAGAAAAATGCTGTTGAGAGAAAATCTCCAAAAAAACATTCAGCAGTTGAAATAGTTAATTGCCTGCTGAGACTATGGCTCCTTTTTTTCCCCCCGACAAACATCTCACAGTAACTTTTGAAGGAGCTGATGATGCACATTTGGGTTCTCACAGGGAAAGGCAGAGGCTCACTGGGTGAATTGTTAATATTCTCTTTGCACCTGCAGTCTGCTACTGACAGACAAATTTTCCAGGCACTTCACCATTCTCGGAGTCTTCTCTGTACTCCCCGAAATTTTTAAATTGCATAAATTTTGTGAATACTACCCTGCTCACAAATACTGGTCACTCACTTTCATGGGAGTTATTTTTCCACTGATTATTAAACAGCAGTTTTCACTTCATTTTGTGACTATTTTGCAGGTCTTAACCAACTGTGTATTATTCACATTGATCTAAAAAGACCTGACAGGAAATAAAAATGAAAATTCAAAGCACTGTTTAAAGGATATTAAATTTCCTGAGTGGATCCAGATGTTGAACTTGTCTCCTGATTGAGAACCACCTAAATCTGAAGAAGCCAATCCAAAAGCAGGAATGCCAAATGAAAGGAATAGCTCTGATTTTCCTGCATGGTTCAGGGATAGACACCAAGAAAAGTGTGCATCCCACAGATCCCATCATTTTATCCAAGCCTTATTGCACAAGGATGCTGTGGTTTTCTCCTCTCACACTGACTAAAATATCCCAATTTTGATTTTTTTTTCTTTTTTGAACTGTCATTTTGCCCTGCTGAAAAGCATTATCTGGGAGGAATTTCTGCAAAGAGAGATCACTCTACAGGAATTGTGTCTGAGATTGTACCAGAACTTCTCTCTCTACCTTCTACCTTGCCTGCAAAGGGTTTAGCAAGGTGAAGGTTGAACAAAATTGTAATTTATATATATATAAATAATATATATATAAATTATTATATAAATAAATATATATAAAACATATATAAATATTATATATAATATATAAATATATTAAAATATTATATCTAACAATACAATATATATTTATATATAATATATAATAACTTATATAATATATAAGAATATAATATAAGAATTCAATAGACTATAAATTTAATAATTTAATTAATAATTAAGCAGCAAAATATAATAGAATATATTATGTATAATATATTGTGTATAATATATTGTGTAATAATATAATATAATATAATATAATATAATATAATATAATATAATAATATAATATAATATAATATAATATAATATAATATAATATAATATAATATAATATAATATAATATAATATAATATAATATAATATAATATAATATAATATAATATAATATAATATAATATAATATAATATAATATAATATAATATAATATAATATAATATAATATAATATAATATAATATAATATAATATAGAATAACTTAGTGTAATAATTTAATAATTATAATTTGTATAGATATAGATATAGATATAAATATATATTTTTAGATATAAAATCTATAATTCTATATCTATTATATAGAATTAATTATAATTTTTTTGCCAGGAGGGCTGAGGACTGAACGGGGATTGCAGGGTTTGCAATCCCATCAGCAGGGAGCAGGAACCGGGATCTCATTCCCTTTGATCCCCCTGGATCCAGCACCCAAAGCACGACCCTGCCTGGCCAGACTTTACCACTCTGCATTATTTGCAGTGTGACCGCTGGTAGGACTTGCAGGGCTAATTTCAGTTCGAGTTTCATTTTTATTTCTTTAATGGCTGTGTGACCAAGCAGTTTCCCCCCTCTCTGCTCAACAGATTTATGTTGTGTGGAGCTACATCTGTTTCAGTGCCTTAAACTGCTCCAATCTGAGCACTATTGACATTTTCATTATGTCTGAGTTGACAGTACATGGCTGTATTAAGGGATTTCCAATCCTGGCAGGGAGGGGTGTGATCTCTCTTTGCAGAGATTTCTCCCAGATAATGCTTTTCAGCAGGACAAAATGATAATGAAAAAAAAAAAAAAAAAAAGGGATGTTTTAGTCAGTGCAAGAGGAGAAAATCACAGCATCCTTGTGAAATAAGTGCTGGCTGCAGAGCAAGGTACGTGGCATTAATATATATCAGTATCTATACTCCAGAAGGAGAGAGCCAAAGACTATAATTAGCTCTGAAGCTAAAGTATGAGCAGCATAATAATAACTATTAGTCTAAAAAGGAATATAATGAATAAAAGCTCAATTCACAAAGGAACACAGTGTTAATATTGAAATTTGGACATGGGGAAATGGTAAGCTGTAAAAGAGGAGCATTTAATGACACTTTGTGTCCGGGCAATTTATTCAGGATAGATAAAAAAAAGGGAACAATTATCATTTACAAGAACGAGGAGTGTTTTAAACATGTTTGGTCATTGTCTACCAAATCAATCATTGCCTTTGATGTGTCTCCAGTGTGCAGGTGCACAACCTGTGCTGCACAAACACACACACAAAATACATCTATAAACACATTAAATCTGCCATTTTCCCACAAGAGTTAAAAAGTGAGTAGTGAAAAATGTTGAAACAGAGAAAAACCAAAATTCTTTCTCTGAAGTTTCTGGGCTCTTTTCTGATATAAACCCAGATTTGTTCAGTCAGTGACATCTCCCAGATCTGACCTCACATGATTTTCAGTAAGTGCCTCCTCCTGTTATTGACCAATTATTTACACATTTCTATTCAAACCTAAGGCTTGAGGAAAGGGGGAAAGAGAAAGAGGATAATGTGGTTTTAAAAGCCCTCTCTTGTTCTGGATGCAGACAAAATAAGCTGGTTAAGCCACACAAACACAAAAACACAAGGAGTGTTGCCTGTGTTGATATTCCCTCAGTGATCCCAGGTTTGTTAGGGGAAGGCAAGATCAAAGTACAAGTATTTCTCATTCCAAGCCAACATCCCAAAGGGGATCAGATCATATTGTAATGTTTCCAGTTAAAACAGTTGTTTTCTGTAAGGTTTGTAGTGATGCCTCAGGTTTTAACTTTTATATATTTCAGGTTCTGTGCTGCTTTAGTGTGCAGTTCTGAGCTTCACATCAGGGGATGCTGAGCTCTGTGCACAGAGCAGGGAGACAAAACAATTCCTGCTCCAGCTGGGCACCAAGGACAAATGATCCAAATCTCAGCCCAGGAGCACAAACACCGTGGGCTGGAGAGAGAAAAACAAGCAGGGTGGGACTGCCTGGGCTGAAGCTGGAATGGGACAATGAACTCCAAGGTGCCAATGGAGCAGAACTGATCCCAGGGAGAGCCCCCGGGAGCGCTCGTGCATTTTGGGGCCATTTTGGTTCATTTGGGTGCAGCCCTGGCTGGGCTCTGGTGCTGCCCAGGGTGGATCCATGGAGGAGATCCTTTAATAAATCCCTGCTTTATTCTGTGGCTCTGCCCAGCCTCTGCTCTAGGGCAGCCTGCACAAGGCATCAGCAGCAGGATCAGTCGATCCTTTTTAATGCAACAAAACTTCTCCTGAGAATTCAATTCCTTCCTGCTGAGTTTGCAGAGGGAGTGAGAGGGGAGAGATTCAGGCAGAAAGAGAATTACTCCAACCTTGAGCTGACAAACCAGTCACATTCCTGTCCTATGTCTCCATCATCTCTCCTTTGATTCCACCAGTGCCTCACTATTCAACACATTAAAACATTTCTGCACTAAAGGATGCCATGCTCTTGACCTGACCCACATGTCTGTTCTTCCTCCACACTCTCCCTTCAAATTTTCCCATTCTTTTCCCTGATTCTGCATTAATATTTACACAGATTTCTCTGTGTCATGTATGTATGATATGTAATTCTCTGTCATCTTGTCACCTGCTACTAAAATAATCTGCTGTTTGTCGCTCCCAATTATGCTATCTCACCAAATAACTCCTTATAAAATATGAAAACAACGAGCTAATCTCTGTCATAAATGGATGCTCCTCTCTGCGGATAACAATGGGCTTTTATGATTTACATGGCAGCTTGCTAGAAACTTTATGTATGATTTTTCTCTTGTATCTCACATTAATTATCTAAAATTAATATTTATAAAAATGGCTCAAACATAACCCATGCAGGAAGGTTGTAGAGCTGTAGCACAACAGTGCCAAAGCTCACCCTGGTTTGGGGTGGCTCCATGTGGTGGAAAAGTCTCTCCTCCAGGCCGAGCTTCCAAAGAAAGGCTCAGCAGTCTCTGCTGTCCGGTCTCAAGGCACTTTATTGCAAGTTATCTAAAAGATTTTCTCCTGGAGCTGCTGTGGTTTGCTCACAGCTCAGGCAGAGGCACACACACACCCTGACATCCTCTCTGACTCCCGACTGCTTCTTCTCTCCCCCTCTGCCCAGGGCTGCTGCTGTCTTTTATATGGTACATTACGTGTTACATGGGTACAGTTTTTCCCCAATGCCTATTACCTATATTAAATGGTGCCTTTCTACACTAAACCAATCTGGGAGTGCCAACATCACCAAGAACATGGAGGTGAGGAAGGAGAAAGAGGGAGGACAGGGCAGGCCCAAATCCCAAATCCATCTTAAACCTCTGACCCCCATGTACAAAACCAAAACCCCCCTGTACAGCACTCAAAAATTCTTCCCTCTACTTTGTGACTACTTCTACTAAAATATCTAAACTTTTGTGACTTCTTGTTCTTCCTGCAAGGTTGGTAAATCATTCCATGGCTCAAACCCAAAATCACAGCTGTTTCCAGCTGCCTGCCAGGGTCTCAAATGCTTCTGACCTGGGCCTGGAACATCCAAAAATGTCTGAGGGACATTTTAATTTCCTACACCACAGAATGGTTTGAGTTGGAAGGGACCTTTAGGATGATCTGATTCCACCCCCTGCCATGGCAGGGACACTTTCCACCATCCCAGGCTGCTCCCAGCCCTGTCCAACCTGGCCTTGGGCACTGCCAGGGATCCAGGGGCAGCCCCAGCTGCTCTGGGCACCCTCCTGGCGAATAATTTCTTGCTGATTTAAACCCCCGAGTTTTAACTTGTCTGCAAACCAAAACAGCTTTTCTAAAGGTGCTGATGTTGTCCTTTCCATCAGGTTGAAAACAAGTGTACATTTCCACCTGTTCATTAAAATAAGTCACTTTAAACCCAGAGTCAGGCGAGTTCCACACCCATCAAGGCTCTCTGACCCACGCTGACCCTACAAAAGCAATTTTGTGGAACCTGTACAAATGGAGAGGGTGGAATTACAGGGAACAAGGATCACCTGTTTTCTACACAACGTTCTGCCAATAACACAGAATACTTCAATAACACAGAATGCAACAGCACTGACTGAACAAATCTGGGTTTATATCGGAAAAGAACCCACAAACTTCAGATTTTCTCCCAAAGGTTGTGTCATTTGAGGCTAAATCTCACACATACGACACAAAAAAACAACATTCATTTTAATTTACGGCATATTTGGAGAGTTTCTCAAGAGTTCACACCACGGTGATGTGCAAGATTGACAAGGGGGACTAAAAGTGAGAGTAGCTGTGGACAAAAGCAATTAACATCTCTGTTCTGTGCTATTGATCTAGCTGATCCCTCTGCTAACAAACCTCCAAAGCCAGCCCAGAAAATGTTTGATAATCATGCAAGATGAAACAGATAACAGCCAAATAATCAATTAAACAGAGCCTTGCAAGGCCTGCTTTGAGGATCAAGAAAGAGCAGGGAGATCAAATGAAGAAAAAAATTATAATTTACAGACAGGGAAGCTCTGTAAGATGTTTATTTGAAGTCCAAACTGATAACACAATCCCACAAAATGGGGACTTCAGCATCCTGAGGGGATGAGAATGAGCCTCTCCTGTTGGAGAAAAACTTCCAGACCCTCAGCCACAGCAGGGTCTGGGTTCAGTGGGCTGGGAAACTGAAAAAAGAGGTTTTTCAGGGGAAAAAAAGGAACACAGCAGCCCTATGACTTGTGAAAGCTGCAGCAACTCAAGATGGGGTAAAAGAAAGTTATGGGAGCAACTGAAGAGGAAAAGAGTTAAAAGTATCCTTGCCTTCATTATGTAAATTCAGGAAAATCTGATGGAAGCCAGCTACAAAGAATACAAAACCTGGGTTTAAATATTATTCTATTTCACTTCATATCTAGGTGGTTTGTGTGTTGGCATAACCTGCTTTTTTCCTAAATAGATGTGCTAATTTTATTTTTTAGTAGTTAGAATGATTAGAATAACAAGTCATTGTAACATTTCAATCAACACACACAAAGAAATCCCCAAAACAAAACACTCACAAAAAAATCCCAAAACCAAAAAAACAACCAAAAGAAACCCCAAAACTAACCAAAAAGTCCACCAAATCCAAAACCTCTGCCATCAGTCCTGTTGGCTGAGCATACATTTCAAGTAACAAACATATGAGCATGAGACTTGATAAAGAACAGGAATGAAGACATCCAAATCTTTTTGCTGTCCTTCCCTTTTCTACTTGATTCCCCAAACATTTAAATCCTATTTTTTTCCATTCAGCTGGGACTTGCAATAGTCATTACCCTGCAGGAAGTAATTCACTGGACAAAGCATTAAACAGAGCATTAAACAGCAGCCCCACTGGGCCTTTTTGGTCAATAATACTTTAAAAATTTCCAATTACCACATTTGGAGGACCTCAGGTACTTCAGGTGAGCTGTCTTTATCCACAGAAATATTTGTAAAAAAGAAAGAATAGTTAAAGATTTATGGAGTAAAACTGATTCAGTATCATGCACACTATTATGTGCACAAAGGGTTAAAATACCCAATTGAAATGCTGCTGCTGCTTTATTCCTTCTTTACAAAATATTTAAATATTAACAGTCATTAGAATCTCTGCTGCAAATTTCAGAACGGCACAAACCAAAAGTAATTCTATTTATTTAATTACAGAAAATCAAGTCCAAGGAGTAAAATATAAATGAGTTTACTCAGGATAGTTCAGTGATTTTTTTTTTTAATTATTTTTTTTTCCCCCATTCCCTGAGGCAAATGTAACACCAGCAGAACACTTGTCCTGATAGGATTTCTGCCTCCTCCCCAGCTGGCCCCTTGGAAAAACATCTGCTGGCCCAAAACAGGACTGGAAGGTTTGTGCAAGGCAAGGAATGGAAGCTGGGGAATGATGGTGACGTGGAGCACAGGAAAAGTGATGTCACTGCATCACCCTGATGCTCAAAAGCCTGCAATCCTGCAGGAATTGGTGCAAAAAAAAAGGAATACAGAGATAAGGCCAGGAATGTTTTAATGAAACAACATCCACCAAGTTTGGCAATCCAGCTTAGAAGGAAAAGTCTCCATCTATTTAGAGAGTTGACATTCCTGTTTGTAAATGCACCCAGTGAGGAGAAAAGATTTGTAAGTTTAAAAAAAAAAAATAATATAAATTAGCCAGGAATATATTAATTCTGAAATTCGATGAAAGCCTCTTCCCCATGATTGGGGAAAGGTTACAGATCAGAGTCCCAAGAGGAGAAAAAATCTAATTAGTTTTCAAGTGGCCCTTGAGCAGCTCATGGAAGGTTTCCCATGGCATGGATATCTCCTAGAGCAGAGGACTGAACCCATGACCCAGCAGATCCCATTCACTCCTGAGTTTCTCCCCATTAATTTCCATGTACCACCAAAACCTGACCCTTCCTCGTGTTTTTAACACCTTAGGTTCCATGTAATGCCCAAATTCATGGTTTGGGGAGCTTCATATATATTTAAATATTTAGAAAAACACTTTTTTTCTTGAAAGCACCCAAAGGAAAGTTGGCCCTGTGCTGCTTGCACATATGATGGCACACATCCTGTTGTGGCCCTTGATGTGAACGTTGTTTAATGAGTGTCCCTGGAGGGATTAGCATGTCAATGTGTGGATATTGATTTCCTAATCCAGCCCATCAAAGCTGCCATGATCTGGCGGCAGCACAAGGAGCAGGAGCTCAAGGTCCTTCACACAGCTCCCACAGTACGTTCTCAAGCCTCTTGATGTGAGAATTAGCTCACTCCTGAAGTCCAATTAATCTGATGAGACTGTCAACAAAGATGTCATTCCTCATCGCGTTTTTGGGGATGTGGACACCTGTCTAAAATAGAGGATGAGATCATCAGCTCATTAGCATTTTCCAGCAGATGGCAAAAAGCTGCATTTCCTATCATTTTTGGGCTGCTCCACGTTTTGTAGCCAGACCTCTGAGCTGTGGGACAACAAAGTCAGTTTTTTCCATCTGAGTGGCTGGCAGGCACATATGTACCACCAACAGGATCCTGGAATCAGGATTACAGCACAGACAGGAGGAGTTTGCAGTCTCAATACAGACATTTCAATAAATCAACCAATAAATCGGAGAAGAAAACTGATCAGAACTGGGGGAGGGAGATCAGCTAAACAAAAGCTTTTCCTGAGTAAATTCAAATTTCATCCAATATTCCTTCCCCTGGAATATTTCAGTGTGGGATGTTTCAGTTTTCTGTAGGGTCACCATCCCATCCCTTTAAGGTCTGTGACCAAGAGCTGTGCCTGGTCCTGCAGAGGACACTTCCATGGGGCACAGGGGCTCCTGGAGGAGGTGGGAGCTCCCCACTGCCTGGAGCAGGACCAGGAACCCCCTGCCAGTCCCTTCCGCACTCACAGCAAAGCTGTTTAACAAAACTGGAGCTAAACCAGCTTCTAACAAGCTTCCAGCTGAGCTAAATATGGCAAGAAGAGAACTTGTAAGTTGTGGGAATCCAGGGCTTCCCTCTGGCTGCCCTGGAAGATCTGGGACCCTGGCAGGGGTCAGGAACCCCCCTGGACAGAGCCCCCAGAGACACTGTCTGTGATCTCTGTCCATGGAAAAGAGTTTTCAATCCTACAGGATGAATTACAAGCTCTGAGTGTTTGATATAAGTAATAATTAAGTGTGGCACGGGTGCAAAAGTAAAATTTTAGGATTCTAGATGAGGGGTCCAAAGGGGACAAGATGGAGGAAATTGGGTGTGTCTTGTCCTTTTTCTCCTTCTTCATGCCCTCCATGTTTCACTGTGGTGTTGGCATTTTTCTGTTGGTTCAGGCTGGGGACACACTGTCCAACGTAGGTGACAGATATTGGCACGTTATTGTAAATCCAGCACAGGTAGTTTGTGGTATTTAATGTTTGTACCATCCCACTGAGGGCAGAGCCCCACACGCTGCCCTGCAGGACAGAGCTGCGGCAGGGCAGCAGAACATGTTAGAGATAAACAGAATAAACAACCTGGAAACCAGCACAGACCAATTATGGCTTCTGCTTTGGCAGAGGGGCTGAAAGACAGAGACTTTCTACATCTCAGAATCATCAATGCCACAGATTCCGACAGTAAGTGCTCAGCCTAGTCAGGATTACTGCAGGAATACCCAGTGATGGGGTTTTCTCAGCATCTGGAGAAACACCTGTCAAATAAAAGGAATATTTTTGAAGGTCTGATGAGGAGCCCTCCTTTTTTTTTTCCTTAACCACACAACTCTCACTACACAGCCCCCTTATGGCTTTGGCTGCTCAGACATGTCACAGCAGAAATGTCACAGCAGAAATTGGCATCCTTCCTATTTTTGATATTGTCTAATTCCCTGGGTCATTAGTTATGTAATCATAACCATTTTTCTGCTGGGCTGATTGGTGTGATCCATCTCGTCTCCTTTTCTCATCTCACCTCTTTAGTAGTGTTGGAGCATGGATGGGAACATCCAAGTCCCTCAGGGCACCATCTGCTACTACCCTGAGCAGGGAGGGCTAAATGAATGACATACTGTACAGTACTTCCTACTCATTAGTTACTGATTCCTTATGGTGCTGAGGCTTTTTCATTCATTCCATTACAGATTCGTTCACTAATTTGCTCATTTCTATCCCCTTTCCTTTCTGCCCACGTCCAAAGGCTTCACAAAGTGGGGGGAGAAGCCTAAAAGGGTGAGAAAATGGTAATAATATGAGCATGGCAACAAAGGAGAGTGTAGGAGATCAATGTTCAAACTATGAACAGGAAATAAAACATGAAAAATACTCCCAGGCATCACAAAGTAACAGGGATTGAATATAAAAGTGAATTTATCCAGGGCTGTGAGTCACCTGGCCGTGGAGTCCTGTTAACACAACAGATGAATCTTTTATATGTAAATAACACCGACCCCAAAAGCTCTCCCTCCTTTCCCAAAAGGATTAGGATCCAGGAAAGAATTAGGAGATGCTTTTTGAAGTTGTGGTTAAGGTGTGTGCAGCTCCCATCGTGTACCTGCTCTGCCCCAGGATAAAGGAGCTCAGCATTTGCATTTCCCCCCCTTTATGTTCATCTCCCCAAAACAGATTGCTTCTTTTATTGTTCTGCGTAGCACCATAAATGTAGATGGCCTTTGAAAGCCAAATATCACTCTTGCTAAGTAATTGTCAATTAAATTCGGTATTAATTATTCTTAATAGCCCAATCTCATCTGCTGTTTTCCACGTGTCTCATTTTTGCACGGCTCTAATGTCAGAGCAGATGAGTTTCAGTTTGGAGTTTACTTAAACCCCCATTTAATGAAATCACTGCATTGTTGGGTGAGTGTAAAGCTCTGGAATGAAACTGCCAGGACTGGTTACAAACCCCCCCAGCCACTGCAGGCACATCCAGCTCTTGTAAGTAAACCTCATACGATGACAGAAGGTGCAATCACTTAATAATCAATCCAGGCTAATAATTATATTGCCAGTCAAGCCTTTGTTTCTTTAATATAGAGTGTTGGAAGATACAGCTTTCCACCCCATTAGGGCAGAAAAATGTCAAGAATTCTATTTCTGTCTAAATTTCCACTCTCCACCATGGGACAACATGCCTGGAAGGATGGAGAAGTGATGCAGGGTACCCTGAAGCTGTGTCCCACGTCCTTCCAGCATGGCAGGACCGAGGGTTGCCCAGGACTGGCTGGAGCAGCTGAAACTCCAGGAGATCATTGCAGGGCTGCTGAACATCCCTCTGTCCACACCTGAGGACAGGGGTCTCACCTGGCACCAGGCTGCAAACCCCTCTGAGAGCAGCCATAAATAAAGTTCCAGGCGTTCCCTGCTCCAGGTGGAGCCTGGTGGAGCTCAGGGGCTGCTCCTGAGGGTCAGATTTTCCCTGGCCTCCAGGATGGAGGTGCTGGGATTGCTCTCCAGCCTTGCTGCCAATCCTCCTGCACAGGAGGCAGCTCTGCCACGGCACTTCTGTGCTCACAAATTGCTGGTGCCTCATTCTGCAGGAGGCAGAAAGAGGTGGGAAGGGAACAACAAAGGTGGTCCAGCTCACCTTTGCCCCTAGTCCTGACCAGCTGCTGCTGAGGGTTTGTGCTGGGACAGGGTTTGTTTCTGCTGCTCCTCTCGGTCTCCAAATGGGCATTTTTAAAAATGTTGTTGTTCAGACTTTGGCCTTGTTGCAGCACAGAGGGAGCTGGTGCACAAACAGGGGGTCAAAGATAGCCCCAGTCAATCTGTCACTTCCTCAGCAGGATGAAAGGAGACATTAAGCAGTGCTAAGATCCATGAAATCCCAGGGAATAATGGCAGCCCCCTGAAACGGGGCTGTATTTTTCACATAACAGCCTCACAGCAAACAGCAAAACAGGACACAGGGTAAAATTCATAACAAACAAATTTAAAAGGATCCTCAGTTCAGACACTGTAAGAGACATTCTTCAAATGCCTTTCAGCCATTCATTCTTCCTTATATCCATGTGAATGTTCCCCCTTGGCCTTTTGTTTTCGTTTTAGCTTTCTAAGCCTCTGTGCCATTCCAGAAGCTCTTTCCCCCCTCTCCCTGTCCCTTCCCTCCCAGCCCTTCTCATTCTACCTCTGCAAGACCCTTTTCTCCTGTGTGATTTGGCATTCATGCTGTGCTCTTTCGAAATTCTGTTTTGCTTCTTAAACCTTTTTTTTTTTTTTCATTTTTTCCCCACTTGACTGATTCCCCTTTTCCATTAAGCCAGCCTTTTTTCTTTTTTTTTTTTTTTTCTGTCCCCCACCCTTAAAAAGAGCATTTTATCCTGGCCAAACTCAGGCCTTGCCATGTTCTCATTTACAAATGTCACTGCAGCAGGGCTGAAATCCTGCTCGGCTCTGGGAGCTGGGCTGGCACAGAACAAAGGCATCGCAGTGCCTCGCACACCACGGCGTTGTTTTCCCCCATTCCTCATTTAGGAACAGCTTGCAATGACATTTTAGCAAAAGTCACGCTCTCTTCACATCTCCTCCCCCAGCTGACAGCAGGAATTCCCAGTCCTTTTAGGAGAAGCCCTGAAAGACTGACCCAGAGCAGCAGAAAAGGAGACGGAGCCCCTCATTCCTGTCTGGCTGCCCTGATTTCAGTCCACACCAAGATATGAGATGTTCTTCCCCATCATCAAATGCTTAATTGTAATTTGTAATCTTTAACTCAGCACATTAACTCCAACAGGGAGAACTCTGTGGGGACCCCAGAGAGGTCAGAGATAACCTTGACATCACCAGGACCCAAGTGCTAAGTGCTCATTTTTAGCATAAATGCTACAAAATCTTCCCAGCAAAAGGTTAAGCAAAGAAATCCATGATTTAATGTGTAAGACATCACCAAATAAACTCATTTTGACCCCTCCCCAAGCCCAGCCTCACTCCTTGGTGCCCTCCAAACCTCCAGACCCACCTCAGCAGCTTTGGATTCCTAAAGTCGAGAGAGCTCCTGGTGGCATTGCCTCTCTGGCTTGTGCTTATTTAGGTTTATATTTATATTTCCTCACTCACAATAGAACATGAAAATAGAAAATTAAGTCTGGTGGGTTAATAATGAAATCTGATTAATTAGTGGGTGCTTTGAGAACCTGCTGCTGTTTGCTTTTCCTGCAGAGAGGAGCTCCAGGAGCACGCTGGGCTGGCGAGGAGCAGCCCCTCTTCCCCTGATGTGACAGCCAGGGACAGCCCAGGGCCGCTGCTCAGGGTCACCCGAGGCCACCCCTGCCACACAAAGGGACACTGAGGAGTCTGGCAGTGCCATCAGGATGTCCTTGACTGAGCAGTGAGAGCCCTGGCTCCGACAGGGACCTTGGTTACTCCATCAAAACAAACAATTCCCCCCAAAATCCCCTGAGAATGAACCTTGTCTCATCTCCAAAGGAATTCCAGCAGCACCTCTGTGGTTTGTGAGGAGAACAGTCTACCTTGGCCTCAGCAATTCCTCCGACTTTCCCTCCAAAACCCAAAAAAAGTGGCAGAATCCCAATGTTTTGGGCTGGAGGAGATTTTAAACCTCATCTAAAGCCATGGCAGGGACACCTTCCCCTGGAGCAGGCTGCTCTGGGCCCATGCAATAACTGCACCCCCATTTCCCTGAGCAGGGAAGGCTGCTGGAGCCAGGGAAAGCCCAGGTGGGTTCTGCAACAATGGGAGCACCCCAAGCTCCCTCTGACCCCCCCAAGCTGCTCCTGCAGCCACCAGCCCTATTTCATCTCATTTATTATTAAAACAACACCAAAAATCAGAGCCTGTTTGGCTCAGCCTGCTGGTATCAACCTTGTCATTCCTCTGAACCCCCTTCAAAATCCTTCCAAGGTGGGGATTAGCAGACAGAAAACAGTAGAATTAAGCAGGCAGGCAGTTTTTCCAAGCATGATTGCAGAAATCAGGGAGGTAGGAGGGTTTTCTATCTCCAGCACAGGCAGGTTCTCCCTGGGGAAGAGCCAAACCTGCTGCCAGCTCTGCTCTGCAGATAAAAGTGATTTCCAGCAGGAAGAAAAGAATCTTGTTTGGGGCTTCAGGTTTAAATTACCATTTCTAGGCTAAAACTCATTAACTTGTGGTTCTACTGCAAGGTTTTTTCTGCAAAGGTCCCTGCCAAGGAAGAATATTGGGAAAATATTGGAACACTCCCAAATTCATACCTGAGCAGCCAGAGAACAGCTGGTTTAGTTGCACTTGCAGGAGATCTGAGCTGCTCCGGTGGGACAGGATGCATTTATCCCATTCCTGATTTTGTATGAATATAGACGATATAAACATAATAAAATAGAAATTTTATATAAATATAGCCTTTCTTAAAGCTGGCAAAGCCCTCTAAGACCATCAAGTTCAACCACTAACCCAGCACTGCCAAATCCACCACTAAACCACGATCCCAGGTGCCTTTTCTATTGATTCCACAGCCTCCCTGGGCATTGCTACATAACCCTGCATCTCTGCTTTGTGTGCAGAGAAACAGGGGAAAATATTTAGTACCTCCCCAAAACTAACAGCTAAATAAGAAATAAGCTCTCTGAAATATTTGAGACTCCTTCAAAAAGCCAAGTTTGTCCCAGTTTAACTGACAGCATGGCTCACACAGGAACTGCAAGGCTGTGGATGCAATAATTTCCAACTCCCCTCTCCAGTTAATGTTTTGATTGCTTTAGTTTATACAATGGCACAACAGTCAACAGTGGTTAAATGACCATAATTAAATGCCCTACCTATCAAGGAGCTGAAATGATTTATCAGGCAAAAGCCACTAAGTGCTTGATCACTTCACCAGATCATTAATCTGCCTTCCAGGAACGTGCCTGGCACTTCTGTAGTCAATTATATTAATTTTAAGTGACTGGAAGTCAGTATATATACACAAGTTCAGATCAATATTGGATATAATTCAGTTTATATATTCCATCAGCTGTTTAGTGGGGGTTTAAAAAGACAATTTTCTTTCTATTAAGGCAAATTAATAAATAATCTAGTGTGCATAAATGATGGCCAGTGTGAAAGGGGAAATGCTTTCTATTGACAGCTGCCAAGCTCTCCTGACATTTAGTGCTTTAAAATGGTGAGAGATAAGCTGGGTTTGGCTTAAATTCTGCTGTGCTTCCTGAACACATGGGGTTGGAGTGATGCTGCCTTGCAGCAGTGCCTTTGCCTTCTTTTTTGGCTGGAGTTTTTGCCAGGGTGGCTACAAATGTGTACTGGAGCATTCACTTTTTATAAAAAATACGGTCCTAAAAATACCCACATGCACTTGGAGGGTGTCAAAACCATCCTGAGTGTTAAGCACATGGAAACACATCCTCAGAAACAGCAGCCTGCAATCTAAATTGAGAAGCAAAATAAGTTTGAGCTCTCTTAGTTGCGATTTTACTGTAAAACTCTGTGTTTCAAGGATCCTCTGGGACAACTTGAGCTTCCAAGAGGCTTTGTCTTGTCAGCTCCTCCCGCTCAGCTCAGAAAAATATTGCAGAAAGTTGGGCACAGGCAGGTCCAGGGCTTCCAAATCTCTTTTATCCTTTCAGATCCCACATGCCTGGTGGCTCTGTGACAGCTCAGATGGTGAGGAGCAGGCAGATGTTCAGGAGGCTTTATTGGGAAAACCAGACTGGGGGAATCGGAGCAAGTGAACATCTTCTAATGAGTTTTTCAATGGTGTGTGTTGGAAAGGAAGCCTTCCTTCAGGCCAAAGTCTTTAATTTCCCATTTCAGAGGGCTGGAGTCCTTAATTCACACTCTGGCCATGTTAACAAGGTGATTTATCTTTATTTAGCTCCACTCTTTTGCTGGAAATAGCAAAGAACTTCTCACAGCTTTGGCCTGAATCAGCCTGAGATTTCCCTCATCACGTACCTCAAAAATTCCTGCTCTGCTTCCAAGGGCCTCTTTTACTGCCCAGCCTGCCTGGAATCCCTAAAATCTCTCTGTTTGACAGGGAACATTTCTTCTTTCATGAGCAGGGAACAGGAGCTGCTCAGCCACAGCCCCTTCCCTCTCTCTCCTCCTCCAGCAGAGAAACACAGCCAAGCCCAAACAGCCACAATGAGATCATGGGGCTGTTTTTGGGGCAATCTGGGATGAATTGGTTCATCTTTTACTGCTCCCAGGGAAACACTGAGGTCTCATTTCATCCCTGGAGGCAGTGCCTTCTCCTACTCCTGCTTGGCTCACTCCTTTCTACTTGCCAAAAGGAAACTGCTCTGGTGCAAGTGAGCCAGACACCCCAACCTCATTACTGAGCTTTGTAGGCTCTTAACAAACACAACTGCACCACAAAGAGCATTTTTAAATAAGCCAGAAGAAAAACCACAGGCACTAATAAAATAAATTGTGAATATCAGCGATACTTGGTTATGTTATTTGCATACAAATTCTAGCAGTGTGTAACTTATATATTTTTAAATATAAAAATCCTCAACAGTCTTCAATGCCTGGGGAACACTGCCTTTTGACTCCTGGCAAAGAACAGAAATTAATTACCTGCTTAGTATTCTGGGTGTGCCTTAGCAAAATGAGCAGCCAGCTTCGCAGAGGGCCAAAATTCAAACAGAAACCCAATTCATGCACCAGAGATCGGCCCTAAAACTTGGATAGGGCCCATTCTGTCAGCAGGGCTTCTGTCAGCCCCGGGGTGATCCCTGCACAAAGCAGAGCAAACACCCTGAGACAGCAGGGAGAGCCCCTTGCTGGGATGCTCTGGAACCTGTCCTACAGCTGATGCCTTTTGGGGCTCCCTAAAAACAGGAATTAAGGGAATAAAAAGCTGTTCTATTTATTGAAGGGCCTTCAGGTACATTTAGGGCATGATGGGTCATGGGTTTCACACTTGGTAAGTCTGGTCTGTGGAAAGCACGTTTCTCTCCCTCTCAGGGTTTTTCATAGAGGAGCACAGAGAGAAATGAAAGAGAAAACAATTTCTATTTCTGCTCCTTGTTTTTCCCATGTGGAATGGGTTTGGAGAATTGTTTACCTGAGCTGAGTGCTTGGTTGGGTTCTGGTGAGGATTGTTCGAGCTGATGGCAAATCAGCAGCACACAAAAAGATGGTGAAGTGAATGAGAAGATAGGGGCGAGTTGCTGAGGATAATTCGCTCACAGGGTTTTAGGCAACTGGAAAAGGTGGAATTAAAATGCCAGATTACAGGAGTTACTAAAACAAGTAACTGCAAATTGTGTTGGTTTCCATAAATGTTTGTTCTGATTCTTGGTTCAAGGTTGGAAATACTGGGGGATGAGCAATCGGGCAACTCAGAAAAAGCAGTAAAATGTGGATTTGGAAACTCAAATAATCCTTTCACTTTGTACTTAAAATTCACTTTTAATGGAAATAAAATGCAAAGTACATAATATATTAGTAGTAGCATTTAATTACCCACCTTAATCAACTTGAATAATTAAATAATCCAGTTCCTATTTAAATGCAGCACTTTGTGTGCTGAAATACATAACAGAATTAAAGAGAAAGGCTGTTTGAATCTCAGAGCTGAAAAAATTAATTCCGAGCCCTACTTTAGTAGCTGCTGCGACAGCAATTCCAATGTATTGATTAATTAGATTTCCATGTAGTGAAATTACTATGAATTTTCACATCATGCCAGGATGCAGGAAAAATGAGAAGCAATTGTCATCTTCATTACCCTGATCTTTATTAGGAAGTGTTGCTCTGAGCTAGTTCATTGCTGCTATCACTGGAATTTGTTGCTGGGGAATGTAAAACACAATATAATGAGAGGATTATAGTAATTGCAAATATTCCTTTAAATTATCCACCATTACTCATTGGAAAGTTCTCCAAAGCCTTGGAGCCTGCAGACCAGGTTCCTACAACCTGCAGAAGGGACCACAAATATATCAAAAATATCTGATTATTGAAGGCATTAAACATTCCCAGGCTGTATTCAACAGCAGGACAGCCAAGCTGCCAGCAGCAATTATTAAATCCATCTAACACCGTGTTTATCTGTTATTTTGGGTAAGAAAGTCTTTTGGGCATCTACTTTTTGGGTGTCCTTGTTCACCAGGCAGGGACCTTCTCCAGCAGCTCCCACAGCTCTGCCCAAAGTTGCCAAATTGCAGCATCAGGAATTGCTGGTGTAACAAATGCTGGGAGCAAAGCTGGGAGACCTCACGCTCTAATTAGATCAACAGGAGTCAAATCTGGGCAAGATCCCTAGGCAAGCTAAAGAAAATTTCATTGGTGTATTGTGGAATTTGTTTTTTAGCTTGTTTTTAGCAGCTCGCATGGAAGAGATAGGCACAAATTCCTAAATAAGATTTTTCCATGAGGCACTGTCCCCAGCCAATGTTCTTGCCCTCCTTTATTGATTATTTGCTGTATCAGACAGGAAATCCAGCTGGAGAGGGTTGAGGGGCTGATGAGTTGCTGCATTCCATGAAAAAGGGAAATCTCCTTCTGGAGGGTTGCAGACCATGGGTGAAACGAACACTCCGAAATTTAAAGACTTTTCATGCCAAACACGTGGGATCTCTGCCATATGGAGAGATGCCATGGGGTGCAAGCCATCAAATCAGACTTCTTCTTTCCCCTCACATCTTCATCTTCTTACTAAACCTTTTCCCAGGAAAATCACAGTTGTCTGACTCACTCTCCCTCACCCACCAGCTGAGGTTTCTCCACTGTCACAAAGAGAATCCCCCCAAACCACCTCCAGCAGGGCCTGCTGTGCAATATTCCTCTGGCCAATTCCGATGTTTGGCTTTTATTTCTCATTATTTCCAGTTAAAAATCATAGCGGAGCTCACTCCTAGAAATGTGGTTTGGAAAGGAAGAGCCTTTCCCTGCCAGCTCCCCACCTGATTTCTTTGCCTTTGTGTTTCACCACTTCTAACCTTTGATGTTTGATGTGGTGCTGTACAAAACCTACAAACCCAGCACACAAAAGCATCTGCTCTCAGAACTAACACAAAGTGACTCAGCACTTGGAATTGTTCTTTTCCCTGAACATTTCCCTGACCTTTGGCTCTCTTCCTGAAGAAAATGACACAACCTCCCCTCAGTATGGAGTGACCCCACATGACTGAACCCATCACAGCTCTGGTATTTCCACCCTGTAACCACAGAGTTTCTGCTCTGAAGAGAACCCACTGTTCTCTGCACTCTTGTTGAGCAAGTTTTCTGGTTCATGACCTTACACTTCCAGCATCTTTTTGTATATTCATCCATCTGTGATGCCACAGCTGTGCAGGACATCAAGGTTTTGTGGGTTTTAGGATGGCACAAACTCAAGACCTCAAACAGCACCACAGCTCAGATCTAGAACACTTTAGATCATTTAAGGACATTAAATGTTTTATGTCATTAACATGATTCAGTGTAAACAAACTTCCTGCTCCCCTTTTTTTCCTAAAAAGAGAAACCACATCTTTTTTTTACTACAGCCGATTTGAAAGCAAAAGGAATGGCACAGGAAGGAAAACAAGAACAGTCATTTCTAGGGTCAGGGGCCAGGGTTTTTTTACTTTCTGAATATTGTACAGAATATCTGTCCTTTTAGAACCTAATCTGAAGGATGATTGCATCCTTTAAAACAGGCTTATTGTGATAAAGTTTAGATTCCATTTTGGCAGCAGCCAAATGATGGACTTTGAACGAGAGGAGGAAACATCCCTGTAAGAAAACACAGAGTTTGTGACTCCAGCTTGGCTCAAAGCAGAGCCACCACCCTGAGGATCCTAAGCCAGGCTCAGAGGCAGGTGTGGAGATTTGCTGTGCCTGGCTTTTGGCTTGAACAGCCAAGAATTTCTTTAATCTGCTAAGAACCTTGTGTTTCCTGGTGATAGCAGAGGGAAGAACACTTGGATCACACGGAATTGCTCAGGACTCCCTTTGAAGGAGGAGGGCAGAGGATGCCAGGGCAGTTCTCTCACTGGGAAAGCATCTGAGGGGCTGAATTTAAACACAAGAGCTTATGGCACACGGAACCAGCGATAAGAGAAGCTCCAAACGATTCAGCACCAATGCTCAGCTGGAAAAAGGATGTGGAGCAGTTGGAAACCTCAAAGTGGATTTGCTTGGAGCCCTGCTCAGAGCTGGGAGCACAGCAGGGCTCAGGACAGGGCTATACCTCAACCTGTGCTCCAAATTAATAATTTATCTGCAAAAAAACCACCTGGAAAGGCAATCTCAATGAGATTAATTGGTTCATCCAAACAATTATTGGTGCATCCAGGCAAAGCCCTGCCACAGGATTTATGGGAGCTGCCTCAGCTACAGCATCCTACAGGATCCTCTGTCCTCACCTTCAGAAACCTCTCCTGGATTTCCCGAGAGGCTCCCAGAGCTGGAGGTGCCTGGAGAGCTCCACACTCACCACAAAATGTTGCTACAACGACCTACACACAGCTCCAGGCACATCAGAAAAACCAAACCTTTGTCCTGAAAACTTTGCTCCCACCTCCCTTTCCTCTTGGCTGGACTCAGTGATCCTGGGTATATTTTCCAGCACCAAGGGCTCTGTGATTCCATGGTTCTTGGGTAGAAGGGAGAACACAGCACATGGGTTTTGAATTTATTATCCAGGGTGGTTCATATTTAACTGTTTGTATTTGTATTGATACTCCAATGTTTATATTTAACTCTTTGTATTTGTATTTCTCCTTAAATACTTACATTTATCTGTATTTTTATTGATACTCCAATGCTATATATTGATATTAATGATAATATTGATACTCCAACAGTATTTAACTGTTTGTGTCTGTATTTTTCCTTAAACGCTTACATTTAACTGTTTGTATTTATTCTTAAACATTTATATTTAACTCTTTGTATTTTTAGGGGCAGGGCTGGAGCTCGAGTGGTGTTTGGGATCAGCCCTCCCTACCACAAAGCACCAAAGCCAGGCTGCCTCTCCCACCTCATTCTTCCTCGACACATTCCCCATTTCCAAACCCTGAAAATCCTCTTTTCTACCTTTTTTTTTTTTTTTTAAATTTTTAAATTTCCCAGAGAATGTTCTGTTCAGAGCTGCTCCCTGCCCTGCTCAGATGAGCTGCAGGAACATTTGGAATCACCATGACTCCAGAGCATCCAGTCTCTGATCGGGCATAAATAAATACCTGTTATTTGGAATTAAAACTTCCTTCCCTCCCCAAAGTGCCATATCACAGTGCTATTTATACACAACATTTATTTTACGTTTCTGCCGAGAATTACTCATCAGCAACAAATCCTGCTGTGACGCATGAGAAACCTTTGTGTGGAATCTCGTGTTGCTTTTATTTTGAAAGGAGGGAAAGGCGGAATTGGTCTGACGTGGGTGGCAAAAGATGCTGAAATGCAATTGCTGAGTGCCCTCTCGTGATGCCAGGAGGAAACAGCTCTGCTGCCTCCCTGCCGGGATGCTAAACATGTTTTTTTTTTATAAAATCCCCATTTTTAAATAAATCTTATCGTCTCTGTGCACTTAATTCCTGTATCTACCAAGAATTTCCATTTGTGTTGTTTAGAAAAAGCTCACCAGAGCCACTCTGGCTGCACAAATTGAATGGAAGGCACAGCTTCCACCTAGGTTTATTGGACTTGGGAAATCAAATATGCAACATTTTACCTTCATCTTCTCTTGTTTCACCAGTCCTGGCCTTCCCGAGCTCAGCAAACAGATATTAAACTTTTCCTATTACTCTTATTGTTTATAGAGCATCCAGAGTTCCCCTTGCATTAAAAAAAGTAAAAAAGGAACCCTCCAACACACCTGTGTGTGTGAACTGAAAACAGGAGCAAAGCAGGTAAATTAAAATAAACAAAAAACCAGGGTGAGGATGTAAAATATGAGAATACTTCATGAAACAACACCACACTGGATATTGTCTGTATAGGTGTGCCAACCCCTCCCTATTTAAAACTCAAGGATAAATCCATATATTTGGAGTCACCCTCTCTTCTTAACAGCACTGGGGATTTTTTTTTTTAAGAAGTTTTCCCCAACTTTGAGGAATATTCCTAAGATTTTATTCTATTTTGGCAACTTTGTGTTTTTATGCCACCCCAGGTTCCATGGCAAGGCTGGGCTTTGTTAGAGGCTTCGAAGTGCAGAAACTGCAGAAGCACAATAATGCCAACATCTGAACTTTTTTTGGGGAAGAGCCACAGGAGCTGGAAGCAGGAGGAACTCTCTGGTTACAAAGGTGTTCCAGAAGGGTGGGAGGGGACGGGGATATCCAGGAGCATCCTGTGAGCAGAAATACAGAGCACAATTCTGTAATTATGATGTCTGCACAGGACTGATTCCAGCACCACTGTTTTGGGACAGCAGTTCCCAGGTTTTGTAAATCAGGTGAACCCAGTGGGAAGAAATGCTGATGATGTCTGACTCGAGCTCAGAAGGATGAATGATTTCTTTATTATAACTATACTACACTACATTAATATATTATTTAAAGGAGATATTAAAACTACAAACCTACTTTTTCTAACTACCATATCTAACTCCTCACAATTCCTGACCCAGAGTCCAGCCCCAGTGGGTTGGATTGGCCATCAGCTCAAACAATCCTCACCAGAATCCAACCAAGCACTCACCCCAGGTAAACAATTCTCCAAACACATTCCACATGATAAAAACAAGGAGCAGAAATAAAAATTATTATCTCTTTCTTTCCTCTGTGCTCCTCTATAAAAAATCCTGAAAGAGAGAAGAATGTCCCTGCCCACCCAGGTTTCTTTAGGGATGCCTCGGGTGACTCTGATTTAATTTGATTGATCCCCAAGCTGGAACCTGTGCAAATTCAGCACTGTAGGACTGATGTTTTATGGTTCTACACCCACAGACCCAAATTATTTCTTGAGCTGCCAAGCTTTAGCCTGGCTGTGATGAAAATATTTGCTCAACTCCACCTGAGGAACCTGCAGATGCTTCCAGGGGAGTTCCTGAGGGTGAGAAATAGGTAGTGGAATTCTCGACTTTATTTCAATCCACTTTTTACATCAATGGTAATTTCCTTGTTTTCCCAAGAAATATAAAATTCACTATGGCAATAAAACTGCATGGAAAAAAAGCAAAATAAAACGATTTTTCCCTCCAAAATTGTTCTTCCACTTCACTCACTGATGTACCAAAGTGTTTGCTCCCCCTGGGATCTGATTCCCCACAAAGCAAAGCAGGAGAAAACCCCTCATTTCCCGTCCCAGGAGTGAGGAATATCCATTGCAAATGTTCCTTCTCCCTGGAAAGGAGCAGATTTCCATCCCAAGGAATGGCAGTGGCAGCACTGCACTGTCTGAGTCAGCATAAAGTGACAAATCACCAGCAGGAGCTGGTGGCAGCTCTGAGCCATCGTTTTATTAGAGGAATTGCTTTTTTAAATTTAAAGAGTTTACTTTGCTGATGACAAGGAGATGCTTGAATGACTGATTTTTTAAAATATTTATAAGCAGATATTTATAACCTCTGGCAGTTTGTCACTAACTTTCCCATGTATGAGAGAGTTGTAATGAACTTCATTACAGTGAATATTTGCTTTCCCTTTTTGCTCCTACACTAACAAAAAAGGCTTTTAATAATAAATAGCATTTCCTAGAGTGAAAAGCATGGAAATTGTGTCAGTCAGTCTTTGGAGAGCTCTTCCCATCCCTGCTCAGCAAAATTAGAATTTGGTTAAAAAGTTGTGCAGTAATTTACAGATTTTCTTCTGATTTTTTTTTTTTTTTTTTTTTTTTTTTTACTTTAAGAGCCATTAACAAGTCAAAACAATCTTGTTTATTATCCTTACTCTTATTTAGATACTGGGAGCAGCCTGGGACAGTGGGAGGTGTCCCTGCCCATGACAGGGGAGGGATGGGATGGTCCCTTTCCAATCCAAACCATTCTGAGATTTGAGCATTAATAAACCAGGAATAGAAAAAACAAGCAAAACCCAAGCCCACCCAAAAAGCAATTAAAGACTCTGTGCTTCATATTCACACCAGGCAGAATTGAATCCTCTCAAAGCTTAAATAGACACAACTTTTTTCCCCCTTATCCAATTCTTCTGTCCTAAATGCAGCTAGATTCCCATAGAAATTTTACTGGAAATCAAGGTTTGCATTCCCTTAGAAAGAATTTCTTCTGAGAGTATTTCAAGAGAAACTTTACTCAAGAATTCCCATCATTTCTCAACTATAATCAAACCTATATCAGAGGAACACAGAAATGATACATAAGGTATTTAAAAGTTTATTGTTTCCTGGAAAGGAACAGCACAACACCAAAAATGCTTCCAGGAACCATTGCTACACCCACAGTACAATGCTGAGTGTGTGAGCAGGAGACTTTGCAGCCCTCTTGTATAACCTATTCAGTGGCTGAGGTAGACCTGAAGCATGTGATGGAGAAGAAATTAAACTTTAAGTAGTCTGGCAGTGTTGAAACAAATATAATTATTGAGCTGCACAGCAGTGGCAACAGAGAAAATAAAAAGGTGCATGAACAGCCTTGTTCTAGACAAAATACACACTTAGCACCCAATTATGGAAACGCTGCTGCTCTCAAGAGCTTTAAAATAACTCCACAGAAAAGACTTCACATCCCAATAAAGGCCTGTGGTGACTCCTGATCCCATTGAAACGTAAATTTTAAGGAATTTAGAGATTTTAGAGGAGGTAAGATTTTAGTTAGAAATAAGCCTTACTGGAGTTAATTAAAATAAATGAGTAGACCTTGATGAAGTTAGGAGTTAGTAGTTAATTAATAACTGATTGCTTGTCAGCACAATGTTTAGTTAGCTGGGTTTATAATGAAGAATACACAAACTGACAAAGAGCTTTTAGGAACATGAGACAATTGTGGGCCTCCTCTGCTCTGAAACCAACTTAAGACAAGGAATGGGAGTTCTACCAAGAGTTCATTTGTCATATTTGCATTGAAAATGTAGAAAGGTCAGAACGAGGAAGACTTCATTGACTTCCTCATTTTGGGACCCCTCCCCATGAAAGGGACACTGACCCATTTCAAGGGACAAACCACGCCTGCTGAATGGATTTTGAAATGATCAGCATATGAAATGAGGAATGGGATGTACCAAAATGATGAATATGCATTTGTATTTTGGGTATTCAATACTTGTATGGATAAAAGGGCTCTGTAATCCCTTGAAAGGCACGGTGTGGATTTGGGAGCAATCCCACACACAATAAACACACACTTTCTAGCTTTAAACTGTTGGAGAGTTTTTGTCCATCACAGTTGGATATCAGTACTAGATCAATATCCATATGTCAAAATCTGTGCTATTGATGATTCTGAGATTGTAGAAAGTCTCTGTCTTTCTGCCCCGCTGCCAAAGCAGAAGCCATAATTGGTCTGTGCTGGTTTCAAGGTTGTTTATTCTGTTTATCTCTAACATGTTCTGCTGCCCTGCCGCAGCTCTGTCCTGCAGGGCAGCGTGTGGGGCTCTGCCCTCAGTGGGATGGTACAAACATTAAATACCACAAACTACCTGTGCTGGATTTACAATAACGTGCCAATATCTGTCACCTACGTTGGACAGTGTGTCCCCAGCCTGAACCAACAGAAAAATGCCAACACCACAGTGAAACATGGAGGGCATGAAGAAGGAGAAAAAGGACAAGGCACACCCAATTTCCTCCATCTTGTCCCCTTTGGACCCCATATCTAGAATCCTAAAATTTTACTTTTGCGCCTGTGCCACACTTAATTATTACTTATATCAAACACTCAGAGCTTGTAATTCATCCTGTAAGATTGAAAACTCTTTTCCATGGACAGAGATCACAGACAGTGTCTCTGGGGGCTCTGTCCAGGGGGGTTCCTGACCCCTGCCAGAGTCCCAGACCTGCCAGGGCAGACAGAGGGAAGCCCTGGATTCCCACACCATATTTTTTTTAACAAATCACCATTCCCCTCCTCTGGCATTCCCAGCTGGGTAGGGACAGAGCTGTGACACCAGCTGGGAACCAAGGGGACTGAGGGGCTGCCATCCCAGGGAGGGACCCCAGGAAAGGGATTCTGCACGGATTGGGACCCCCAGCTCCCCAGGAGTCAGAGTGAACCCCTTTCCAAACAGGAGAAATGAGGCTTTCCCCCATTTTATTCACTGATGGCTCCTGAAGCCCCAGACAGGGAGCTGGTGAGAGGACACTGATCCCACTTTGTCCCAGCAGGGAAAGGAGGTGCCAGTCCCAAGCCACAGTTTTTGTGTCACAGCCCCTGCTGGGGTGGTGCCCTAACACTGCCCAAAAGTGGATCCTGCTCCTCTCCATGGGACTCATCCCAAGGCTCAAGATGTAATTCAGCAATTCCAGCTGAACCAAGGACCACAGGAATGCAGCTATTAATGGGGATTTTAAAAACTAAATTGTGTCCCTTTTTAAAAAAAATAAATTCAATTCTCACAATAAAATTTTCCTGAAAGTACCCTCAGTGCCAAGTGAATATGTTTATCTTATTTTCACACCTCTTGTGACTACAGCCATTACAAACCAATCAGTTCTGGGTTTAAATATTACAGGAAGCCAGATTTTTTTTTTTTTTTGCAAAGTTGCATAAATGTGAGTCATAAAACCCCCCACAAAGCATTGACAGCTTAACTGCAAAGAAAAATTTACATCCCACGGTCACAGGTCCGTGCATTGCCCAATGCCTATTAAGAGAACTCATCAAAAATACAGATATAAACCACACACACCTCACTTCTGTCTCAGAACGTTGCACCAATTTTATCTCCTCTCCATAAATAATGGAAGCATCAGCACATTTGTTGGGGCACAATAACAAATCCCATCCTCTTGGTAATTGTAAACACACTGGAGCTTGTTATTGACCTTGTGTAAAATACTGACACAGGAAAATAGGGGGAAAAGAGAAACAAAGTTTCCCCCCTCCCTCCACCCACCCCTGCTCCCTCCAAAACTAAAATACAGCTGAATTTATAATGTGACGTGGGAGGAATGAACTGTCATCAAAAATGAGCCGCAAAATAAAGCGTGGAGCAAATCTAAAATCCAATTTTAATAGAGTAAGGTGTATCCATCCACATAATGACAATTTACGTGCGTATTTCACTTGATTTAATCAGTCTTCATTTCAAATCTTCAAATACCAGTCAGTGTAATGAAACAGAATTTATTACCTATCTGTACAAGCAGCTCTGCTGATTTTCCTAAGTAATCCATTTAGCTACTTGTGGACATGTGAATAGCTAAATTCATTAGGCACTCAGCTCTCCCTGCCTGATCTCCTTCCTCCTTTGTGCCCCTTTGAAATGCCCCACGTTAATGCAGCACTGCCAGTACAAAATAAATTATTCATCTGATTGAGCACGAGTGCCTTTCCTGCAATGTTCCTCGACTGGAATGAGTGTTGGGAAATCCATTTTTCTCTAACAAAAACCAGCCATAACATTTTGATGTGAAGGGTCCTTTGCCACATTATCAGCTCTCAAGGCCCATCAAGGGCAGTGCTCACCTGCTCTATTCCAATGAAATTATTCTCCCCAAAAGGGCTTTATCAGATCCAGGGAAGGCTGGATGTGAAAGGCCCACAAAACTTCATGTGCATGGAGGGGTTTGGATCAAAACAGGAGACAAAAAACCTTCCCTGGTGGGAGAGGAGCAGTTCAGTGCTGGTTACAACGCTTTCTTCTTTCTGCTCGTGGCTTTCCAGGGGAATTTCCCATGCCTGCTGTTCCTGCAAAGGCAAATCCATTTAGGAAAGAGCTATATCAGAGCCTGTTCATCCATTCTGGACAGTGTTCTGTGGAGTTTGCTGTTAGGAGATAAATAAATAAATATGGAGCATCAGGAACAGTGTGGCAGCAGAACCAGTTCTTACCTACCTTAATGATTCTATGATTCTCTGTATACACACACACACACACACCTGTTATATCTCCTTTTTCCAATGCAAAAGCAGGCAGTTTTAGTAAAAACAATATATTTGAACTTTTAAAAGGACAATTCTTATCCAATCCATAGCATACTTTAAAAAAAAAATAAATCAAGTTTTGTATGCAAAGCATCATTGCAGAATTGTCGTGAGGAAACTGGAACCTGGCAGTGCAAAATAAAATCAGAACGTCCCCAAATAAGAACAAACACTCTTGAGGGGATTACCCTGCAGAAATGCTTGTGGCAAACTGCTTTTATAAAGATTATAACTAATTTACCTGCAGGTTTCTTCTGTACAACTGCTTCTATCAAGAAGAGCATGAGACAACACTCAAACCTTCACTTTGAATCATGTAAGGCTGCAAAGAACTTAAAAGCAAATTTCTTTTTATACCAGATGATTCCTCTCCCTTTCTGTCCTGAAAATACCAATGCTGCTGATCTCATTCCACATCCCAGTACAGCCACATGTGAAATGTTCAAATAATTCTGTAAAAATCTTGTTTTCCAGCCAGAAAACAATTAGTAGTGATCATATTATCTTTAATGCTGTTTTTTATAGACTGTTAGAAAGTGTACTTATGTGCTCAGTTATAATAAAGAAATAATTCATCCTCCTGTATTAAGTCAGACATCGTCATTTCTTCCCACTGGGTTCGCTTGCATTTACAATACCTCTTCACTCCTCTTCTGGACAAACAACAATATTTGGCTGGGTTAGGCATTTTTAAAATTATCACTGCATGCTGAACTGATTGTTGTGTTTTTTATTTCACTGGGAAGGAGATAAACCCAAAATTCTCCAGCATCAAAGGGGGTTTAAATGAAAACATTCACATTCCCTCTAATCAGCCACTGTGACACTGAGCTAGTTTTGAGTGATCATTAGTGAGCACTCTGGGCCAAAATGATGAATTTTTAATGCACAGGTAGAGCAAATTCTACAAATAAAAACTCTCCTGAGGCACAGGAATAGGTGTGAACACATCTCTGAGGCTGCAAACTCCCAAGCTGGAGCTAAATCAAGAAGCAATAATCATGGACAACAAGATTTAATCACATATCCACCAGGTTTTTACCCCATATTTCTGCCACTTGCCACTGTGGATGGATATTGTTGAAATTCCTGAATCTCAGCCCCCTGCAAAACCAAAACCTAATGTCAGTGACTATCACTGAAAAGTTAAATGCTATAAATTTACTTTCATACATGGCTTTGCTCTGAAATAAAGGTGGCATTTTGAACACATCTTAAAGAATCCATCGACAACTTTAATTTTAAAATAACAGCTTGGTTTTAACCAAATATAAACTGCATTTTATTAAATTTATGCCCAGGCTGGGCTGACTCATGAGACAGAGATGCAGAATCCCTTATGGAAAGCCAGGAGAAGTTTGGCAGCTCTGCCTTTAAATATTCTGGGGGTTTAACATTTCTTTTTATGCTGAAACCACTGAAGAATCAAGTTTGGAGTGTGGAGTTCATCTTTCTTCAGAATGTACACTTTGCCTTAAAATGATTCCCCATCATGGAAACTCAGGATCACAAATGGGGACGGAGCTTTCAGCTGGAAAATTGAATGACATGAACAAAAGCAAACCTGGATTTCTCCACACATCACAAAACTCAGGGAGCACGAGAAGAGAATAAATTCTACAAGGGTTTTCACAGGTGTGTTTTTAAACGTAAGGTTTTGAAATTTTCCAGGAGATTCCAGCTCCTGTTTAGATAACCAGTTCAAACGAAATAGTTCAGCTTTACTTTTATGCATCCATAAAATTCCTTGCAGGAGATGCTCAGTGGAGTATCAGACAGTAAACTGGGGAAAACAGAACCATAAAGCTGAAAGGTAAACATGCAGAGAATCATCAGGCTTTTTAAAGACACACATTAAAATGAAATTCTCTCTCCATTTTTATCTGTCTAATAAGTGGATTTATTTTCTGTAAAGAGCAAGATGTAAAAACCATCCAAGATGCTCACAGTCCTTGGATACTAAAAGAAAATGTGGTGATTTGACTCTGCAGTTTTGTTAGGAAATGCTGATAAGTAGCCTATTAAATCAATTAACAGCCTATTAAATCAATTAAATTGATTAACAACTCTAAAACTGAAACCCACAGATTTAGTAGGAAGGATTTGATGTCTTCATGTATGGCCCTGCTCAAAATCTCTGGGTAAAATTCAAAGGCAACTCTGTTTAGTTTAATTTTGGGACTCCTTCCCACTAATTGCTCAGCAGGAAGAGCAGTAATTACATGAGCTGCAATATACAGGGTGCAAAGAAAAAAAAAAAAAGCAATGCAAATTTGCCACACCAATAAAAAGGCTGAGAAAGCAATATTTTGTACAAATTAATTAGAACCAAGCATTAAACTATGTAGTAATTGCTCTGTGGCATAACTTTCCAGCAACTACTGGAAATTAGTTAAGGTTTCCAATAACTACATATGAGAAACATAAATTTTACAGCTTTATTTTCATTAGTTTAAGTTTCTAGACAGTCACAAATCCAACATAGCTTTCCTTTATGTTAAAGAGCAGATAAAATTCCTAGACATTCCAACGAAAAGCTGCTTCCAGGTATAATTCTCTGAGGTTATTTTCTTCCATCCTTTTTCATGGCATTTCCACAATGAATTGCTTAAACCCTCCTTACTATTTACATACATTATTAGTAAATATTCCTCACATATAAAACTGGTGGGACATTAATCCAAATAAACCTTTCGACCTTCTCACTGATATGCACATATGAGACAAAGATAAACTGGACTTCTTTAATTGTAATTGACCCCAAAAGTAGCATAAATATTAAATATTCCAGAAAAAAAGATGGCAAGATCATGTCCTTTTAATGTAAGAGTGGTAAAACCCAGTGCTTCAAAAGAAATCGGGTTTTCAGTGCTTGCCTGAAGTGCAGAGGCTCAGCAGAGCCTCTGAAATCTATTCTACCCCCTGAAGTTCCCATCTTGTGCACAGTTTAAGTAAATGAGATGCAGAACAGATGAGCAGAGCCAATTTTTATTTTCCTGACTGCTTTCCACCCTTTTCTTGTACACCCAGGTCATCTTTCCTTGAAAATTCGGGATGAATTTTCTGAAACAGAAGTGGCAGCTCTCAGTTTGAGACATCTGGGTGTTACCAGAGACTCAGGCTGAGGCTGATGATTTAGGCTTTAACACTGAACCTAAATCATCATCAAAACAAGATAATATAAAGTGCTGATCTCTGTGTTCAGTTAAAAAAAAAAAAAAAAAACAAAAAAAAAAAAAGGAAAGGAAAAAAAGAAAAGAAAAAAAAAGAAAAATTAACTTTTTAAAGGGAAGAAAGGGAAATGTTTTCACAAATTCCTACAGGAGTAAGGGTGTGTTCTGTCCCTGAAGGGAGCAGTTGCACTTTGGTGCCTGACCCACCTCAAACTTCTATCTCTGGCTCATCCAGAAGAGGAGACATCCAGAAATGACCATGAAACAACAGCCTGCAGGATTGTGGCTCATTCCTTAAGGACACTGACCTGGCAATGCCCAGAAAATTCCAGGTGTGTTTGTGGAGACAAAGCAAAACCCGGAGTTTGCAGGTTAGAGCTGAATTTTTTCACGCTTTCACAGCAAGTTTCACTGTTTACCATTTTTCAGACCATTTTTACCCAGATTTGCCAGGCAGATCCATGTTTCCGTGGAAGTGCTGCTGACAGATCACAGCAGCCACACAGCCCTGGGCTACCCCAACCTGCTCAGTCTCACACATCCCACTGCTCACTCGAAACATTTCACATTTGCTGTCCTCTCATCCTTCTCTGTCGGAACTTGGGTTTGGTTTAGGGGTTCTGTGTGGTGGTAAAGTTTTTCTTTTAATTTGTGTTTCTAAAGAAAACTTTGTATTTTTTTGCTGTTTTGTTTTAAGGTAGTTTATTGTAAGCTATTTAAAAGATTGTTTTTTTTGGCGACTGTGGTTGGTTAGCAGTTTAGGCAGAGGCACAAATACCCCTGATACCCTCTCCAGCTGCTGTTTTCTTCTTTTCTCTCCCTGCCTCTGGGCTCCTGCTATTTTTTATATGGTACATGACATGATAAATGTTTATAGTTTTTCCCTAATATCTATTAGTTATATTAAATGGTGTTCTTCTATTCTAAACTAATCTATGAGTGTTAACATCATTAAGAACATGGAGGCAAGGAAGAAGAAAGAGGAGGAACAGGACTGGCCTACATTCTTTTATTTTAACCTCTCTGACCCCTATGTATAGAACAAAAAACACCTATAGGTGTTTAAACCCCCTTGTACAATACTAAAAAATTCTTCCCTCTACTTTGTGACCACTGTTACTATAATATCTAAACTTTTATGACTTCTTGTTCTCCCTGCAAGGTTGGTAAATCATTCCATGGTTCAAACCCAAAATCACAGCTGTTTCCAGCTGCCTGCCAGGGTCTCAAATGCTTCTGAGCTGGGCCCGGAACATCCAAAAATGTCTGAGGGACATTTTGAGTTCTGACACTTCTCCACTTTTCTTCCTTCAGCTAAGAAATAAATCCCTTTGTGTATTCGCTTTTCTAATCAGCATGGTGGAAATGTTTTACAATTACCCAATTTATCGGCTGTTTTGTAATTTGAAAAGAAAATTACACCGTTTAATTAAGCTTTAGTGCTGTCAAACCTGATCTGTAGCTCTGATTGATTTCTATTTATTTCTAGGCACTCTGAGCCCAAGTCCCACCTCCAGCAGTAAAGCCTTTAACTTTTCTCTTTCTGAATCTCATTGCAGCTTCCAGTTCCACCCTGAAGTTCAAAATGAGTAGTCTTGGTTTCATTTGTACTTAAAGAATTATGTGATCCAAGTATGGAGCATCATCACTTGTTGCTGTTTGGGAAAGTATTTTTATGACGTTATCAAATATTTATTTAAAATTAAACATTTTTATCAGAAAAGATATTCAAGTGTCAAAGATCACAGAATCCCAGAATCGTTTGGGTTGGAAAAGACCTTAAATCCCATCCATGGGACCTTAAATCCTTGCCATGGCAGGGACACCTTCCACTGTCCCAGGTGCTCCAGCCCCAGTGTCCAACCTGGCCTTGGGCACTGCCAGGGATCCAGGGGCAGCCCCAGCTGCTCTGGGCACCTGTGCCAGGGCTGCCCACCCTTCCAGGGAATAATTTTCCCCTAGTATCCAATCTGAACCTATTCCCTTTTAGTGTGAAGCCTTTCCTGTCCCTCCATCCCTTGTCATTTATCTCTCTCCAGGTTTCCTGCAGCCCCTTCAGGTCCCACAAGGCCACCTTGAGCTCACCCCAAAGCTTCTCCTGCCCAGGTGAACAATCCCAGCTGTGCCAGCCTTTCCTCATTTCAGAGCTGCTCCATCCTCTGATCCTGCATGTTCATGAAGTGTAGAATTCCAAGTGCCGAACACTTTTCCAACAGAGTCCAACCAATCAACCTTTCACAAATAACTGATTTTAGTCTTTCATTTTACTAAGACTGAAATCCTACTTCTCTTGGGTTTTTTTAACTGTTTCATAATTAAATGCTAATTCCACAGCTTTTGGAGTTGACTTTTGACTCTGACATGAAATGTAAATTTAACAACCCCTACCAGCATGAGGCCAAACAGAAATGCATCAAAGACAGCTGAGAGGAGGAGGAGGTGTTGATCACAAGCCTGGCATTTTTAATGTTGCACAGCTCCTTTTTCAGCAGAACTTTTATTTTCTAAAAATTTAGTGCTAAATCATAAAGCCTTTTCTTTCTTTCTTCCTTTATTTATTTTTTTTTTTTTTTTAATATAGCTGATACATAATGTATGACTCCACATAAATCCAGTCCAAGTCTGGCTTTGGACATTCACAGTCACCACAGCAGAATAAATTTATAACAGAGACTGACTTTAACAGCCTTCTTCTATGGGAGTTCAAAGCATTCCGTGTCTGGCTGCATTCTTCCTAAAGTTTGCAAGATCTGGAAGATTTTAAACCTTCCTTTTCTTGAAAGCAAGGAGCAGGAAAATGTTGGCTCTTGTGTCAAATCCTTGGAGCTCTACCCAGTCAAGCTCTGCACTCATGGCGCTGATGCAGAATTATTTAAGGATATTTTCCATGACTGGGCTTCCAAAATAACCACGAGCAGCAAGCACAGAATCATCAGGATTGGAAGAGACCTTCAAGGTCATCAAGCCCAACAGCACCACCATAATCACCCCTAAGCCTTGTCCCCAAGAGCCACACTCAGAAGCCTCTTGAGCAATTGCAGAGATGGTGACTCCACCACCTCTCTGGGAACTGATTCCACTGCCTGACCAACCCTGCAGTGAAAAATCCTTTTCTAAACTCAGAATGAACCTTCCCTGGAACAACTTGAGGCCATTTCCTCTCATCTTTTCTCTTGTGCTACAGCAAAAGAGACTGAGCCCCATCTCAACCATTTGCTTTAGAGCAAAAGTAGAGGTTTGTGAGCCACTTTTTTAGTCCTTTTGGCAGATCTGAGGGTGGAGAAAGCCTTTATGGCAGCTTGAAGGTCAACCCAACCTCATGCCAGCACAAGGTGGCCAAGCTCTTCCTTCCTATCCTCTGCCAATCAATCTTGAGAGCTCATTTACATGTTATTTTCTTCTTCCTTACTGGATTAAGACATCACACAAAATCTCCAGCAGCACAAGAATCTGGAATGATTCCCATATATCCCTGCAGGAAAAGCAGTGGCCCCACAAAAGCAGTAACAGGCTGATTTTGGCAGGTGGAACTTGCATCATTTATAAGGAATAACTTAGTTTGCATCCCAACTGCTGAGCTGACGTGACATTTGTTCTACCAGGGTGGCAGCAGTGGTTATTTAAGAGAGGGCAGGACCTCTTCAGAGTGAATCTATTAATAGACTATTCTGACAGCTCTACAGCCACTCAAAGTCAATCAATTCCTTTAATGAATCCAGACCTGGGAAGGCAGAAGGCAATTATTTTTACTTTTAGATAATTTTAGAGATTTTCTTTGGATGCAGGAGATGAATCAGAATCAGTTTTTCAAGTTAACTTTTCACATTAAATAACTTAAGCACACCAAAATTAAGAACTCTTCCAGTAGGACCCAGACCAGGCCTAGAGAAAGGAGATAACATCCTCCTGAGAAAATGGGTGGGAGATCAGTGCTGAGGAAACTTTGTGTGAGGATTTGTGAATATTGGCCTCCGAAACACAGAGAGCTTTAAAAACAGAGGGAAGAGTGTGGCTGTCCACTCCAAAACCATGAGGGACACAAGGCACTGAACTCCTGAATTCCAGCCCAGCCTCAGGCAGAGCCTCTGTCAGACACTGAGCCTTGCACTGCATTTCACCTCAGTCCTGTGCACTGCTTTGAATTTTGCTTCTCCTTTTTGTCGGATGCCTTGGATGCCTGGAAAACAAATATATAAAATATCAATCAGATCAAAGCCCAGCTAAGTGGGATATGAAAGGAAACCCTCAGTTTTTGTGTGCTCTGGTTACCAACATGATGAACAACAAAACCAGGATAATTCCATCACTCTGAGAGGTTTCCCTCAACACACCCCTCCCTGGGCAAATGTGTGGATAGGAGGATATATTTTATATAAATCCCCTCATCTCCTCTTTCTTGGTTTTTATGTCAACAACCTTGGTAGAAAATTCTTTCATGGATCCTCTTCTCAAACTTCTCCCTGGCTCACAGAAGTCACTGTAAAACTTCTTCCACAAATTCCTGGCCCTGGGGAGAAATCCTGGAACACTTCTGAGGGTAACAACAGCTTCGGTGATTTCAGCAGGGAGAGCAGAGATCCAGGCTGTGCCTGGTAAGCAGCCAGAAAAGCAGATATTCCATAGCAATAGCACATTTTATTCCTAGATCAAGTGTGTTTTATTTCTAAAAATCAAATTTATGAAGCCTCTGCATTCTGGGTAATTCACTCTTTGTTGAGATGTGCAGCTATGACAAAGAGTTTTATTTCTATGATGCAGCTGGGACTTCACAATACCTGCTCTTTGAAATATTCCGAGATGGAAATCTCTGTATTTCCTACTAAATTGAAACACCACCAGGGCTTTCTTTCAGGCATATTTATTTCTCCGTTTCTTAATTTAGATAACATGTCTGCCCTCCTCTTTGTCAAATTAGTTTCCAATTAAAGCAGCACTTCAGACTTCCCAAATGCAATCATATGCTAATAAACCTAAACCCTTCTGCAGCACCAATTAGAGAAAGTGTTTCTCTTCCAAAAATAATTCTGCGTGTTCCTCAGTTCTTTCTGCAAAGCAATCTGATGAGAGTTGCTGAGAATTTGAAGAGTACATTGAATATTTGAGAACAAAGCAAACCAGATAACTGCATGGAAATTGTAGGGAAATATTGTAAAGAGATGGATTTGTTGGGAAGCTGGACTTGGGTAAAATTCTGAAGTCCGCTTTTGCCTAAAAGACAGATCTCAAAAACTTTCTTTATATCTTTACAGTTCATCAGCTTAGCAGGAAAACAGGAGACATCAGTCTGTAAAACAATTTTTTAAAAAATTCCTTTTTAATGAAAAATTATGAATTCTCAAAACTAAAGCTCCTGCAGGGAAAAAAAACATCCAGTTTCAGCAAGTTCTGAAAATCAGAGTATTTCCTAAGTGGTAAAAATTACCAAAATATCTTCTTTTGGCATTTTAAGAATTAAAAGAAGATTTCCCATTTCAAAACAACCTTTCCCTTCTAAATTTGAGCTAATCAAGCAAATGACAGCTCAAAGATAGCAGCAAAATAATTAAATGTCTCAAAACTATCCAACCTATTTTTGTCAATTAAAGCAAGAAAATATCTCATCAGTCTGCAAAACAAAAAAAAAAAGAATTAATAATGGGCTTTTTTCTGGTGTGGGCTTCGAATTAGGGGGAATTATCAGAAAGATAATTTGACAATTTGCATGTGTTTAGCATGATTTGATGATCCAGTTCTGCTTGAAGGCTGCTCTAAACTGTAGCTCAGAGTTTATGCAAGGGGCCAGCCTGACTTTCAGGAATCGTGGATTATAAAATTTCCCTCCTATGGCTTCTTTCCAATGCCCACCATTCATTTTGGCACCACTGGCAGCAAAGAGGAGGAGGAGAACCTCGATCCCAGCAGCTGGGATGCAGAGAAATGGAAAATCTGCCTTTCCTGGACATCAGGGTGCTGCTGGTCCAACCTCTGCCAGCAGCTTCAGACTGCCTTGGGGGGAAGGAAACACAGAAAACAATTTAAAATGCCTTTAAACTGCCAGAGGGCAGGGTTAGATGGGATATTGGGAAGAAATTCTTCCCTGTGAAGGTGGGAAGGGGATGGGATGGAATTCCCAAAGCAGCTGGGGCTGCCCCTGGATCCCTGGTTGGACACTGGGGCTTGGAGCAGCCTGGGACAGTGAAGGTGTCCCTGCCAGGGCAGGGGTGGCACTGGGTGGGATTTAAGGCCTTTCCAACCCAAATAATTCCATGATTTTATGAAGATCAGTGACTGGGAAAATGCAAGTTTGTGTTTCACCAGTGCAAGTTCCTCAAGCTGCAGAGGTGATTCACCAGGAGAATCTGCTCCTCCTCCTTCTCCTCTTCCTCCTCTCCTCTGCCAAATCCAACAAGCTCAGCCCTTGGTCCCTGATGGAGCCCAGCAGGGACCACTCCTCAGTACTGAATCCTCTTCAAATAATCTTTTTTCCAGAGCCATTAATCACCCACCCTTCCACGTCCAAGAGCAAGAATAACCTCACACATGCTGACTGCACCACGCTTATCAAACCTCTCTTTAATTCAGCAGGGCAAGTCTTTCCTGAAAGATGTAATTAATAAAAACGTGATGAACTGGCTGGTTTCTTCACTCTCCCTCTTTGCCCTTTTGTGTCTTTCCCTGCTGTGTTCTCTCATCACTCCAGCACAATTTGCTACGGATGAGGTTTCAAAACTCTTCCGGGGGGAAGGAATGCAGGGAAGCACCAGCTGGGACTTCTCCCAGCTGCCTGCAAGCTCACCTCTCCATCTGAAAACCCATTCAACTCCTGAAAATACACCTGCAGCATCAAACAGCACTGAGAGGAGCAGAAACATCACTCCAGGAAGAGTCATCCAGAGTGTGGGGCACGGGTGAAGCCAGCTGGCACTCCTGATGGGATTTGCACCAGCTGGAAAAACAGGAATTATGTTCCAAGGCTTGCAAAAGCAACATAGGGAGGAGCTGCAGAAATTCATGGTCTGACTCAAGGACAGAGCACAGGGTAATGGGCTGAGATCCTGACTGACCCCTGTAAAATCAGCATTTTATAGGCTGGAATCAGAACAAGGCATTGGCTTGGCTGTGTTTCTTTTTAATACAGGGAACTACACCCTGCTCAATATTTACAGATAAGTCTTCATGGTCATATCTATATTTTTCCTCTGATTTTACCTTTTTTTTTTATTATTATTAATGCCACGTTCACTGTTGTGCAATAAGAAAATCAGGCTGCATTTCCATAATTATTCAGGACAGTGCCAGATTTTGCAGGAGAAAATACATGAGGGTAAAGTGGTACTTTCAAAGAACCCAAATGATTAAAGAGAACTTGAAATTGTACAAATAATTCTATGTGGGAGAAATTTATTTATCACAAATTTTGAACATCCAGCACATTGCCCAGTGGAGCACTCCATTTATTGTGTAAATTCTCACTTCCAGAAACCATTAGTGGTGCAGGAACAAAGTGGAAAAGACAAGAAAATTTTTACAAGAGAAGATTCTTAGCATGAGAGAAACTTCCCCTTTCTCCTCTCCATTCTTTTCCTTCAGCAGAGAAATTGAAATCTCCTGGAAATTTTCTATATCCTGTTTTGAAAACTAATTTAAGTAACTCACAAAGAATTTGACTCCATTTTTCTCACACATGACAAGAAGAATTTGAGTGGGAACAGCTTCAAAAATGAGTTTTCCTGGCTCTGAGTGGAATCAGGTTTGGGAATGAACACAAGAGGGAGAACAAACCCCACATTTGCTGCACCACATCTCTGCAGCAGCTTGATGTAATCCAGGAAACCCAAACTAAAGATCAGGTTCAGATGGTTCAAACCAAGATGCTCAGAGCCAAGCAGAGGAATTGGAGTTCTTTGCTATCCTGAAAATAGGAGGGGGTTGATCCTTTTCCTTCCCTCACAAACCTCAGACAACTGAAAGAGGGAGAAGGAATTGTCTGAAATCCCAACATCCATTATTATTTAATAAAATACATGAGTTGGAATACACAGCTAGAAATGTGTTAACCTCAAAGGTCAGGAAGGTTTAGTAGCTATAAATGAAATTTCACTCCCTTGTGTAACTTTTAGCTTCCAGACCTTTAACCTTGTTATGATCTTTCACCCTATTTTTGGTAAATCCCCTCCCCATTTTAAAGAAGGAAAGAAATGAAAACCCAGTAAGTGAAGCCTTCAATATTTTAGGCACCTGCAACTGAAATAAGGCATGGAAAAAATAAAAATAGCCTGATTTGACAATGGCAAAATGTGTGACATTATTTAAGCAGCTCATTATGTGAAGCTTTCGAGTTGTTCCCTGAGCTCGGCTGAAGTTTCTGCTGCCTTCCTGCCCTTGTTAAGTCTTTCTGGTAAAAACTAAAGAGCTGCCTGTCTAATCAGAGTTTAATAAGGCTGTTCTCAGCTTATTTAGGAGCTCTACACTGCAGCAGCATCAAGACAAAAAGAACTTAAATTTAAAAACTACAGTTGAAAAAAAAAAGATACGCAAAGTTTGTCGGCTTCCTCTGAGGAGTGATGACTTATTCCTTTAATTTGAGCTTCACACATTCAATTCCAGAGTAAAAATATTTCCAAGTAGCAAACTTTAAAGCACAGCATCACTGAACAAGGCTCAGAGCACGCTAAGGATTATTACACTGCCCTTAATGTCCTCAGATCCAGAATGAGCTCCTGGGTTTGTCTGGGAGTCATTAAGGAAAGGAACTGTGGCTGCAGAAATGAGTGGCAGCTTCACTCCCTGTCACCATTTCATGTTTGAAAATAGATGGGAGCTTCTCCCAGAGCCCAGCCTCAAAGCTGCCTTTGATGGATTCCACCTGCTTTGGGCTCCTGGGGGGAAATCTTCAAAATCCCAGCCCTGCTCTGGGACTTCTGCTGCTCTGCCATTGACTTCCCAGAGTAAAGTACTGGGGAAGTATTTAAAAATAAATTTCTTAATGTTTTCTACAACCTGCTCTGCCCTAGAGCTGTTGTAGTAGTTTGGGAACAAGGCACTATGTGGATAAAACCCTCCCAAGATCTTCCATGATTGCTTTCCTTCAATTTGTAGAAATTCCCTTTATTCACAGCTCCCTGCCAGACTCTGTGGAGCTCTGTGCCCCCCTCCACACCCCAGATTCGCCATCTCCTGATGTCAAGAGCTGAGTTACCTCCCCCAAAATGCAGATCTCATAGATCTCAGCTGAAAGTGCCATCAGGAGTGTGCTCTCCTGGAAAAAAACCAAATTGCCAGGATGCTGCACGCTTCTGCCACCACAGCAGGGACCACTCCTCAACATTGAATCCTCTTCAAATGATCTTTTTTCCAGATTTTTACTCCCTGGGGAAAAAAAAAAACCAAAAACAAACAAAAAAAATCATTATTCCAATACCATCCAGTGAGCCAGGACAGCCACACCACATGAATGTATCTTAAATTTTAGCATTGTTGTCTCAGCTCCCATTCCCAAAATCCTAAATCTGCCACCAGGATCTCCCACAAACATGCACCTCCAAAAATATCCCCATCCCTGCTCTTTGGGATGAGAGGCTCTGTGGAGCAATCAAAATAACAACTGATAGAGGAAAGGTTTTACTCTGCCATTCAGGAGATGAGCATTGGCCAGGAAACCAAAACAACTCACAATGCCATGTTTTTGTCTAAATGGCACCAAAACCATCTCAGGGATATCCTGACAAGTGCAAGGAGAGCAGGAGTCAGGGCAGAAATTCTATTTTGGAAAGTATTTTAATATAAGGACACTTTAAAAGTGCATTAAACCACTTTAAAAAAAAAAGGGAAAAAAGTAAAGTGAGAGGCTTCATCTCAACCATTCTGCAGCTGCTGCTTGTTGACAAATTCAGAATTATTTCAGCTCTCCTGTGGCTCTGGGTCACCAAGTGCAGCCTGAAGGGGAATTTCACACTGAGGGGCTGCCCCAGCCCAAATTCCAAATTCTGCCCCAGCTCCCTGGAACCCTGAGCCAATCCAGGGCTGCTCCAGCTCCTGCAAGGTCCCAGCCTGGGCAGGCTGAATTTGGGGAATTGGAGACCACCAGAGAAATCCCACAGGACACCCCTCACTTTAAAAGGTTCCTTTAAAAGGTTCACTTTTCATTCCTCTTGCTAAAATAAATGTGGTATTTTAGACACCAGTGCTGAAAATTACTTAATAGCCATTATTCTTCATTAACCTTTAGTAACTTTTGTTTTAAAAAAAGCTAAATATTTCTGAATTTACATATTAACATTTATTACACATTTCGAAAAGGCTCAGTGCAGTAGCAGAGGTCAAGCCTCGCTTGTCTTCTGAGTGAAATTCCTGAATAAAAGGGAGAGCACCTTCTTTTTATGAATAAATGAGGGGATTTCAATATAGATATAACAACATTAAATGGATTTGGCCCGGGTACATTACATCCATTAAATAAATCACTGTTTCACTGAGAAAAAGAGGAGAGTTTGAAAAGAAATCTAATTTCATACAAGTTCATGACAGAACCAATTAATCAACTAAATACAATTTTAGACACTTGTTATAGAGCCCATATAGGGGTAAGATACAGATCCATGAAATATTTCATCATTTTGGGAGAGGGTGGAAAATGAATTTCCCAAAGGAAGGTCATCAGCCTGGGAGCTGTGCAGGTCAGGGGTGTGATCAGAGCTCCTGCAATTCCCTCTGACCCCTGGCAGCACAATCTCCTTGGATTCCCTGCAAAGGGGAAGGAGGAGAGCCCCACAGAAATCTGATTTCATCAAGGAAATCAGGACTGGTCCTTGTGGAAAGAGTCAATCTCATCCCAACCCCACCAGTCCCCAAGGAAACGAACCCTGTGCTTGTTTCCCTGCTGAGAATGTCCATGGGATGAGAAGAAACTTAATAGACCTAAAAAAAAATTTGGTTTTTATCATTGCCCAAGTCAGGACTGGACAAATATTGTGTCTTTTTTATTTTCCCCCTACACAGAATCAAATTCATATTTAATCATAACCATGGTATGACAGAAGTCACAACTCTATAATTTTGCTTCCCCTGCAATCCTTGGTCTTGTCTAGTTTATTTATACTTTTCCTTCTTATTCAATAACATCTTTTAAAAAGAGAGGAAGAGGAAAAAAGAACAGCAATTAAAAAAAAAAAATTATAAAATAATCAATGTCTTTTCCCAGAAGTCGAGGAGGGTTTTTATTTTCAATGCCTACTTTGCCTCTGTAATTCCTCTCCAACATGATCCACCTGATAAAATTCCTTATCCAATTCCTTAATATTCCAACATCTACCTGACAAAATGGCAAATTACATTAAGTTTCTAAACAAAACAAATAATAAAAAAATAAAACCAGAGGAGTTTATTCCTCACCAAATTAATCTTTTGTGTTCCATAAATATTTTCTTTGACCTTCTCTTCATCCTAAAAATATTGGCCTTGTACAGGACAATTTCCTGACATGAAAAAATAATAATTTTGAAATTTCAGGCGAATTTTAAATATGAAGTCAAACATTAGCTGTGGAAGGGGAGGTTTCTCCACTTGGCTGGGAAATCAGCTCCTATTTTGGCACTCTGCCCTGTGCTGCTTTCTAAACACTGGCAGCTGGAGCATGAAGAAGAAAGACAGGCAAGATAAATAGGGTAGAAACTGCTTAAGGTCTTTGTAAAGTTTAATGAAAGATTTATCTCTGGAGGGTAATGTTCCTCTTTCTTCTACTGAAACAAGACTTTGATAACCTCTCATTGTGCCTTTGATAAATTACAGCTCCCAGTCATAACTGAGGGAGTGGAAAATGTAAAAGGCCAAAGCAAGGTCTGGTTATTCAGCTCTGCCAGTGAGAAATATCCAGAAGAAATGGGGCAGAGCCTGGAATAATTTTAATTACTGACATAAGGATGAAGTGCTTCACAGTGATAACAAGGGAAGAGAAGGATTCCTCTGCTTTTCTGAACGGAAGTCCTCATGTGTAGCATCAGTAATTAGAGCAGGCTGTTAATGACTGCTGCTGATGGGAGCAGCAGAGGCTGGAAAGGCTCATTTTGGTCATGAATGAGCTGAGAGCATCTGTGGAGTAACCACACTCCTCTGCTTTCTACTCAGTGTCCAAACTCTTGCTGCAGAACTTGATGCTCCAGGCACACAAATGTCAAGCCCTGACTGAGAAAATCCCTGGTTCACAAAGCCATGCATGAGAGAGATGCTTTTGTATTTCAGCTCGTTCTTTTAAGGCTCCATATTCCAAAAATGATCCAGCTGCAAGGAAAAAAACCACATATTTTTAATTGAGAATAAAGCTATGAAGACAGACATTAATTCTATTAAACATTTACAAGCATCTTTGAATAACTTTAAAAAATAAAACCCCAGCAGGCACAAGATCACCACAGACATGCAAAATATTTTTAGTTTTGCTTTCTATTTAACTGAAGTAGAAAAACTACTGTAACACCTGGAGGCAACAAATCAGCAAACAGCAGGGCACTAAAAGCTTTTAGAGCTTCAGTCCAAATAATGATAAGGATTCTGAATGGGCCAAGAAATCAGGATTTTATCTTTCCCCTCAATCTGTGGATAATCCAGGATATGCTCATTCAAACCTCTACAAATCCTACCCACTTATAGGAGGCAAAAGAAAACTTTTCCTAAGCAAAAGGATTATTAATTTTGTTCCCATTTACAAATAGCTCATTTTCTGAATGCTGCAAGGGTATGAATTATGAAAGCTGTACACCCACAGCCTAATTCCTTTCCAGGACAATTTATCCCTCATTCAGTACTTCCTGCCATTGGAGGCAATAAAAGCAATTTCAATTCCTCAAATTAAAGAGAACAGAAATTCTCCATGGGTCACTTATGGATATGTTCAAAGTAGAGAGCTCTTTATGAGGCACAGGGAGGCCTCTGGGATTCCACCAAATTGATCCCATATCACAAACACTTTAATTTAATGTACCTTTTGCTGCTCACTTTTAATGAAGTGATTATAAAAAGGACATTTTACTTTATTAAGCATTAACCTTGCTGGCTGTTGGGTAAATCAGGAGATCAAAGAATTTGAAGGTCTCTAAATCCAAACGACTCATCTGAAGAAAGGACGTGTGTGACCATTACTCGTGATTATTATTATCATTATTAACTAAAATTTCATCTTTGCAAGAAGAAGGAAGGAATTTTGTCCTCCTAGAAAGACTTTAAAGGAAGCTCACAGAATGTGTGGAGCTGTTTTACAAAAAGTTCTACCAAATACAACTCAGTGTTTTCTGTGGAATTTGGTTTCTGAAGATGGGACAGCGACCATAACATTTATGTTACAATCACATCAACGGGGAACCAAAAGTATATGACATTACAGAAATCAGTATATTCCCATTACAAAAATCTGCTTTGGATAAATATATCTACTTTGGATATATCCGGGGAAAATATAAGCATTGTGTTTAAAAAATGCATTTAAAATATGTTTATATAAGTAGGAAATTAGATGGGTAATAAACAGTAGGGATAAGTAAAATGGATAATAGATAGTGGGAATAAAAATCCAGTATATTGGTGTCTGCACTAAGGAGAAACAAACCACAGGTCTTTGCCTTAGAATTCCCTGAATATTTAAAAAACCCCAAACCTAAATCCAAATGATTTTATTTTTTTTTTTTTTCATTTGGGGTTTCAGTCACGAGAGGATCCATGCTGCAGGCAGATCCTCCTCTGCCTTTGAATTCCCACTGTCAGATGATTTTTGTCACTCCACGTAGAGCTGGAAGTTCACTGGGGATGTGCTCAGGCCCTGGACAGGGATCACAGCAGCCTCGTGTCCCCTTGTGCCACACGATGTCCCTGAAATTAGGAAGATCTGCAAGAACCCCCTGGAGGAAAGTTCTCAGCTCTGTAAATAGCAAGATTCAGGCACTGACTGCCCATTCAGACAGAGAGAAAATTTACTGTGCAAATTTACTTTATTTATTGCAATGCTGGTTCCTCTCCTGCTGATTGTGGCACTTGGAAAATGGGTTTGGACCTCTACCACCACTGTTCACAGGATTTCACAAAAGTACTAATTAAAAATACCAAGGGCTGTCTGCTTAAAAGAAAGGTCAAAATCAGTGCAAAAAAAAAACAAGCCTACAAAAAATAAAACAACCCAGAACCAAAAGAATAACACCAAAAAACTCAAAAAAAAAACCTAAAAAAAAAAAACAAACCAAACAACCCTCCCCCCCCCCCCAAAAAAAAAAAGAAGAAAATATTCTTTGCTGAGGGTGATTTGTCCAACGGATCCCAATAAGAGTTCTCTAAATAAGCCCATGGATTTCTGTCCCAAAGTCACAGGCTTGGATCTCCTGCCAGTTTGGAGCTGAGAGCCTGAGATCTGTCATTAAATGGTGACTTCACCATTTCTTTGTCTGAATTCTCTTATCTATGAGAAGGTCAATGCCACTTTCATTCTATGTCTCATCTCAGCCACCACTTGTTGATGAACGTCTATGAATGCAAATAATCCATGTAAAATGCACAATGGGAAACAAGATATTAATGTTAATGAATTCTGGACAAAGCTGCCATGTAATTAATGAGATTGATTTTTCTTTCCTGTGTGCTCAATTTTGTATTTAACAAGAGTATCAGAAAACATTAATTTTGGAGAAACAAAAGAGAAAGCAAAGGGAAAATAGGAGAAGTGACAATCTCATTATTATTAGAAACAAATTTTATTTTGACAAGGGAAAAAACTTTATCCCTCTCAGTATCAACCATAAATTAATAGTTAATGTCTCAGGCAAGAAATCATTTTGATTAAGAACAACACACAGAGAAAAAAATTAACAAAATAATTACAGCCTTTTTATTCTATTATCAAGCAGTTAAAATTACATAGCCCATAAAGCATGCTGGCTTCTAACAAGCAGGGCAAAGGGAAACAATTTCAAAGTAAAAGAGGAGAGATTTAGGTTGGAAACTAGGAAAGAACTGGGAGGGTGGAGAGGGGCTGGGATGGAATTCCCAGAGGAGCTGTGGCTGTTCCTGGATCCCTGGAAGTGTCCAAGGCCAGGCTGGACTGATGCCTCAGGTTTGAGCTTTTATATTTTTCAGGTTCTGTGCTGCTTTAATGTTTGGGTCTGAGTTTCATATCAGGGGGATGCTGAGCTCTCTGCACAGAGCAGGGAGACAAAACAATTCCTGCTCCAGCTGGGCACCAAGGACAAATGACCCAAATCTCAGCCCAGGAGCACAAACACCGTGGGCTGGAGAGAGAAAAACAAGCAGGGTGGGACTGCCTGGGCTAAAGCTGGAATGGGACAATGAACTCCAAGGTGCCAATGGAGCAGAACTGATCCCAGGGAGAGCCCCCGGGAGCGCTCGTGCATTTTGGGACATTTTGGTTCATTTGGGTTAATTTTGGGACCATTTTGGTTCATCTTGAGTGCAGCCCTGGCTGGGCTCTGGTGCTGTCCTGGGTCTCCTGCTGAGTCATATTTGACACCAAAACACCTGCAGAAATATCTGTGGTTATCTGCCTTTAATGGATTTATATTAAACCTTTAGTATCACATAAAATATTCCTGTCTGAAACATGGGACAATGTTTTCTCCCTGGAATCAACAAGTAAATAACATTTTAACCATATTTGTTAGCTAAATGACTGCTCTAAATTAATATATTTGGGGAAATATCGGCAACTACGTCTTGGCTGGAATCAGCACAAGATTTGTGTTACAATTATTTTATTCACAGGAGTGTTCTCAGAGCTGCACAGACAAACCACCAATTCCTATTTTTTTCCTTCAGCTTCATGTATTTAACACAAAGAATTAAAAGTGTCTTAATGTGACATTTCAATAATAACAGACCAGAGTGTAAGTAAAGAGCTACAAATTAATTCTTTGTCCAAACTGATGAGTATTTCCACGTGTACTGTGAAATATCTCTTATCCAGAAAGAGTTTTTGACTCCAATTATAAAAACCAAGCCTGCCATAATTCTGAAACATTACTGATCTCTGCCTGTTAACTTTATCAAGAAAAATACAACTATAATTGTTTTTTGGTTGTTTTTTCTGAAGAAGGCTGAATCAAATCATCCCCAAAATGTTAACTAATATTAGTGGCAGCAGATTTACACAGACACCCCTTCTCTGGATGTAAATGCTTAGAAATTCAGTGATTTATATTTACCACTTCCCCTGGTTTTCTGGAATAATACCAGTTATTTCATCATGAAGAACAGGTTAACTTTCCTATTTCCTACTTGATCATCTACTTCCAAAACACAAGCCTGGAATGAATTCATTATATGAATTTTCCTCTCCAGACTTTTTTTCCTGAAGTCTATTTTTTCACTGATCGTTATAATTCATCTGAACATGACATTTAACTGAAATCTGCTTGTATTGGGAGAATGATTTATATTCATCCTGAAAAAAAAAAAAAAAAACAACCTTAGAATATTGAGACAGTGCTTAAAAAACCCCTGATTAACTGCAAGGAAGGGTCTATTCCTTGGACAAATTTATGGGATGGGGAAGGCAACACGATCTTTACCCATTTCAAACCATTGCAGTACCAGTTTCTAATATGCTGGAAGCTTCAGGGATTTTATTCTTCAATAAATCTTTGGGGGTTTTGAGATATTTTGCCCCAAATTCCAATCAGGGGATTTGATGGCTGGTGGGATGACTCTGCCTGGCTGAGGGGATCTCAGCAAGGGCCTGGTGATGAGCCTGCTCCTCCCTCCAAGTGCTCCCCTTTGACAAATGGGAGCTGCACTCATTTATTCAAGGAAAAGGCAGAAATGGGCGATAACATCAAGAGAAATATTGTTTCAGTAAGTACAGAAGAGGATCAGTTTTTCCAAGGAATGTGTCTAACGGGAAGAAATACCACTCTCTGCTGGCAACCTTCCCCTTGCAGCTCTCAAGGACAAAATCCAACAATTCATCTGCAGATTTCAGTCATTAATCAAGAGAGACACGACTGTGTAGATGTAGTCTAGACACTGACAATCTTCTTTGGTTCACACAGGGATGAAACAGTAGATCTCAAAATGTGTGAGCTGAAAGCTTCAAAAATAAAGTGTGACTAAACCCAGAATTTGGTGTTTCAAGGCAGAGACTCTTTATGTTCCCTTTTCTAGACATATGTGCACTCTGCTTCCCTGGATTTACCCTCAGCTCCCAAACAGGTCTGGCTGTTTTTCCCACACCACCAGCCATAAAAACTTCACTTTTGGTGTATGATGGACTATAAAACACAGAGAAATTTGTCATCCATTTAGTTCACAAACATTTGTTTTCTCTCTGCTGTGCAGAGCGCTGTCCCCAGTTTGAACTGATTGATTTGCCCCATTAAGAGGGAGAAAAACTAAGATTTTGCTCAATTGCTGATTCCACAGACAGTGAAAAATGCCAACATTTCACAGTATCAGCAAAATATTAGCCCGATGATGATGGGTGCCCTGTCATTTTGCATGGTTAAGGCACTGATATCTCAGCCACCCTATGTGGAAATACTGAGCCCATATATATGAGTCCATATATAACCTGCATAACCAGCCCCTATCCCCAGCACTGTGTTATAAATTATGAATGAGCAGCTCTGGTCACCTAAAAGCCCTGTGAAATAGGAGCTCTTTGACAGCTGAGCAGGTTATCACCACTCCTCAGGGCTTTACTGCTGATATAAAACATGTTCTGCCAAACCACATCCAGCTCAAGACAAAAGAGCTCTGGGAGCTTTCAGCGCTGCAAAGAGGAGTGCAGGGCACTGCAGGGAGCTGGGAATGCCTTGGAGAACCTGTCCTGGAGCCCAGCCCAGCCTGCAGAGCTGCTGCTGCTCACTGGGGTCACAAATGCAGCAAATACTTTTATATCCAGGGCTTCAGACATAAAGTTTCTCTGGAGATGTTTCTGCCCCGTCGAAAAATTATTTTGCTGGTTGACATGTTCTAAAGAACATCAAGAATTGTGGGAGTCCAGGGCTTCCCTCTGGCTGCCCTGGCAGGTCTGGGACCCTGGCAGGGGTCAGGAACCCCCCTGGACAGAGCCCCCAGAGACACTGGCTGTGATCTCTGTCCATGGAAAAGAGTTTTCAATCTTACAGGATGAATTACAAGCTCTGAGTGTTTGATATAAGTGATAATTAAGTGTTGCACGGGTGCAAAAGTAAAATTTTAGGATTCTAGATTAGGGGTCCAAAGGGGACAAGATGGAGGAAATTGGGTGTGCCTTGTCCTTTTTCTCCTTCTTCATGCCCTCCATGTTTCACTGTGGTGTTGGCATTTTTCTGTTGGTTCAGGCTGGGGACACACTGTCCAACATAGGTGACAGATATTGGCACGTTATTGTAAATCCAGCACAGGTAGTTTCTGGTATTTAATGTTTGTACCATCCCACTGAGGGCAGAGCCCCACACGCTGCCCTGCAGGACAGAGCTGCGGCAGGGCAGCAGAACATGTTAGAGATAAACAGAATAAACAACCTTGAAACAGCACAGACCAATTATGGCTTCTGCTTTGGCAACGGGGTGAAAGACAGAGACTTTCTGCAATCTCGGAATCATCAATACCTCAGATTTTGACAAAGAATGAATGAGGTGGTGGGCGCAAATTAAATCAGAGATAAAATTTGTGTAATCCTTCTCCATTTGTATCAGCTAAAATATTCATGTATAAGCATCAATACATAAATCAATATATAAAATAATCCCTCCTTGATAGGTTCTGAAGAATTAGATTTGGGACAGGGCTCCAGAGGAGAAGGATGAGAGGAGGTGATGCTGGAAGAAAGGAGGAGCAGAGGAAAGCCCAGACAGCCACCCCAGCTGAGGAGAAGGGTGACAGTCACAGACTTTCTGTCAGGACTTGATTGCATCAAAATTTAAATTAAGGCCAGAAAATCCTCCAGCACTGATGCTTTAAAAAAATCAGGTCATCACCGGCTTTTTGCTTTTCAGAAACTAAACATGTCCCTCAGTAACAGAGACGAGCTCATGACAGATTGCAAACTACAATCTTCATGTATTTGAGAAAAATTTAGTTATTTAGATATAATTGTGTGGTGCCAGGGATATTTTCTCATTATTTTACATCTGCTTTTGCAAGTGACAGTATGTTTCAAACTAGAATTCTTCAGGAAATGTGATGCTAAAGATGTTACTTGAATATGCATCCACAATGCTCTTAATTTGTTTTTGGACTGAAACATTTCACACATTTCAAAGCAAGCTCTAGTTATATCTGTTAACCAGAAAACTCCTTCTGACACAGTAGATTTCCCTGAAGAATTATGATCAGTGGAAAATGAATTTAGCACAGACATAATTACAAAGTAAGAATTCATCTTGTCAAATCATGTTGAGGCTAAAAAAACACCAACAACGACACAAAACTAAAAAAAAAACAAGCTTAGAAAGTTACTCAATCAAATGGGGCTTTCTGAATCCATTTAATTACAAATAAACCATCTTCTACAGATATTTATCATCCTCCCTCAGCTCCCACGTGACAAGTGGTGAGCAAAACCTCTGACAGAAGGAATTGAGCAACCATCAAAACTGATTTTATCAACATGAATCCACAACTTGAATTTTCTTCTTCATATAAAACATACCAGAATTAAAGGCTACACATTGAACGACCAGGAGCATAAAAAAATACTTGAATATTTGAAAATACACAGCCATAACTACTTGTTAGGTATTTTACCAGCGTTCTTTTAAACCAAACTCCTGCCAATCCAAGACTGGAATACAGATATTTACCAGCAAAGGCCATTCATCTAACATGATTCAAAAGAAATTTGCAGTGCAGAAATTAATAACTGCCAAAAGCCCGAGAGGGACAGAGCACAGCCCATCTCTGCAATAATAAATGCATGATGTGGATAATAAAGATACTAAACCAGCTGGTCAGGGGAGCAGATTTTATGGGGAAGAGAGAGGTAGGATGTGATCACAGCTTCCCAAGCCATAAACCAATGGATCATGGAGTCATAAATGCAATATAAACAAGGCACGTGTAGAACTGCTGCTCCTTAGCCCTGTAGAAAAATTTTATTCCCATCCTTAGAGCTGGGCTGGAGTTGGTTAATTGAGTAAAAATGTCTTTTTTTCCACAGGGTTCTGTATCACCTGCCAGGTGCTTTGTCACAAGAAGCCCATTACATGCACACTGCAATTACAGCTATTTTCTCTAGTTTTCAAAATTACATTAATTTCTTCTCATAAAGCGGAACACATCCTGGAGGCCTTGTAAATAAAATGTCTTTCTTCTAAATAAATACCTAACTGGAATCTTGCCTAGATGCATCTGGAATAAAGTATAACCTTGTTCAGAGTCTGCTTAAAAATACAGAGAATGATACATAGATAACGTACCATTTTTACATTATTTAGTGGTAAAAAAAAAAGAGAGGATAATTTAGTATTGCTGTGTTAGAAAGAAACCCATTTTTAAACCAGCCATCACAAAATTTTCATCCTTTTCCCATCTGCTTCTGGCTGATGTAAAAATTTACAGCAGTAATTCCATAACAGAGATATTAACAGAGCTGCAAAGACATTACAGGGGCCTGGGCCATCTATGTTTTACATCCCATTTTCAACTGAAAAATACCTCAGTTTTTAAATCTATCAGTGTTCTTCCTATAGGAAAAGAAATGGTCTTAATCCATGTTCTGAATATTTCTAAATCAAAATGGAATCACTACAGTAATTTCATAAATTCAAGCATTTATACACAGAAATATTTCAAATAACTGGTAAAGAAATATTGCAGTGTTTAGCATGATTGTATTTATGCTAGAATAAAAATTCTAAATTATCCTGCAAGAAAGAATAAAAACTAATGATCAGAGAAAAGCATTTTAGCTCTTTCAAGGTTTTTCTTGATACTCTTGACAACCTTCAATAGCATTATATGGGTACAAATTTTAAATAAAAACAGCTCCAGAACTGGTATGGATTGGGTTTTGAGAATTCTAGGAATTTTCAATATTCTAACAACTTCCAAAATATTTTTAATTTTTTCATTATAAATATGACAAACTTAATGCTCCTACTAAAAATTCTCTTTTCTTCTGGGTGAAACACTTAGCTGAAACATCCCTGACTGGATTTACACCCAATCTGCTGACAGTCACTCCCAATCAGCAAAAATTTCCCTGAAATCTTTGCTGGAGCATTTTGAGAAGGAAAGCAACAAACTCCCAATTCTTCAAAACACCAGGGAAGTTGCACATTAAAAAATTATATGTGTTAATCAATAAAGTGTGAAAGGCCTGATGAAACAGACTGCCTTTTTCTGGGACAGTAATTTTGCTCCATGTATTATTTATCAAGGCCCAGGAAGCAGAAGGAAAAAAATTGGAAAGCACAGAGCTTAACTCACCTTATCACTCCTCATCTTGCAAACAGCCACCACCAAGCCATAATCATTTGCTGCATGCTGGGACATCAAAGAACAATGGCATGTAAAAATGGATTTTAATATATTAAAGAAATTAGTCCCTGGTGAGCTTCTGTGTTTCTTTCCTCAGAGAGCCAAGACCATTTTTGCTGACAAAAACAAAAAAACAAAAAGAGAGTTTGCTCTGAGCTCTCCTTGAGGAGAAAAGTTGGAAGTGAGATGGGAAAGGTGCAGATGATTTCAGGCTTGTGGTAGGCAAAGAAAGCCTGGAAAATTACTTCCACAATTTTTGGAAGAAATTCCTGCCAGAATATTCCTGCCACCATTTCCACACCTGCTGGAAATGGCTGAGGAAGGTTTTCATGAAGAACAAATCTGGGTTTATGACAGTTCCATGTCACAGCACATGAACGTGCCATCAGCATTTCCTGAACACCAAACCAGAAAAAACAACAAAAAAATAAGGATCTTCTGAGAAAAACACTTCCAAAGAGGGAGCAATTCTGAAGCAATCCCTGTTTAAATTTCAGAAATAAGCACAGTATTAGAAAATGTGGCTGCACCCCTGAAAAACTCATTCACTGCAGCAGCAAACTGATCATCTTCTCTTCATCTGAGCAGCTCTAAAAGTCCATTTAATGTGATGAACCCAGCAACTTTCAGCTGTACCAAGATAAAACTGTGGGGAAAAGCTTCAAGCGCTGCTTCAAGGATTTTTAATGCATATATCCACCAGTTATTTTAACATTTCCTTTTATCTTCTTACCTTCTGCTGGGTCATCCCCTTATTTTTTCATATTTGTTTGGGTATTTTTGCATTTATTCTTTGATTCTTTGATTCTAAACAGATATTTAGTGTTTAGAGGTATGGAAAGTGCCCCTACACCTGCTAAAGCCTGAGCTGCAGCACTTTTATTCCCCATTGATCCTTGTGGATCCCTCCTAACTCAGGATATTCCACAATTTTAAGAAACCACTGCCAACAGGAACATGGAATTACACATTAATATGTTTTTAATCAATGCTGTGACATTTGTTTTCCCTTCCCCATCCTCAGCAGAACTTTGTTGGTGTTGTGCCCTGCCTGGTGTTTTGATTTCCACCCCATATTTTTCACTAAGGATTGTGAACCATTTATTCCTAAAAAAAATGAGCAACATTTCCCACTGGGCACCAACAAAATGCACAGAGGCATATTTTAATTGCCTATGAATATTCAAACCCTCGTTATTGTTCCTAGTTTATAATTATCATACTCCCCTGACAGAAAAATGCAGCACACAATAAAAAATGCAATCCATTAAAAATGTTGACATTCATGTTCAACAGTTTTCTGGGTTTTTCTTTTTCTTTTTTTATTAACTAGCAGGCTCTTTATCTTGGCTATTAAAATCATTCCTGGAAGGCACTTTGTTCCAAATTTAGCACAGTGAATTCCTCCTGTAAAAAGAGTTACAAGAGTCAGGATAAGCATTAACAGAGTTGTCTGTAACAGCATCCCTTAAAAATTATACAGTATCATAAAGTGATGTGCAAATCTCTGGAAATCCATTTTTCAGGAACAGAGATTCTTCTCTACCCCAGATTTCTGCATTTATAGCTCATTGTCCCACCAGAGTCCAGCTGCTAAAATTGAAAATAACTTAGAAATTAGCTGCACTGAAGGTCTCATGCACCTGAGGAAATGACTGTCACAGCTGCCCTAAAAATGGAGTTTGGATCTGAGCTTTAATTGTTTAAGTTGTCAGTCTTGGATAATTTTGGGGTTGTCACCTGTACCTGAAGAAGCTCCTTCCTCCAGGAATTCCATAGCACTTGTATTTTTGTGCTATGTGTAAGCCTATGTGTAATATTAAAACAAACACATCGAGGTGTTATTGTGCACAATTTCTTTGTTATTTGTCTCAAAGATAGAAAAAAAATGGGAGTAAAATCCTATTACTTAGTGAATATGTCCCCTGCAAGGCAAGAAAAAGTGACTTGATGGATTTCTTTAAAGTCCCAACAAATTAATCAACTAATTTGAAACAACACCCAAAAAATACAACCCATGAAAACAAATAATAATAAAAAAAAACCCCAAAACCAACCAGTCTTAATGCATCAAGTAAGAAAGGGCAGCTGGAAGATGGATCCCAATTCAGTGGCACAAGTTTGGATCTGCAGTTGTCCCTTTCTCTCCAGTCCCAGGTATGGGATGTGAGATCAGGGTAAAACTGATCCCAGCACTGAGTATCTTCCTTTTTATTATTAATATTATTTTATTAATTATTAATATTCTTTTATTTTAATATTCTTTTATGATTAATATTCTTTTATTTTAGCTTTTGCCTTAAGCAGAGCTAAAATCTCCTGTCCTGGAACCCCAGCATGGCCAGGCAGGAGGATTTGCAGGATTTACAGCCCGTCCTTTTGAGCTGGATTTTCACAGCTCAGGCAGCTGAAAGCAGGGAGGAGCACGGATATTTAACAAAATTCAGAAAACTAATTAGTGGCACAGAAATCAACTTATAGTTGTTTCTAAACCAATGGAAGCTTCAAATGCCAGAAGAATGGTTTGGGTTGGAAGGGACCTTAAAGGACATCTCACCTCTTGCCATGGGCAGGGACATTTCCACTGGATCATGGATTCAGAACCCTTCTGCAGCAACACAAAATGCTAAATAATTGCAGCACAACGTACAAAATAGCTGAAGGTGCATCAAAACATAGACCATTAATAGAAAATGTTACTGAGTGTGGCAATCACTCAATAAAGGGAGTTAATTCTGCCACATGAGAAACAGAATAAACTTGGAATTTCCATTTGCACAATATAAGGGAGGATAATGAGTGGAAGTGGTATTTCCATTGCACTGAAAATGAGCTGTTCCAAACTGAAATTAAGTTCATTATTTGGAAACACTGGATGTGGTCATAGCAATAGTTCCAGGATCCAAATTAGGATGCACAAGTTCAGGCAGCTTTCCCTGCAGTGTAGGTTTAGACAGAAATCAGAATGTGGCCATTATTTCCAGTCCAATAAGGTGAATCAAATCATGCCAGAATACTAAACTGAATAATGAAAAAGGATGCAGAGTCAGACAATGATCCATATTTAGCACTGATAAAGCAGAGGATGATACCAGTGAAGCATGAATTAACACCTGAGGCATTTTATTCCACCGAAAATTGAAAATTATAATCTTGCTATTGTTAAAAACAGGTGCCAGAGAAAGAGAAAATAGAAATCCAAGGCAGCAGATATGGCAAAAGGAACAGCAAGGCACCTGCATTTAAAACAGAACTGAAATACTAATTTATTATGTCATTTCTGCTGAGTTCTGCTAAAGGAGAGCAAGGCAGACTGCCTCATAGTACTGGAAGGAAAACAAAGGAAACTCAGAGAGGCGTTTTCCCTAAACAGATTTCTGGGGTGCAGCAATCACAGAGAGGAAAGAGCTGACTTTTAGTCTCAGGAACTTTTAGACATTTTTAGTCTCAGGTACGCTCAAAGGGAATTCTGAAATTATAAAGTAGGAGAGGGTTTAAAATCAAGAGTCAGGATGTTTGATAAGTTACTTTCAGACCTTGAAAGGAATTAATTTATTTTTTAAAACATGAATAGGAAAAGCCACCAAAATACTTTTAAGAGACAACACAATCCAATGGGTAGTGGGAACTGGAATATTGAGCAAGTCTCTCTATAAAACAACACATCTTTGCACTAAATAAAATATTGGACATTTGCTTAAACATTGCACAGCTTATAAATTGTTTGTAGTCCTTCTTGGTTTCTTTTTGCCAAGATCATGTTGCTGTTTTGGGGTAGTTTGGCAGCTGCTGTGCAGAAAGTTCTCTTCAACTCAATTTTTTAGGACCAACCTGAATCCAAAGCTGTTGTGAACAGATCTGTGCTCTGGGGACCATCAGGGGATTCTGCACTCAGACCTGTGTTTGTTCTTATTTAACACCTGTGCTTGCTCTTATTTTATTTTTCACGTGTGTTTGCTCTTATTTTTCACCTGTGCTTGCTCTTATTTTATTTTTCACCTGTGCTTGCTCTTATTTTATTTATGTACAATTCTCTGAAGGTTGTGAGTTCAATCCTCACACAGGGCACCACTAAATGTTGATTTTTTAAATCTTTTTTTTTTTGTTTGGTTTAGGGTTGGAAGTGCTTGAGATGGTATTTTGTTTTTGGACTCAGATGTTTATTATTTCTTATCTATATTATAGTCTTATAAGTTGTGAGTTCTACACTATTTCACTAATAAGTTATTAAATGGCCCTGTATCTATCTCTACAAGTTCTTTTAAGGAAAACTAAGGAAAACTGTCATTAAGAAATGACACTTAAATTATTTTTACTTTTAACTCAATAACTAATCACTTGTGTTTCACCATGTAGACTTTTCTGTTTAATTGCAATAGTTACAAAATATTACTTAAACTTATGAAGAAGAAGAATTAGCTACTGCCCTAAAACTCTAAGATTGGAAATCTATGAAAAGATCAGGCTTGGGGGGACTTTTGGGTGCTAATTCCTGGAATTCTGTGAACCATAAATGTCAGTACTGCAGCTCAGCTGTGCCCCAGCTGAAAGGATCCCCACGTTCCTGTCCTGAGATAAACAGTGATCAAAGCCTGATCAATCAGTGCAATGATTTTAAAAGCTCAGAAAACTTGAATTAGAGCTGTTGAAGTGAATCCTATAGGATTCATATGAACAATTCCTCACCCACTACTGATCTCATAAATTTTTTGACAATAACGTTTTCATGCTATTTTGGTACTGCTTAGCTTTTCAAATACGACACACTGAGTAAATTATTCACTGGTTTTCCAGCAGCTAGTGAATGATTTTGGTTGGAATAATTGTTTGGAAGTATTGGCCTGCTCTGTTCTGCTTGAAGATTCTGTGCCCGCCTGTGACCCCCATGGGAGAATCCCTGTGACAATGACTCCACATGTATGCAATTAATACAGATAATTATCTGCCTTGGAGCACAGTGATGTCATCATTTCCTTTAAACAGATTAATGATGGGTTTTCTCTGATAGTACAAAAAAGCAACCAAACTGCTAATGAACGAAAAAAGGGAAACTAAATCAAAATAAAGCCCCAAAAACCTCATATGTGTCACCCTCTGAACAAAGCTTTGGCATCAGCAGCAGCGTGGCTGAATCATTTCCTGATGAGGCAAAGGCATCGAGGGATGGGTGAGTGGGACACTTAAATTATTCTTCTGTCACTTCCAAGAATAAAAATCTATAGAAGAACTTTATACCCACTGCCTAATGTGTCTATTAATATACAGAAATAATTTATTCAGCATGGAAAGAAAAAGTCACAGGACTTCCTAAATAAATTTGCTACTTCTCAGCAGCAGGTGCCAAGCTGCAGAGCACTGATGCACACCGAGGCTGGCAGGCTGCCCACTCATAAATTACCTGAATTATGTGTTTTAGCACATTTGGAGCATTTAGAATTGACCCTGGAAGTTGCACTTTCATCTCCAAATCACACAAGTGTGTTTATGAGGTGTTCCAAATCCCTCTGTGAGACTCAGGTACTGCAGCTCAGGATTTACAGGTGAACTAGAAAGAAGAAAATCAACCAAAAAAAGGGACTGCACGTTTAGAAGATTATAAAGTGAATTTTATACTCTCTGTTAGCACAACATTACTTATTTATGCCACCCTAATGTGTATCAATAAACAGAATTAGGTCTGCTGCCACAGTTGGGGGATATGGAGAGTGACAGTGTCCCTGGATATTTGTCCTTTAAAAGAAGGATGGAAGCAGCAGCTCTTGGAATGTGGTAAAAAACATTTACCTGGATTTTAACCCCTCTGGAGCAGCTGTGTGGATCACACCCAGACCTGTCTTTCCTCACACATCATAAACAAAGCAACACCAACACACAACCACCCAGCCCTCAGCTAACAGTGACTTCACACTGTAATAAAAATATAGTTTATAAAAATAGATAAAACTGAAGCAATGCCATCCCAGCATCAATGGGAATTCAGTGCTCCAGTGGCTTTTTGGTCCTTTTGGACCTTTATTATTTGAAAGCCCCACAGTGACAAGGGTTACTGTGGCTTTCCATAGAGTGCTCTGGCCACAGCATGGAAACCCACAGGGATGTGATAAAAGAACATCCAATTCTCCAGAGGAATACAGGAATATTAACCATGGGAGAGGAAATGCCAGGGGATTCTCTGGCTCCACACAGCAAAAAAAGTCAAAGGGAATAAAGATATAAATGTTGGTATATTTGAGCACATCCTTATTTCACAAAATCTGCAGTTTCCAAAACTATAACAGTTATCTTCACTGTCTATTGCAGCTGCCCACCTGGTCCAGGGGAAAGTGTCCCTGCCCGTGGCAGGGTGGGAATGGGATGGTGCTGAAGGTCCTTTCCAACCCAAACCACTCTGGGATCCTGTGATTCCATCCCTTGTTCTGTCACTATTGCAGACACCACAGCCACCCCAGACATTTCCAGCCCTTTCCCACCCATCTTTCCCCTCTGGAATCAGGATAATTTTAAGAATTAAGTCAGAATGTTCTGTCAATTCACCACACTGTTCCCTGGGCCCTCGAGTTCTAGGGGATAATAACAAAAAATTGCAGATAACAATCAGGTAAATTATAGAAACACAGCATTGTATTTATGACTCTAATTATGAAAACATGAAGTTGTATTTATTACTCTAATTATATTGTTTCCATGACTTAAGTGGCCATTAGAATTCAACATCATTTTGTACTTATGGGAGCCAACTGCTGATATTAGTCAAACAATGCGAGGATGAGCTCATGAAATCACCTAAATTATCATCCTGAGCTTGGAATTAGCTTTGTTCACTCTACTCACCCTGCTCAAGATGTTTCTGTGTGCAGATATTTTCGTGTTTGCTTATTGCATGAGTGCACATCCTAATTGTTTTACTGCCAGCTTAATACACACTGTATTGTTCAGTGGGTTCGTTTCTTATATCATCTGTGTTTTCTTCCATTTCACTTATTTTGCTAACCTCACATAACCAGACCAGAGATCAAAGACCTGATATTCCGTCCAGGACAAATCACTCAAAACAAAATAACCCAAGAAGGAGCAACAGAGTCCAAGAGCTGCAAATGATGTTTGTCGTGAAAATTCCAGCGTTCAGCATGTTATTTTGTTCAGCTTTTCTGCAGTAAATGTCTTTGCAAAAGATAAAGAATGTGCTTGCCGTTATTCATATAAAACACCCGACTTTCTTTGCCAAGAGAAATGAATGTTGGTCTCTGCTGCAGGACTGAAGAGGGAGCCCTCGCCTAGGAATGGCTTGGAAATGTCCCTGAGGATGAAGATCTCCCCAGCAAGGTTTTTTATCTGTTAATATCAGTGATACTGAGAAGCAATGACACAATTGACTGCCGGAGCTCACAGTGGGTCAGGGGCTCCATGTGGTGGAAAAGTCTCTCCTTCAGCCCGAGCTCCCAAAGAAAGGCTCAGCAGTCTCTGCTGTCCAGTCTCAAGGCAGTTTATTGCAAGTTATCTAAAAGATTTTCTCCTGGAGCTGCTGTGGTTTGCTCACAGCTCAGGCAGAGGCACACACACACCCTGACATCCTCTCTGACTCCCGACTGCTTCTTCTCTCCCCCTCTGCCCAGGGCTGTGCTGTCTTTTATATGGTACATTACGTGTTACATGGGTACAGTTTGTCCCCAATGCCTATTACCTATATTAAATGGTGCCTTTCTACTCTAACCCAATCTGGGAGTGCCAACATCACCAAGAACATGGAGGTGAGGAAGGAGAAAGAGGGAGGACAGGGCAGGCCCAAATCCCTCCAGCTTAAACCTCTGACTCCCATGTACAAAACCAAAACCCCCCTCAGATAACTCACGTCCACACTACCGAGCAGACATTTGCTGTTAGGATTTTTTAAACAGCTCATATCAAACCTTTTACCTAAATTGTGGTGTTTGTCCCTTGCCCTGTTTCAGAACAAGCAAGGATTGTGCTTCTCTTATATACAAGCTGCAGTACAAGGTACCCCAGTAGGAAGCAATTACCTCTGGATTCTAATTAAAATATAAGAAATTATCAATTGAAAGGGGCGAGGTTACAAATTGTAATAAAATTTTTTGAACCCAATTAATTTCTATTCACAGTGATTCAGCTAATTTTCTCTATGACACATTAAATGTATAAGTGCCAAATTCATCACAGAATTAGATGAGAGATACCATAAAATTCTCAGCTAAGTGTGTAACAATTGACACCACCCTTCCCTGAAAGAAACTCTGAACTGATGGTTTAAGATGTAAGTCTCCAAAAGTATTGTCTGACCACCAGAGGGAGTTCAGATTGTTCCACAAATATTCTGATAGTACTGAGAGTGATTTGGGGAAACTAATTAAATAGAAAAGCTAATTAAAAAATAAATATTTAAAAAAATAATCAGAGTGAAGACATGCACCCTCCTAAGATCAGGAAATTATATTTCTGAAGGAAAATAGAAATAAAAGAATCAGATAAAAAATATTACACTTTGAATTCTGAAACTGTGATTAAGATGTTCCCCACTGATTTAAGGGAGCATACCTTTGTATATAAACCATGTATTTCAGATAAATTTGTTGCAAGTTCACATTGTGGTCTGATCCTATCTGCTGCTTATCATTCCCAGCCTTATCTGCAGCTGGGATAAACAGAGAGGTTTCCATAGATTTACATTTTCCTCCTTGGTGCTGCTGGATTGATCCTTGGGGGTTGGTCCCTGCAGCCTTTAATGTTCTTTATTCCTGTGGGACTCCCAGCAGGGTCTGATAAAAACAAAATTCCTGCTTTTCTCACCCTGCAGCCCAGCCATGGGAAGGGAGAAGCAGGAGACATGAAAGAGCTGATAACTGGGCTGGGGACACTGGGGAGGAGTTAATTCCTAATTCTTTCACAATGAGCTTGAAGGTCTCTTCACAGAACTACTGAGTTGGGAGAGACCTTCAAGATCATTGAGTCCAACCCAGCCCCAACATCTCAACTCAACCCTGGCAGCCAGTGCCACATCCAGGCTTTGTTAAACACACCCAAGGATGGTGACTCCACCACCTCCCTGGGCAGAGCATTCCAGAGCTTTATCACCCTTTAAACCCACAAAAAAACGTTTTCCTAATATCCAGACTAAATTTCCCTTGGTGCAGCTTGAGGCTGTGTGCTCTGGTTCTGTCAGTTCTGGAGAAAGAGCCCAGCCCCAGCTGAGCACAGGCACCTTTCAGGAGCTGTGGAGAGTGCTGAGGTCACCCTGAGTGTCCTTTTCTCCAGGCTGAGCACCCCCAGTATTGTAAATGCAGGTGAACCCAGTGGGAAGAAATGCTGATGTCTGACTCCAGCTCAGAAGGCTGAATGGTTTATTCATTATAACTATACTAATATACTATTTAAAAGAGATACTAAAATACAAACCTACTTTCTCTACCAAATCTAACTAACTCCCAACTCGTGCCCCTCTCTGAGAGCCCAGCCCCAGTGGGTTGGATTGGCCATCAGCTCAAACAATCCTCACCAGAATCCAACCAAGTAAACAGCCCAGGGAAACAATTCTCCAAACACATTCCACATGGGAAAACAAGGAGCAGAAATAGAAATTCTTTCCTCTGTGCTTCTCTATGAAAAATCCTGAAAGAGAGAAGAATGTCCCTACCACACCCCAGCTCCCTCAGCCCTTCCTCCCAGGGTTTGTGTTCCCAGCCCCTCATCACCCTCCTTGCCCAACTTTATTTTCTTCCAGTGGCTGCAGCAGTGAGGGGAATCAGAAGAACACAGGAGCCAAGTTCTGTTAGCAAATGGTGCCTTGAAGATCCAAACCAAAACCCAATTAAAAACCCCAGCCCACCATCATGTGTTATGTACAGTGTGTGGATTTTGTGGAAAAGCTGTTCCAGAAATGGTTTTGAAGGTTTAGGAGCTATCACCAGTATGAACAACTCAGTACACACAGCTTAATAGTCTGCATTAATAAAAGATAATTCTGCTGTATACAGAAAGATCAAGCCTTCTGAAAATTTATATTAAAGAAACCAGAGTTAAGATACGGGAATTTCATTAAGTATCTCAAGGGGAGAAATTTTCTGACCTGATATCTACTCTTTCCTTTTTATTTTTTGTAGTTGCATGTAATTTTTTTTTTGGTCTCCCTCTCCAAGTGTGAATCATCTCCAGGATACCAAATAAATATCCACTGGCTCTTCAATAAGAAAATTATTTCATCTTCTACCACTTTTTTTTGTGGTTTTCAGTTCAGTGTCAGACTGGAAATAAAGAAACAACTCCTTTGTTATACTGAGAAAGTGCATTTTTACAGTCACAAAAGACAGGACAGAGGGAGTACTGTAATTCCAAATGGAATTTCAGATGTTATTTATTCCCCCAGAAACTAATCCTAAGCAAAGAAAATTAACAATATTTTTTTCTCATTAAGCAGCCTCGTGATACCTTTTTCAGTACAGGTCCACATGACAGTTGCTTTCAAACACAATGATTATATTTTGCAATTATTATCAATTTCCATACTCACTTTTATTCAGGGCAAAGGAAAAATTAAGAACATTTCTTTCTGTTTCACTTTTCTCCCGGCAAGCATGTGGAGGAATGTTTTTCTTTTTCATTACAGTGTTAGGCCTGGGATTTTCCTGTTAGGTTTTGGACTGCAAACATTTCACAGCCCATCTCTGAGATCTGGGCCACTCTCTGCAAATATTGACCCCAACTGGATTTTCGCAGTAGAAATGCTGGTGGAAACCACGAAATGCTTATGAAACCATTGTCCAGCCTTCAAAAGAAAATTTTGTGTCCCGAGTTTAACCTCTTCTGCCAGAGAGGGAAATGGTGTTAGAAAATCAAACTGTAGTAGAATTCCTGACCTTGCTCTTGTCCCTACAGCACAGAGTGAACGTGGCACGGAATAACCCATAGCCTCAGGGCCCAGGGGGTTCATTCCTGATTTGGATTGCTCCCTTTTAGGCACAAAAGTCATGAAATGTTAGCCCTGGAATAGAGCTCACAATCACAACTCTGTCAGCGCTCAGAGTTGGGGGCTGTAAAATTTCAAATTTCTTCTTCGACAGGGAAAGAAGGAAGCCCAGAAAAATGACAGATGAGAGGTGGCTGGAGCTTTCCAGAGATGGGAAATGACATTGAGGGGCTGGAGCAGGTCCAGAGTGTTGCCCTAATTTTTAGAAGTGTTAAGTTTTTTTATGGTTCTTTTGAAAGTTTTAAAGTTCTTTTAAAAGTTTTCTATGCCTGCTGATGTTTATATATTTCTACAGGAGTTCTCACGCACTGTTCATGTAAATAATGATTGTTTTGCATTCTTCTTTGTGGGAGGAGAGAACTGATGGACTGTTGGTTTGACCAGTTTGGCTGGAGAGGTGGCAGTTCCATCCTCCAATTCACTGTCACTTTTGGAATTCTATATATTGCGAGGTCAGAAATAAACTCTTTTTACTCTTTTGAACTTACCAAGCTTCTTGTGTGCTCATTTTGTGTCCAACAGCGACACCAGAGAAGGGAACAGAGCTGGGAAGGGGCTCAGCCTGGAGAAAAGGAGCTCAGGGGGGACTTTATGGCTCTGCACAACTCCTACCAGGAGAGTGGAGCAAGGTCAGGGGCTCTTCTCCCAGGGAACAGGGACAGGACAAGAGGGAACAGCTTCAAGCTGTGCCAGGGGAGCCTCATGTTGGACATCAGCAGGAATTTCTTCATGGAAAGGCCTTGGCCTGGGCTGCCCAGGGATGTTTGGAGTGCCCATCCCTGGAGGTGGCACTCAGTGCTCCGGGCTGGGGTCAGCTTGGACTCAGTGATCCTGGTGGGCTTTTCCAGCCAAAGTCAGAGAAAACATCCCTAACACCTGCAAACATTCCTTATCTCCAGCTGCACACACATCCCATAACGCTCCTACCCATCTGTATTGAGTGCTGTCATGTTTACAGAAAATACAGGTTTCCTCAGCCCCAAAGTCTGTTCTTAATGGAAATTTTTAAGAATAGGTTTCGGTAAGCAATTCCTAACAAATTATTAGTTCCAGCCCTTAAGTGGCTCCATTACAGCTCCATGATATAGCCCTGCTTTCGGATCGGAGTCAAAACAGGTTTTGCTGCACTATCAACACACGTTGAAGGGAATTTCCATAGATAGGGCAAAGTCCTGCCTCGTTGTTTGAGACCTGAATTGGGATGGGAACACAGAAACACGCTGCTGCTGCTGCCTGACACTGCAGCCGACCACATAAAAAAAATAAAAATCAATGCGAGCAATGACTCATTTCTGAATTGCCTGTTTGGTTCAGAAATCACTGATTACTCCTTCTACAACAAGGTATTATGGACTATTAGCAAGAATGTTTCTGACAGGTTTACAAGGCTTCAAGAGAGCTGATAGCACATGGTGTTACTGCTCTGTGAAGAGCTCCCCATTTTTCATTTTCCCCTCGTATTCCGGGACTATTTGAATTATGCCTCCTTCCACTGCTGACATGTTTTTGAAGACATTAAAGGCAGCTCCAAGGAGCAGAAGGGAGGCTGGATTTGCACTGCTCCAAACCCTTATCAGGCTGATCTCAGAGGTCAAACTCAAATATTTCTCATCCCCCCAGGCCACTCACACCCAGCTGTACTTGCAGAACTTGGGTGGGTGAATAAACAGCAGCTGCAACAACACAGTGACATGGGAAGGGTGTCAGGGTGCTGCTTCTCATGATGTTCTAATGAGATGGAATTTAAAATACACCTGAGGTAAAAGTAGACCTGAAAATGTTTGTGCCAGGAGCATTTGAGGAAATTGCAGCTAATTACAGATTACAATAGGTAGATAAATGGGAATGAGATGCTAAGCTGAGCTGCCTTGGCAGTTTTCCCCATTTCCATGGAAAGCTGGATCGCTCCTGGCACACAATAACCTGCAGAGTGGAAACACAAATCAGGGAGAGAGGAAGAAAAAGCATGGACCACACTTGGGTTGGCATCCACTGGAACTTCTCTGTGCAGTTACAAAAATTCTGTCTGAAAACTTATTTCACCAAGATGAAAACTCACAAAATCCCCCCAAACCTGATGAATCACCTGCTTTTCAAATGCAAAGATTGCTAAGATATCTTATTTTGCTGTAAGAATGGAAACATCTGGCTATCACATGCTCATATTTAAATTTCTGCTGACAAATACATGTTGAGTGCCTGGTTGTTACCAACTCTCATTTTAGGATATTGTTGGACAAGTTTTCTGTTAACAGGTGATTGAGTATCAACTGAAGACTAAAACCAGATATTTATTTTTCCAGAGAAATTGCATTTTTAGCAAATATTCTCTTCCAGCTAAATCAAACTGCATATTTACAGGTTGAGTTTTCCAAGTCCAGCATCTTCCAAGGATAGAAGCTGAAATGATTCACTCTACCCAAAAAAAAAAAAAAAAAAAAAAAAAAAAATTATTTCTTTCTGAAGTGTTTTTAAATGCAAAGATTTCATATGGTAAACTAAAAATAAATACATAGGCCTACATTTTTGTTACATCCACACAAAATTTTCTTGTTCCAATTTCTGTCATTCTTAGGGGAGGGAACAGAGCTGATATTCTGGAGGGAGAGGCCTACATTTCTCTAAAGAACTATTTAGGGCAGGATAATATTCAAGCACCCTTTGGAGACAGAAGATCACATCCGCCATAAACAGATTCTGCCTGCTCCCCCCAGAAGGAACCATTTGGCCAAAACCACAGCCATCAAGGCCCTTAATTACTATTTCCAGAAGTTTATTATGCTTGACTGGATTTGGCAAAAAGTTTTCAATCAAGCACAGAAGGACTGAGAAGAAAATCATGCAGGGAGAGCCCTCCATGCCAAATTCCAACCCAGAGCAGATTTTTATAGCTAAGTAGGCCTAACTTACAAATAAATCTATTAAAGGCAGAATTTATATTGGAAACACTGACAAGCTCATCAAGCATCCCTGAGCTGGTGGCCACAGCTGTTAGGAGGTGATGACGTTAATTTAGGGAGAGGATATTGCTTCAAATCTAAAGTGTGATGGATGGGGGCTCTCTAATGCAGCAGCTCCTCGTGGTGCCAGGGCTGGGCAGAAATACAGCTGCTGGTAAATGCATTTATAGGGGGGTTGCTGGCTATAAGATCCAATTTCAGCTAATCAAAGGTAATAAAATAGTAATAGTGCTGTTCCACTATAGAGCATGACAGCAGCAGCTACTGCTCATCTATTAAATACTGGAGCTGAGAGCTTCAGGCCCCAACTACTTTAATATCCATTAGGGAGAAGCCTGGTGTTTCCACCCTGCTCCCTCCTCTCCTCCTGTAGGATAGCAACTTCTTTAGATTCCCCAGCTTTCAGCATCCCACTGTACAATTAAACCACGTTAAGCACTGATCTCCTTCTCACTGACCATTTCTCTAACTGCAGGGTCCACAAAGAGGGCTGGAATTTGGGGCAGTTTAAAAGTCAAAAAGCTTTGTACACCCAAACCTTAACTCAACACAATTCTTATGTCCCAGAGACCAATACCTGCAGCAAAAATTAAAAATATAGCTGGCAGGCTGGGGTGTGAACAAGACACCAGCAGCCTGCCATGTTGTTTCCTTATTATTATTAGGAAAACCACACAAAAATCAGGGCATTGCCTCACCGTGACACCCGGAACACAGAGGGAGCCTGAGCATCTCTCAGGGCTGTCACTGTCAGGAGACTTGGCTAACTTGGGCCACACTTCTCTTCCTTGGCTTCTACCAATAAATAACCTCATTATTTAAATGCTGCAAATATTCCTGAACCACAGGTCAATAACTTCTTCAATCCATAAAGATGCCAAAGATTTTATTCACAGACAGTGCAAAACAGCTGAAATACTAACATGATCTAAAGGTCACTTGGCAGCCTGACCCAAGATTAAACTAAAGCTCTGGTTTGGAGCTAGTAAAGAGAAACTCATTCAGCTGTCAGTATTGCATGTAAATGGAAATATTTCCTAGGCCAGAAATGCCATTATCCTCCGCCAACCAACTGAGAAAGCAGCCAGAGCTGCCTTTCATTCCTATCCAGCAGATTTGGAGATTTCTCTTTAACACAACTGCCCCTCAGAAGAACAAGTGTGTGGAGATTAAGTGTCCCTTCTGATATGATTGAAAACCAAATTTGGGTAAACTCTTCCATGTTATTATCTATCCTCATTAAAATCTCTCAGAAATTTTTCACTCAGCCATTTATAAAGTGCCTTTTTTTTTTTCCACATTAATATGCACATATTTCCCTCCATCCATTTAAGAGCGTGATAAACAAGCTGTGCTTCTCACTGATGAAGAACTGAACACTGGCTGCAAACATCAATTATTTGAAATTCATAAATCACTGTGAGCATAACTGCTTCTCCCCTTCCAGCCCCTCACCCTCACCTCTGCTGTCACTCAGGAGGCAGAAACCAGCCAGGAGTGTCCTAAGTGGCACTTTGAGCTCATTTCCTCAGTCCAGAGGAGTTGGGAGAGAGAATTTCTTGTCAAAATAGATTTTCTCACTACTTACAAGGATATTAAACCTGAAGATTGAGGTCTTCATGTAGTATAAGTTTTAACTCCTTTTTCAATACTAGGCAATTTGAACACGAAGGTGTTCTCAAAGTATGTAAAGCTGTAAATAGTATTGCATTTGTTTAAAAGAATAGGATCTTCATATTGATGTCCCTGTATGATGAGGAATGAGAAGAGGACAAGGAACTGTGCATCTCTATCAGAAAAGCACTTACACCAGTGATATCACATTGGGTAGACAATAAAATTTTAAGTCTGTAGTCCTCAGACCACGTGTATTGTGTTAATAAAAATTACCAAGAATATTCCCAGGATCAACACTCCCAACCCAGGTCCTCTTCCTGAACCAGCCAGAGGCTCCCACACATCTTTTCCTCCTTTCCATCTCACACTTAGTAGCTGAATTTTCCATGGCATAAATCCTGAAAAATAACATCATCACACCCACGGATGTGGCAGCAAAACCACTCTCTGATCCTACATCAAGAAAAATTTGATCAGAAAAACCTTAACCTAAGTCACAAGCACCACGAGCCTGTGCCTTTGGCTTCATGAATTCCTGGTGCTTTTGCCAAAAAGAAAACATTTTCCAGGTTCCTGGAATTTGTCATGGAATCCCAGAATGGTCTGGGTTGGAAGGCACCTTAAAGCTCATCCAGTGCCATGCCAGGGACATTTTGCACTGTCCCAGATTGTTCCAAGCCCATCCAACCTTGCCTTGGACACTTCCAGGGACCCAGGGGCAGCCACAGCTGCTCTGGGAAACTCAAGTGCCTCACTACCCCATTAGCAAAGAATTTCTTCCCAAAATCCAATTTAACTCTACCCACCTTTGCCCTCTCACTCCATGCCCTTGTGCAAAGTCAGTGTTTTACTTCAGTCCATATTAAATGAGTTCAGCTTCTCCTGACCTTTCACTTTAAAAAAAGCATCACACTCACAGTGAACACAATTAAAGCCAACTGATATTCCCAATTCCCTTTGGAAAAGGCCACTGGCAGCACAGGGCTGCTCTGGAGAGACCTTGATCCACAACCTCTGACACAGGACTAATCATTTCACCCCCTGACAGAGCCACAGCTTGGCTGGGACCAAAACAAATGGTCAGAAGACAAATTTTATAGAAAACAGATCTGCAATGCAACAGTTCAGCTGATGCAGATAAAACCCTTTAGAGTGGTTTATATGTGCACATTCCTTTCAGCACATTGATGAAAAAGCTTTCAGATCTGTTCCTAAAGCAGATCTGGATTCATAGCAGCAATTAAAATTGGGCTACAGCAAGACAGAATAACAAAACTTAACACATTTGGCCTCTGAGTATCTGTTTCTATCCCAGCCTCTTCCCCAATTCACTCATCATTCCAAAACAGGGAAAAATTAATTTATTTCCCATAAAGACAAGCAGAGTGGCTCAGTCCATGCTGCTTTGGGAAGGCTGGATCAAAGTCATGCATTTATTTCCACAAATCCTTACACAGCCTCCATTTTCCAATTATTATCATCTCCATGAGTGGAGGTATCAGGGTACGGTACCAGCAATAACCTAAATAAGGAGCATTAATATAAAGAAGCCAAATGAAGAGAGCACATCATCCTAATAACACACAAAAACCTCAGTGTCAAAAGATAAACAAAATTAATTTCATTTAGTGCAAATTAAAGTTAAAATATTATTCATAAAATTTAAATATTATTCATTTAAATATTATTCAGGCTACATGTATTTTGATTGATACCTGCAAAACTAGAATAAATATTCAGCAAGCTATACTTAAAAAAATAATTCCCACATAAATTATGCATCAAAGATTTTTGCTGCATTTTCTGAATTTTCTCAAACCTACAAAACAAAATCCCCAAAACCACACCAGTATCCAAACCCTCAAAAGACCAGACAATATGTTTCTTGCCTGTTCTCTATTTATTCTGGCCAAACCATTAGATGCTGCCAGTGCTTTCCACACTGTTACTCCAACAGGAGTTTAACCCCAAGAGCAGCATCAAACCTTTACCCCTGGGAGATAGGGAAGACACAAAATAAGTGCAAATAAGTCAAGAAAACATTTGTAAAACACACAGACCCCTTTGGGTGCAGATCCATGAAAACACTCACCACTCCTACTCAAGGAGTGACTCTTGGGTACTCAGCAGTCCTTCAAGATATTTTAAATTACTTTATTGGGGCTGTAGAGCACTAAAAGGGTTTAAAGGCTCTGGGCAGCCTCTCCTGGTTCCTCCCCAGCCCCATTTCAGTTGTGAGTGCTCAGCCTTGTCCTGAGCCACACCTGGACACTCACCTGTGCCTGGTCCTGTTGTTGATTTTGTCCCCAGCCCTGGCTCTGCTGTCCCAGCTGAACCTTCCCTTTGTCCCTGCCTGGTGACCAGGGGACGTGGCTGACCCTGGTTCTCATCACTGGGCCTGTTCTTGCCTCGAATCCTTGCTGGGCTGCCCAATCACTTTGATTTTTGACTTTTGGTTTCCCCAGGAATGTCCTTTATGAGCCACAGGGCTGCCGTCCTGCCACGGTGCCTGTTCCTTGCAGGAGCAGCCAGCCCTCCCAGCTCCCTGACACCTCTGCTATAAATTTTCATTTGCTTTCAAGCTGCCAGAAATCAGAACAAACAGAAACCTTGGAAGAGCCGTACAAAAATCCCTGTCTAGATGCACATCTCCTCCCCAGCCCTCCATCCCCACGGCACTCTGATATATGGCTCTGGCAGCCTCCTTTGCTGTATCACCATGTACCAGTAAATGAATTCTCTGCTGCTCCTCTGTCAATGTTTCCTAATGAGAGCTTTGTTTGAGTTTCTCTTTTCAAGTATGTGCAGAATAATGGATAGACTACAGTGAAATATGTCCCTCGTGCTCTTTGATGGAAATCATAAACTCTGACTGCAGAGCTCCAGTGATTTACAACCCTTCCAAAATGCAAAGCAGAATTTATTCTGTGCCAGCCTGCTGCAACTCTCATTTGTTTTTACCTTTAAAATGCAATGTGTGGATTCATACACCTTTTATATCAGTGAAATATATATGTAAGCATTTCACCTGGCCGTGCAATTATGCAAAAGGCAATGTTAATCATTTATCTGTGCCATTCACACCAGCTTAAGGAAAGCTCTACTTCCTTAAGTAGGAAAATTAATAATTTTGGATCTGAGGAGCACTGGTTTTAAGTCTTTAAAAGGATTTATTTCTTACAACATCATGAAAGCATGTTCATCTAAAGTAATCATGGGCGAAAGCTAAGCTTCAAGAATAAAGTTCGTATTTTTTGACAAACATCTAATGAACATACATAAATTAGATTCTCCAAGTTCCTGAGTAGGAGCATGATTTGCTGTCGAGTAGACCCACAGAAGAACTTTAGGAGGATTCATATTATTACAACTGGACACTCAAGAACATAAAATAATCAACAGAACCTTTAGCAAATGAAAACCCATGAGTTTTTCAATATTTTCAGCCTGCACAAACTTCCCAAGGTCACATTTCATATAAAAATTAGTTCCTTGATAGATATGATTATGTTATTTCTCTTGCAAACTAACCAGCACAGGTGTCTGTAAAAGAACACCATTAAAGATCAAGCCCCTAAATGTATCTTTACCATAATTTATGTTATTTATCTTGCTCTACCAAGCCCACTCTATGGAATTTAAAAGTCAGATGAGGGCACTTCTCATCCCTAAATATTTTTTAGTCTAATTGAACATGAAGAGGAAGGGAACTGAAGAATTAAGAGAGGAAGGTAAAGAAGGCAAAAAGGAAAATTGAAGCAGGAAGATGTAAGCTACCCAAATAAAACATTTGAATAGATTGGTCCAGCTCTGAAAATTCAGGATATTGTTATGATTTTGGTAGGCTCCTACTCATCAAAAACTGATGTGCAGGTGTTAGCAGAACAGAGCCTGGAATTAACATTTGAGCAGCTGACACAAACAAGAGTTATTGAAGTCCTGCATGCATTCCACAAGGAGAGGTTTTACCAAGGATCTGGCAGAAATAATGCTGAGGAATACCTTCCATGAATCCATGTAACACTAACCAACTGCTTTGCAGGCTTAAATAACAGTCAGGCAATAATAAAATCTGAGTACACAGCAGAATGGGCTCACCTGCCACGCCATGCTTGACTTTGAATCCACTTTTTGCACAGGTGTGCAAGGCAAAGCCACACTTCATGCTGGGACCATGTGTGTGAACATGCCAATGTGCAAGGAAAAAGAAATCAAGTATGAAAGCAATGAAAATTAAAGAAAGGAAATGAAATTAAGTTCTGTTACTAACTTCTTCAGTCTCAGTGTGTTCCTGCATTTGATGAAGTGACTCTGTGTTTATTTACCTGAAACCTCAATAATGAGTGTTTGAGATATTCAGTGTCCTAAGTTTATTAGCACATGCAGAAAAGAGTAATCTTATCTAATTCAACACATTTTTTTTTCATTATTAAAGTGAAAGGAAATTTTGGACAGTTGTGTTTTATCCTAAGAATTGCTGGAAGCCAACATCAAATCTCCAATGCCATTGGAAGGATGGAAAACATCACAAAACCCATTTGTATTCAAACATAAAAATAACCCTTCCAAAGCCCACTTCCTCTCCAGAGGTGTTTATTAAATGTAGAAAAGAGAGCTCAGTGGGTTATCCTTTACCCCAGAATCATCTTTCTCCCTATCCAAACACTTCCAAGGGGATCTGCTGGGCAGTTCATCACATCCCTGGTTACTCTGTTCTTCACCCAGCAGATCCAAACACGAGGTTTTCCTGAAAGCCACGGCTGTCAAAGCCTGCACAAAACATCCTGAGTTTTGCTCCCTTCCTACAACTTTTATTGCATTTCAAAGTTTGTACCTCCCAGTGTTCATCAGCCTGGTTTTCCTCTTGACAGCATGTCACACAGAGCCTTGTCTTCATGCCTGGATCACCCACTGCCCTCCTCAGGCTGGGGTGATTTATCCTCATCACACAAATAAGAAATAAGGCATGGAAAACAGAGATTTCTGCTTAAAATTCTGCGAGTCAGTCCTTAGGAGCAGAGCTACTCTACTTGCTTGCTCTACCTTTTATTAATAAAATAAACATTTTCTGTGTTCATGCTAATTTATACACAGGTCTCCCAAAACGATGTGCTAGGATTTCTAAAATATTAAAGCACTGCAAATATTCAGAGCAAATTTCATCTTCTGTATGGTATTTTTGATGGTGGAACAGCAGACTGTGATATGAAGTGACTTATGACTCAGATAAAAGTCGTTTGTTTGTAGTTCTTGGTTTTCTCCAACAGAAACAAGTCATTTATGACTATTAACAAAGGGTGGATAATGCAGTCAATCAGATTGAGCCTTCAGGCTTCTGAAAACTGTTTAAGTTTACAGCTGCTTTTGTTGATTTGTTGAGAAACCATAGGAGCTGGGAAAAAAAATAAAGAAACCAAAAACTATCCCAGCACTGAAAATAAGATCCCAGTTTGGTTATCATTTTAGTAGATTAATGTTGCTTGTGGCATTTCTGTCTCTTCTACACTTTATAGATTATGAAATCTTGTTTCTTATGGCAACCACAGCCAATGATGTTGAATCATTATTCACACTTCAGTGCAATCCAATGGGGGTTTTTAGCTGGGTTTTTAAATGGGTTTTAATTTACTTGATTTCATGCAGAACATCGGTTCAGCCAGCACGGGGTAAATTTTGAAGGTGGTGAGTAGGAGGTACAGTGCAAGCAAAAATCCTGTTATTTGTTAATAGGATTTGTCTGCATCCCTGTGTTTATGACTTGGGAAATGCAGGGCTGTGCCTCATTTGCAGGATAATCCCATTGGCAAGAGCAGCAGCTCCAAACAGACCTGAGTGTGTGCCTGCTCCTCACATGGCCTGGGGTGGAATGATGCCTCAGGTTTAGTTTTTATATTTTTCACATTCTGTGCTGCTTTAGTGTGTGGGTCTGGGATTTCTATCAGGGGATGCTGAGCTCTCTGCACAGAGCAGGGACACAAAACAATTCCTGCTCCAGCTGGGCACCAAGGACAAATGACCCAAATCTCAGCCCAGGAGCACAAACACCGTGGGCTGGAGAGAGAAAAACAAGCAGGGTGGGACTGCCTGGGCTGAAGCTGGAATGGGACAATGAACTCCAAGGTGCCAATGGAGCAGAACTGATCCCAGGGAGAGCCCCCGGGAGCGCTCGTGCATTTTGGGGCCATTTTGGTTCATTTGGGTGCAGCCCTGGCTGGGCTCTGGTGCTGCCCAAGGTGCATCCATTGAGGCTTTTTTAATAAATCCCTGCTTTATTCCGTAACTCTGCCCAGCCTCTGCTCTAGGGCAGCCTGCACAGGGCATCAGGAACAGCTCTGAGCAGGACACGACCTTGGGATTAAACTTCCAATGAAGTACCAAGGACTCCCATTCCTTGATTTACTCTGGTGCCCCTCATCACTCTGCTCGTTATCAGTGAATTCCTCAGCTTTAGAGGCAAAGGAGTGGCTACAAAGCTCCCTTTAAAGGGTGATTTTCTAATTATTCCAACCATGCTCTTACTAGTCTGGGTGTGTGTGACAAAATGTGAAGAGCTCCAACAAAACAAAAGTATTTTCCACAATCTAGCACCTAAATAAGTGCCAAAGAGGACATCACAAATCATAAACAGAGAACATTCCCAAAAGGAACTTTTCTCCCACTGGTGGAACTTCCACTGATCATTGTGGCTCAGTTAATTTTTTTTTTTTTTTGCCATTTTCAACACCCTCCCTCTTATAGATGTTGAGCAAGCAAATAGTTGTTTTCCAGGACCACTCCCCTCAAAAAGCACATTGATGATGCTTTAGCTCCTTCCTTGCACTCCTACCTCTCTAAAAAGGAAATTAGGCAAAAATTTTGATGGAGGAGGAAAAAAACTGCCAAAGGTGATATTCATATGGGCAGAGGAAACGGGGTGTAAATCACAAAAGGAAAGGAAAACTTAACAAAAAACCCCAAACCCCTAAAATCAAACCACTACCTCTGAAATTTTCATGACTTAATGTGCACGAGGGAAGGGCCTCATCTGCAAATAACAATTTTTTTTTCTTTCAACAGTGGGATATTATTTGTAGTGAGAGCACCATCATACTGAAATCATGCTGACAGCCAGGTTCTTTAAATCAAATCCCAGCGCTGTGGTCTGGGAGTGGGAATTGTGCAATAATTGGCATTTTTGGCTCGCTCTGAATTCTTCAGATTCAGACTAAAAGATCTTTCTTCTGTCTTTCCTGTCCTTGCATATAATTAAATATTATAGAAAAAGAACAAGTCCATTCCTCCTCAGGGTCATAGAAAAGGGTGACTTTATATTAAACTGAAATTCACAGGTTTAAATAGTTTCTAGTATTTTTCTCCTGCCTGGTATGACACTGAGTTTTTTTCTAATTAAAAGAAAATATGTATCTTTGCAGTATTTAATTCCAATTCTTTTCCCATCTTGCTGCATTCTTGAAAGAGGAAATCATGTCAGACCTTGGTGCCGTACCGCCAAAGAAAGAAAAAAAAATCATATTTAAATCAAGTTAATGACTCACTCTTCCCATTTTGTGCATTTTCTTCCATTACACTTGGTCCATTGGTTCATCCATTTTTAAAAGGTTTAATTTCCTGCTGGATCATTGACTGAATTTGTAACAGGTTCTCCTTGCATTGTGAGCTCATGAGGCAAGCAGCATTCTGTTTGCAAGCACACAGGAGTGTGTGCACTAAAGGCAGGAGCTTTTCTTATTGAAGACCTGCTGGTAAATCATTTCCACACATGAATAAAATGAAATAATTATTGCTTTGGATGTGAAGCTATATCAAGGCCCTTCATAACACCTCTCCTTCCTCCTCACAGGTACTTCCCCTGTGGTACCAGAGCGTTCCCAGCCGAGGTGGGTGTGCAGAAAATACAGCTAACTTCAGATAAAAGTGATGGAAGTGTTTCTGGTGGCTGTTCAGAGCCCCTGCCACCTGCTGCTCTGAAGTGACAGATTCGAGATGCCACCACAGGGTGGGCTGGGCCTTCGAGGGGAATTGGTGCTAATTTCTCCTTTCTGTTCTCCGTTGTCACACAACTCCTCTCCATCTCAAGCTAATAATGCATTTCAGAGATGATGTCATGCCTGAGCTTCTGGTGGTTTGAAACACAGAATAACCTGAGCTGGGAAGGACCCACAAGGATCATCAATCAGCTCCTGTCCCTGCCCAGAGACCCCAAAAATCCCATCCTATCCCCAAGAGTGATTCCAGTGCTCTGGCAGCCTCTGTGCCCATTCCCTGGGGAGCCTGGGCAGTGCCAGCACCCTCTGGGGATGAACCTTTCCCAAAAATCCATCCTAAACCTCCCCTGGTACAGCTTCAGCCACTCCCTGGGTCCTGTCCTTCACACCAGGGACAACAGATCAGTCTCTGCCCCCTGCTTCCCTTCATAGATTTCACTGGCTTAAGAACTCCAGATATTCTGGGGGACAAGGTCTGATTTTCAAGGCCACAGAAATAAGGTTATGAGACATTCTTTGTGATGCCAAGAGGTAGCAGAATATAAACTTGAGTAACACAACCCAGCAGCTGTGGGGTTTATACACATTAAAAGATCTACATTGTTTTGGCAGCTCACAGGCTATTCCTGACCCAGGTAACTCTTCATTAGGATTTTAGAAAATGAGATTTTGGGTTTCCACAGCACTCAGGGTGTGCCAGGCACCAATGCTGTTTTTCTTTTTCACCTTGTGTAGGATTTCTTTTGGGTTTCACTTACATCAGCCATACTTGCCCTGAAATTATTATTTCATATATGCAACTATAATGAGTATCTTGATAAAAATTTGGGTTTTTACCCAGCTGTTGCCAGTGCCCTGAGCAAGGGTCTCCCAGAGCTGATGGAGCAGGAGATGGAGCAGATCTGCAGTGAGAACCACCCTTATTTTAAGGAGAAGCTGAATCATAAAAAATGACAATAATTATTAATAATTAACAGAGGAAAAGGGAGAGGAGGAGACAAGTTTTATTGTTGGATCACTGCCTCTATCCTAGCAGGATTTAAAATGATGAAGGCAGCCAAGGCTGCAGCCAGGTTGTATTTCTTCCCTCAATGGCTAAAATCACAAGCAGAAGGACTGCAAATATTGAGGAAGATTCATAGTTATGCTCATATTTGCATAATATTTTTCATACTCTCATTCCTGGCTCTCTTGAAACCTGAATTGTTTTCCATGGCACTTGGGAAAGGAAAGGGAATACATTATAAACACTTTTACAAATATTTTTTTAATTTAACACTGAGTCAAATATTCATCCTTTTCGTTGAACACAGACTGCAAAAGGGTGATAAAGATATTTGTTTAAAGTCTAATATTCCTGCAGTGTGAGAACCTTGACTCCGTGCTCTTCATTAGGTGACTTTAAACAAAACACTGAGCAACTGCAGAGAAAAGATACTCAGAGCAGAACTCAGGGAAAAGGCAGAAAAAATTTTGAAAACAGGCTTTAAAAATGTAAACACATATTTAACACTGAGGAGAAAATAAGAATGACAGTCATGCCCTGTATTAGTCACAAATCCTTAAAGCTACTCAAAATTATGGGCACAAAAGACAAAAGTATGTGACTGTGACTCATAGATTTGAGAAATTAAAGTAAACAGATTAATATTTTCTTGCATTCTCCATATTTTAAGGACTTTGAGAATTTAACATAACATTTTTAATGCCAAAGTCCAGCTAAAAATACCATTTTAATGTAAAACTCCTTCTTCTTTAAATTTATAAATTATCTGCTTAATTTCACAGGTGATGTTTGGTTTCCAAAGAGCTGGAACAACTTTCACATTGAGTCTTCCTTCTTGCCTTTAAAATATTATTTTAGAATCTGAATATTTTAAAAAGAAACTTTTGCCACCAGCAGGTTATTTTATCACATTATGAATACAAAAGCTGATTTTTAAGAAAAACTTCAGTTATTTTTTTTCACCCTATGTAAGATTTCTTTTGGAATTCCCTTACATCAGCCATACTTCCCCTGAAATTATAATTTAATATATGCAACTATAATGAGTGTCTTCATAAAAATCTGGGGTTTTACCCAACTTCAGCCAAGGAAAAAATGTTAACTTTCCTGGGTTTTAAAGAAATGTTAAATTTCTCTGCTGTCATAATGAACACTGTGAATTTGGTTGTTTCTTGCAGCTTAAATCAGCCTTTTTCCTCCTTTGAAGCTTCAAGGCAGGAGTTGTGACGTTGGAAAAGTTGGTGAAATTTGCCATGTAGGTGCAGTGCAATCAAAAGAATTTATCCATTCACCTCTTATGCTCCAAGGAAGGTTCCCAGTAGAGCTGGAGCTCTTCCAAGGACAACCATGACCAACCACCACTCAATTTTTCCTTGTGTTTCTTACTACCTTTAGCTCCATTGGTTCACTTTTCCAGCATTGGAGTTGTCTCCTGCACTCACTGAAATTAACAGCAAAAATTTTAATTTATTAATTTAATGCTTAATATTTAATTAATGAGACATTACAGGACATATTTTATTCTACCAAAAAAAAAAAAAAAAAAAAAAACCAAAAAACAAAGAAAACAACAAAAAAAAACCAAACAAAAAAAAATTTAAAAAACCCCGCCTCTTTTTGAGCTTCACCTGGAAAATCTGACAAATATTTACAGGTTTCCCAAGTCCTTGAGATATGAGAAATGTGGGAATGACAGTCAGACATCAACATATCTCCCCTTTGCCTCCATTTTCCATTAACAGGACATGCTGGCTAGGAGAAATTCCCCACTGAAGGAGTGGTCAGAAATTGGAACAGACTGGCCAGGAAATGATGGAATCTCCATCCCTGGAAGTGCCAAAGAACTTTGGTGTGGATGTGGCACTTCAGGACAAGGTTTAGTGGTGGACTCAGAGTTACCTTCCAGGACCTTTCCTTTTCCTTGGCTGATGGCGCAGCCTCGTTCATTCAGCTCCTTCTTTCCCTCAGGTGCTGCTGCTGTTCAGGATTTCCACAAAATTCCCCTCACACTGATATGGAATAGCTGAGAAATGCAGGTTCCTACAGGTGGTGAAATTCCCTTTTATTTTGGAGCTTTATAAGCTCAGTGCATTAAGTCCTGCTACAGCCACATTTGGATGACTTTAAATGGATTTAAGACAAGGGATATTTATTGCACTTCTTTACATAGACTTGGATTTAACCTTTAGGTGGATACTGGATTTAATGCTTTTTATCCTGAATTTAACCCTTTTCTATCCTGATTTTCAGAACTCAGAGTTCCTAGGGTGGAAAGTTTGTAGGCAGAGCAGATGATGCTGTGTTTTTCTTCAAGGACAATAAAAAAAAAATAAAGTTGCAGTCAGATCTGAACTCCTGAAGTGAAATGGAGATTGTGGAACCTCCCTGTCCCAGGGCAGAGCTGCTCCCTGAGGAGCTCTCAGGAATGCTCTGGGCTCTGAGGATAATAAAGGATAATCCTGCAGGGAAAAAAACCTCACAGCATTTCAAAGAAAAAGAATAATTTCACCCTGAGTACAAAGCAGAGGAAGACAAATGCAAAAGATATTTCAGGGAGGAGTGGAAAAGCTGTGTTCATTGGAAGATTTGGAGATTTAGGTTGGATATTGGGAGGGAATTGTTCTCTGTGAAGAATTCCCTGATACCCAGAGCTGCTGGGGCTGCCCCTGGATCCCTGGAAATGTCCAAGGCCAGGTTGGAGCAGCCTGGGACAGTGGGAGGTGTCCCTACCCTGGCAGGGCGGCACTGGATGGGATTTAATGTCCCTCCCCACCCAAACCATTTTGGCATTCTATGACTTTATGAAAATTTCTGAGCAAAAAATTGTTGTCTTCTGAAAGTAAGAGGAAGCTTATGCCAAATAAATAGAAATTATTTGATTTACTTGCACATATAAATGGGTGCTACAAGGTTTTCCTGTGAGGTTTTCCTGAGCTACATGCAGGAATCAGGATTAGTAAAATATGCCTTTTTTTAATTTTTTTTTTTTTTTTTGTGTGTGTGCTTCCCTCAGTGCTGCAGTAAAGTGCCACTTGTGGTTTTGATTTCTGGAACATGGAGACCAAGCTTTCTTTCAGTCAATATTTTTCTAAACTTCTCCCCCAGCTTTGGCACAAAGGATTGCATGAAAACCCAACAAGACTTCATAAATTTGGTCCCAGTTCTATTATATGAAATAAGGATTACAGAATAGGTAATTTTCCATTATCCAGAAATCATGCTGACAGATATTTAGGAGAATGGAGATTTTCATGCATAACTCGCCCTGAGTTAATATATCTTGAGGCAGTTTTAAGCCCCTGGTGATTCACTGTGCACACCTGGCTCATTGATTTGTCCTTACTGTGCCCCCATGAAGCTCATACATCACTGGGGAAAAAAATTCAGAGCTCTACATTCAGGAAAACTGGGAAAAAAATATGGATTTCCAAACCTAGAAGCACATATGAAATTTTTGTTTGAAAATCAAAGTCCTGTAAATATAACTAAGCAATCAATAAATAAAAGGGTTTGGGATTTTTTTTTTTTCTTTTTTTTCAGATACAAGATGGTGCAAAAACTTTTGCAATTACCCAGCTGCAAAAACTCCTGACAAGTTAAATGGAGATCAATCAGAATCAATCAGGGTTTTATGAGAAATTAGATGTAAACTCAGCCTCCCTTTATCTGCCTCAATTTGAAACATTTCATGTGGAATTTGAGCTTTGCAAGAACAGAAAGAGTAAAAATTGTAGGAATAGTCTGGTTTCTGTTTATCATTCCTGAAAAGACAAGGGTCACTTGAACAGGTTTCAGTTTTTGGTTATTAAATCACAAAACACCAATAATTGCATTGAAATATATCTCCAAAAGCTGAAGACAGTTTCTAAAAACCAAAATTCCATACAGACAATTAACTAAGTAAATGAAAAGAAACCTGTAAATATTTGTCAGATTTTCCAGGTGAAGTTCAAAAACAGGGTTTGGGGTTTTTTTTTGGTTTGGTTTTTTGGGGGGTTTTTGATTTACTTTTGTTTGTTTGGTTGTTTGGTTGGTTGGGTTTTTTTTTGGTAGAAAGATATATTCTGGAATATCTCATTAATTAAATATTAAGCTTTAAATGAAGAAATTAAAATTTTGCTCTTAATTTTAGTGATTCCTCCTATAAATTCTGCACATGCTCATGGCTTGGGAAACTCTTCAGCAGTACAAAGGATGCTGATATTGAACCAGCTGTTAAATTTGAAAGGAAGAAGAATTTCTTCTTTTATGAGGTCAGAGAAAAAGCTTGTCTTATTTCCTTGAGTCTTTTTGAAATCATAGCAAAAGGAAAAACCTTCAGAAGTATTTGTGCTTTTGGAAGCAAAGTTTGTTTAGTCCTGTATAATTTCCACTAAATTAGATCTTTCTCAGGATCAATTAATCCTAGAGAGAAAGCAGATAAGAGAAAGGCAGTTTACTGAAACTTGGTACCTCAACTTTTTTCCATCATCTCTACCTTTGGGTTGGTTATTTGGGTTTTTTCTTTCACTTAGTTGAGGCTGAAGATGGGTTTTGGTTGAGTTTTTTTTCTGCAGTGCAAAACTTTTGCCTGTGAAATTTAATTTAAGAACAAAACTCTACTTAAGTACTCTCTATCAAAAAACAAAACCTATGATTATTTATTTTACTCAAACCATGCTGGAGGGAGGATTGGTTGTGGGAGAGATAAAGAAAACTGCCCAATGAACAGAAGAAAACTGCCCCAACTCTAACAGGTGGAAATAGAATAAACCCCCAGCCACATTTTGCAACCTAAGACACCTAGGCAAGGCCCTTGGTCCCAAAAAACTTCTCGATTCTCCATCTTCCCAACAGCACCTGAGTCTGAGTCTCTTCCACGCCAGTTTTTACCTTCCCTTTTTACTGAATTTCAGGGTAGCAGCTGGGCCCTGTTTATTTTAGGGATAACCTCATCTGCTGTTTAGCTGAGGGGTAGGAAAAGGAGTGCTGGCTGATGACTTCCTCCTGACACCTCCAGCTGAGGCTGACATTTGTTTTCCAGCTGTTATTGGCTTCTAATTATGCCTGGATATTCAGAGGATCAGCTAATTTGCTCTGCAATTTTTGGAGGCAATTTTTAATTCCCTTTGCTCCGTTCGGAAATCTATGCTAATTTCATGGAATTATTAAATATTCAAACAGGATGGGACTAAGCCTGTTGGGATGCTCTGGAGATTCAGCTCAGGTGTGTCTGTAACACTGCTCTGGCTCGGAAATCCAGACTTCCAAATCCTGCAGGTGGCACAGCCAAAAAAAATGAGGAGCTTTTGCTTCTTTTGTGTTGTCCCACTCACTGCAGTGAACCAGTGGCTCCTTTCTGCTGCTGGGCAAGGGCAGAGAAATAAGAAACCCTGAGCAGGAAATAGACACTAAAACTGGAGTGTGTGGAGAAACTGAGGCTCTTCTGAATTAATGAAATCATGGAAGACACCAGTGTCAGCACCGTGGAAGGAACGAAGGCACAATGCTCCCATTTGTGTTTCAGTTTTCTTTCCATTCTGTGCTAAGAGCAAAAATCTTACCCTTAAAATTCCAGATTCAGTGGTGTATCAGGGATGATTTCACAGGAATAGAGGAAAAGGATGAAGTGATTTTGCAGTGCTTACTGAAAACACTTCCAGTGTTGTTTCCAGAATATTTCCAACAAACACATTCCCAAGTATCCCACAGGGGTATCCCTGTACAGAAATATTCCAGTTATAGATTGGAGTTGTTATTGCACCAGCAAGAATCCAGGGCATTTCAAGCTGTTTGTAACATTTAGCCTTCTGTATATTCCAATATAAATTCTATATATTGTGAAGCTGTTCCTTTTTAAACATCCAGGCGAGTTTGAAATAATCAAGGCTGTTTAACAAAGTGCAAGTAAGACCTGTGCACATCAGCTGAGGTGCCATTAACTGCTTTACAACTTTATTTTTATAGGAAAAGTAAAATCCATCCATATATTCATGTAATTCACAGGAATCCCTTCATTTCCTTTACCATTTCATTCCACTCTGTTCTCTCTCACTCTTTTGTTTAAAGAGTGAAATCTTTTGTAGCTTATAATGAAAGTTTTCTCCTGACCACCCCAATCTTTGTGAGATCCTACAGTGAAAAATCAGTCAAACCAGATGGTTCACTGCTAAGGGAAAAAATTAAATAACTTTTTGACATCCATAAATTTAAGCCAAATTACTGCAGTGGCACTATGAATAAAGCATCCCAATTATTTACTCTTCTTTCCCCACCCCTTCCCTAATGACCTGCCTTAATTAGGTTCTCTGGCTTCATATGAAGATTTTCCATTCTTTTATTCACATTTGGTGAAATACCATTGATGTTTGGAGCAGAAATATTGAATGTAAGGAATACAGAATAATACCAGAACATTAAAAAGAGCACTGCTTCTAGCTGAGCATCCCAACTCCCCCTTTAAATCTGAGTGTTATCCAAGAACTATTTTCCAGAGGCAAATATCAGCTCTAATTTTGTTGGTGAGGACCTTCCAGACTGATGCACTTGCACTATACAAATATTTGGAGTTTTCCTGGTTCCTTTTCTGCTTCAGTCCAGTCAAAGCTTTGAAAGCACCAGAAACTTCCACAGAGTAATGTATTAATTGTCCCCAAAACAGAAATAAACAATTAAAACAAACTCAGTTCTCCATGAGTGAAAGCACCAACCTAATAAAAACTTTTGTAAAACGCTTTTTTTTGAGGAGCTGGCAATAAAGGAGTTTCTGTCTCGGTTGTCCTAAGCTCTGTCCCTGCTGTACTGATTTTAATACCAAAAAAAATGGTTAATTTTAGCAGATTGCTCATGACTTTTAAAGCAAGTTATGGCAGCAATAAAGTGCATCACTGCTTCAAGCTCCTCTCAAGAAAGCAAAAATCCCTGAAAATTTTCCTTATTCCCACTCGGAATGATGAAGACAGAGTGGAAGTAGCTTGCCTCGAGGCAAGTCCCTAAAGCCTGAATGATCTGTTGGGGATTTAGAGAAAATGGAATAGGTTTAAGAGATAATTTGCTGGATTAGAGCAAAAAAAAGGAGCAAAAAAAACCCCCAAACCCCCAACAACAACCAAACAACCCAAACTAACTGAGCTGTTTAATTGTCCCATCTCTCTCTTGTTGCTTCAGTAGTGGACCTGTCACTTTTAAGTCCACCAAGCTCCCACCAAGAAGAGTAAAGACATTTTTTTCCTCTTTTTCCTCCTCAGCAGCAGCTCAACAGAGCCTCAGTATCACAGGAACAATAGGTAAAAGCACTCAAAAATCAGATTTTATTCTCTCCAGTCAGCTTTCCTGTCTGGCAAGGCTTGGATGCACAGAGTGGGATGTCAGCCAGCAGGTGTGATTAAAGTAATAGGATAATTAAAAAGAGCTACATGTGGGCATAAAAATTGGGTTTTTTTCAGGCCGGTTTGACTCGGTAGCAAACAGCTGCTGCACATCTTCTGCTGCTGCTTTCATGACGGAGTTATTTTTGTTTGCCTCAGTTGTCTTTTATTTTAAAGGGGATTTTTATCATGAAAGGAGTGAGTTTATTGTCACAGACATGTCAGGAGGAAGCAGAGCTCTGTCCCCATCCCTGTGGCACGTGGAGGATGAGTGTCAATCTCTGAACCCAGGAGTGAACCCAAGCCAGGCTGATTCCAGAACCCATCCCCAGGTATCTTTAAACCCAGCAGAATAAAACATGACCTGTCAGGCAGGATTTCAATGCTAGAAATGGGAAAAAAAAAAAAAAAAAAAAAAAAAAAAAAAAAAAAGTTGTTAAGCTTCAATAATAAATTTATTGAAAAATAGTTTCAAATTATATGAATTTTAGAAAAAGCATTAAGGGAAATGCTGATAATGAAATATTTTTAAATTATTTATTCTAGACTAGCTCGTATTACCCCTGCCCTAATGAGATAACAATTTTTTAACTCTAGTAATATTATTAAAGAATATCTGATCTCAAAAATTCCTAAGTGTGTTTAAATGGGTATAAATCTTACCCTTAGATCCAATATGACATCTGTACAAGAAATTTACTGTAGAATGTTTTCTTTCCCTTGATATCATTTTTTATAGGTATATTAATTTAATTTTGGATGGGATTTTGCCTTATTCTATTATTTTCTTCCTTACAAACAGGCTGTTTGTGCCTAGATGGTTTATTGTCCCTGAGTAGTGGCAGAATTTATTTCAACATGAAAATTTTAAAAGTGAGGTCTAATTTTAATAATGGCTCCATTAAACCCTCCCATTCTCCAATGGCTTCTTAAGCTTGGGGAGAGTTCTCAAATATCCCAAAATTAAGTAACTCCTCAGCTAATTTCATTTACAAAGACTGAGAAGGGTGGGCACAGGCTCCAGGATGTTCCTGCAATAAATTGAATTATGCAGTTTCTTTTTCACTGTTATTACAGATCCTGACTGAAAAATTACCCAGTGTGTCCATACAGAAAAAAAATCCCATTTTCAGAGCACTGCACACCACCATAAAATGTCCCTTTTATTGACAGGGACTGCAATCTGTCACATCCAAAGGGTACATGGAATAAAAACACTATGGGATTATTGAGGAGTCAAGCCACTGGTAACAACATCATTTGTATAAAAGCCACAATGTCTCCAGCACACTTTATGAAAAATCCAAATTGTGGCATTTTTTGAGGATAAAATCTGTTTAGAAAGAAACAGTGAAAATTACCTTTCTTCCTCTACCAAATTGTAATAATATTTTGGAAATTTATGACCTAAAACCTTTAGTGGAAATATGAAAATAACCACATTTATTTTGCCATTGAAAGTCAAGAGAGGAAAGGACCAACGCAAACAGCAATTGCAGGAGGGTGAGAGACCCAGTGCTGCACAAAAATTAAAGAAAAAAATTGGGGATGGAGCAATAACATTACAGATAAATGCATGTACCCAAAATGAACTTAATATTCTCTTTCCTGTTCTGATTTCCCTTCCACTCCCCCAGACAAAAATAGTTCTGTTCTCAAAGTCAGTTCATTGAGCTAATTTGATTATTTACAAAGAAAGGTCATTAAAATGGTATCCACCATGTTCTACTGACAGAAAAGAGCCACTAAACAGAAATATCTCTCATTGTTTCAGTGGCTTTAAATTCTTCTGCTTAATACCCAGAAATTATTTATTGTTAAATATTTCTGTATTTTTATAAGTAATATAAATGATTGTGCATGTAAAGCATGTTTGAATAGTTCCATTATATTGTCTGTCAGCAAAATATATCCCAAATATTCAAATACATTCCCAAATAAGCAGGAGCTGGAAGCAGCACTCGAGCAGAAACACTGACTTAAATCCAGAGCTCCTCTCTCTAAAAGTCGATCCAAGGGATGGGATTTCATCCTAGATTTGGTGTGCAGGTTGAAAAACATAAATCTCCCAAGAAGAGGTCCTCACTTGCCTGAGCCTGTGCCATGAGCTGGGTCTGGAGAGCCCCAGGAGAGCTCAGTGCCAAAAACTCCCAGCCAAAGCCAAGAGCATCTCTTTTTTACTTCATTGTTTGCTCCAGGGAAACGCCTTCCAGCATCTGGGCATCCCCCTGAACTCCTGCAGTGACTGAACATCATCTAATAATCATCATAGTATTATGATTTCTTTATCTGCTTAGACCAGCAGAGTGTGACGGATCTCCAGGAAAACCTGGAATCTTGCAGCAGGAGCCAGGAACAAAGAATTGCCTCCCATCCTTGCAATCAAAAAGATCCCAGAGCAAACCCAGCAATCACATGATGGCATCACACTGATGCCTTAGGATCTTGATAATTTCCAGTACCATGCAAATAGCAACAGACATGATGATGATTCGTGTGGAAGAAGTTATCAGCTGAACACTACTCCAGAGAAATTCTTCCTAAATATAAGTAACACTATTAAAGGTTATGAACAGTGCTTTTATATTTTCAGTCCCTCTACTACTTTAGTGTAGAACTCTAAAGTTCCACAGCCTGTCAGCTCTGTTCTCCCATTTATTCCGACACAAAAACTCCTCTTCCAGACCTGGCAGTCAAGGACACCTGATGGTCTCAGACCCCAAGAGCTGGAAACAAAAGTGATTTGGTGAGGAGCAAACTGGGGGTAAATTACTTCATTACCTGAAGCTGTAACAGGAGGATTAACCCCTGATATGTAAATGGACCAAATTTATAATTGTCTGAAAAACCGGTGACCACATCTTGGGTGTAGCTTCTGACTGCCCAAGGTGTACCTATCAATGGCTTTAATTTTTATTAAAGGCATTGATAGGAACACCTTGATAGATACATAATTTTTTATTAAAACCCATTTTATTCTCTGTTTAGCCTGTTTTCAGTAGCCCTCCAAGGCATGACACAAACAAGCTGGGAGCTCTTGGCAGGGCTGCTGAGCATCCTGTACATAACCTGCTCGTGCAGAAGGCCCAGAGAAGCCTGGCAGCCTCTGGGGATGGCAAAGAGGGGGTGGGAAGGATGCAGAACAGCTGGGAGGGCTGTGCAGCTCCCCAGGGTGGGCTTCTGGGTCAGCACAGACCCAGGGCTGTGAGCAGCCCCAGCAGAGCAATCCCTCCTGCAAACTGCAAAACAACATCAGGGAAGAACAGCGTGCCCGTGTGTGGGATGGGAAAGAGCAGGGTTGTTCTTTATCTACCAAGGGCAGATTTAATTATATTCTGCAAAGCAAACTTGGGGAAAAATGATACCCAAACCGCTCAGATTTTGCCTGGGAACTTTATTATTTGCTCTTTTATTTGACTTAAGTTGTAGTAAATCAGACCAAAGGAAAGTGAGTAATTACTTTTGCCTTATCCAGTGTATTTCTCTATTACCAATATTTTTGACAGATGGCCCTGTTATACCCAAAGATAGAAAGGAAAGCATAATATGCAGTAGATATCCCAGTAAATGTAATAAGGCATCACTTTCAGGATCTCTAACCATTATTCCAAAATGAAAAACAAAGATTCCTTTATTGATAAAGCCTTCTTTAAAACAAACAAACAAACAAACAAACAAAAAAAGTGTTTGTATTGTTTGTTTCCTCTCTCTCACTTTGCAAACAGTCACTGCAGAGCTCTATTTTTGAGGTGAATTGCCTCAAATTTAGGACTTAGCACCTTTCCCCTTTTTTCCTCCTGATAAACAGGAACTCAGCAACTGAATTCCCCAGGACCAGGGTTTTACCAAACTCCAAAAAAGCAGAGATTACTCTCAAATGTGGATCCTTTGAGGGTGAAAAGGAATCTGAGTGCATCACTAACAGCAAGGAGCCTGATGTCAGCAGGATAAATCTTAGTCCAAGCAAGTGGAATAGGATTTATCTCAGCACAGCAGAGCCTGGAGCCCGGCCAGGTCCTGGACAGGAACCTGCTGAGAAACACCAGGCAAGTGATGGACCTTCCAACCTGCCAAAATCTGTGGCCAGGGCTTCACCTTCCCACAGACGCTGCTACACCAAGAGAAATTTGCCACAAATCCAGCCAGAGCTCCCTCAAAAACAGACAACACAAACAACTTTGTGTTGCAAAGACAACCCCCAGATAACTGTGCCTTGAGTGTATTTTATTTTGAGAATACAGGTGGAAGAGTAAGAGTTCAAAACACATCTCCTTCAAACAACAAATAACAAAGTAAGATATAAGTGCATATGATATAAATATGGAAGTCAAATACCAAGAGTAAGATATGAATGCAAGTGCCATTATTTGTTAGTTGGTATCAAGTGTTGAATGTGGGATAGAGCAGCAGAGGGACATTGCCAACCCCACTGCCTAAAACAGCTAAAGACAAAGGATAAAACAAATACCCTCTTCTAGGCAGGTAGGAGTTGACAGTAAGACATAATTTAGAAATATAATTACAGTCACAATGATGTGATCAGAAAAGAGAGAAGAGATTTAGACTCTTCACTGCGGCTGTAATCCCTGTGCTTAGTGCAGCTTTCTGTGCTCAGCTGAATCTGACACAAAAGTGATGAGAAATCTCTACCAAAACCTCTGCAGAGCTCTGTTCATTACCATACAGAGCTCTGACGTCTTGCAACATGAATGGGATCACAGAAAAACAGGGATTAAAAACTCAGTGCCAGCTCACCTCTAGGCTGTGATCCTTGCCAGCATAAACCCAGTGGAAGCTACATGGAGATATCCACCTGGAATGACAGGAAAAACCTCAAAATGGGCCAGTCTTCCTTCAGCCTCGGTGCCAGTTCTGATCCCATTTACTACTAATATTTGAAGGAAATAAAGGATGCAATGGTGGCATTGATTCCCTTAATTCAAGTGCTGGATACCCTGCTCCATACAGGAGTGGATGTCAGTCCAGGGATATTCCCTGCCTCTTTACCCAAAACCTGCTGAGAGCTGTGAGGAAATTCTGCTTGCCCCAGCCAACACTTCCTTTATTTCTTTTCTTACCCTTTAATTGACTGTTAAAACCACCCAAACACTTCCAGTGTGCTTTCATTTCTTTCTGCCTTCGACTCAACTTTTAGCATTTCCACTGCAGTATCTCCTTGGAGATTATCCCGTTCCAAACCCCTGCCATGAGCAAGGACACCAAGGGCTGACATTTTCCTTGTATTTCAGACACAGCCATAAGTTCTGTTGAAGAATTAATTTGGTACTACTTAAATAAAAACCCATCTCAGCCAAAGAATATTCTTTGTCAGAAAGGACATGGAAAAAGCCCTTTAAAACCCAGCCCATCCAAGGCAGCACCTTTGCAATGTTCGTGACCTCCTTATTTCATTTGCCACAGTTCAATTTTTGGTTTAGCTGCAAGAAGGTGAATGGAAACTTTATCTGCCTGCTAGAACAGCCTCTTCCCAACTGTATTAGCTCTTTAACTAACACATAATCAGAAATTAAGTTCTCACTGCCAGCTGTAGAAATGCAGCTCAGGGAAAAGTGGGAAGTTTTAATTTCCCAGTGCCCCCATTATGCTGCAGCTGTAACAGCCCCGTGGTTTTGTCAAGATCCACAATTTTCTTGTACATTCTTTTTCACATTTGATTCCAGGATGTTGTCACAGCAGTGCATCCAGGAAGAGAATTTAGAGAAAACAATTGCAAGAAATGCTCACTTTTATAGTCCCTACTCTAAAATCTTTGCAGAGAAGATTGCTGAAAAGAAAAAAAAAATATTTATATGTATGTTGGCTTCTCTTTATGCTAATATCATGTATTACTCTGCATTACAAAAAAAAAGAAAGACTGTGTTGCATTTATACTCAAAAGAGTTCCAATAAACATAAAAAATATGGGTGTTTAAAATGACAGCAATTTTTAAAATCTGTTATTTAGAAGGGTAACTTCATAATTTTCATATCTGCAGGAAAAGCTGTTCGGGCAGTTTTAAAAGCTCACTGTAACTGCAATTGTAAACATGTAGCTGCAAAGCATAAAGATGAGTTGCTCATTTACATTTTTATCTGTGTTGTCTTAGAGCCATTAATTGTGGAAATGAAACAGAGAAATATGTATTAAACCCCAGGCTACTAGAAATTAATATACACAGAGAATAGAAATATCTGGAAGTTAGGGATGACCTCCGTGTTTCAGAGAAGGATTAATCAAAGCCCGAGTTATAGTTTCCCATTTACTGCAGAACAGCAGATCCTATTTCATACCAACTCCAGGAGCAGCAGCCCAGCTTCAGCAGCGCTGAGATGATGTGGATAACAACCAAAGCCAGGGCTCGGGGTTCTGGAGCATGAATGGCTGTGCAGGAAAGCCAGGAGGGTGTTTGTTTAATTGCAAGGGGCTTTGATCAGAGGGCTGAGCTCAGATCACCTTCAGCTCCCCCCCAGCCCTGCTGCCATCTGTCAGAACCCAGCACATCCCTCTGGCTGCCCTGGCTGCCCCCAGACCCTGGCAGGGGGCTCAGAGACCCTGGCATGAAGTCAAAAACACCTGTGGCTTTGATTTTAGCCTGTGGAAAAAACTGCCAACTCTGTGTGAGGAATTAAAAGTCACAAGGTTTTGAACAGTGTGATATTTGAACTAACACAGGGGGAAAAAGTAGAATTTTGGGATTTTTAGAATGGGGTTCAAGAGGACAAGATGGAGGGATTTGGGTGTGTCCTGACCTTCTTCTTCATGCCCTCCATGCCTTGGTGTGATGGTGACACTTTTCTGTTGGCTCAAGGTAGAAATTCAGTTAACAGGGTGATGGGAATTGGTAATAAATTGTAAACATAGACACGTAGTTTTGAGTCTATAAGGTGGGAGGCTTGAGAGCAGAATGCCATGACACTTTTCTGTTGGTTTAGGATAGGGACACACTGTCCAACACAGATGTCAGATATTGGTGCATTGTTATAAACAGACTGTAGGTAACTTTTGATATAAAAGGTAAACAGCACCCGAGAGAGCATCCAGCACCCTGGCACTGGGATGGGCTGCCCAGGGAAAGGGTGGAGTCACCATCCCCAGAGGGATTTAACAAAGCCTGGACCTGGCACTCAGTGCCATGGTTTGGCTGATGAGGAGGTGTTAGGTCATGGGTTGGACTTGATGATCTCTAAGATCTTTTCCAGCCTGGTTCATTCTGTGATTCTGAGCTGTCTCAAGGCATCTCGGAGCAGAATTTGCCTCCTGGTTGTGTGTATCCCTGGAAAGAATGTGGGAACTGCAAATGCAATCAGGTAAAACTCTGAGACTCAGAGAATCAGCCACTGAATTCTCCCCAGCCACACAGAGCTGCGCTCCCCGAGGAGCGTAATTTTAATTTAATGTTCTTATGTTAATACCTAGGAAATGTCATGGCATTTAAGCTGCAGGACTGCATTGTAACCAACTTCTTTATCAAATTTAAGGTTCCCTCTCTCAGGGGATGTGGCTCAGATGGGGCAAGCAAGAGGCAAAGAGGGCCAGATGCTCTTGACAATTAAAGCAAAGGCTGCTTTTCTGTGCTGATATGGAAATGCTGGGCTACAGCCTGACTGTTACCAGCAGCCAAATTGGAAAAAATATTGATTGGGGTAAAAAAAAAATACAGCACACAGAACACCTATCTAAATGAATGTGATGCAGTCTTGTATAAATCAATACCCAGTCTTCACAGCTGAGGAGTGAGGAGATCTTTCAGCATGCCTGACATTTTCCCTATCATTTATGAGTCCAAAAATTCTTCCCAAATTCCCATGGAACACTCCAACAACTGCTGAAGTGCAGAAGTTGGAGCACAGTGATCTGTAAGCAAATAGAGCTGCTCATTTGAGCATCTTCATCACTTGCTAACTCCACTGAGGCCTCATCAACAATTCTTTTATATTAGTCATGCAATTATTGTTATTATTATTATTCTTGGGTAGCAGGTGTGTCCTGATTTTACTTTTCAGGACACAGGAAAAGTTTGCATTGCAGAAAATTTACACTCATTAAGAAGTAGAGAAGAAATGGCAAAATAATCTCCTTTTTGCTGCTTGAGAAAAGAGGCTGACTGAGGGAATTAAGAAACTTGCCCAGTAAATCCATTTCCAGCAATTTCTCAATCCTTCTCCTGGTTACATCTTTTTGCTGGAGTCTCAAATCTGACCCAAGACAAAGTTGTAGATGTGAAGGCACAAAGTCAAGGAAATATCCAGAATCCAAGTGAGAGATCAGTTTTCTCTACAAATTTAATTGATACACTTTGAAAATACTACACTCCCTTTTTTTTTCTTCTGATAAGAATTGGAGACACACAAATAACCAAGATCCTAACTGCCCTCAATTTTCAGTAAGATCAGTCTCTTACATTCCTATTACACCTGGCTTGAATTTTTTCCTTTAATCTCCATTTCCATCTCCACCCTCTAAAAATATTGATTCTCAGCTTCTTGTTGATAATTCCAAACTTCTTGCATGTTAAGACCACTTGCAATGACCTGTTACACATCAAACTTAACTTTCAGAATGATCAGAAATTGTGGCTTTGCTTAGAAATATAACTTCTAATATAAACAAAGCTGCAGTGATAAATCATAAGTGTTGAAAAGAAGTATTTTGTTCACAATCCATCACCTGCCCAGCTGTAATTCCCCATATCTCTTCTTATATAAGGACTCAGGTTTCCAAATCACCTTGACTGATGTGAAAGAATTGCCCTTATATGTTACTGTATAAGGAAATATCAGGGAATTTTGCCACTCCACGTGCAACTTAACATCCATTGTTCACTCAGGGATAGTCATAGCTGGAAACAGAGAAAAATATCTTAAAAGCATCTGTTTTCTATCTAAACTCCCTAATTTAATTTACACTATTTCACACAGGTATTGAATAAAACGAGGAAGACAACAGCTCTGTGAGGATATTCAGGATCACCCTCCCCACAGGAAGGGTCTTTGGAAATCTGCTGGGAAGGATCAGAACCCTCAGAGGGATCCCACTGATGCCTTTTGGGCTCCCTAAAAAACAAAATCCAGACAGAATTAAGGGAATAAAAAGCTGTTCTATTTATTGAAGGGCTTTCAGGTACATTTAGGGCAGACAAAGCCCCCCAGGGGCTACACCCAAAAATGGATGATGGGTCAAGGGTTTCACACTTTGATAAGTTTTGGTCCATTTGAATACTGAGGGTGAATCTGCCAATTCCAGCTGCAGCTAATGAAGTCACTGACCCCAGGTTTGCTCCCCCAACTCACTTTTGTTCCCATCTCTCTGGCCTGAGGCACTGAGGCGTCCTTGATTGCCAGGCCTGGAGAGGAATTGTTGTGTCTGCCCCAAATGGGGAAGCAGCAGCTCACACTGTGTGTGGAGTTTGGAGTTACACACTAAAGATCTGCAGGGTTACAGACAGATGGAAAATATCAAAGCTGAAATCCTGAGGCATCACCACGGAGCCACTGCTCCTTTCCTGCAGAGCACTTCTCATTCTGGGCATGCACAGCCCCAGCACAGCAGCTATTTAGGGCTGGAACACCTGTGTGATACCGCTGAGGAAATGAGCAATAAGCATATTAATGACACCATTATTAACCAATTAATTAGTTCCTGCTGTCTGCACTGCAATACTCATGCTTCCCCTGTCTAAAGGGCAAAATACTTCTGTCCACACGGGCAATATCCCAGCTCACCTTGCTGCCAGGGAAAGTTAGCTAACTCTGCTTGGAAATGCTTTCCATCAGGAGTTTGGGTTTATCTGGCAGTGGTTTTACATTTTTTTCCTCCAGGAACTCCAAAAGGAAAACATTGTTCTGATTCTGAGTGTCTGAGTCTGCAAACACAGCCCCTTCTTCCCACATTATTCTTTCTCCATGAGCTCTCCAGGCAGCAGCATTAGGACAGAGCCTTCAGAAACACCAAAAAAACACCAAAAGGAAAACATTGTTCTGATTCTGAGTGTCTGAGCCTGTCTTCCCTGCAAACACAGCCCCTTCCCATATTTTTCTTTCTCCAGGCAGCAGCATTAGGACAGAGCCTTCAGAAACAAACTGTCAGCTCTGGGATCCCACATTAGCAACATCATTAGCCAATTCACTGTTGGAAAAAAGCCTTCTCATCTTAAACACTCCTACTTATACTGAACTTCACCCACCCATGTTAGTCATTTAATTTTAATGTTTCATTTCACCCAATGCATTTTTTTTTTTTTTTTTTACTTTAGAATTTTAATCTCAGGCTGATTTTCCTTTTAGTGCAAAAGCTGTCTTTAACCTTGTTGTACTTGAGCTCTTCAGCTCAATACAATAGTTAATGTCATTTTCTACTGAGGTTTAGAAACAGGAAAAAAATGCAGTGTTGGTGAGGACTGTATTGAATAGCTAACTTCTCATTATACCACATAAACTCCATCATAATAGAGAACAGAGATCACCTTTGGGCTAACAAATGAATGAAAAGAAGGATCTAAAGCTGGACTCTTGCTCGCATTACAAAGATTACATTTACTGCATGTTTCACCTTAGGCTCTCAGCTCTTGTTTACCAAGACTTAAATATCATAATCCCCGTGAGAAGACAGAGGGGCAAAGGACTTAAATAACATTTATTCTTCAGAGCATTTAAGGCCAGTGTTTAGAAATACCAATTTCCTGATCAATTAGATGCTACTCTAACCCAAGCCCAGATGGAGGGGCTGGAATTTCACTCTCATTCCCTGGGATTCCCCTGTGAAGCTGCAATTCTTCCCCTTTTCTCTCTCCTATCTCAGCTCAGACCTGTGCTCATCTCCTCCTCCTGCTACAGCAGCAGAATTTCCAACCAAAAAATCCTCAGGCAAGGACACAGGTGGAGGTGTGTGCTGTGCAATCAGAGTGCCTGGGCAAATATTTATTGTTAATATGTGTTATCCAGATTGGTATCCAGATAAGCAAACTGTGCCCAGCCACAAGCCAGCATCCTACTGTGCCAGGCTCTGGAAGCACATAGTGGGATAAATTTCCTTCTCAGAAATCTGCTATTTCCTCCTGCTTCTGGTGGAATTTTCTGCACAAAACACCACAGCTGATCTTGTGTTCCTTCAGCAGTAACTTGTCCTCACTGTGCTTTTGGCAATTTGGGATAACAGCTCTGCTTAGGTTTGTAATTCCTACAGCTCCTTTCCAAAAGGAACTGGAGCTACAGAACAATTATGGCAGCTGAAGAAAGAAGATTTCCAAGGTCCTGTGCCTTTCATTCTTCCCTTTCAGTGACCTCCAAGATCTAAAGCAGAAGGTAAAGACCCAGGAGCAAGGAGAAAGTGACCTTTTCTCTAAGGCAGACAATAAACACTGTTAACACAGTGCACAGGCATTTAACCACACATCTCATTAACTCTAATGGGAGCCTCACCTAAATATCCCAACATCACTGCCAAACTATGTCCTCGAGTGGGATGTATGGGGGAAAAATGCCCAGAGAACATGGGAAAAGAAAAAAAAAAAAAAAAAAAAAAAAAGAAACACTAAAGAGGAAGGCAGATACAAAAGTACCCTTGTGGGTAGGAATACATGAAGTTATTTGTGACATTTTATATTAATTAATTATGTGATATAAATTAATATATTATATTAATGTATATCCATAAAAATATTTTTTAACATATATTTGTATATTTTTGTTTATATTCCCCCTGTGAAAAGAGGGATAATCTCCCAACCAGACAGGAAGAGGCTTTGGAGTATTCAACAGAGGGAGAAGATAACTACAGGCAAAAGGTATCCAAGGAGCAGTTCCATTAGCAGCAGCAGGGATAACTATAGGAAAGTATAAAGGGAATCCATAGAGAAAATCAATCTACAAACCCCAGTGTGACAGTTTTATGTTTCCCCATTATTTAATATAATAGAGAGATGTAGGCATTAAAGCATTCAGGTTAAAGTATTCATGAATAATAAAATCATATTCATTTTATCTGGTCACATTCTATTCAAAATTATTTTATTACCTTCCAAAGGGTAAATCTGGCAAGGTTTTTGAACATGTTAAGACAATTTAAAAGTAACTGCTTAAGTTGTTTAAACCTCGAATGGCTCTTTCCATTTCTGTCTTCCTGAAAGCTGAGAATGAAGAGGGAGGAGAAGAAAAATAAACTGTGTATCTAGAACAGAAGGGAACAGGCTGTACACAACAGGGCTGGAGAAATGAATTTGCTTACAGGGAATTTCACACGTAAACATCGAAACGTTTTGTTCAAAATGAGCTTTGAAACTAAAAATGGCACCAGGCACGGGGTTGCTCTTTCACACACACAGAATTATCACAGCTGATAAAAGTGAGCATTAAGATCCCTACTGATAAAGGCATTTAGCATTACAGAACTGAAGTTTATTGGTTCTGTCTGAGCCTCTGGAGGGAAGCAGCAGGATGCTGGTGGCACTTGAGCCCATTCACAGAATGACTAGAACATGTTAATTCACAGAATTTGGTTGTCCCCTCCCCACTGGGATGCTGCCCAAGTGCCCCAGTCCCTGTTCTTCACCCCATTGTGCTGCCTGGGGCTGGGGGAGCTCTTTTCCCCTCTCAGGGGCTGTGGTTTGCAAACTGGGGATGAAGGAGGTGCTGCTGCTGCTGAGCAAAGAGCCAAAGGCCCTTTCTGCTTTTTGTGCTGCCACGGTGGCCAGGGCACTGAGTGGGAAATGGGGAGGGGACACAGCCAGGCCTGTGCCGAAATGAGTACACAGAAGCTCGGTGAGTTCAAAGGAAAAAAAGAGAAAGTTTTATTTGAACATCTGGTATTTGTAGAATTCCAGAAGCGGCCATGGATTGGAGGATGGAATTTCCACCTCTCCAACCACACTGGTCAAGCCAACAGCCCATCAATTCTCTCCTCCCAAAAAGAAGAATGCAAAACAATCATTATTTACATGAACAGCGCGTGAGAACTCCAGTAGAAATATATAAACAGATCAGAAGGCTGAAGAACTTTTATGAAAACTTTAAAACTTTCAAAAAACTCTAAAAGAAAACTTAACAGTTTTAAAAATCAGGGTAACACAGGACAGCTGGTCCCACATAGCCCAAAGGACATTCCAGACCAGGAGCCCCTGCTCAGCGTGTGAAGCAGAGGGAAGAAGAGGGGGGACACTTGTACTTATGACATTTGCCTTCCCAAATAACCTTGGCCTTTTGAGCCCTGCAAATCAAAACATGAATACAAGATATTTTTATTTTTGGCTTTCATGAGCTTTAGTCTCCTGTGAGCTTCAAGCCTGGCTCAGGGGAGCTTTGAGCACATGCTGAGAGCATGTGAATAACCCAAAGGCTTCGAGCTGTTTGGTTCCTCCCTTGCACCCAGGGATTTGGCAATTTCCTGGAGCCAGGCAAAGGAAACTGCAAATCATTAACTAAATAATCTTTGCTCATGACAAAGACATTAATCAAAATGTCTGTATTCATGTTCCAGAGGGGCATTTAAACCATCATCCAGTCATTCACTCCAGTACAACCCAATGTCACTTCCACTGAACAGCACTCAGAATTCCTTCCAAAAGTATGACAGTGCCTAAACTAATTTTAGCTTTATGGAACAGCTTCCTTTTCAAAAACATGCAGTATTTATGAGAAAAAAAAGAAAAATCAGTTGTGAAAGTCATTTTTTTGTCAGGCAAGCAGAAGGAATATTCAGCATTTGAGCACATGCAGCCTCACCCCCTGGACAAGGCTTTTTAATAAAAAGCAGCCAATCTTTTCTCCTCACCAGTGCAAACCCCATTGTTAAATTCCCAGGTGCCCCAGTACCTCTCATTCTCATTTCTCACCAATTCTAATACCTCGGTCCTAAATCCTTAAAGAGCAAATCTTCAGCAGTGCACAAAATGTGAATTCAGCAGGCAAAAATTCCCCAAAACCAATCCCCATCAAGCCCATAGCACTGTGCATTTATTTCTCCTCACAACAAATTGTTTTTGTCAGGAGCTAAACAAAACACAAGACAATAAATCCAGAAATCCTGTTATATTACACAAATTATTCCATAATTGGAAACAAGGCTGTTTTACCTCTCCAGCGAGAGCAAGAAACAAATGCTTAAAAATAACTTTCCAGGAAATATTTGATTTCTTGATTATTTTGCTTTTTAATAGGAAACTATGGAGAAACAAATGGAGTTGATGCTTTCATTAAATCCCTGATAGAAAGTGAAATTCTTCCCTGGGAGGGTGGGGAGGCCCTGGCACAGAACAGCTGGAGCTGCCCCTGGATCCTGGCAGTGCCCAAGGCCAGGTGGGACATTGAGGTTTGGAGCACCCTGGAACAGTGGAAGGTGCCCCTGGTTGGAACTGGATGATCTTTAATGCCCCCTTCAACCCATTCTGGAATTCTCTGATAATTATGGTGCAGCCCACACCATTCTATTGGAAAAGACAATAATCAGTAACCAAAGATATAGTATAAAACCTTGGAATATATTGGAATTTATATCATAAATGATGGAATCGTGCTAGTTTTTCCTCACAGTCCTACTGGCTTTGATGAAGTATTTCATCATCTCAAACAAAGAAGGTGAAATGAGTGACAGCAAAACATCTTAACCCAGGGATTCAGCCAGCAGGAAAAGGCTTCCTGAAGGAAAAAGTCACATTTCCACATGCAACAGAGGGCTGCTTAACTCAACCCTCATCATTAAGTCAGATTTCTGATGTGTTTGTCCTATTTCATTGTGTTTGCCATCACCTGGGTGGGAAGCTGGAGGAGATGTGTGCAGGGAGAGAGCTGAGCAAAGCTCCAGCAATTCTATCTCTCACACAGCTGAGAAATCCCAATGGATTAATCCCAATGGTGAATCCCAATGGATGAATCCCAATGGGTTCGTGGCTTCATCAACAACACTTGCAGGGAAAAAAAAGATTTACCACGGTGGCAGAATCATGTAAATACAAACAATTTTTAAATATATTTCTAGATGACAAATTGGTGCATTGCTATATTCTGAGACACATCCAGGCAGTTTATTCTTATTTCTTCAGCCTTAAACAAGACCTTGGATTATCTAGCTGTTCCTTACACAACATTCCCACAGCAGAGCAGGACCAAGGCATGTGCACTGATCTAATTTATGGCTGATTATTTCCTAGCTGCTGTTTCCAGCTGCTGTTTGAAGTCAATCAGCAATAACAACAACAACAAAGTGCTTTGCTCTTCATTTCTTGGCTGCTGGAAGCTAAAAGCATTGAGAGGAAAACCTTGCAAGTGTCCAGGTTGATGTTTGGCCTCCCAGCTGTGCCCTGAAATTTCCCATATCGGTTCAAGATCTCTCAAAATTCAGAGAAATTAACCCATTCCTCAGCAATGTTCATTAACCACGACCCTGCTCCCCACCCTCCCAACAGCTTCAATGGCTACTTCTTGCTCCAAAACTCATTTCAGGATATGGAATTAGCACCATTCAAATTTCCCCACACCATCATTCACCACCTAAAGCCCCAACTCCTGTTCTGTGGCCTGATCCAGCTCCTGCACAACCAGGAGGGACAGCGAGGTGGATCTCCAGGAGATGAGGAATGAGCAGGTGAAGTTTGGGGTTGCTGCAGAACCACGAGCACAGCAGAGAACAGCTCCCAGCCTCTTGTGAAAGTCGGCACAGAGAGGCACAAACATCTCAGAGGGTCTAATGCCTTTTTTTCCCCATACATTACTGTCACCTCCACTAAAATCACCTGCCACAAGATATTTTTTTCCTCATAACAGGTACTGTGGCTCATGCAGTCCATCAGGGACACTGGAGAGGACAAGAGAATGAGGGTTACCTTTATGGCCTGAAGAGCAAGTTTTATGTTGCCCTGATTTTTAAAAGTGTTAAGTTTTCTTTTAGAGCTCTTTTGAAAGTTTTAAAGTTCTCATAAAACTTCTTTAGCCTTCTGATAATGTTTACATGTTTCTACTGGAGTTCTCACGCGCTGTTCATGTAAATAATGATTGTTTTGCATTCTTCTTTGTGGGAGGAGAGAATTGATGGGCTGTTGGTTTGACCAGTTTGGCTGGAAAGGTGGCAATTCCATCCTCCAATCCACTGTCACTTTTGGAATTCTATATATTGCAGGGTCAGAAATAAAATCGGGTTTTTTTCTCTCTTGAACTCGCCAAGCTTCTGGGTACTCATTTCATGTCCAATAGTGACAGATTTGCATCTCCCTCATGTGCTATGGCCACAAAACCAGACTGGGGGAGCTTAACCAGCACCTCAGCCAGAACCTCCACAGCTCAGTGAGTTTCACCATCCAGGTCTACACTGGGTCACCCACCCAGCTTCTGTGCTTCTCCATCTGAATCCAAAATTCAGCCCAAGAAATCCTTGAGAGGACCAGGCTGATTATTTGGCTGGAAAAGGTGGAGTCTCCATGCTGAGGTCTGGGAGAGGTCTGTTCTTTTTGAAATATCTGAGTTAAGTGGTATTGTCTCTGAGATTCAGAAGGCTGTGGGCAGTTGGAGTGGGTGGGATTTTTGCAGGAGAGCTCACGCACCAAGAAATACAGTTTTAGGGAAGAAAATCATGAAGTATTTGGCAGGTAGGCCACATCTGAGTAATAGTCACTTGACAAAAAACCCACAAGAGTTTGACTCTGATTTTCTCAATTTAGAATATTTCCAGAACTCCTAGTGCAGAGTTTGAAAAGGTGTTAGAAACTGAGAAATGAATGACACATTTGGATTTTCAGCAGAGAAAATATTTTAAGTTAAAAAAAAAAACACCAAAAAAACACACCAAACTTTTCACTGTGGGAAGAAAACCAATAAATCATTTCTGCATTCAACTCTAATTTCTCTGTCAAGTTCTCTTTGATTATACACCCAGGAGCCTGATGAGGACTAAACTGCAAGCTCCCTCTTCTGCAGTGTGCAGCAATTCCCTGCTAGAGATACTCATTATGGCCACAGGCACCAGGCCAGTGGAATAAGGCTGCTAGATAGTTATTGCTAGGTTTTAAGCATTAAAAAAAAAACAAAAACAAAAAACATTAAAATGCACAGTAATCATAGCCACCTCAGCTCTCCCAAAAAGAGGGCTGGCTGGGCAAGGGCAGCCTGGCTGGGCAAGTGTGCCAAAACCCAAATCCCAAGCACAGCCAAGTGTTCTCATGGTGGGGAATTGAGAAAAGGATGTAAAGAGACCTCACTGTTCTTTACAACAACCTCTCAACCCCACATGCCCAGCAAATTCTCTCCTGGAATGCATTTCCTACTGGGCTATTCTGCGTTTTATTTATTAAGCTTAGCAACAGATAGGGGTGGGGAAAAAAATATAGATTACAAAAGGCCCAGGGAAGAGATAAACCAAACACTGCTCCTGCAGCAGAGCCCACTGCAGGGCTGGCAGAGGGAATCAACATTTTAGCTGGTTTAGAAAGGAGGTTTTACCTTGATGGATGTTTCTGTTACATATAGGCATTCTTAAATTAAAATGAAGCTAAGCCAAAAAATATTTATCAAAGGTCATAGACTTCTTATTGCCTGTGTAATAGTATTGCCATCACTTTGGCTCACAGCTCAGTGAAATTCTATTCATTGGGCTGAACAAGGTTGTGCCAGGTAATGTTCCCATAAAACTAAAGGACAGTTCTTGCCCCAAACAATTTACCTGTACAATAGCATATATTGCCTCTGCTACTGCCTCTCTATTTTTGCTTGTCCTAACACAATGGGAACACACTGATGTTACTGCAGAAAAAACTGGGATCTCATCTATTGGGTCTTAAATCCTTGTCTCCCCATCTCCTTGGCTTCCATGGGAAAGTTGCAGCTGCTTCCCTTCCAGCTTCCTTCCCTCGCCCACGCCCTCCCAGCTCCACTCCTCACACAGAGGACTGGGAAAAATGAAGTTGGGTTTATGTTAGGACAAGGGTGTTCTACTTCAGTTATTTATTGCAGTAATCACCCCATGGAACTGTGCTTCCCTCAAATTGCACATATAAATTATCAGCTATTTCTCCCCCTCGCAAAGGTTAATGCAACCTCTTGTTTTACAGGTAGAGTGAAATTTAGAGGTTAAAACATGCTTATGACTTGATTTTTCCTCCCTGCTTCACCAGCGACAAGGTAAGGGGTGAGGAAGGCGAGGCATTACCCTGAGAGGAGCTGATCTGCTAAGTGCAATTACAGAGGAGTTTTGTGAAGCATTCTGCAGTGCTGTACATGAGCTCTGAGATCTGGCTTCCCTCTGCTATTCATTTTTCAATTTTCAGCTTCATAGATCTTGGACATTCTCCTCTAGGCTCATCTACAAGCAGGAATCCAAGGTCTAATCACGTTGGATGATTTGCTCAGACGCAGGATTTGTTGCAGCAGACTCGAGACAAACCAGCAGAAGGCAAAAAAAAAAAAAAAAAAGGCAGGAAGTTCATGCAATATTAGAGCTGCTTTTATTTTCCCCAAATGCCGTGACAATCCTATTGTCCTTCAGAGACGTGAGCAAATTTACCTTGTGGAATTTGAGCAGGATTATTATGGGTTTTGTACTTGATAATCTGCTTTTTTTACGGAGTCTTTTGTGCGAGGCTGTGTTGGCCGTGGTTCCATTGTTGGAGACACAAGAGCTGATTGCTGACAAGCAGCACCCCTGGAACAAAGCCACACTCCACAAGAGATGCAGGAAGGGGAGCACAGGAGATGCACCTGGAGCAGTCAGCCCCAGGTAGAAAGAGGGGACAAGGAAAACTGTCAAATGCTGTCTGAGAAGGGCAAAAGCCTCTTAGTGATGAGAGTGGTGTGAAGTCACCATCTGAACAACCCACAGGTATTCAAATGTCTCTGGAACCTGGGGACTTCTGCTGCAAAAACAGGAGCAGTAAGTACTGACACTCACATTGTTTCCTATACAACATTTAAGATATAAATAGAAAAAAAAAAATTAAATAATGATCCAGATCCCAGCAATACAGCGTTCCTCCACAACACAGACTCATTCAGGCTGGAAAGTTCCCTCAGCAGCACCCCAAGGAGCCTCTGGGTTCTTCCCAACATGCTGGAGGGGAGAATTCCTGCCAGGGAGCTCAGCACAGTCTGGGGCTTTTCCCCCAGAGCCACCCCACAGTACCTGAACAGGACAGGGTCTGGGGCAGCCAAGAGCACCAAACCAACTTGTGGTGACACAGCAGGTCCAAAGTGCAGTTGGAGAAGCCAAGCAGCTGAATTAGGGTCACAGGCAGGGACCACCTCTCCCTCAGCAGAGTTTAAGCCAGATTAAGATCCCAAGGCTGAGTTTAAATATGGACCCCAGTGGGAGACCCAGGTGAGGTAGGTCAGGTCCTTCAAGGCCTCTGAATGCTCTTGGGGACCCCCCATGCCCTTGTTCCCTCTTCCCACTCAACGATCAACATCAAAAACCATTCAGAATGAACGCACCAGTGAGATACAGATGTTTTTTTCATTCAGAAATGCTGTGGGGCTGAAGTTTCAGCTGCTGCACATCATTTGGAGTGGGATCAGTTAACAGCAGAGGAGGATTTAGCACCTGATTGTGTTCTAATAACCTATCACATTGACCAGTCCTTTTATTAATCTGAGCATTTAAATGAGTTCTTATTAGAAAAAAGTAACTAGAGCTGCAAAAAAGGAACAAGGTAAGGCAAGGACAAATACATAATTATCTTGAATATGAAAAAAAAATGGTGCAGCAGAAGTTCATGTTCCTTTGTGTGGAACACAGCCCAGTTAATGTACAATTTAGATGCAATAGTTTTCTCTGGCTGGGAAATCGGTTTGATTTTTTTTTTCCCCCTCAGCTTATGCTTTTAACATTTTCCCAAAGAACAGAATGATGATGGTACTGAACTGCTGGAGCAGGCTGGACAAATTCATTAATGTCATTAGCCAAATAATGATCCCAAACGTGTGTGGCAGCACAGGCAGCAGCACCACACTTCCAGGGAGGCTTCCAGCATTCCACCTCCTCCTTAATGGGAACACACAGCTTTGTCATCCCTGCTGCAAGAAATACAAGGTCTTAAAAAAGCTATATTTGCCACCTTGCTGCACGTGCTCTGCTCGTAATTTCAGGTATCCAGGCTTGATTTGGCAATCAAGCAGCTCCCAGTGGCCTCCAGGAGAAGCTGGGAAAAGGGACAATCTCCTGGGGTTAATTACCAGCCTTTGTTGAGGAAATCTGCCACGGAGATGAGCAAGTGAGATGTTTCTTCTCTTACTAATGAGACACCCTGAGCCAGACCCACAGCTCCTCGGAGAACTGTGGGGTGGGAGGAAGGCTCAGTGTCACTCCTGCCTCCCCTGGGCTCCTTCCCAGCCCAAAGCATCCCACGGTTCTCTGGATCTCCTGATGCTCAGAGAGCTCTCCAGCACTGCTGCTGCCTTCCCTCTCTCGTGGCCAAAGCCTCTCCTCGCCAGGTGGGGGTTTCTGTGGAAATGGGTGTGGGATTTGGTGTGGAATTTGGACGGGAAATGCTCTCTGGGTCTAAAATGGAATGTGGATTGCCCACTAACATCCTGCAGTCTGGGACACCTTTGGAAAGATGGAGAAGGAGCTGCTGAACTGGATCATGAGAATGCAAAGGGAAATGGTGAAGGGTGCCAGAATAGCTGGGGGAGCAGCAGGAGCAGGAAACAATTTTAGACAACACTGCTGCCCTTGGGGCATGAGTTATTCATCAGATTGGAGCCATCCAAAATCCTGAGTGATTTTATACCCAATTTTTCTTCACCTAAACTGGCTGAGTGTTTGCAGCAACCCTCCCTTCCTTTTTGGTTTAGCTTTGTGAGTGGTTAAATCCTGCTGGAGCCAGGTCCTGCTCCACTGAAATCAAAACAAAACAGGAAAAATGGATTTTCTGCAGGATTTCATTGCTCCCTGTGTGCCTCTCCCTGTCCCAGCCCTGATGTTGTCCACCTAATTCGTCCTGAGACTTTTCTACCAACTTTTTTGGCTTTTTGCTGTGTTTCAGGTCTCTTTCTCAGTTTTCCAGTGCCCAGCACAGCCAGGTATATGTTCAGACAGCACTATGGTAAAACACATGATTTATTTATTATAAAATATAATTTCTAGAATTTATTATAGGAATTATTATATAATTAAGTTAATGGTGGAGAATTCCAATGAAGGATGTGTTGGGAGAGTCCAGCAAAGCAAACAAATCATAAAACTGCTCACAACCCTTCAGGCCAGCCCACAAAATGAGACTTGCAAGGCAATGGAGAACACCAAAACATTGAATATATAAATAATAATGACTAAAGCTTTGCTTTTTAGAGCTTTCATCACAAGTTCTGCTGATGCATTGCTAAAGTTTATAAAGCTCAATGTGAAATTTTAATAAGGGGTAAAAACCACCCTCTTCATCCACTAAAAGTACCTGATCCTGACCTATTTTATAATAGGGCTATTCAAAATAACTCCACTGACATCACAGCCCACTGGGGCAAGAAAAAATAGGACCAGTCCCTTGGTATTCATAAAATAACCTGCCTGGGGTACACAAAAGAAACATGAGGGGAAACCTGAATAAATATCCTCATAATTAATAAAAATGCTGGAGCGAGGATTTTTTTTTGCTTTTTCTAATTTGGAAGCTTCTTTGATAACGCACAAAAAGTTGATAACTGAAAGATCTGGAGCAGCTAAAATGCAGCCATGGGCTGAAGATGCAGTGATAATCTACATGTTTGATTGCAGCATTTATGGCCTAAATGCAGAAATAACAGTGACAATACAAAGCCCTGATTTCTCTTGTGGAAATTTGTCTTCCTGTAGGCTGGAGGAATTATGGGGATGCTAAAAACATTCCAAAAGTGAGCATGGCTGTCAGCAGCAGGAAGCAGGATTTGATGAATTATTTAAGGAGAGAGGGAAAGAATCCAGGAATGAAGGATGGGGTGTGGAGCACAGCTTAGAGGGGATCTCGGGTTTGCCTTTGGCTTTGGGGTGTCCCCATCCCAGCGGGGCTGGGGCCAGCAGCCTGCTGCAACTGGGCTCTGGAACGAGGCTGAGGGAGACTGGGATGGGATCCGTGGGATGGGATCCATGGGCTGGGATCCATGGGATGGGATCAGTGGGATGGGATAGGATCCATGGGATGGGCTGGGATGGGGTGGGATGCATGGGCTGGGATCCATGGGGTGGGGTGGGGTGGACTGGGATCCATGGGATGGGATGGGATCAATGGGCTGGGATGGAGTGGGATCCATGGGATGAAATGGGATCCATGGGGATGGGATCTGTGGGATGGGCTGGATCCTTGGGGTGGGATGTGATCCATGGGATGGGATCCATGGGAGGGGAGAGTATCCATGGGGTAGGGTGGGGTCCATGAGATGGGATCAAGGGGATGGAATAGGATCGATGGGCTGGGATGGGGTGGGATGGGATGCATGGGATGGGATGAGATTCATGGGATGGGATCTGTGGGATGGGCTGGGATCCATGGGCTGGGCTGGGATCAATGGCATGGGATCCATGGGATGGGCTGGGATGCATGGGATGAGATCTGTGGGATAGGCTGGGATCCATGGAATGGGATGGGATCAATGTGATGGAATAGTATCCATGATATAGGCTGGGATTCATGGGGTTGGATGGGATGGGATCCATGGGCTGGGATCCATGGGATGGGATGGGGGATGAGATGGGATGGGACGGGATGAGAGAGATGGGATGGGATGGAATTAGATCCATGGGATAGGATGGGATGTGATGGGGTGGGATTGGATCCATGGGATGAGATGGGACAGGATGGGATGGGATTGGATTGGATCCATGGGACGGGATGGGATGGGATGGGATGGGATGATGGGATGGGATGGGATGGGATGGGATGGGATGATGGGATGGGATGGGATGGGATGGGATGGGATGGGATGGGATGGGATGGGATGGGATGGGATGGGATGGGATGGGATGGGATGGGATGGGATGGGATGGGATGGGATGGGATGGGATGGGATGGGATGGGATGGGATGGGATGGGATGGGATGGGATGGGATGGGATGGGATGTTTACAAGGTGATGGGAGCAGAAAGAGATCTAATCCTGCTGATGAGAAATCCTAAATTAAAACTGAGATTAAAGGCACAACTGACACAGATACACAGAGGAAGGTTTAGCTAAAACACACAAAAAGGGGGAGCAAGGGCTTTGCAGGTCTGGGACAACCTGTCCTGGCTGGGGTTCTTTCTCTTCCACCTGTACACAGGCAGGCCTTGAAGGCCTAAAATGAAGGGAATAATTTGCTTCAAAATCAGTTTTCTATGGAGAATTGAGTCTGGGATGGTTGTTTTATTGCCTCTCAGGAGGCAAGTCCTTTTAGAAAGTGTTTTTCCATTGTCTTTCCCCCTCAAAGGTAGCACCGTTACTGTGGGAAGTGACTGACATCCCTTTTCCATCAAGCCTTTCTTCCTCCTTGAGCTGCTGAAGTGCTTTTGTCAACAAATATGAATAGATCAGCCACTGCTTTCTCTTAAAAAGCAAAACAAAAGTTCACTTCAGGCTCATAAGAAAGGAGAGGGAAAAAAAATCCACACTTTTTGAAAAAGAAAATCTCACTTTTGTATTCCTATTTTAATTACCTCAACTGTTCTTTCATGTACTAATCTTAAGACTTTTTTTTATTTGTGAGCTCCACTTCATTTGTTAAGGTTTTTAAATCTTCAGTTGTTTGTTTCATGTTGGTTTTTTTCATGTTGTTTTCTTTTGGATTATTTTTCTAAAAAGACATTCTCATAAGTTCCCTGCTCTGGCTACAGCACTTACAGAGAAGAAAAGCATGATCTCACTTTTCATGCTTATAACAAACAATTCTATCAGCTGATCCAAAAATAAACCATAAAAAAAAAAAAAAAAAAAAAAGACCCTACCTTTTGTGCCATGTTTCAGCAAGTTCTGATGTCCAGACAGGATCTAATAAGGGTGTAAATTGAGGGTTGAAGTTGTAGGAGGTGGAAAAAATGAATTACCTGTCTACAAGGATTTACCTCTGCTCTCTCCTCTGACAGGAATGTGCTTAAAATTCCCCTCTTGCAGCTGTGCCTGTGAGGATCCCACTCCCTGACCTCTCTGTTATTTTTTATTCACCTTTTTCCTCTCGATGCCCTCAGCCTTTCCACCCCCTCCTCTCTGGTGCATCTCAGGGGCTGTGGGGTCTCTGCTCTCCTCTTCCCCACCATTCCTGTCCCTCTGCATGCAGATGTGGTGGATGAGCTCCCAAAAAAGCTCTGTGGGCAGATCTGGAGTAAAGCTGCAAAGTGTCCCTGTCAGCTCTGATGCCTCAGGATTACATCTTTTCTATTTTCCATCCATTTGTAACCCTGCAGTTCTTCAGTGTGTAACTCCAAACTCCACACACAGTGTGAGCTGCTGCTTCCCCACTTGGGGCAGACACAACAATTCCTCTCCAGGCCTGGCAATCAAGGACACCTCAGTGCCTCAGGCCAGAGAGATGGGAACAAAAGTGAGTTGGGGGAGCAAACCTGGGGTCAGTGACTTCATCACCTGCAGCTGGAATTGGCAGATTCACCCCCAATATGCAAATGGACCAAACTTACCAAAATGTGAAACTCATGACCCATCATCCATTTTTGGGTATAGCCCCTGGGGGGGGGTTGCCTGTCCTAAATGTACCTGAAGCCCTTCAATAAATAGAACAGCTTTTTAATTCCCTTAATTGTGTCTGTCCTCTGTTTTTAGGTAAACCCAAAAATGCATCAGCTCCTGCCTGAGCTTGTGGTGGGTTTTTAATTGGGAATAATTCCCTCAGTCTCCACAAGGAGGTAGGGAAGAACTGTTCATAGGGAAACTCTGGTTGCTCTTTGGTTCCCAATCCCAAAGGTTTTTTTGGTGTTTCACAGATGAGTGTGAGTGAAGTGTTTTTGGATAACCACACCTCTGTTCGTTATCGCCAGCCGGGGCTATGTACAAGTCATGAACGGGACGGGGCTGCTGTGGAATGGGTCTCAGTCGTTTATTTTCCAGCATCAGTCTCATTACGTGGTTATGACAATGGGAAGATGCCAGCAGCTCACATCCCAGGCAACAGACCAAGAACTTAATGTTACAACTCACTTTATAAGCTTTTTGACCAGTCACACAAAGCAAAAGCATATTGACAGTAGTTCTATCCAATCTCTATAAGCACATGTACTTTTAGTTAAAACAATGCTGGCTTATTTTGAATACAATGCTTGCTTGTAAGCCTCAAGATACAATACACAGAGCTCCATTATTAAGCTTAGACCTTCCTAATATCTCACCAGATAGACTTTTCTGCAACTTAGGGAGTTATTCTACCCAAGTGTTAATACACAGACCATTGTTCTATTTGTCCTTTCTTTCTACTTCTTGTATAATTTTTCTGCAGACAAATCTTTCAGCTACTGCTTAGCTCTGATCACCACCCTGCTGTCCCCGAGGTCTGCCTTTTGCAACATGCCCAAAACCCTCTGATTTTAAGGAATCCCACATTCCTCACTCACTGCAGACATCCTTCCCTTCCTGGAATGTTGTGGGGTTTTCTCCTCTTGGTGAGGAGGCTGAGGGTGACTCCTTGCACACCTTTGGGACTCTGTGGTTCCCAAATTGTGTGTCCTTCCCACCCAGGAGTGCCCTGCTTTGCAAAGCCAGCTCACTGCACATTCCTTATTTGCTCCAGATCCCTTTGGCTTTGGGCCTGTCATCAACAGCTGTGGGTCCAATGGAGGGAAAGGAGAGGGATTCTTTTATGTTAAATACTTGCACAGATTTTGCTTAATACATATGGGTATTTACAGCATTATTTTATGGATTTTTTCATGGATTTATTTCTGGATATTTTTAGCATTAAAGAAAAAAAAAGAAAATTGCACACATTGAAGATTATTCTATTTTGCACCTCCTTTGAATCATGCTGTTCTGCCTTGTCTCAGCTAAAGTGAAACACAAATTATCTGTGTGCAACTAGGAGAACCTACAGAACAAGGTTTCCCAAAAAAACCTGTTTCATTCAAATAAAGGCAAATATCAAAGTGTTTGCTGGGAAATAGAAGTTACATGAAGGACGTTGAGTTTCTCTGGTGTGAAGGGAGTGCAAACCAAATCAGAGACACTTTCCTCCATTGTTTTTCTGTGGTTTAATGTCTGTACTGGGGATAGAGCCCCCAGAAAACTCCAGCAGAAGATAAGAGGCATTTTCCTCTGAATGACCTGGAATGGGGTGGGTTTAATGTGTGCCAAATCCTGATGTCCTTACTCAGTCAAACTGCCCAAACCTGCATTAATAATGCCAGGAGGATGTGATAAAAGCATTAAAATAAAATCCTTCCAGTAAGAAAGTGTAAACTACCTCCAGTGTAGCCCAGAAAGGTGTTTTGGCTCCAGAGCTGATGGGTTTTGCCCCAGGGGTGCTCTGACCCAAAGGGTTCTACTGGCAGGAGGGACAGCAGGGCATGGGAGTGGTGTTGGATGAAGGGCAGGAGAAAAATGAATCCTCCTTCCCTGACCATCTCTGCTCTCATCCCAGGCAAATTAAACAGCAGGAAAATACATGGAATCAAAACTTTCTTTCCAATAAACACTTTCAGAAGTGTATCTGAGGAGGTGATTTAGGAGCACAATGACACAGAAGTGTTTAATGAATCTAGACCTGTGCTGCTGCATTTGTATGGAGTTTGCAGCAATAAAGTAGGTTAAAAGACAAATTAATTGTGTGCTTCCTCTCCAAGAGAAAGAGACCAATGGTAGTTTCTATGGCAACTACTTGCAATTCATCCTATTAACTTTCTTATTGCAGGAACGATCAATAATGATACAGATCGCTTTAGGATAAAATATACATGAAGACTTTAAAAAAAATATATTGTTTGCTCTACTTTCAAATCAAATCTGATATGCTCTTGAAAAAGCAAAGACAATGTTAGAGAGAAGCACAACGTGGATTTGCCAGAAGGGGAAAAACCAGGTGAGTCAATTTGTACCAAAATCCATCTTAGCAACTCGAGTAAACTGCTCAGATTAATTATTTTCTGAAATGTTTTGACATTTGTGCTCGCTCTGATTGTGAAGGTTATACCTCATTTAAAGGTGTAAGTCTGTGTGCTGATATCTCTGCTCAAGCCACTCAAGTGCATTCACAGCCCCTCAAAGGGCTGGTAACTACTCCAAAAGGCTTTTGGAAGTGCACAGCTCTCGGGGAGCAGCGTGACTGATGCTTCACCCTCTCAAAGAGCTACCACAGAGCTCTATTGCATTTCATTTTTCAGATCCCTCCTGCCTCCTGTGGCCCCTGCAGCAATGATAGGCAGGCTCAGCCTCCCTGCTGATGGGTTTGGTCTGCAGGACGCTGTCAAATTCTCAATTTTTTCCCCAATCTGATTTTTGTAGTTTCCAGGAGCTACCAATACCCCGAGGTTTGCATCCCCTCCGTGGCATATCCTGACACTCCAGTGGCTTTAGGGGTACTGAGCCACCAGCAGAAAGCTCCTGAATCTGATTTATCAACAAATAAAAATATCATTAATCATCTTCAAACTTTGCCTTCATTTAGAGAAAGTGCTGGTGAGAAGGGAACGGAACTTCTGTGCTTACAAAAAAATGCAAAAACCAAAACCCCAGCCAAACCCTGAGTACTTTTGACTGTTCTTGCATAAAAGAGCAATAAAATAACCAATATGAGAATCAATCTGTAAGCTTGGGGGTTTTATAAAAAAAAGGATGAACAGCAATTCCCAGAGGATGCATTTAAAAGCTCTACAAACTCTCTACTTTGAGACTTGGATTTTCTTGCCTTTTTAGACTTTTCCCCTACTTTTAGCTTCTGAGAATCTTAAAGGAAAAACTGTCACAGTGTCTTTGTGAAGCACTCAGTGGAACAGGAATGCTCTTCCAACTCCAGCAAGGCTGTGCACACTCGGAGTCTTCATCCAAGCACTTCAGCTCTGTGATACACCCAGTCAAGGTGCTGTGAATCAAAATAATCTCATCATAAACTGGATTTGGGGCATTGCTGGAGCTCACCTCTAGTCAGGGGTGGCTCTGAGTGGTGGAAAAGTCTCTCCTCCAAGCCGAGCTTCCAAAGAAAGGCTCAGCAGTCTCTGCTGTCCGGTCCCAAGGCAGTTTATTGCAAGTTATCTCAAAGATTTTCTCCTGGAGCTGCTGTGGTTTGCTCACAGCTCAGGCAGAGGCACACACACACCCTGACATCCTCTCTGACTCCCGACTGCTTCTTCTCTCCCCCTCTGCCCAGGGCTGCTGCTGTCTTTTATATGGTACATTACGTGTTACATGGGTACAGTTTGTCCCCAATGCCTATTACCTATATTAAATGGTGCTTTTCTATCTTTTATATGGTACATTACATGTTACATGGGTACAGTTTGTCCCCAATGCCTATTACCTATATTAAATGGTGCTTTTCTATCTTTTATATGGTACATTACGTGTTACATGGTTACAGTTTTTCCCCAATGTCCATTACCTATATTAAATGGTGCCTTTCTACTCTAAACCAATCTGGGAGTGCCAACATCACCAAGAACATGGAGGTAAGGAAGGAGAAAGAGGGAGGACAGGGCAGGCCCAAATCCCTCCATCTTAAACCCTCTGACCCCCGTGTACAAAACCAAAACTCCCCTGTACAGCACTCAGAAATTCTTCCCTTTACTTTGTGACTACTTCTACTATAATATCTAAACTTTTGTGACTTCTTGTTCTTCCTGCAAGGTTGGTAAATCATTCCATGGCTCAAACCCAAAATCACAGCTGTTTCCAGCTGCCTGCCAGGGTCTTAAATGCTTCTGAGCTGGGCCTGGAACCTCCAAAAATGTCTGAGGGACATTTGGAGTTCCGACAGGGTGTGAAACCAATCAGTGAGGCTGCCCAGGGCTGGTTCTGTTGTTAGAGGATCCTGTGCAGTGTCCCTGTGATGGCTCTGTGTGGATCAGGTACAGGAAACACTTGGAGCTGCAGAACGGAGCCAGCAGAGGCTGGAGAAGAAATCAGGAGCTGGCACCAAAAGCCAGGGCAGCAGGATGGCATCAGCTGAGGTTCCTGCTGCTGGGTCAGGGCTGTGGCTGAGTGACACGAAAGGAGAGAGAGGAGCCCGAGCAGTGACTTGGAAAACAACTGAGCACGCTTTGATGTTTGCTGCCAGTGGCATTTGTCCCGTGGAGAGGAGCTTGCTCCTGAGCTCCATCCACCCCAGAGGCAGCCCAGGAGTCAGTAAACTTGCTCGAATTGAGATCACAAACATAAAAAGCCTCTCTGAAAATCCACGTGTAGACATTTCCTCCGGCAGGAGCTGCTGCCTGCACTTGCCATGTGTGAATTAGAGCAGCTCCAGGTGTGTGCACCTGGGTGAGAGAGGTGGGAGCCAGAGCTGGAGCCCATTTGTGAGGGTTTCTCATGATAAAACGCCCAGATGTGCTGAAGGATGGAGGGGTGAAGCCAGGCTTAAACCCCAAAACTATGACAGCAAGGGGAAAATAAAATGCCCTCTTGCCTCCTGTTTGAGATTTGCATTTTTGAATTCATTCCCTCTTGAATTATTGTGCTCTCACTCTATAAATTTGATGACCTCTGACCAGAAGAAATTAAGTTCAATGATTTTCTGGCTTGTTTGAATATGAGCCTCCCAGGGAGCTGAATGTCATGTAAGGCTGCAAATTTTGGCATGCTAACTTACACCTCCTCAAAACAGGTGGCTCTTCAAATGATTGTATTTTAAACTATTTCTGAAAAGCATAATGTATCCAGCAAATTACATAGCAGGTAAAAAGTCTTGGAATGAAGGTCATGCCTTGGCTGTAATTTATTCAATAGGAATATTTATTTTTCTTTTTGATCAATAGTAGTTGTGCCAATCCCTCTATTATCTTTAATTCATGTCACCATTTTTTTTGCAGTTAAGAATGTGAAGAATTGATTTTGAAGAATGTCCAAATTGAATATCCATGTAGTTCAAGCTGTGTGATGGCAGTGAAAACACAGCTCATGCTCAGTAGATGTCGAGTTACACCCACACTTTGTGATATTATCTCATTTTTATGCATCTTCTATTTTCTGTTTTATCTGAAGGTTTGGTGCCCTTCCTGCTGCTCCCACAGAAAATTCTGCAGCAACACCAGCACCTGGGATGCTCCCAATCTCCTCTGTACTTCCTTGAAGTTCCTTCTGTGTTTAAATAATGTCAGCTTCAATTGTGCTTGAGATGAAGGTAGAGGAAAACTGAGGGATTGAGTCTCTGCTCTCATGGTTAATGCACTCCCGTTTGGGATGAGGAGAGGTGTCAAGTTCAATTCTCTGCTTCAAATAAGGAGGATGGATTTGAACTTAAATCTCCTCTGTTCCCATGATTAACCCTGGGCAGCTGAAGGATGGCTTTATTTCTCCCTTTTCCCTTCTGGTTCTGCTCTGGTCAGGAGAACACTCAGATCCTACCGGGACAGGCTGGGATGTTTGGCCTGGAGAAGAGAAGGCTGCAGTGAGAATTTCTTGCAGCCTTTCAGGACCTGCAGGGGATAGAGAGGGACTTTTGGAAAGGGATGGAGTGTATGAAGTGGGAGCAGTTGCTTTAAACTGAAGAGGGCAGGGTTAGAGGGGATACCAGGAAGAAATTCCTCCCCGTGAGGGTGGGCAGCCCTGGCACGGGTGCCCAGAGCAGCTGGGGCTGCCCCTGGATCCCTGGCAGTGTCCCAGGCCAGGCTGGACATTGGGCTTGGAGCACCTGGGACAGTGGAAGTGTCCCTGCCATGGCAGGGGTGGCATGAGATGGGATTTAAGATCCCTCCCAACCAGAACTGTTCCGTAATTCTGGGATTCCACGATTTTCTATGAATGGTGTAAGGTCCCCTGCAGCCAGGGACCAAAGACAACACCTCCCAAAAAGCAAGAGTGGAGCTGTGGTTTATTCCCCAGGTTTATCTCCTGCTGCAGGTGCAGATGGTGCCAGTGGCACCAGGCTGGACCTGTGTGAGCTCTGCATCCCTCTCAGGGCATGGTCAGCCTTGGGCAGAGCCCTGGCCAGGTTCTTGTCCTGCCCAAGGTGTATCCTTTTAATAAATACCTTTTAATAAATCTAAGGCCCTTTTAAGGCCTTTTAGTAAATCCCTACTTTATTGTAAGTGTAGGCGAACCCAATGGGAAGAAATGATGATGTCTAAATCAATTCAGAAGGATGAATGATTTCTTTATTATAAATATGCTAAAATACATTAATATACTATATAAAAGGAGGATACTAAAACTACATACTACTTTCTCTGACTCTAACACAACTGGTGCCCCTCTCTGAGAGCCCAGCCCCAGGTGGGTTGGATTGGATTGGATTGGATTGGATTGGATTGGATTGGATTGGATTGGATTGGATTGGATTGGATTGGATTGAGTTGGATTGGGTTGGATTGGGTTGGATTGGCCATCAGCTCAAACAATCCTCACCAGAATCCAACCAAACAATCACCCCCAGGCAAACAATTCTCCAAACACATTCCACATAGGAAAAATAAGGAGTAGAAATAGAAATTGTTTTCTCTTTCATTTCTCTCTGTGCACCTCTATGAAAAATCCTGAGAGGGAGAGAAATGTGCTTGCCACACCTACTTTATTCCTTTAACTCTGCCCAGCCTCTGTTCCAGGCAGCCTCTCAAGGCATGGAATGAAAACAGCAAATCCTCAGGGGCCAGGGTGAGCAGCACACGGCGCTGTGCAGCTCGGGGTGGCAATGTTCCCACCTTACAAACATCATTTATATTCCCATTATCTCCCTTCTCTTCCCAGGAAATCTCTCCTGGGTCCCTGCACAGCCCCCTGAGCCCTGCCAACACCCCGTCCACTGCAGTGTCCCTCCCCAAGGGATGCTTTTCCATTTAGCCTGGAAGTTCCAGCAGCTTTTGGTGCTTCTCCCCTGCTGCTCTGCATCCTCACCGTGTGGAAAACACTGGCTGCTGTCCAGCTGCAGGGTCAAATAATTTCCCTTGATTCACAGAATTCACAGAATTCACAGGAAATAATTCCCCTTGATTTGGTGACAGGATCTTTGAGTGGTGCAGGGTTATCTGGGCAGGTAGTGAGTGGCTTTAGGAAGGTCCTGGGGATCGCACAGATTCACAAAATGACATTTTAATCACGCCTTGAGCAATTTGCTAATTGCATTCAACAGCACTTAGGAGAAAAACAGGAGCTGTCAGGGTTTTGTAGAGACAAGAAGAAAATTGGTTTTGGGGGCACCACTGATTATTACAAATACTGAGGTGTCATCCAGAAAAGGCACAGTGGAAAATCCTAGCAAAAGTCAGATTTTTAATTTTCTCTCCAACTTTTTTTGGAGTAAATTTGATCACAAGTTTATACTTTTTTTTCCCTTTTCCATGCAGAAGGTTTTTTTTCCCTATATTTAAGTATGTATAATGGATCTGCTAAAAACCATCAGAGACCATTAAGCCAGAGAAGCATGAAATCAAGTAGAAATTATTATTTTAATTCTATGCACTTGTGCATAACAGTATGAACATGGTGCCAAATAAACATTCGTCAGAACTTCAGCTAGTACTCAAGGCAGTAACCTGATTTTCAGTTTGGAAGCAAGGAATACACCCCTGCACACATTTCAAGAGATTTAGGTGGAAAGCCTAAATGTGGAATTTATCTGGAATTTTATCTGGAAGCAGGGAATACACCCCTGCACACATTTCAGGAGATTTAGGTGCAAAACCCAGCTTGTGTATATTCTGACAGCAAAGGAAAATGTCAATTACTCAAAAGCCACTTTATTATTAAAGAAACTCTTCAAATGGCAACACTGGGCCTTGACAGACAAGGACCCATCTGTGAACTTTGCCAATCATGTGTGGATACAGAAACATCAGCTGAGAGCTCATTAACTTTGCATGGTGCTGTTTCATGCTGAGCAGGTTTAGGGTTTGCATCTCCCAGGTCATTCCTAAAGGGAATTTCCTGCTTGCCTGGGTGCAGCTTGTGGCAGGGATCCCTGGTGTGTTCCAGGCACAGGAAAATAATGATTATTAAAATAATGTGATTTGTTCTGCCTGGCATTGATCCTGTAGGTGTGGCAAAGGTGCACTATAAGGCCATTTGAATGTTTATTTAGCTGGTGATGGACAACTGGACAAAAAGAAGGATTCTGTCCACCTAAACATATCAAAACCTGATGTTTTGTTTTGGAGGCGTGGATGTCATCCTCCTAGAAAGTATAATGTTTCTCCTCTGCACCAGGACCAGTTCTGGACCCCAACTTGCTGTAGCTGCACATTATAGGAGAGTCTGGTGAAAATTTTGGATCATTTTTTCAATCAGCAGTCGTGACTTACCATTCTCTGATTCTTCAGCTAATTCAGATGTCATGTTCAGGGCTCAGGCACAGAACCTTGTGCCATCTGCCTTCCAGCAGTGCTGCTGTGCAGGCTCCACGCTGAAAATGTGTTCAGGAAACCTTTCCATTGCTCAGGAAACCTTTCTGTGTGCTCAAGGCTGAGCCACATGAAAATAACCTCATTTGCCAGAGCCTGGAGAAGACACAGGGGTAGTGGCTGCAGGTCAGCTCTGCTTTCTTATTTCTGTGGGCTCGTCTTGAGAAAGGGCCTTGTTTCACTTCTCCAGAGTGAAAATAGAAAAAAGAAAAGGTTGCTCACAACTTGGATTCACTTGAAAGGCTCATAAATATGGATGTTTGTGGCAGTGATCATATGATGGGGAAGGAGCAAAATATACTTGACTTTATAATCATGTGAAGACTTGAGGTCTTGTATTCAGTGTCGTAGTGAGAAAGAAAAACCTGCTAAACCCTCTCCTCATTCCTTCACCATAAATCTGTTCTCTTAACTTGCCAATACCAAAAAAACTTCCTAGCAATACTCCTGAACTCGTGCTGAGCTAAGAAGTGAGGGGGTTCTTCCCTTCTCCTTCACAGGGACCCAGGAGGAGCAGTTTACTTACAGCATGAACACCCCAGTGATTTTCAAGCTACAGCAGCTTTTTTTCACCAACAGCTGTCTCAATTATCCTTAAAATGCTCAGATGTGATCTGGAAAATGAGTCCTTGCCTCCAAACAGAAGTTTGCTGCACACTGAGCTAAGAATAGGTGAACTTGTCTGGATGCTTCCTTAGGCCTGTCACATCGTGTTTGCCAGACACATTCATGAGCAGCAATCCTCACAGAGAAAATGGAATATATTAATCACAAGCAGTCTGTTTTAAGTGCTGCTGCCTCGTCTCCCTAGCCCACCCTGCCACTCTTGCCTCCCTTTTTGGAGCAGCTTCCAGGGAAAGATGAATTTCCTGGTGAAAACTCCTGGGCTGTAAGCAGAGCTGATTTAGCACTTTGGTGGCTGAGGCTGAAGTGCTGATGGGGCAGGACATGCCAGGCTGTGAGTGCACTCTGCTCCCTGTCCAGGCAGCACAGGGGTTCCCCTGGAGGGCTTCAGGGAGATGTCCCCCAGCCCTGCTGGCTTCAGGGCTGATACTGCCACCTTTACACTCCATTTATTCATTTTACAAACATTTTTTTACAGGGAGGGAACTATGGTGCTTCTAGAAAGATAAGCAGAATAACGCTCTGTGAACAAGCTGATTTATTCATTTATCTGTTACAGTGTTTGAAAGCTGTCACAGCTCAGGGAGAAGAAAAGGGACCCATCCTTTTTGGACAGGGATTGAAACCCAGGGGAAAAGGGGCATTCCCCAAGGGTCTTTATGGAACCTGCTGAGGACAGTCTAATATGGGTGCCCTGAAGCCCAAATTGGCACTTGAGGCACACAGAAATCTCCCTTCACTTGTCTCATTTAAGAGGGCTCAGAGGGTGATTCCTGGGGGTGTCAGCAACCCACTCACAGCTACAATCAAATTCCACAGACAAAAGGTGGGAAAAGAGCAGGGCACCAAAACTCAGCTTTATGGAGTAGGAAAGCACCTAGCAGGAGCAACTGAAAAGGAGAAAGTCCCTGTAAGTGTTCTGTGACTCTCAAGTGTGATCTTCATGAGCATCCAAAGAGCAGCAGCTGGCCTATAGCCTTGCCTTCCTTCCCAGATAAATAATGACTTAGCAGATGACTCATTAAAATTGAAAGTTGACTATTGCAGCACCTCTTCTCCTTTGTTTCCAGGTTGGTTTAATGGTCTGGCTTAACCCTCAGACTAGAACTGCACTGGGCCATCCCCCTTGAGTGAGAAGTGAAGAAAAACTCCTGTAGTTCCAGTGTAAAATGTAAAGTAAAGCAGCTCAGCCCTCATGCTGCCCTGCAGCATGGAAATAAGTGGCTGTAAGGAAAGGATGAAACAATATTTCCCTGTTTCCCCTACTTTTCTGGTTTCTTGATGTTGTCTGTGCTGCCCTTTGCTCTCTCATGTCCTTCCCTGGCTCTGGGAAGGAGGAGGATCCCTGGAATACTAAAGAGCTGCAGGCAGCTAATGAATAACAAAATGGAGAGCACAGCTTCCCAGACTCTGTGGTTTCACAAAAAGCCTTACAGGAGTTCAGGGCACCTGAAATGCCCAAAATTTCCATGTGGGGAAAGAAGCATCTCTCTTCCCACTGCGTGAGAAGGGGCTGTGAGCTCAGGAGGGTCTCTTGGTGGTGTTAGAGTGGTGACATTCCCAAAGTGACATCTTTCAGCTCTGCTCTTGCACTTTTAAGGCCACTTGGGTCTTTTAGGACAGTTCCATCCTGTGGTTGAGTTTCCTGACCTGAACTCTGCTCTCTGAAATACCAAACAAGAATAGCATCAACGTACCCCACATTATTGTCTTTATGGGGAGCTTGCTGATCTGTTTAGCTGATTGCCATCAATGAGATTTGCTTCAGAGCAGTGAACCTGCAAAATTCACCCCTTAAACTCATAGTCTAAGTCAAATACAAGCCATACAAGAGAGGATCAGATACGTGATTGTCATCTGAAACACCAGCTGGCAAAGTGAACAGGGATTAGGAGTTGGATCTTTAAAAATGCGTCATAATTTGGAGCATAATAAGGAAGAATTATGTCAAAAGCTGATTTGGAACAAGATAAGGAAAGAAATGTGCAATGATTCCTTTTATTATTTTATGGTCAGACTCTGTATTTGTTTTTTAGCACCATTCTCCTAAAAAACAGGTGATTGCTGCTGCATTGAAATCTTTCTGCTCCTCAGACAAGGGTCGACACTGCAGGTGCTCTCTGAGACCCCCTTGTCCCTGTGGTGGGCAGGAGATCAGCCCCCTTTGCTCACCAGAGACAGTTTTTAGCAAAAAATGAGTGTTTGGCTGTTCAGCTGAGACCACAGAGATTTCAAAAGAACCAGTGCTCAAGCCAGAGAGGAGAATTTCTGTAGATAAGCCCAAAATACAGAAGAAAGCAGCTGTGTGGATTAATTGAATTCCTTTTACATAGGAGTAGATATCTCCTGTGGTTTTGGTTGGACAATCCCAGTTAAACCCAGTTAAACCACCTGCAGGTCAGTCCTCAAAAACAACACACATGCAGCACGACCAGAGCCCCTGCATCCTTGCTGGAAGTAGGAAAGAGGAATAGTCTGCAATTATTTAAGTCTCTTACCAAGCAGGGAGCTGTTTCCTTGGAGCACATTCATTCCTTGGCCTCTGGAATACCCTGGCATCAGACCCTCAGTCTGCACACAAATCAATTTTTTTAATAATTTTTATAATTTTTAATAATTATTTTATAATTGAAATAATGGATTGGTTTGGGTGGAAGGGACCTGCAAGCTCATTTCATTCCCTCTTGTCCTTGCCCATGCCCATTCCATGCCCTGGCATGGGCAAGGACAGCTTCCCCCAGCCCAGGCTGCTCAGATTTGCATTTAATCCCTCAGGTACAGAGCTTTGGGCTGGTCACAGCAATACAGAATAATGCAGCAAAATATTCTGTCCTTCAGTTCTTCCAGGAAATATCAGCATGGTTTGGGAAAAGAACTGAATAAATGAGTGTTGGCGTGCCTGGAACGTGTTATCTCCCCAGCATGGTTTGCTGCCCCTTACAGAAGATGGCAGAGACAAGAGGAAAAAGCAAAGGAATCGAGAATGTCAAAGTCTCTAATTAATTTGGAGCTTTTTGTTCTGTTTCCAACAATAGAAACAGCCTCCAGTTCCTCCTGGGTTGCCATGGATTAGGAATATTTCAGTGCTGGTTCCCAAATCCTGGTGCTTATTAACACTCAATGTTCCTCCCTGCTGGCTGCCTTCCACCTCCTCTGGCCCTCTGCAAAAAGGAAAGGAAAAAGGAAGGGAAAAAAGGAAAAGAAAAAAAAAAGGAAAAAGGAAAAAGGAAAGGAAAAAGGAAAAAAAAAAAAGAAAATGAAAAAATGAAAAAAAAAAGGAAAGGAAAGGAAAAAGGAAAACAAAAAAGGAAAGGAAAGAGGAAGGAAAAAGGAAAAAGGAAAAAGGAAAAAGGAAAAAGGAAAAAGGAAAAAGGAAAAAGGAAAAAGGAAAAAGGAAAAAGGAAAAAGGAAAAAGGAAAAAGGAAAAACTGGCTGGGGCAAACCAGAGGAGGAGATGTTTGGGGTGGTTGCAGGAGTTAAGATCTTCTGGGCTGCCTTCAAACCTCATTTTAGCCTTAATGTAACAGAGACATCAAAGTGAAGTATTGATTAAACTGCTGGAGCAGGAAGCTCAGTTTGGAGGCTCAGCCCTGAGGATTTCTCCCAGCAAACAAGCAGCCCCTGGCAGCAGCTGCCCCTGACATTCCCAAGCTCTGCTGCTGCAGGAATCTCCTGGGCCAGCTGGGGCAGGCTGCTGGCCCTGCTCTGTGCTACCACCTTCATTACACCCAGTGTCTGAGGGGTTTTAGATGTTAAAGATTATTTTTCTTTCCTTCCTGCTGCTTCTTTTATCTGTTCCACGCCGCTGGCACCAGCTCTGCTCCGTTTCCAAATGCCTTTCCCCTGGATAATTCAGATTGCAATCTCTTTTGCAGGTTATTTTCGTTGTGACCTCTGAATTTCCTGAATTTCTTGACACTATTTTTGTTGGCATGTTAGAAAGAATAAAGCAATAGAAAAAACAACAGAGAATGATGCCAAAATGACATTTATTTATCGGACTTCTTCAGCCCCTTGTGCTCTTTGCAGACCAAACCCAAATTATTCCCACTTGATGCCTTTTCCCCATGCCAGTTTTTCTATTTGACTTTCCTTGCTGTGACCTTGGAATTGCTCAGCAGGCACTGCTTAGAACAGTAGCCAGAGCAACAAAAACCTCTTCTGCCTATTGGAAGAGAGCTAAAATTGCTGCAAAATCACATTGTGGATTTCAAGTATTTACTTGGGTTTAACAATTCTTATAATTTATGTTAAAATGCAGGAGGGAGCTGAGAGGTTCTGCATTTTTCCTTTATAAAACATGGAATCTCCAGTTTATTAGAATCTTGGAATGGTTTGGGTTGGAAGGGATTTTAAACCCATCATCATTCTATCACCATCCCCTGATAGAAATCCCAGACCCACATACTAAAGCAGCACAGAACCTGAAAAATATAAAAACTAAACCTGAAGCATCACTGAAAGAACAAATTCCAGTGTGGTCCTTTGCTGCAGTGCTCAGCTCAGCAGGATTTGCCTTCACCAGGACTTTTTAAATGATATAATCTAAAGCCATCTGAGTAGATAACAGGGGTGATTGATTGCTGTGTTATTACTAATAATACTTTAGGTAAAATTGTACCTTTTTTTTTTTTAATCTCCACTATGTCCTTCTGTGCTCCTGTTAATAAATTTTAAATCCATCTTTAGATTTCATGGAGAATTTTAAATTGGTTCCAAAGTACAATTTATTGGACAAAATTGAATCTATGGTGATTTTTCAGGTATAATGTAACACTCTAAAAATTGTTGAACATTATAACAGGGCTGTGCTGCAAGAAAACTTATTTAGAACATAAAAAACCAGCACAATCTCTGTGAATATTGGCTACATTAATACCTAATTTAATTAGTTCATTAGTAATATAAACGTATTTGTGCCTTTAATTTTTCCCTAGTAGTATTATGAAAGCTGCATCCTTATCTTACTCAGTTTTTATAATTTAATATGGATTTATTCCTAAGCATTCCTTCCATGATAACTGATAACTAATTTCAAATTCTGCCTGAAAGAGGCACATAAACAGACATTAAAACCCACAGCTAACATTGTGAGGTGGCAGTGAAAATTTAATGGTGGAGACATAAATTCAGCCTAATTTTATTGCAATTCTTCAGGAATCCTTTTTTCTAAACATTGCATCAATTTCCAAATCCATTTGTTATCCATTATATCAGAGGATAATGAAACCATTTAATACACTATAGTCTGTCATATATACTTCTCTTGGTGTTTCATTTTCATTTAGCTTACTTAGGAGACACTTAACTGATTGTCATTCTTAAATTTAATAGGCAAAATCTATCTTTATCTTGTTCTTTTCTGTAGATTAATATTAATCTTATTCCGTGATAAGTTTCTACCATTAAGACAAAAAGGATTTCTTGGGAAAAAACCCAACTCTTGGCTGGCAGAATTATCTAGACCGTGTGCTAGGGATGAAAAATAATAAATTCTCCAGCTCTGTGGGATGGGGCAGACTGGGGAGAAGACAAAATGAGATGGTCAAAATTAGCCAAAAAATGGGGATATCCAAACCACCCTAAGGCTGAGTTAAGACAATATCTGATAGAAAATAAAATACACCAAGATAATAAATGGGAGAAATTGTGGATGTCCCATGCCTGGAAGTTTTGTGTGAGACCAGGAAAAGAGAAAAGGACCAGAAAATAATGGAATTGTTATCCAGCTTTGTGTTTAGGAATCTTTGCAAATACAGGGTGTTGCTATAGGACACGTGAAAGCACGATGCGAGCCGCTGCTATTGCAAAGGTGAAAGAGAACACATTTATTTTCTGACTCCAGCATTTATACTTTTCCAAAGGTGACAGTGGATTGGAGGATGAATGTGCCACCTCTCCAATGACATTGGACAAACTACTACTACATCAAGTTTCTCCACCCCTATGAAGGAATGGTAAACAATAGATTGCTTACAGAAAGTTGTTTGAGAAAGTTCTCTACAAGAATGTAAACTCAGAAGGCTTTAGAAAATCCTAAGAATCAGGGCAACAATAGGGGTTGACCCCCAGTGCACCCCCAATATCTTGGAGAGCTTTGGCCAAGGAAAAGGGAAAATATCACAAAGTGAGGCTTTGCCCCTGTCCTCCCCCACCTCTTCACCGTGGAAGAACCACCCAGAGCTGCACTTTGATGATATCAACTACTCTAAGATGTTTTTTTTGTGGGAATCCAGAGCTTCCCTCTGGCTGCCCTGGCAGCTCTGGGACCCTGGCAGGGGTCAGGAACCCCCCTGGACAGAGCCCCCAGAGACACTGGCTGTGATCTCTGTCCATGGAAAAGAGTTTTCAATCTTACAGGATGAATTACCAGCTCTGAGTGTTTGATATAAGTAATAATAAAGTGTGGCACAGGTGCAAAAGTAAAATTTTAGGATTCTAGATTAGGAGCTCAAAGGGGACAAGATGGAGGAAATTGGGTGTGTCTTGTCCTTTTTCTCCTCCTTCATGCCCTCCATGTTTCACTGTGGTGTTGGCATTTTTCTGTTGGTTCAGGCTGGGGACACACTGTCCAACGTAGGTGACAGATATTGGCACGTTATTGTAAATCCAGCACAGGTAGTTTCTGGTATTTAATGTTTGTACCATCCCACTGAGGGCAGAGCCCCACACGCTGCCCTGCAGGACAGAGCTGCGGCAGGGCAGCAGAACATGTTAGAGATAAACAGAATAAACAACCTTGAAACAGCACAGAGGAATTATGGCTTCTGCTTTGGCAACGGGGCACAAAGACAGAGACTTTCTACAATCTTGGAATCGTCAATACCTCAGATTCCAACAGTTTTTAAAGCTTCAGGAGAGTCCAGGGAAGATTTGTGTGGAATGACCACATCCCAACCCTGACTGCCAAGGCTCGAGCAGCTCGGGGTAAGGGCTGAGCTGAAACTCTTGGTGCCACTTCAAGAGGTTTGGGAATACCAGAGAGGGACCCAGGGATGAGTGGAATGTCCCCTTGCATTGTCACACCTTGCCAGGAGACATGGAGAATAAACACGGGGTTTGCCCTCAACCCTGCCTCATGTGTCCTTTTATTTCTTTATTTCTGTTTTGTTTTCTCTTCCTCTTTACCTTCTGTTTAGTAAAAACCTGGTTTAATCATCCAAAACTGCAACACTGCTGTGAGCCTGTGACCAAGGAGAGGTCAAAGCAAAGCCCAACCAGCCCAGTGCTCCCCAAATTTGCCAAATTTTGCAGTGCGTGACAAGAGAGAGCTGCGCTTCAGCTCCTCCAGCTGCCTTTGTGAATTTTTAAGTGAGTTTGAGAGCAGTGGGGCAGTGCCAGGAGGCTGGGAAAAGCAAATGTTGTTCCAGTATTTAAAAGATTGAGATGTGATGACCCTGGTAATTTCAGGTTTGTCAGATTGATACTGGGCCTGCAATGGCTGCTGGAGAATTTGATTAATAAAGGATTAATGGTAGAAGCCTAATTAATGCCAATCAATGTGGACTTAGGGAAAGCAGGTCTTGTCAAAATTGCTTTTTTTTCTTGAATGAGATTACAAATTTTGTTGATAACCATGGTAATGTCCTGTAACAGCCTTCTATAAAACATCTGACTTGGTACTGCATGACTGATTAAAAACCAGAGAGATACAAAACAAACAGATCACATTAAATGGGGCCAAAACTGGCTGACAGGGCTCAAAATAACTCTAAGTGACCTTTACCAGCCTTGTAATTCTTTTGCTGATGGACTCCATGAATTTCTCATTGTTATTTTGGCTGTTGTATTTATGATTTCAAAGGAAAAAAAAAGAAGCTGATTTATTGTGACTGTAAATCCTTTAGTCTTTTCTGCAAGCTGATGCCAGGTCTTGCAGGAAGAGTGGGTTGTGAGCATTCTAACTTCATTTTGGCCAGAGGAAGAACCATAAATAGAAATACATGGCCCTTAAAATGGAAAAGTTTGGATCATCAGGAAAGAAATCATTCAAGTTTCAATCCCTCCCTGTGAACATTTACCACAAGTAGCAGAAGAGCATTTTTCTAGTTTAGCAGTGGAGAGGAGCTGAAATCGCTCCAGAAATATTGTCAGTGCTTAAAGTGATTAAATGTTGGGCAGTGGGCTGTGGCTGATTCTCTGCCAAACTCAGCCTCCAAGTTTTCCAAGTTTTCCTGGGTTCCCTAAAGAATTAATTCAGAAATAATTAATGTGAGCCTGCACTGGGCAAAGCACTGGAAATGCCTTCCAGCCTTTCCACCTGGCTGGAATCAGGCTGCAGGAGAAAATCCACCCCAATTAGAGAGGCCAGATTTGTGTTGTGTCGTGGTTATTGCTGCCAGGGGGGCTTTGGGATGCTGGGGTTGCATTTGCTGTGTTGGTATTTGCTGTTCTCATCAGCAGGTTTGAGGTCTTGGACCTTCAAGATTTAGGTTGGGTGGCAAACAACAGAGCCAGAGCATCTGAACCATCTTCTCCTTTCCTCCAAAAGATTAATTATTAGCCTGCATTAAAAAAAAAAAAAAAAAAAAAAAAAAAAAAAAAAAAAAAGGGAAAAAGAGAAGGAGGAAAAAAAGCATCAAATGCAGAGTTGTCTTTATAAATATCTCCTGAGCCTGAGATAAAAGGGATAAGGCTGGTAGGACACCTGAGGTGTAGCCCAATTAACCAATACTTTTATGTTCAGATGTTCTAATACAACATTTCTTCAGTATTTTAATAAACCTTAGCCATATGTTTGAGGTGGTTATTGCAAGGAGATTAAAGCTGAGGTCCTTAAAACCTCCAACAATCTTTTCCTTTTTATTAGACAGTATTGTGTTCTAATAATATTAAAACCTTTTAATTCAGTGAAATAAATTCTCTCAGAAATTAATACAAGAGAACTGTCATTTATCCTTTACCTGCAAGAGAGGAAATTAAAATTGACTTTCCAGAGGATCTTACAGTAATGCTGGAGTCATTTTCAAACTTTGGTCAAGAATATTACAGAGGTAGCTTAAGTTTCTCTCAAGGATTACATCTCAGATTTTATTGAATCATTATGTAGTAAAATATAAATAAACAAAAGTCGAGGATGAAAAACTGGCCTTTTTTTTTTAGTAAATAGAAGCAGTGAGGGGGCTGTGTGGGATGCACCAAGAAAAGCCTGGAGATCACAGAGGTGTTTGATCTGTATTTTTTTGCAGGAATTCAATATCTGCTGACTTTCCTTCAACAATGTCCTCTGTCTCGTGGCCATGTGACACTCAGCTCTTGAGCACATGGACCTCAAGGTTCTCAATACGAGAGTTTATTCCAAAATACTTTATATTTTGTTGAAGAGTTTGAGGGAACCAAGTAGAAAAGCTCTAGCAGTGAGAAATTATAAAGGAAATGAAAGTTTGACCATTACACCATGACTTTTAAAGCACTGCTACCTCCCCTGTGGGTGGCTGATATTGAAGGAAGAGATTTTAAAAGAATGTGGTTCAAGTGTTAAAATCTATATACCAAACTGCAAATGATTGCCCTGTTTTTATTATTCACATTATGATTCCCAAAACACCATTTTTTCCTGGTGCTTTAATTATTTTCTCCACCGAGTCTTCCAAAGGTTCATTTGAGGCTTGTGAACCTAAGAAACTTTTTTAATAAAAGAAAGATAATCAGTGAGCAAGATTGTTTTGCAGGGCTGATTCTCTCAGGTATTTCCAACACCAGTGATAAACCCTACAAGTTCATCTGCAGAAAATGTGAGTTTAGCCAGAGTCCAGGATAAGCACTAAACCCACCTGGAATTGCCTGTAAAACCTGACAGATGATTCAAACAGATAAAACTCTCCTTTCTAAACATGCTGGGTGTGAGAATCCACAAACCTTCCATTGGGATTACATTTGGGAAGAAATTCCTCCCTCTGAGAGAAGCTGGCACAGGGTGCCCAGAGCAGCTGGGGCTGCCCCTGGATTCCTGGAGTGCCCAAGGCCAGGCTGGACATTGGGGCTGGAGCAGCCTGGGACAGTGGGAGGTGTCCCTGCCATGGCAGGGGTGGAATGGGATGGGTTTTAGGGTTCTTTCCAACCAAAACCATTCTGGGATTGTGATGGGACATCAGCGCTGCTGCCCCAGAATTTCTGATGCTTCAGATTTTAGCTTTTGTATATTTTTCACATTCTGTGCTGCTTTAGTGTGTGGGTCTGGGATTTCTATCAGGGGATGCTGAGCTCTCTGCACAGAGCAGGGAGACAAAACAATTCCTGCTCCAGCTGGGCACCAAGGACAAATGATCCAAATCTCAGCCCAGGAGCACAAACACCGTGGGCTGGAGAGAGAAAAACAAGCAGGGTGGGACTGCCTGGGCTAAAGCTGGAATGGGACAATGAACTCCAAGGTGCCAATGGAGCAGAACTGATCCCAGGAAGAGCCCCCGGGAGCGCTCGTGCATTTTGGGACCATTTTGGTTCATTTGGGTGCAGCCCTGGCTGGGCTCTGGTGCTGCCCAAGGTGGATCCATGGAGGAGATCCTTTAATAAATCCCTGCTTTATTCTTTAGCTCTGTCCAGGTCTCTTTTCTAGAGCAGGCTGCACAGAGCATCAGATGCACGTGCTGCAGGTGAGAGTGTGGCCACCCTCCCTCCCTCCCTGGGAATACCCTGGGATTTGGATTGGAATTGGGATTGGAATGGGATTGGAATTGATTGGGATTGGGATTGGGATTGGGATTGGGATTGGGATTGAGCAGAGCCCCTGGCTGCAGTGGAGGTGGTGTGGCTGAAATGAATGTCAACAGGGGACACGCACAGGCATCGAGGGGACTGTTGGCTTCATAGTGTGCTAATTAAAAAATATTCCCCTATTGTACCTTACCCCACTCCTATAACCAATTTACTCTGCAGAACTGATTAGCATACTAATAGCCTTCCCTCCAGCTCACAGATAGAACTCCAGTTGAGAATATCCATTAAATCTGAAGTTATACAACCTGTGAGGTACAATAAGAGAAGGAAAACTTCTTAAAGACTTCCTTTGGAATGAGTTTACTTTGTTACCAATTTCTGCTTTCCAGCTTTAGTTCTCAATGCTCACCTAGCAGCAGTTCCCAGTTGTGGAGTGCTCAATTCAATACTTAAAGACAAAGACATCTTTCATCATGCACTTCCTTCCTGAATTAACTCTTAAATTTGACTTCTCTGTCTCTTTATCTGATTTCCCTTTTCTCTCTGTTGTCTTTACTTTTCCTCTTTTCCCAAGGTGTGGAAATGTCTGTGCCATTCTTCATCACTTGCACAAAGCCCTGCGCCTCTTCTTCAGCAGGACTCAACCCTGGAAGTGTTCTCAGCGAGGAATACACTTCAAAAAGAGCAGGACTGTGTGAAATTTTGCTATCAGTGCTGCTTCCTGGAAATCCCTGTTTTCTAATTGTTTTACACACACACACACACACAAAATCCCAAAGAGAAGAGAAGAGAAGAGAAGAGAAGAGAAGAGAAGAGAAGAGAAGAGAAGAGAAGAGAAGAGAAGAGAAGAGAAGAGAAGAGAAGAGAAGAGAAGAGAAGAGAAGAGAAGAGAAGAGAAGAGAAGAGAAGAGAAGAGAAGAGAAGAGAAGAGAAGAGAAGAGAAGAGAAGAGAAGAGAAGAGAAGAGAAGAGAAGAGAAGAGAAGAGAAGAGAAGAGAAGAAAAGAAAAGAAAAGAAAAGAAAAGAAAAGAAAAGAAAAGAAAAGAAAAGAAAAGAAAAGAAAAGAAAAGAAAAGAAAAGAAAAGAAAAGAAAAGAAAAGAAAAGAAAAGAAAAGAAAAGAAAGAAAAGAAAAGAGAAAAGAAGGAAAGTTTAACACAGCTTTGACACAACTTGACTCCAAACAATCAATATTTTGATGCAAATGTTCTCCAGTAACATTCAAGCTACAGTTTTTTGGATCCTGTGTTCATTCTCCATGGCTAATCTGAGATGTAGTATCACCAGGATTTCACTCAAGGAAATCCTTATGGAATTCTGCTTGTAGGAGCAGGTCTCAGGAAAGCAGCTCTTCTACAAGAGCTGTTTGGGAGGTTGGAGATGCCCTTTTGAAGTCACCCAGCTGCTCACAGGAACCTGAAACACTCAACATGCCCATCTCTGTAGCAGGTTGAACCATGGTGCCTTTGGCAAAATTCCCCCAAAGCTCCAGACGTCACCAAGCCTTGGCAAACTCCACTGGAAGAGCAAAAGTTGTAATACAAAAATGTATCTCAAAGGACCATCACAGTCAGACAACACTTCCTTCCTTCAGGTAGAAGATAAAAAGATGTAAAAATATGAATGCAAAGAGATATTTTGGTTAAATGGGTTTCAATTATTCTATGATATTCCCATATTCTATGGGAAGGGTGCAGCTTCCTCTGACAAGGACAGCAGAGACAGACTGAGGCAGAAGTGTTGGCAGGGACTATCTAATAACCAGCTCCCTGATGTGAAGGCAATATCCTTTTACTTGTAGTGAATAAGTGTCAAAATACCTGCTTGCTGAATAACATAAATTGCATGGAGTTATAAAATTCAAAATAGACTGGAGTTTGAAAATCTCTTTTTTTCTGCCAAACTCTTCTAATCCCTTCGTCTTGACACAGCAATGCTTTGAGAAACCTCTGTGGCCCTGCCTTTAGCTGTAGGGGCTAATATAGAAATAATCTACCTGTAATTAAAAAAGATAGATATCTTCCAGCTCAAAGATTACAGCTCATTACTTCCCTTGGTCTCATGTGCAAACCCTCTCATCTATCTTGTCAAAAAATGTAATCCAGGAGCCTTTCCTCTTTGAGAAGCACAAAGGTTTTGCAGAAGGACACTTGATGGGAAGAAGAGTTTGTGTTTGAGAGAGAGGGAGAGGAGGTTCTGCCTCCTCTCAAGGTGTCACTCCTTAAGCACCTGGCCAAGGAGTGACACCGATCACCTTGGGCTGCTTCCAAGGAAATCTGGCTGAGGTCACTTTGTCACCAGCTCAGCCTGTTGTTCTGCAGAACGTGGTAACAAATAGGATTTCTCATGACTTTATTGCAAGGAAAAGTAGGAGCTGAGGAGAGTTCAGGGCTATGTGTCCAAAGAGGGGCTTTGAACTCAGGCAGGTTGTTCTGAAATGCCTCCAGTTGCCTCCTGCTTCCCAACGGGGTAAAAATCTCCCTAATGGATTATTGAGAAGTTTGGAGCAATCTGGTCTAGCACAAAGTGTCCTTGCCCATGGAAAGGGATGATCTTTAAGGTATTTTTAAGCCCAAGCCTTTCCATGGTTCTTTGATCAATTTAAAACAAGAAATTCCAAAGCAGAGCTGGGCAATGGAAGTTTCAGCACATGCTTTACAAACTGTGGTTTCCAAACAAAACCCCCACAAATCACTTGACACATCTCCCACCATTGTGCACAGATCCATTCAAAAGAAAAAGAAAATCATAGATAAAAAAGTGATCTTAGGGAAAAATACATCTTGGTCTGGTTCTCATGAAAAACTTAATTTAGTGGCAGTCTACTACGAGTAATCACACACTGAGAGTTGTTGTGAAGGGCAGGGCACCTTGACAGCCAAGGACTGGAATAAGGCCTCAAAATGGTGATGATAAAGAGAAGATTTTTTTTTTAAAAAAGGTTCAGGCCTCAGTTGACCAGCTGATGGAAAGGTGTGTCCCTGGGGAGTAAATATAAGAATCTGTTACTAGAATATAGCAGGAGAGAGTAAAAAAATTAAGACTTTTCTATTTTTCAATGTGTTGAGGCAACTGTTAAATTTTATGAGGCTATCTTGTGAAACTGTGCTCTGCTCCTCCTGTGTGTCAGTCTCCAGCTCGCCCTCACTGTGCTCCACTGACAAATCAGCATCATTGGAGCTCATTTGGAGCATCTTTAGCAAGGCAGAATGGATGGGAAAATAAAATAAGTTGTGCTCAGGGAAGAACAGTGGCACATGAGATGCTCAGGAATTATATCCCTGTTAAGGTTTTGTGTGAGCTGGGGCAAAAGGTCGCGGTGGAATGTGTGAAGCAAACCCAGTGAAAAGTCTCCTGGGCTCCCGGTGCTTCAACATGAACAGCTTAACACACATAAAAAGCTGTGAGCTCCTTGAAGTGCTCCCAATCCTTAACTCTGGGCTGAAATTGTGCCTGGGTGATCAATTCCTAAGCACACAGCTCTTACCCTTTAATGGGGAGAGCAGGGAAGGGGTTAAAATGCAGATCCCTGCTTTTGGGGAGGCTGTGTGGGGACAAGGTACCTTTTAACCTCTGCTCCCAGTGTCTGTTTTCCACTGAGCAGAACACTCAGGGATGTGATGGAGAAGGAATTAGAAAAAATGAAGGACTTTTAAGGGAAGCAGGTCTGTTAACAGGGTCTGTTCATAAGTAATGAAAAGGGATAAAGTGACCAGAAACTGAGTGGCAGAGCTGAACTAAGGAGGGAAAATGGATTCCTACAAAAATCCCAGAGAGTCTCCTTGAAATATTTTACATTAAATTGGTTTTAAAATGAAGGAGGGTAGATTAGATTAGAGATGAGAAGGAAATTCTTGGTTGTGGCTGCCCCTGGATCCCTGGCAGTGCCCAAGGCCAGGTTGGACACTGGGGCTGGAGCAGCCTGGGACAGTGGGAGGTGTCCCTGCCATGGCAGGGGTGGCACTGGGTGGGATTTAAGGTCCCTCCCAACCCAAACCACTCTGGGACTGTAAGAGCATTTCACTTACATAACTGTTGATTATGAATCCTATAAAGAAACGAAATAAAAAATTTAAAGTTTTTAAATACCTTGAATTTTTAGGCCAGTTTTTAATTTTGAACATCTTATTTCCCACCCAACTACCTGATTTTAAATGTTTGAATTCAGCAAAGAGCTTCCCAGCAGTGTCAACTTTCAGCCTAGAATGAAAAGGTCCAAGATATGAGTTTGAAATGCAGCCAGAGGATTCCTCAATTGTTCTCATGACAAGTTAAATGTATTTTAGGGGAGAAAAAAAGCTCAAATGTTGTTTTCAAAACTATTTTATCCTTTATACTTCAAAAAGGTTCAATTAAATGTCCATTATGGTAGCAAGTAATATGCCATTTTGTTCTTGAGAGGTTGACATTCATCATATGGTACTTTTTTTCCAATAATCAAAATAATTGAATGTATTTATTTGCTGTTTAATAAGGATTTTTTAGAAATCAACATAAAAAAAATTACCACTGCTTCTTCCTACAAGCACAACATTTTATATGCCAAAGTATTTATGATTTATGCTGTAATTAGAGACATTTTGAAGAAGATAAACAGTCAGGGGTCTAAGGAGAGGAGCAGCTCTTATGAGTACTCTGTATTTTCAGCTGTTATCAATGTCTTGTTTCCAAATAGAGGAGGAAGCACAAGATCCCAGCAAGGAAACTGAGTAAATGGTTGCAGAAATCTGTGAGGTTCTGAGGTTTGCAGGCAATGAGAAAAAGGTGAATTTTTTGAAGATTCAGAGCTTTTTGTGGGCATTTATCCACAGATCCTTCCAGACTCATCCAAGATCACTGAGGAAGATGAGTGATGGTGGCTGGAGACACCTCCTATTTCTTATTTCAAAAGAAATTGGAAATTACCAATACTACCTTTTTTTTTTTTTTTGGAGGGGGAGGAAAATAAGGAGTTGTGAAGTAATGACCTAAAACAATGAGGAAGAACCTTCACTGCTGCACCAAACTTTTGTTTTTGTATAAAGTCTGAGATCTGTGGGACTTCCTTGGCAGCAGCCTCCAGGCTCCTTCCCAATCAGCAGGTAAATTTGGGATGTGGACAGAAATGAAACCACATCTTGAGGAATTCCGAGCAAACCCCACTCCACCTCTGTCATCTTCAGCATGAATTTGATAATTTCTGCTCAGATGGGAAGAATGACAATGGCTAAATAAATGCTTGGGTGTTTTTTGAGGATTTCCTTGGGAAAGTCATGATTTTTGAATTGGTTTTGTTTTGCTTTTAGGGGGGAAAGGGAGTGATTTCTGTGGGCAATTGGTGTGAATGTGGTTTGTTTCTGTCATTTTGCACTTTCAGCATGAGGGAACTGTTTTTAAAATTTATGGAAGTGAGAGGAAGTGATATTATTTCAGTAGCGGACTGAGGGCACACCTGACCTAAAAATAAAAGATTTCTTTCACTATAACCACACTGAGTGAAGCTTAGGAAGGATATATTCCATATCCAATCTCCAGCTGAATATTTTTCCAGTTTATAGATTAAAAAGACCTTTTTTGTGTATTTAATGACCCCTAAGGTGAGCTAGCATAGGTATGTAGCACTCCTAGCAGGATATTGAGTATGAAAGACAAAATTCCACCAACTAAAAAATGTCAAAATTCTTTCAACAAGATCTGACATTGATGTGATTGAAACCATCCTCTGTATGAGAGCAGGAGGCTTTATTTTTTCAGGATGCAGTTAATGTTTCAATTTTTTTTTTTTGGTTTTGTGCAGGCATGAAAGGGAAGGTTGTATTCTCTCTGTAAGATTGACTTAATTTCATTTTTCTCTTGTGTCTGTTTCCCTCGGATTTGGCTGCTTTCATATTTCACTGTATGATTCTGAGGCGAACAAAGGCTGTAAACTGCATATGGAAGGAGTGATAAAAAACAAGCATGATGTTTGCAGGGAATAATCCCTGCTGAATAATCACTGTACACCTTTGATTGGAAAGGCAGCCTCTGCTGGGGGGAAATGTGTGGAAAGCTCTGCAAGGTAGCATGGAGAGATGGGATTATGTGTGACATTTTCAGGCTTTTTTCCCACTGAAATATGTTTAAATACCAGATTATATCACTGTACTTGAAAATATATATTTACAGATAAAAGTATATGATTGTATAAAGAATTCAATTGATGATTGTTGATTATTTGGCACCAGACTGTGGATGGGTGAAAAACTCCTTCTGCTCCTCCCATTTCTCTCCCCTTTCACTCTCCTCTTCCTCCCATTCTTGACTCAATTATATTCTGAATAATTACCAGGAATAATTAACCCTTCTGTGTTTTTTATAGGAGACATTTGAAGGGTTTTTCTTTGATCCTTTTCTTTGGTGCAGCTGACAAAATTCAAGGAGGGGAAAAAGGTAATTTTACCACTGGCAGTTGGGGAGTTTAACCCAAAACAGGCACCACTTCAGGAAGGAAAGAAGGTTTTTTATTTGGTTTTCTTGGTTTTTGGGGTTTTTTTTAAATTCATGAATCTTCTCTCCCTCTGCGTAAGCACTGAATACAAATTTGGTTTATTGGCCATTTCACAGCTGTTGATGAAAATAGTTCATATTTAACTGCAAATGGGCTTATTTGGAGGAGATTCACTCACAAGAATAGTCCGGGTTTCTCCCAAGTCAAATCCTGAAAACACATAGGGAATTCAGTGGCACAGTGGATAATTAAAATAATGCATATGCCAAGTTCTTTCCAATGTAAAGACAGAGGAAGGGAGCAAAGGAAGAGGGTGGATAAAAGGTTAATTAAAAGTCAAGTTGTGTCTCATACAACATCAGGCACAGAAGAAAAGCAACAAAAAACCAAGAGGATAAAACAAAATAATAGCATAGAATTATATGAAAAATAAAAAATATTTTTTAAAATTATAAAAAGAAAAGTAGGAAAAGAAAGGAAGTTTTCTGTAGATATTAATATGAGGAATAGAACATGTTTCAAATGCATGTGGAAGAGCCCAATAAAGTAGAAAGCCAGGCCTCCAGGAGACAGCCAAATGAATTTATTGACTGAGGAAGCAGCCCTTGATAAATAATTAAAGAAATTATTTGCTTCATTGTTCTCTGGGGAGCTCGGGGACAGCTGCTGGCAGCTGCTGTTCATCTCCAGGCTGCCGGAGGCACCCCAGGGTGGGGCAGCAGCCGCAGCTCCTCAATTTGGGCCTCTGCCACGGCAGCGTGGACGGAACCAGGCCCGGTTCTGGGCTTTGTGTGGTGGAAACATCCATCCTCCAAGCCGAGCTGCCAAAGAAAGGCTCAGCAGTCTCTGCTGTCTGGTCTCAAGGCAGTTTATTGCAAGTTATCTAAAAGATTTTCTCCTGGAGCTGCTGTGGTTTGCTCACAGCTCAGGCAGAGGCACACACACACCCTGACATCCTCTCTGACTCCCGACTGCTTCTTCTCTCCCCCTCTGCCCAGGGCTGTGCTGTCTTTTATATGGTACATTACGTGTTACATGGGTACAGTTTGTCCCCAATGCCTATTACCTATATTAAATGGTGCTTTTCTATCTTTTATATGGTACATTACGTGTTACATGGGTACAGTTTTTCCCCAATGCCCATTACCTATATTAAATGGTGCTTTTCTATCTTTTATATGGTACATTACGTGTTACATGGGTACAGTTTTCCCCAATGCCTATTACCTATATTAAATGGTGCCTTTCTGCTCTAAACCAATCTGGGAGTGCCAACATCACCAAGAACATGGAGGTAAGGAAGGAGAAAGAGGGAGGACAGGGCAGGCCCAAATCCCTCCATCTTAAACTTCTGACCCCCATGTACAAAACCAAAACCCCCCTGTACAGCACTCAAAAATTCTTCCCTCTACTTTGTGGCCACTTCTACTATAATATCTGGACTTTTGTGACTTCTTGTTCTTCCTGCAAGGTTGGTAAATCATTCCATGGCTCAAACCCAAAATCACAGCTGTTTCCAGCTGCCTGCCAGGGTCTCAAATGCTTCTGAGCTGGGCCTGGAACCTCCAAAAATGTCTGAGGGACATTTTGAGTTCCAACAAAATGTGGACGCTTTCTAAGTGCCATCAAGTTGGACGAGTCAATTGAAACTCTTATATTGGAGGAAAAAAAAAAAGAAAGAAAAAAATTCTCCTTTCTTCATTTCTGTGAGCTAACGAGCAGAAATCTGAAAAATAAAATCCTCGAGGGCTGCAGCAGCTGGGGGATTTTATCTGGATGAATAGCTTGAGGTTAATGTGAGGCTCCTTCATAGCCCTTCTTGACCTGCTACCTTTGAATTAAACTGCATTTTGCTGTCACTGTGATTTAACTTTCTGTTGGTTGCCTTATGATTTAAGAATACACCTGAAAATAGAGCTTGTAAGAAGAACTTGGATTTCAGCTGAGTTGCTTAATATGTTGATAGCAAAGTCTACTCTACCCTGACTTTTCTTCTTTTGGGGAGTCCTTGTTAAAAGCCATTCCATTATATTCTAGTCTAAAAAGCCTTTGAAAGGCCAGGAAATAATAATGTACTGCTTGCAGAACTGGTGGTTGGAGATGTATTGAATTTGCTGTGTAAATGCACAGCATCATTAGCTGCAAAAGAGAAACAGGGAGGGAGATTTTCAGTGCCAGAGGATATCTGGGGTCATGAGGCAGGGATGCCTTAGAATATATCAAAATTGAAGCACATCAGGTATTCTTGGGCAGAAATACAAGGCTTTTCCTGAAAAGAAACCTCAGTGTCTGCCCCCCAGCCTGCAGAAAGACATGGAACTGGCACAGGAGGAAGAGAAAAGTGTAAGGAGAGGGTAAAGACTCTGTGCTGCCCTTGTTCGAAAATGTTTGCCTCTTCCTTTGCTGTTCCATTTGCTCTCAAAATCCCTTTGCATTTTTCCTGATGGGAAAAATGATGATGTTAGATCAGAGAGCCAAGCTCAGCCATGCTAAAACATTAACAGAGAGGACAGAGAATGGTTTCTCTCTGCGGTGAGAGCTCTGTGTGCTCATGCAGAGCAGGGTGCAGAAATCCAGAATTTACCACAGAGAGTTTTCCCTCTGCAGGGTGAAGCTGCTGAGTGGTGGAGCACAGCACTGAGCTGAGCCAGATGTGTGGGATTGTCTTCAGCAGAGGAAAATAAATTGGTGCTGGCCCTTTCCCTGTGCTTCCCACTTCATCTGCCTGCCTATGTTCCATCCAGCAACGGGATCTTCCCTGGGCTGGGGCTGTGCAGGAAAATATCATCAAAATAGCATCACCTGTGGGCAAATGCATCAGATATTCCTCCAAGTTCACACTTTTGGTTCTCTAAAGTCTGCACTTGGTGTTAAATCTTCTGGCCTGCGTTCTTGTCAGCACTCCAGGTGGTGACCCAGGGCTGGGAGGGACAAGCAGCAAGGGGAGATGGCACAGCCCAAATATTGGGAGATGTTTGACTGGTGACACACTTGGCAGTCTGCAATCTACTGGGGTAGGGCACTAATTGTGCTGGAAATGGAGTTAAAGAGCCTTCCTGGGCATGCTGGAACACCAGTGACACTGGAAATGCCCCATAAATCTCCCTGAAGACCAACTGGAACAAAAGCTGGTTTGCTCTTCAGTGTTTGCTGGCATTTCTTCCTGAGGGGAAAGAAAGATAAATCCAGCTTCTCTAGAAATGCCCTTGGTCTCAGGAAGCTGAAGATGCCAGGGCAGAGTTGAAAGTCAAGCCCTGGATGTTTTGCCTGAGGTAAACAAGACAGAACAAGAAAAATCTCCACTGGGGACATACCAAAAGAATGGCTTGAGATGATAAAGAAATTAAAAAGAACAGGGTTTTTTACCTTTTTCCAAGCAAAAAAAAAATCCTATAATAGGAGTACCTGAACCCTTGCAGATGTGCCAGCCTCAGGAACACCCTGAGGTGGATGGGGCACTGCCCACCCCACGTCCACATCTCACTTCACATCAAGGGAACAGGAGCTAATGACCTGAGCATCCTTTCTCCTTCTCATTCCCTTCTCACCAGTGCAGCCAGGTGAGTTAAAAATGCCTCCTCCCAATGCTGTTCTGTTTCATTTTCTTCTCTCTCAGGTCTAATCTAACTCAATACCTACTATTTAATTTCAACAAGACTGTGCAATGTTTCCTTTAAAAATCGTGGCTTTGTTCCACAGCACTTCATTACAGGATCTGGGTTGCTCAATCCCTTTTCCTTTTGTGTCTTTTCCTTGTTTTATCCTCCTCTTGCCTCTCCTGCATTGACACTGGACAATAACAAATATACAGAGCATACAAAACAAAACACTTTTTTCCATTTGTGCCTCACCCAAGGCAGGGCAGCTTTTCCCTTCTGCTCCTGCAGTGTCCAGGTGTCACCTGAAAAACCAAAAGTAGGAAGAAGCTGCACAACAGTATTTGAGTTGGTTTTTTTTTTTCAACTGTTGAGATGTGAGTAAAAAACCCCTGTAAATATCTGTTCTGAAACTTGTAATTCACCATTCTGGCTTTGCTTTACAACTGAACTGAGAATCGGAGAAGAGGATTTTAATTTTTTTTTTTTTTCTACTGTTGATACTCAGGAGAATTTTCCACTTTGTCACTGAGCTGTTCAGCCACTCAGCAATGAGCTCAGGAGGGGAAGAGCTCTGCAGCCAGATAGATGAGATGAAAATGTTGCCATCATTGCACTGTATTAAACAAGCTCTATGATTACACTTGCTACAGTTCCTCTCTGGATTTAATGGAAAACTTTATATTGATGGAATGCCTGATTAATAGGGATTTATAACAGAAGCTCTGTTAATGTGGAAAGCATATAAATCTCATATATCTGTATCTATTGCCTGTCTTTACAAGATTATTTTCACTTGGTTCAGGCTTTAACTCCAGTAGGAAACAACTCTAGTGCACAAAAATCCAATGGCTGTACTGAGAATGCAGCAGGGAAATTTGCAACTTGTGTTTTTCAAAAGCTCTCGAGTTGAATGGAATGAACAGAAACCAAAGCAATGTTTATCCCCAGCTTTGGGGGGTGTCAGATTTAGCAGCTTCAGGAGGAGGTTTTGGTGAGGAAGGGCTCTCCCTGCCACTCCTACAGCCCTTTGGCTCACCCTGAGTCTCTCCAAGCAGGTGAGGCTGTGACACAGGGTAAATTGTTCAAATCCTTAAATTTTTCCCACACTTTTTCCCCCTTCACAGCTTTTCCTCCTGTAGAGCCACCCGTGGATTTACGCTGGCATAAAACAGCTCTTTACACTTCTCTCTTCCTCCTGTGCCAGTTCCATGTCTTTCTGCAGGCTGGGGGGCAGAAAATGAGGTTTCTTTTCAGGAAAAGCCTGATATTTCTGCCCAAGAATACCTGATGTGCTTCAATTTTGATATATTCTAAGGCATCCCTGCCTCATGACCCCAGATATCCTCTGGCAGTGAAAGTCTCCCTCCCTGTTTCTCTTTTGCAGCTAATGATGCTGTGCATTTAGACAGCAATTCAGGTGGGATTTTTGTCTTGACTCCTCCAGTTTTGCATCTCCCCAGCTCCTCCAGGCTTTGGGATGGATTTGGGATCAGCCTGGATGGCTCCTGCTCCTCTGAGAGCCTTCCAAGCCCTCAGAGCCCAGCAAGGCACAGCTGGGTGCTGCTATCACTGTCTATCTGGGGGCATTTGGGTGTTAAAAGCTTCTGATTTCATGTTCATGCCAACCAGGCACTTGCACCAGAGCTACTTGTATATAGAAAGTCAATTCACCAGCCAGTGTGCTTGAGCTGTTTCATTTTCCAGCCCTTTCTGTCTTCTAGATCTGAGGTTCAATCTGATTTTATAAACCTTGCTGGAGCTTCCCTGAATCCAATCTGGGCCAGATCCATACGTGTCTGAAAGCAGGGCTGATGGAAAGGAAGAAAAATCAAACACAAATTAATAAAGTTTTCAATTTTCAATTAATTGCATATTTTATTGATAGGAACAGAAGGAATCCACATTCCTGCTAAGGCTTTTTGGTCTGGCATATTGGGGTATTGATCAGTGTTGATGAGAGGAATAGTTGCCTTTGGGGGAGATTGGCTGAATAAAGATTTCGGTGCTGGGCTCTCCAGCACTTAAAATGTTCCATTACTCAAGATCATGGAGTATGAAGATTCTTGCAGAGGATGTGTTTTGCACTGAAATGAAATTGAAACATATATCCTGGGCAAGAGATGCCTCAGACTACACTGAAATAAATACATTATAGGGAGACAGAGTTCCTATTGAGACAGGTAAATGCCTTGCCTATTAAAACATGACATATTAAATCAGGTACATCACTGGTAAGCCAGAGTTCCAGGCAGTGCTTGGCCATAAATTTCTTTCTAAAAGACAATTTTGCCTTGCAAAATGTAAAGCTGAAACCTTCTTTACTTCAGACAAAACATTTGGGGCAGAATAAGACAGCATTGTCAAAGTGGAATCCTAAATTAAGGGATTTACTGATTAGGGTTTGGTTCAATGTCCCTTCTTTAGTCCGACTGGTTTGCATGTGAAGAACATAAACAGTTGCAGTGTAAGAGAAAAGAGGTGTGACATGGAAAAGAAAGAAAAAAGGAAATGAATTCTTGGCCATGAACTGAGTTTTATTCATGAAAATATTTACAAATTGGTTTCGAGCATTTGGGATTCTTTGAAACCTCAATTTCTTCTCCTTTTCTTTTCCTGAAGATGTGTGTGTAACAGGAAACAAATGTAGGACAATTATGCCAAATATAAAATTCTTTTGCAATTATTACAGGCACCAAAAAAAAAAAAAAAAAGGTGCTATTTTAAAAAATCAGCTCTCATTTTTATCTAAATGCTGATGTCTTAAATTCTTCCAGCACAAATATGCAGTCAAATTTTTTGCTGTAGTTTTGGAAAGTCTATCCAAGTGTCTAAATTAATACCCATTATTTCTTTCAAGTGCCACTTAAGTGAGGTTGAGAGCAGTCTGAGGCAAACACTTGAGGAATCTGGGTGTCTCTCTGTCACTCAAAGTTAATGTGTTTGCAAAGAGATGGAGCAGCTCGCTGATTTGTTCCCAAATATATCCCCACAATCCACCTTTTCCCTTCTCTTTTTCTATTACCAGACAGTGGTGCAGTGCAATATTTGGTGTGGCAAGAGAAGGAAATGTTCTCTCCACACTGCCTTCTCCAGGGTTTGGGTTTTTTGGGTTTTTTTGTCACCCAGCTGTGAGGCACAGCTGATATTGGGAACCACACCACAGAATTCCTTGTCCTGAAGAGAAATCCTTCATAGGATCAGCCTTTAAAATACCCCCCAACTGGGACAGAATTAGCAGAATATTCAAATTCCATCTTTATTTTGTTGATCTCACTCGTTTAAAAATTTTTTTAAAAAAAGTTTTCTTTCCTTTCCAGTGCTCATTGAAGTGCAGCCACTGATATTCCAAGCCTTCCCTGTCCCGGAGATAAATCCTTCATAGGATCAGCCTTCAAAATACCCCCAGACTGGGACAGAATTAAGAGAATATTCAAGTTCCACCTTTATTTCATTGGTCTTACTTGTTTAATTTTTTTTTTTTTAAGTTTTCTTTCCTTTTCAGAGCACATTGAAGTGCAGCCACTGAAATTCCAAGCCTGTTGTCTCGTAAAGAGGATGAAGGAAAACTCTCCAGCTCCTGCTGGCTGAAAATTAATGACAGCTGTAGCATTATTTTACTGGAAGCAGGATCAAAGTTTGTAAAAACATTTTGTTGCTTTTATACTTAATAAATATTATTTAATGCTGCAGTATCGTGCAGGAATATCCCTAAAATAAGACAGGAAAGGTAATAATGTCCTAAGCAGTTGGAATAACAAGAAACAGGGGAGATAAGAAGCTGAAGGAGGGTTTTGAGGCAGGTAACCACAATGAAGATAATTAAAGATAAAAGACCCCACACCTAAGACAGCCTTTGCTTGCCTGTTCCTGCCAGTGCTCGATCCCTCAGAGATGTAATTCAGAAAGAGCCAGGATGAAATCTGGCGAGGTTGGGATTGCAGCAGTGAGACTGAGTGATGTGCTGCCTGTCTGCTTCTGGCTCCCCGCTCAGAACTCACCGTCTGCTCTTGCTTGCACATGGAATATTTTCTTTCCCAAGGCTTGCTGGCAGCATTACACATGCACCTCGTGTCACTGGACTGCCTCTGCTTTGCTTCTCCTCCTCCTGCATCATCTCTCATATTCCAAGTAAGATTATTTTGAGGTCCAAACCACAGGGCAGAAATCAGCTCCCATTCCCTCCAGTCAGCATTAGTGCCTTCCTCAAGCACGAGCACACATTCCTTGTTCAAGTTTGGGGTTTTTATGCTTCTACAAACTGGTGGAAATACCTGAGGGAGGTAAAGCAGCTCTGTAATAATCAAGGTTGCTCAGAGACACAGTGGTGGAGCAGCCAGTGCTTCCTTCTGGGATCTGTCTCTGCTGCTCCCAACGTCCCGAGACACAAACATCGCTTCCCATCACTGCATTTTTATTATTCTGTGGGCGTCTGCTCAGGTGCAACATGCAGAGAGGATGCACTGAGAGGTTATAACTCATTTTCAGAGCCAAAGTCCTGCTTTTAATCCCATATCTGCAGGATCTGTGTGTACGTGCCCATGCAGTGCATATTTAATATCCTGTCTAAAGTCCATAGCCAGGAGGACAGGCTGTCAACAGTTGAACTAATCGAAGGCTCAGCTTTCACTAAAATTCCTCTGAAGTTTGGGTCACCTTCATTTCACATCAGTTCTTCCCTAACCTGAATATAGCTCTGCTTAATTACAAGTCAGGGCTGTTTGAAGTAGTTGGGAAATTATTTATGCCTGATAGCTGGGATTTCCTAAGAAGCCCGAGAAAGTTGGGCATTAAAATCTAATCAAACTTTAATGGAAACCAGGTACTTCAACACAATGGATAGTTCAAGCTTACAGAAAATCCTCCAGACTACAAACGAGGCCAACAGCTCCAAAATGTGTGCAGGGAGAGCTCTGCCTCCTGCTGCAGATGCCATTGGAAAGATTGAGGTTGTTTTCCAAAATACACAGTGGAGGAAAAGAAGCATATAAACATAATAATGGCAGCCTATGAAAAATAGAGCCAGGGAAATTTCCTTTCACTTTATTCCCAGCAAATGGGGAGAGTGTCAGTAGCTTTTCCCTCAACCCTCTAAGATTGAAATTTACAGGGCTTTTTTTTTATTTTCCAAAATTTTCTGTTCTTTGATCCTAGAGGAATCCTTAATCAAGCAAAAATGACACCTGGATTTACAGTTTCTTCCCCTCCCTCCCCCAGCTTCCTCTTCTTTCTTTTTTGGGTAAGGCCAAGTTTATTCTGAGATGCCTTAGGAAAAAAATCCTGTGTCTGATATTGGGGTTTTTTTGGGGGGTTTTCATCCATTTTCTGGGAGTATTAAGGAGGTACTGGCAAATTTTCTGGCATCCACAGGCAAGACGTGTAAAAATGACCCAAAATGGACATGCTGATGTTGATGTCAATCATTTTTAATGGAACAACTAAGGTCAGTGAAATAACTCAGCAGAATGGCTGTAATGTTTTATTACTCTCACGGTCAGGTATAATCTTAATTTCAAATGTGAAAGAACATATAGCAGTTAATGGAAAGGGTCTAATTCTTGCTCCATTAGTTTTACCTCACTGAGTTAACAGAAATCAGCTGATCATTTACCTTGGGATGCAGAGGGAGATGGTCCCAGTCTATATTAATGGAAATGAGGGGAGAATCAGGCTGAAAGTCTGGGGGATTTAAGTAAATTGTTTCTATAACTATTATATACATTTTCATTAATTGTTCTCGGAAGCAGAGCCTGTGTGATAAAATCTTCCCAGTGAGCTTTCCTTACCTGTTCATCTTCTCAGGGTTTGAAAAATAGTCCCCTTCTATTTCCAAACAATGAGCAGTAGTTCAATGTCACAGACAAATGTGGGCTGCAATATTTAGACATAAATTATAACATCCTCCTGTCCTAAATGGGGAGGAACAGGCAGAGTGTTTCCAATTCATTGGAGGTATGATCTGAGTGCATCCATGCTGAATTCCTGATGAGCCCATTCCTCTTCCAGCACCTGTGGTTTTCCAAGAGTTTGGATTGAGCATTCAGATTTGCATTCAGATTTAAGCATTCAGATAAATTCTGTCGAAATCTTTGAATGGGTATTTCTAAACCCACTCGGGTGTTTTTGGAGGAGAGGGTTGAGGCTTTGGAGGAACATGCTCTGAAAGCAAGGAGAACTGGAGATACCAAACCTCCCCCTGGTGTAAATCTGTCAGGCTTCATGGAGTCGTTGGGATTTGTGCAGCTCAAGCCCTGTTATGGTTGGTCTCTATGAAAATGTAATTCTTTAATCGAATATTGTGAAATGCGGTCGAGAACAGAGCAAAGCAGGCTTAAGCTTAATAACAAGGAAAAAAAACTTTATTAAGCTACTACTATTATATTATTATAAAGGAAAAAAAGAAAACACACACATAAATCTAAAATGAAAACCTTTTAAAATATTCCTCCTCCCCCACTAATTTTAACAAACTATAATGAGACACAACTTGGACCCCTAATTAGGTTTCTACCTTTTAGATAATCAATATTCAGCCTATCGAGGGAGAGAGGAGTTTTTCCTGTGCTCCAGACCCTTCAAGAAACACAGCTGCCACATTTTGTGTTTTCATGTCACACATGGCACCGCCCAGAGAAAACGTTTGCCATGGTGACCTTCTCCTTTCCATGCACAGTGCTCTCACCACCAATGCATGGATGGACAGACTGCTTTTAGGATTTTTCTTTTTAAGGATGCTCTGCCAAGAGGGGAAAAAACAACAGTTCATTTTTTTCATTTTTTGGGACCACAGTCCCCCCCATTTTCTTCCTCCCCTAAAACTAAACACTACACTACACTACACCCTAACCAGAACTGAAAAACAAAAAAGTTCTCCTAAAAATTCTACTTTTAACCCCTATATATTCTCAAAGACACATCTACCTTCAATTAATCACTACAAATATCAATATCCAAATTAACCTCTTCCTTCTAAAAAAATTCATTTTCCATGTCAAACCACAACAAGCCCCTGCATTTGGGTTTGAAATATGAAGGACAAGAGCTGAGCCACAGCAGGCCACAGTCCTGTGAACTACAGGCAATCGCCCCAAAAATCTCCTCAAAACCACTGGAGTGGCCAAGGGGTCACCAAATGGGGCATGAGGAGCTGGGATTTGGCTGTGCCCTCCTTGTACCTATGTTGGGGAAGATAAAACAAGAAAGATTTATAAATATAATTCCTTAGCAAAAGATTTTGAAAATATGAAAACTATAAGTGAAATTGAAATAAAAGCAAACTTTGAGATACCAAGCCTTAATTACTAAACAACTAAAAAACAATAGGATAATCAACTGAAAGTAATCCCCTTTTAATTCAAGAATACCCTATACTTACAAACAGGTCCAAGGGTCAAAGCAGACCCTACTAACTTAACAAAAAGAGTCCAAAAAGTAGTTTTTAGGGTTTAAAATGTGACACAGTATAGTAATGTAATAATTCTTATAGGCTATATGTAAATGCTATAAGATTTATATCTTGTACTAGATTAGTTAGTTAAAATTAGAATATTTGGCACAAAAAAAATTATTGTATTGTAATGAAATTGTCTCTCTCTTATTCTCTTACTCCTCTCTTACCTCTCTTACCCTCTTACCCTCAGCTCTCTCTTTTGGGATTGCTGGGAGCTGCAGCTGGCAGCTCCAAACAGAGCCCCTACATCCACACCCTTTACAATAAACCACAAGTTCCCAAACCTAACTTCAAAAATCTCTCATCTCTGTCCATCCCAACCCACCATCACTCCTACACACCTCCACCACTGTCTCCTCTGCTCTGGTGAGTCTCCAGCTCACCCTTCTCTCATCTCTCCTCCCTTGGCTGTCTTCTGCTTTGAAATCACCAACTCATTTTTATTTGCTCCCTGAGGCTGGGAGAGTCTTTTCTGTGCACACAAAACATTGGTGCTCTGTTCCCTCCCTTCCTGGAGCACACACTCCAAGGCTGCACTCCTGAATGGAGCACAGGGCTGAGACAAGGAAAAATCAAGAGGAAAATACTGAAAATGAAGAGCTGCCTTTGGGCAGATCTCACAGGCACACACCTTTGTTATCAGTGTTTTCCCCTCTCATGTTGCTGTTGCTGACTGTAACTAACTTGGCTCCACTAAATTTTCTCCAAATAACAATTTTTTTCTGTTTTTAAGGACAATACAACCTGTGTAGACTTTGTAACTGCTGAACCCAAATCCACCATCTCATCAGCAAACTTGGAATTACCAATGTCCCTCGCAGAGTCCTTAAATGCCTCCCTCCAGTGTCACTCCAGAGGTGGATCTGGAAATGCTGCACTCAGCTGACGCAGTGCAAACACACCACATCCCAAAATGATGGTTATTTCCACAGTCCCCCACAAACAGCCTGCAAACACTTACAGAATATTTTCAACTTCAGATCTATGACGACTCCCTCTGGTTTGTAAAATTAAGCACGGACATAAACGCTCCCAAACATCAGAGCCTTAATTTGTGTTCCTTGGAACTGGCAAGGGGCCCATTTGCTGCAGAGCTCTAATTCCACCAGACAGGCTCTGTGCTCAGAGAAACACATTTTAAAAATGGAGTGTCTGTATTAACAAGCACTTCCATGAGCAATGAAACTAATGAAGCTTTGCTTTCTTATGGCTTTGTCTTTCTGCTTTGGATTCTCCAGTGCCCACTAAAGTGAATTCCAGCCCGAGTTTCTCACACAAAGGAGTTCATAACATCCCCTTCCTGAAGAGGAGGAAAGGGACAGGACAAATGAAGGTATTACTTTTCTTCCCCCCTGTTTTCAATACAAAAGCAGGATGTGTTCCTAATGCAAACTTTAGGTTTCTATTTTTGTAGAGCTTGGAGAGATTCCCTTAGTTTTGAGATGGTTACACAACCCCTGAAAATTGGTAAGAATTGGTCATGGAGCTCAAAAGCTGCATGAGGGAGGACAGGACAGGAAGAGGAGGTGGATTGAGTAGGTTTGGGGGGTTTTAGGCAAACAGGATTATACTTTTTAATTCTTGTCCAATTTCATGGTGTATTAGGATGATAAAGCAGATGTGAAGAAAAGAGCAGTTCCCATCAGGAGCTGCCACTTCTCTCCTAAGACAGGTGTATGTAAAGTGTGTAATTAACAACCTCCACTTCATATACCACATAAATATTCTTTGGCACATGAAAATCCAAACTCTGCTGCCTGTTTTGTGAATAACCTGGACTACCTCAGGCCCCTTCCCTGGTTAGTTTTATAGGGAGAACTGTATCATATGACAAGCCATAATTCCAGAAGGCATTTCTGAGGCAAAATGCACCCATCAGTTGAGATTTCTGTTTCAAAAATGTTCAGCAGTGAGTCAGGACTGTTTGAGTTTGCAAAATGCTATTAGGCATATTCAATATTAACATCTCTGGCTCCAGCAGGAAACCTCCCATTGATAAATAGACACTTCATTTGAACTTGGCACAACCTTCAGTCAGCTTTGCATAACTGGGATGATATTACAGATTGGAACAGAGGAGAATACATTAAAGATGGACCTGGTGACATCAATTCAGCAACTTGTTAATTTCAACATGAAATATTTCCCCATGAATATGGGAGTGTGTTTGCTTCAAGGATAAGGGCATGTTATGTTTGAAGAAGCAATGGAAATGTAACCAAAAGCCTCCCAGAAAAAATACTTAGAGCTTGTTTCTCCCCTCTCTGTAATATATATTAATGATACATTTCAAGATCTTCCACTGTTTCTTAGCTGCTTCTTTGCTTTTAAAGATGTCCCAGAAAAGTCATCTCCTTGTAAAATTTTATATATATATTAAGTATTTTACTGGCATAAATCAATTAGGGCTTAACCCAAAGGCCAAGGAAATCCTCCAGGATGTACTTTAAAATTTATATGATTTTTTAATATGCATATTTAATACTAGTGTAAAAGCATCTTAGAGAAATTAATAGGAATTAATAGCTTAGATATAATTTCAAACCCCAGGACTGAGGTGCTCCCTTAGATCAGATTCTTAAAACTAAGCTGTAATTTTATATCAAGCCCAAGGCTGGTGGCTGCAGTGTTCTGCACCAGTGTTCATTCTGTATCATGAAATCATCAGTCTCAGCTCAGCAATTTTTCCTTCTTCTTTTGTGAAAAAGGCTCATATCTGCATCAGACCTGTCCCTTCATTATTGAGATATTACCCATTTGAAAATCGAGATTTCTATCAAGGCACAGAATATGGAAAGAGCAAGGGGGAAGGGGAGGAATGCACATGCCAGCCAAGAGATGCAGAGAGGAGAGGTTAGAGGAGGTGATGTTATCTATTAGAAGAACAAAGCAGGAGTGATATCCCTGAAAAGGCTGATAGAAAATCAATTCCATAACATGCCATTAGTCTGTTCATATCAGACAACTTAAGCCTGGAACCTTTGCCGTGCACAAAATGCAATATTCAACATTTGGATTGTGCCCTATGCAGAAAGTAAATCAACTGACTTCTTTTTCTTTTTCTTCCCCCTTTTTTTTTTTTTTCCTGTTACCTCCCAAGGAGAGCAGCTGTGGGAATTTGGTACTTTTGAGCCCACATATTCCATGCTTTAAACAAACAAGGAAGCAGCAAAGGGAGGATTTCATGGCAGAAAGATCTGTTGATCCATCAGCAGATATTCAAATAAAGCTGGGAGTAGACTTTCTCCTGATCAGGGGGATTGTAAATCTCTGAGCATTAGAGAAGAAATTTTTCTGGGTGGAAGAAATAAATCCTTCCAGCTCTCCATAAACCATGCAAAGGAGGCTTCTACCACTGCACGCTTGCTGTTAAATTTACAGTTTTAACAGGGCTAAATATAATCTATGGCTGATGGTGGCTCTAACCACGAGTAAGTCAGTGCTTGGAGCAGGCAGGCTGTGCCATGAGCACACGGAAATGGGATCCTATTGTAAATGCAGGCGAATCCAGTGGGAAGAAATGGTGATGTCTGACTCAATTCGGAAGGATGAATGATTTCTTTATTATAACTATGCTAAAATACATTAATATACTATATAAAAGGAGGATACTAAAACTACATACTACTTTCTCTGACTCTAACACAACTTGTGACCCTCTCTGAGAGTCCAGCCCCAGGTGGGTTGGATTGGATTGGATTGGATTGGATTGGATTGGATTGGATTGGATTATTGGATTGTTGGATTGGCCATCAGCTCAAACAATCCTCACCAAAATCCAACCCAGAACTCACCCCAGGTAAACGATTCTCCAAACACATTCCACATGGGAAAACAAGGAGCAGAAATAGAAATTGTTTTCTCTTTCATTTCTCTCTGTGCACCTCTATGAAAAATCCTGAGAGGGAGAGAAATGTGCTTGCCACAGAATCCTGCACCTCCTGTGTGCTGAGGGGGCAGGGATGGAGGAGAGGAGCCCAAAGCCCATCACAGGGTGAAAACTGCAGTGCCAGAGCCCCCAGAGCAGCAGGTGCAGGGAAGTCCAAGTTGGAATCCCACTGCCTGTGACCCACGAGCTCCCACCAGCCCATGGAAAGCCCTGGCTCCTTCCTGGTGGACCTCCCAGGCAGCACATTTTGACAGCACATTTTGACAGAAGCCAGCACGCCCTGATTTCATATCTCACCACCACCCCCTCCTTGTCGCCCTGATTCTTAAGATTTTCTAAAGCCTTCTGAGTTTACATTCTGTTAGAAAACTTTCTCCCACAATTTTCTATAAACAACATATTGTTTTGCATTCCTTCATAGGGGTGGAGAAACTTGATGCACTAGTGGTTTGTCCAATGTCTTTGGAGAGGTGGCACATTCACTCTCCAATCCACTGTCACCTTTGGAAAAGTATAAAAGTTGGAGTCAGAGAATAAACCTTCTTCTTCTTTACCTTGCAAATAGCAGTGGCTCGTGTCGTGCTTTCACGTGTCCTATAGTGACACCTCCTCTCCCCAAGCTTTGCAGAACCTTCTCTTTTCCATCCTTCCCCACGTTTTTCTGGGAAGGCAGGAAGATTCTTCCCCTCAGGATAAGCAGTGGCTCTCACAGCCCCAGCAGGCAGCAGCTGCTTGCAAAAATAGTGACAAAATCTTGACAAGAGGCCACCAAAAGGGATGGAAGGTGAAGCATCTCCTCCAGGACAGAGATTAACCCCGATGCATCCCACATATGCAGATTTTCCAAAAGTTTAATGTATGCAGCAGCTCTGTGTGACCCTTTCAAATGCTTCTGCAAGGAGCTGGATGGAAAGCTTGGTTTTTCCTCATGGTAAGCAAATCCTACAGATTTCCCAGGGGAGAAGCAGATTCTTCTTAAACATATCTTGCTGAGTCTCTGGAAAAAAAAGAAGTGAGTGGTTTAAGCGACTCCTGTTTTAGCTGGAATTGTAAGTTCTTCATCCAGCAGTTCCATCAAGGGATAGAGCTTCACCTCCAAATCTTTTTCTGAGGGGAAGGGAAAAGTAATTATGTCTTAATGGATGAAAGGAATATTTTTTTCACATGTATTATAAGTTCATGGAGCTCTCTGACAGGAGCAGGGATGGAGTGCAAGGTCTGCCACAATTCCAAGGGGAGTCCATCAGGGTCTGTTTTTATTAAGTTTAACACCAACTATATTTCTTGTGGAGTTATTTTCCTCTCCAAGGATAATTTGTCAGAATCAGACAGGCTATTCATTTCTGCTTGCTTGTAAGTGCCTGGTGTGTGCTCCAGCACCAGCACCTTCTCCTGAAGTACAGGCCGCTCATAAAAACACCCAAAAGTCTCATTAATTACTAAATAATGTTTGACTTGGTTTTTCCCCCGATGTTAATATTTAGAAATAAAATTATTTTCTCCCTCTTTACTTTCCAGAATGCATTTTAATGGTCAGCCTTGTACAGCTCCATTCCCTAATTCTGGATTACTGAATTAGAATATTAGGCACTATTTGATCATCACAGGAACTTCCTCATCCTCTGGATCCTCAGTGATGCTCTGAGATCCCATTATAAGCTTTCATTTTGTGTCTCTGGATGTGTTCTACTTCCCAAGGGGTTTAGGCAACAGATTCTGGGGTTGTCAAATGCTCCCTGCCCTCCTAACTGGAATTAACTTGCTCTTTAATTAAACAGATAAATAACACACATCTACTGCTGCAGTATTTTTCCTCTCAGAGTCGTGGCTGTCAGGCTTCTGTCAGCACCTCGTGTTTAAAAACAGAATTTTCTCTGCTGATGGGAGACCACAGAGCTCCTCTTTAAACAAATTCCCACCAGCTTAGGTTAGTTCAGACTGTCTGAACAAATCAATTGGTCCTTACTTGGATGTAGCTCATGAGGTGAAATGAATAGGGAACAACTACAGTGAATGGCAGACTTTTAATAAACTGTATTTACTGTTAGTCCAAGGAAAGGAGAATCATCATTTACAAAAGGCAAAGTTTAAATAAGTTCATTTTCCTCAGAGTTCACTGAAAACTTCACCTCTGTAACTCAGCAGACAATACAGAGCAACTTTTTCCAAAGCTTAAATCCTGCAAAAATCCTTTCCTATATTTCCTAGAAAGGGCCCATCCTAGATTGTTATAATCAATGATATTCACAAGGAATGAATTCCTGATTTCCATCCAAAGGAAAAAATCCCTTCACTGTTTTTGAGACTAACATTGATCCCAGCCCACAAAGGGAAGGTAAATGTGTGTACACATCTTACTGAGCTCAGCCTAAACCATGAACCAGATCTGCAGATACAGCTCATAAGTTTAAAACCCTCCTCTAAATCAGATTTTTTAAGACCAAGGTGATTGTTAATTTGGACTATATCTAATTAACCTTAGTTTAAATGTATGGGGTCAAACAACTCAAATATTTATCCAAGACTAACTTTTAATTTTCCGCTCTTTCAATCCAAACAGCTGCAGAGTCAGCACTTGCCCACTGGAAATAGGGAACAAAATTTCCAGAGAAAGTTTTGATAGTAAAACAGGATTTAAAATCCTTTGTATACAATATCCTTCCCAAATACTGCTGAGCACAGGGGTGTGAGACAGCCTGGCAGGCAGGAGGTTAATCTGGTTTGTAGACACGGTCATGTGCTGGGATGGCAGGAATAAAGCTGATTAGAGGACATTAATTGGCTGCTATCTAAATGAGGAGGGAGATTTGCCACGAGTGGAGTGTCCTTTGAATGCTGCCCTGAATTTATGACACAACCCTGGTTATAAATGCTCCAAACCCAACCTGTCAGAAATGAAGTTTGATTTGTGGGCTCCGATCCCTTTGTTTGCCTACAAAGCTCTGGGTAAACTGTAGCACCGAGGAAATAAATAATGAATTCTGGCAATTAATAATTCATCCTCTTGCTTGATCTCACTGTTTCACATCCAGTGACCTACCTGGCCTCCTCTAAGACTACAAAGATTCGCCGCCAGCAAATGTCTTTTAATGGTTGCTTTTAGCTCTTGTTTACCAGGATTGTTGACCCCATTCACATCCCATAATGTAATTTTAATGGTGACTTTGTAATCAAGGAGTGTGTCTTGGAGGGAGCTGCAGCTGAGGCTCGGAGCAGCTCCCGAGGCAGCTCTGCCTGGATGCTTCCCCTTCCCTTGGATGCTTCCCCTTCCCTTGGATGCTTCCCCTTCCCTTGGATGCAGCAGGATTTAATGCTGGAGCACTCTGGGCATCCCCAGTCTGCTGATTCCAGTGGGACTCACACAGAATCAGAAATATTCCCCCAAAACCTGTCCCAAAAGTGGCTTAGAGGAGGGGACATTGTGCTGCTGGGGCAGAGCAGACCTGGGTGACAGCCACCCAGTCTGGATCTGCCCATGGAGCCTGGCTGGGCACACACCCCAAATACCAGGGAATCATGGAATCTCTACCCTGGGCTGGGGCTGGACAAACCTTTCCATGAAGAAACTCTTCCTAAAATCCAATTTAAATCCCTCCTGGCACAAGGGATTGACTTCATGATGCTTTTTATTTTTTTTTTAATCTGGCTGGGGGCAGATGATGCCTGATGTCACCATCTCTTAAAAAATTAAGTCTCTAAGTGTCAACCTACACATCAGGGTCTGTCATTCACAAAATGACAGCAGTAGGAATAATAGTCTCAACTGTAAATTTAATTATTCCTGTTGTGCCAATAGTTACTCTTAGACATTGCCTCTTAGAGAGGCAATGCTATCTACAAAGGAATTTCAGGAAGAAAGTTGATGAATAATGAAGATTGGAACAGGAAAACCTTATGTCTATGTTCTTTCAAAGAGAGTTTACAAAATTATTACCGAAGTCAGAGCACAGCAGCAATAAACTGTTCTGAAATTAAGTGATAGTCCTGAGAAATCTGGAATGAACACTACCCAGAAAGAAATCGATTCAGTCTTAGAAATGAAATTACAGTTATGAATTAATTGTTGTTGATAAAAACTATTTTGTTTGACAGTTTGCTGAGGTTCTTATAAATATACAGTTCAGGGAAAAGATATGAGGAAAGAAATCCTGTACACAGTAGAAAACTTTCTTTGGAAAGGATGAGTTTATTCATATATATATGGGCATGTACACATTGCTGATGTGACCCCTATGCAGCCACGTGTTTCCCATCCTGATTATTTATACACAAATATTCTGAATTTCTGCAGAGTCAGCAACAATCCCCTGCAAATGTGAAAACCTCTGGATCTGAGCAGCTTTTAGTGCTAATAATTGGATTTATTTGGTGAGAGAAAATGAGAAATCAGGAGAAGGAGCAACTTCTAGAGCTTTCTAGCTCAGCCTGCTCGAAGCTGATTTAAAAAGCTGGTTTTCCTGTCAGGAGGAAAGCTCCAGGAGATCCTGCAGCTCTCAGGGACCTTTGGAGATCTGCTCTGCTCCTTCAGCAGTGGATCTGGCACACTGGGACAAGCAGTGGGAACGCTGCCTGCTCCATCTCAGCTATTTAATTACCACCAAATTACTCATTTAATCACGACATCAGCTTGAAACAGGGAAAGAAAATAAATTCGGTGCTTTTCCCCTTGCTCCTCACACCTCAAGGATCCCCTGATGAATGCAGGAGGTGCTGAGGTGATAATAGTTGTTAGTTCATGCTGTGCAGAAGCTCCATTAAGCTTGTGCTGAGCTCTGTTGGTAAATCCCTCCCTGCCATCCATCAGCAGATAGCTCCAATCTGCTCCAGATATTGATCAGCCCGTTCTGCTGAGAGTTGAGCTCCTCAAAATCCCATCTGTTCCTCCTCACTGTACCCCAGCAAAGGAGAAAGGGGCTTTTATTGCCCTTCCAGAGACCGGGCAGCTCCTGAATCTCAGCTAGGAAATTCTCTGGAAAATCTTTGTTGTGGGGATGGGACAACCAGGATATCACACATGTCACACCATGAGGTCCTTCAGGATGGGGGTGTTTGTGCTGGTACGAGGCAAAAAACAAAGGAATTGGATTGGAAATTCTAGCCTCATTGCCCTCATCTGTGTGGGATTTAATTCAGTGCAGATCTTGTATTTATTGCAAAGGAATTTATCTTTTTAGGAAAAAGAATTTTAGGACTACTTCTCTTTATCCAAGCCCAGGAAACTTTCCCTAGGAGCCAAAGATGGCTCTGGGTCGATATTACCTGGCCATACCAAGGAGACACAGCTGCTCCATGTGGAAAAATCTCCAATATCAGATTTTAGAATATGGGTAAGATGTGGATATTCTCCACATGGTGGTCACCTGGATGGCAGCTGCCATCCCCAGCCTTACCCTTCTCTCTTCCTTCACATGGTACATTAAATACTTGCTGCAGTAAATTTGGCACTTTTTACAGATTTTTCCATGGATCTTCAGATTCAGCATTTCCATTGGCTGGATGTTGACTGTAAACACATTAATCTTCCTGCATCATCCCAGATCCAGTTGCAGGATATTCACTATTCTGTAGAATAAATGCTTCTTCAGATGCAAATGTGAAAACATGTAAGAACATTTAACTTTGATTAATTAAACTGTATTAATTTAACAGATGGTGTGCTGTGACACCCACCAGGCTGAGGTTTAGATTTGTGGTACTTTAAAGAGGGATCACTGCCTCTGTTTTGATATAAATTTTGAATCTCTGCACAGCCAACAGATGTTCAACTCAAGGTTTTTTTCCTCCCCCATTTTGTTTTGCCTTCAATTCATGGTTGGCAAGTCCTGGGACTTCCGGGGGGTGACACTGCTGCCTGATAAATCTGAGTCCTTGGTAAGGAGCCCTCTCTCATTGTGCGCAAACAAATCCTCATCTTTAAGTAGCAAAGCAGAAGAATTTAGTGGTGAATCCCCTTTCTCCTAGTGAAGTGTTAATTAGTGGAGTGGACCCCTGCTGTATGTTGGTTATTGTAGGAGGAACCATCCAAAAGATCAAATATTTCTTAGGACAAAAGTAATTTTAGAAAGAAGCAAGATTTTAACTTTACAATCCTTCCAGAGGGACTGTCATAACAAATTTTTTATTCTTGTCTTGATCCACACCTATGCTCATGCTGAAGCCCTGTGGTAGAAATCATATCTTATATATTTATGATTTTCTCCTCCAGAAACAGCCAGTGTTGGATTTCTCCAGGGTGCATTGCTGCACTAATATCCTGTATTTCCAATGACCTGTGCAACATAACCAAAAATTAGCAGATTTATTTATTTAAGTCTCTCTACCCTGCTTTTCCCACTGCTGTAACATCATGCAGTAACTGCCTACAGTTACAGCTTTTGGGACTCTGCTTGAGCAGCCTGAAACTTCCCCAAGCACTCCTGATCTCCAGGAAGCAGAGTTTGCTCTTTATTATCATTTCTGATTCCATTGACTTCCACAGAGTAGATATATCTCCGGTGAGATTTCATTTTCTCCCACTTCCTGTTCCATCAGAGGTTTCTAGAGGATTTTTAATATTTTCGTTTTGGCACAGGATCAGGGCTGAGTTGGGAGCAATAGTATTGGGTTCCCCTGTGGGACACTCATATTCTTCCACCACAGATTTTCTGCTTATCAAGAAAAGATCTCTCCAAAGCTGGCAGTTTGTGGATGCCCCATCCCTGGAAACACCCAGGGCCAGGTTGGAAAAGGCTCTGAGCAACCTGGGCTGCTTGAACCTGTCCCTCCATGGCAGAGGGGTTGGATAGATGATTTTTAAAGGTCCCTTCCAGCTCAAACCATCCTGTGATCTATAATTATTATCCTAAGCATCTTGGGGAATTCAAGGCTTATAAGATGGGTAGGTTCCTTACCCCTTTTTACCTCTGAATAACAGATTTATTCACTAACTGTGTGAATGTGATAGAAAAACAAAGCAATGTAATAATGGCCTCACTGGGAAGGAGAGAGAAAAGGGAGGGATAAAGTCACACATGTGCTTAAACCCATGGATTTGCAGGGAAGAATGGAGTGGTACCGATGCCTTTGCTTTGGTTCTAGACCCAGACACCATTAAGGGACAAAGTGTTTTTACTTTGGTATTTAATAAGGATTTTTATGGTGCAACACTTCACCAAGGTAGAACACACTGAAATGTACACACATGGTAGATCATGTATAGAATTTTATAGGCTTTGCAAATTAGCATATTTAACTAAGATGCTCCAATGAGAGGCTTGAATGGACAGCATGATATCCTTCTATCTGAAACTATTTCACTTTAGATGGGTTTAATCTGGGTTTGCAGGATGTGTTTTAGGAGGGACTTTGGTTTTTCAAAGCAGTGTAAAGCTTTTTGGCTTTTGACGGTGAGGCCTTTAGGATGTTTGCTCCTCTGGCCTAACAGAATACCAAGATTATGCTGAAATATCAGATTTAAGGAATTACAAGTGTGCATGCTAAGGGTACTGAGAATACATAAGAGGTGCACAAAGGAAAAGGCAGAAAATCATCAGTGCAAAGCAAAAATGTATCAGGGTCCCTCCTGAGCTGGTGCTCCTGAACCTGTGACGTTGTCTGGGCTTTCACTGCCTGGCCTGTGGCACTTCCTGAGGTCACTTGGGTGTCCCTGCCTCGTCCCTCTGCCTCCTGCTCCTCTGCCCAGGGCTCGTGGTGACAGCCTGTGAACATCCTCTGCTGGTGGGGGAATGTCGGAGCCCAGCACATCCCTCTGGCTGCCCTGGCTGCTCCAGACCCTGGCAGGGGGCTCAGGGACCTTGGCATGAAGTCAAAAGCACCTGTGGCTTCAATTTTAGCCTGTGGGAGAAGCTGCCAACTCTGTATGAGGAATTACAAGCCTCAAGGGTTTGATTAGTGTGATATTTGAATTAACACAGCATGGAAAAGTATCCATTTGGGGTGTTTAGACTATAATTCAAGGGGTCAAGATGGAGGGGTTTGGGCGTGTCCTGACCTTCTTCTCCTTCTCCTTGCCCTCCATGTCTTGGTGTGATGGTGACACTTTTCTGTTGGTTCAAGGTAGAGATTCACAGTCTAACATAGGTGATGGGAACTGGTAAAATTGCAAACACAGACACGTAGTTTCGAGTCTATAAGGTGGGAGCTGCCCAGGGCTCAAGGGCAGAATGCCATGACCTCCTTGCTAGGCAGAGCTGGGCAGGTCAGAGAAAGAATGTTCAGGTAAGAAGAAATAAACAACCTTGAAAACACAATTGGAGCATTCCAGGCTCCTTCTTTGGCTGCACGGGCTGGGAAAGGACTTTCGCAGGGGAACATCTGCCTCCCCCTCTCCTCCATTCCCGTGTCAGGCTCCAGGCTGCTTCCCCTGCTTCTCCAGCCTCCTCACACCCCGTGGCACTGCTCCACGCCTCTTGTGATAGATGAGTTAGAAGCAGTGCTGGCTTCTTTCAAGATTTATGAGATTTAGCTTGCTTGGAGCACTTCACAGAATCTACAAATGACATCTAAACACAAACCCCCTGATTTGTGAGCTGAGCTGTGCAATGCTCTACACATACTTATTTATTTATTTATTTTTAATTTAGGAGAACCCTTCCCTTCTGGAAGCTGCTCTTTCAGGGTTGCAGAGATGCTGTTGCAGGTAGGAAATCTGGAATTTCCACCAACCCTGGCCCCAAGAGTTGCTTAGTAACTACCAGTGGTTTCCCAGGCACAGCTTCCACGTACCAACCTGAAAGCCCAGAAGAGCCAAGCTCGAAAGCAGCTCTGAGCTTGCACATCCCCTCTGCTCCTGATGTGCCATGAGACAGGAAATCTCACTGCTGAACTTCAGACAACAATTAGGAATGTATCTGACAGAGAGGGTGTTTACTTGGTTTAGCTCATGCTGATTTGGAAGGCAGTTTGTGGAGCTAAAGCATTGTCCCTATAAATTGGATTTACAGTGGGACAATGGGCATTGAATGCATTAACATAGGTTAAATTCCTGGAAGAACTAAAAAAACCTAATTATTCTCATTAGAATTTGGTGATTTATTAAATGATCAATTTCAACCTGTTCAGACTTTCTATACTTAAAACCCGTGAGGAAGAAGAGAAAATCCCCAGTGCGGCAACACTGCTGGGAGCAAAGAAAAAGCTGCAGTGGAGGGGAGGCAGAAGAGAAAATGGACAGTGCTTAGCTTCTGTCAGAACTGGAACTAGCACCTGAGCCTGTGAGAGCTGATATCTCTGCAGGATTACTTTAAATCAGGATTAATTTTCTGAACTGATTAAGAAACTGCTGCATAATGAAAATTCAGTTATGTACTTAGGGACTTTAAATTTTAGACAAGTGAGGCAACCTTGCTGGTAAAGGCAGTCAGTCAGGCAGACCACAACAAAAATAACTTCTTTTTAAGCACATTTTTTCTCTAAATAAAGACAGAAAACAGGAGCTAATCATTCAGACAACTCTGTTGGAGAAGCTTGGGAATTGTCTCACTTCCTAACTAAATTCCTCCTATGCAGACAGTGAAATCCCTCTGTGTTAGTGCCAAAATGTGACAGCACCAGGCTGCTGTTCCTACCTTAAAACACAGCCCTTGCAGGATGCCAGGCAGCCGGGGGAGGATTGCAAGGAGGAGAAATACTACTGCAAAGACAAAATGCAGCTCTTTACCTGTGCTATCTTGTTTGAGGTTAAACAAAGTATTTTTTAATCACATCAGCGTGTTTCTATTTTTAAAAGGAGACCTCTAAGGAATTTTTTTACGTTTGTTTTTGGTAGGAGTCAAATCAGCAATTCAACTGGTGTCCTTTGTGCCAAAAGTGACCATGCACCACCAAGCGATGCAGGGCAGCTTTAGTCTGAATGCGGACCCTTGGTGCATTCAGTTATTTTGCTGCGGTTTTGGTTTGGTTTCTGTGGGTTCTGATGACCAAAAGCACATTGAATGCTTCAGTCTCTGCTGTGGCAGCACAATTTTAAACTGTGAGCTTCCATCCCTGGATGTGCCAGCACAGCCTGAGCAGCTCTCTCAGCACAGACATTATCTTGTCCCTGCTACTCAATGCCGTGGCTGTGTAAGCCCATAAAACTCCCAAACCACACATAAAACCCCCTCAGTCGCCTGGAGCCCCAGCCAAGGCCCAATTTGGGTAATTGCATTCTGTCTCTCTGAAATTCACACATCAGGTTTCAGTTTGGTGTTGATTGGACTCTTCCTCCCCGCCTTCACTCCACCATCTGCAGGTTTTCAGGCAGGACCCGCAGTTTGTCTTCCAGGTATCTGTGCTCCAGTCCACGGGCCAGGATGGATGAGGGATGGCCAGGCTGTTCCAGTGCCATGGGCACTTCAAGTGGCTCCTCGACTGCCTCACCAGCAGCTGCTCCTCTTCCTCAGCCAGGGATGTCACCTCTGCCTTTGCACAGTGACAGAGCTCTGCCAACTCCACCCCAGGAAACGGCTGAGATTTATTTATTTTCATTCTTGGCATCAAATCCCTTGAAAAACTCAGCCTGGAAGGAACCTTGAACGTTGATCTAAACTTGGTCCCCTGCCACCTTGGCAGGCACAGCTTATGAAATGCTGCTGCCCCAACCCAGGCTGCACTGATCCCAACCCTGCCAGGAAAAGCTGCTCACTGTTTCAGAGGTGCACACTGACCCTGGAGGGCTGAGCTGCTGAGCACATTGCTTGCTGCTGGCCTGTCTCCACCCCTGCAGTTTAATATTCCAAGAGAATTCTCTTAACAGGGATGTGAACTTTGCTGCAGCGCTGAAAGGTCCCAGACAGCCCTGAGGAAAGGTCCCCGAATGCAGCTGGGCAGGCGAAAATAAAAGATATATTCTTCCCTTTCATCCTGAACTTTCCATGAGGCAGTCCAGCCAAAGTCAAAGCTTTCCACCAGCTCCAGATAATTCATGGCATGAAGGAAGAAAGAGAGAGATATAAGATCTATTTCTTGCTGAATATATTGCTGATGAGCAGTGGCTGAAAAGCTCCGATGCACAATTACAGGGACAGAGTCCTGGAGCCAACTTTAATTAAAGTTCTTTTGACATTACAGTAAATCCTTAGTAATGGTGTCTTATTATTCCAGTTTCCTTTGACTGGCATGCCTGCAATGCCCACTGGGAATGGGAAAAACCCTCCCTGGAAACCTTCTTGTCTATTCTGCTTTTCTGTAATTAGCCTGAGCCAACAATGCTCACAAGAATATCTCTGAGCCCCTCGATGGATGTTCAACTCTGGAGTCCTTTATAAACTGGAGGTAATTACCCACAAAATAAATACAATAAATACAGCTCCACTTCACCCTGCTGAGCCCTTGGTTCCAGCTGGACACCTGGGAGCTGTGCCCATGGCTGTGTCCATCAGGATAAAGGTGGGCACCCTCCTGGTGTGTCCATGACCAGTGGGGTTCTCCTCGAGCTGCAGAGAGAAACAGCCATGCATCGTTTGATTAAAGCCAGAGATTTACAGAACAATTAATAAGGGTGTAATCCATCCTCTCTAAGTCTCACTTATGCTTAAAATCTGCTGGAAATCTGTGTTAGTGGACATTGCCCAGCACCACCAGTGCTGTAGTGCTTAAAGCTCCTGGTGTGTGCAATTTCCTAGGGTTGAACCTGCTTTTTGGGATTTTTTTTTTCACATGTTAACCAAGGAGAGAAACCCATGAACCTCATTTACTCAGCTAAGAAATGTAGAAATGCAGTCCAAAAAGAGCATCCCATATAGAAATAATCACAGCCATGTCATTTCCAGTGTTCCCTTCTCTATGATATTGATTACCTTGTAAGAAATTTTGGTTCTTAAATAATAACAGTGTAAACACTGAAGATTTGCAATATCTCCAAAAGCAAGATACACAGTGACATTCAGATGTCACTCTCCCAGGCCACATATTTATTTCTTACTTTTACAGCATTTGTAAAAATAAGTAAGTAAATACATAAGAAAAAAAAAAAACATGTTTAAAGATAAAAAAGAAAAATAAAATGTGGAGAATTCAAAAGCAGGAAGGGAGGAGGAAAGAGGAAGCAGCTGAAAACTCAAGTTTCTTTTTTGTTTTTTGTTTGTTTGTTTGATTGATTGATTTTCTACTGGAAGAACACAAAATTGTGCAGTCTGTGAAATTATCCCCGAACTTTTGTTTTGTTCAGTTGAGGTCCATTAAAAACAACAAAGACCTAATGAATGGCAGCAGAATAATTCATTTAAATGCAGACAAGTCAAAAATCTCCTGATGAAGGAAAAATAAAAGTCAGATTAGTGCAGGAATGAGGCTGTGCAGGAAGGTAAAAGTGTTAATGCTGTTGCCAACTATCCAACAGCTCATTTTGTGCCTTTTGCAGAGAACAAACCCCTTGAAAGGCGAATCAAAAGGCTGATGTGGGAGACAATCATCTCTTACTGATGATGTTGAGCATTCCCACAGAGCTGAGGCTGTTTGTGTGGGATATCCCTCCTGCCATCCCAGAAAATCAAAGTGTGGAGTTTGGAGCTGGCAGCACTTCCCAGGAAGTTGGGCTGGGGTTTGGATGGTAGCAATAATTATATTTCTCATTTTATTATTATAATTGCCCCTTTGATCAGAACCCTATGCCATTTAACCACATTTATATGGTCATCCCGCACATGGGTTCTGAATACAGGATTAATTATTTTCCAAGGGGAAACTCCAGGAGCTGGATTTCCCTTTACTGCACACACATGGAATCCCATACATCTGGCACCAATTTAGGTCATGATCATTTCATTGTTCCTTTTTATATTTGTTTCACTGTAAAAAAATTACCAAATCCTTCAGAACCAGCCCCGTGGCTGATGGGCACTGCTGGGAGCCAGCTCAGGGAACAAAAAAAATGAAGGTATTTGGTGGCACTGCACTGGGTGGAATTCTGTGAGGCCTAAATGCTGTTACCACTTTGTCATGAGGATATTTCTCTGGAAAAACATAAATAAAGAAGACAATCTGTGATATTTAGCCTGCCAAGAGAAAGAAGAATGACTTAGTTAATAACTAATTTTGGTTAATTCTGAATGTTCTTAAAACATACCCAAAGTTATTAAAAATTAAAGCATCAACAAGATGATAAAACCATATGTTTCCAATATGCTGTGTCTGAAAACTTTTCAAAGCCTGGATGCTTCTGAGTGGGTTAAAATCCCATGGAAGAAATTCCTTCTGAGCTTCTCCATGAAGAAAAGACCATTGAAATGGAAACAGGCCACCAGCAGTGATGGGTTTTCCAGATAGATTTGGATGGGAGCAAAAATGGCTCAAATATCTAAATTACACCAGATGTTTCTGGCCAGCCCTAACCTATGAGCATGAACAGCTGCACTGATAGGCAAGAACAAATGCACTTTGAGAAATTTCACTTTTATTGGGTTTTTTTGGTGGCTAAATGATCAATCTGATAAGACAAGCGTGTGCTCATCCCTTACTTAAAACTCAGCATCTTTTTTTATTGAAGTGTGGCATCATCTTTACAAAGGAGATCTTGTCCTCCCCTCTCCTTTTTTATGAAGCTGATCCTAAAGTTATTTTGTCTTTCACCATCAGAGTGGAGGCAATGAAATATGTCACAGAAGTGACTGGAGCCCAAGAGGTCCTAAGATAAGGTCTTTTGCTCCACAAAAAACCTTAATTACTGAGGAAACTTTCTTTTTACATACAAACAAAAAATTAAACTTCTTTATTTTATGAAGAGGAGGAACAGAGGACCAGAAATCCCTTGATGTTGTCAGAGCTCAATCCCACTGAATAGACCCTACAGACTTCTCTAATTATTCACAAAACATTTGGAGCAGATGTCCACAAAATAAATTATCTGCTGTCTGCCAAAAACTACTTCTGGCAGGCAGCACACCAGGTAAATAAGATGAGAGGTTGGGAACATGAATAAAACATGACTAGAACAGCTTAGGGCGTTTTGTTCCTCGCAAATTCAGCAGCACCAGTTGAACCCACGGAGGTGCAGAAGGCAGGGGAGGGCCACCATATGAGAAGGGGAAAAGCTGGAGGAAAAGCTCTTAACAAGCATTTTTTTGTGTCTGTGGCAGTATCCCTGTGCCAAGGCACAAAAAGCACTTCAGGGCAGCACTCTGCAGCATTTGCTATGGGAGACAGAGAATTTGGACTTCCAGCAGCAGCCTGAACCCTGGAAGTCCCATGGGCCACCACCTTGGATTCTTATATTTAGCAAAAGTTGCTAAACTGTGCTATTGGCAAGGACATCCTTATCTCATTTAGCCTTAGTTTGATAATCCAATGAAAAATATTTACTTTCTTGCCCTTCCTACTAGGAATGTGCCTGATGTTTTCTAATGAAGGCAGGATGCTCTACACCATTAAAATCAGGGAAGAATTACCTCTACAACAAGGCTGAACATTGCAATGAGTAAATCTGAAAATTAGAAATGCTATTCAGGAGGCCAAATTAAGGTTTTAAACCACTCAGCCTCATGTTGGCTCATCTAGTTCTGAGATCACCTTTTGTGCGTGGTATCATTTCAGGCAGATTCATATAGACCCAGGCCAAAGAAAATATCAATTATTTGAGAGGAAGGGGCTTCCCAAAGACTTTGCATTGAGTTAAAGTTTCCTACTCTGTATTCTTTCATTGACTAATAAAAAATTTATAGTGCTTTAGGAACAGATATTGTCCTTCATCCATATCAAAATTTTACTGTGCTGCACAAAATATGTTGGTTTGTTGTTTCAAAGAAAAAGACCCCATAAAGTGAGGCTGCTAAATCTAAACATCAAGAAAATATGAATTAATCATTTTGCCTTATGAAAAAGGATGCCACATAAGAGAGGGAGAGAAAAAGATGGGAGGGCAGAATAATTTGAAAATTGTGATTAAAGGAAATGTATGGGCAGGTAGGTAACCCCATAAATAATGGACCAGATTTATTCACAGTGGGTTCATTAAAAGCAGTGATAAATAAGTGCCAAGCAGAATTCTGCTTCTTTGCAGTGGTTGTGACCTGTTCAGTGGAACCATTGTAGTTACTAATTCATACAGGATTATACATAATTGGGATGCCCAATTATTACAGCTGAGTTTCAGAAATGACAATGTTCCCTTTCCTTCAGGGATCTGTAATTTATTCCATTACCTTGAACCTGCATTACCCAATCTGCCAAAATAAAATTTGCAAATGTTCTGCTAAATCCTGCTATCTTTGGTTCATACTCTATGTGTGAGGGAAACATGTTGAGAAGATTAAAAACATGGGAAAAAATTACCATTTTAATACCTTTGACTTGTCCACCAAGAGACAACAGAAGGTTTTCAGGCTCAGTAAATCCACTTTAATACATGTAAAGAGTTCATAAAAAATTATTCTATCCCATTGTCATCATGAAAGCTATAGCTGGTCTGTGCTAGAAAGGGTAGGATTAGTTTACCAAAGAAATCTGCAGATTTATTTTGTTTTGCAGAGACAGCTTCCCTTACCATATTTTATTCCACTCAAATACTTCCTTACCATATTAATTCAGGTGAAATCTTTTATATAAACTGCCATCAGAAGTATCAACCCTTTCAAAAGCGTGGCTGATGCCACCTTTCCCTTCACTTTGAAATTTCCAACGTAGAATTTGGCTAATGGCTCTGCTTTCCACATGTCGTCTCGAGAAGCTGCTGAGATATTAAGATAATAAATGTTTGAAGAAAAAGATCTATTCATGCAGAATCAATAAAGCGTTGCCAGGAGAAATGTGAAGCTCTCAGAAGGAGGTTTCCTAGAAAAAAGGGTTTTCCAGGGAAGAATGGCTTGTACATGTTTGATTCTTTCTGGTTGTTGCTGTCTCACTGCTTTTGTTCGTGTGGTGCTCAAACCTGCCTGCTTCAAAGCAGGAATTCCCCTCTGGAAGATCTTCCAGCAGCAGAAAGTGGAGAAAATGACTTGCTGGGATGTCCAGCCTGTGGTGCAGGGGTTGGAGGAGCGAGAGGTGTGTGAGCAGCACCTCAGAAATGCCAAATGATGGGACAAGAGCTGGGGAGGGCTTGGGGTTTGGGGACCTTTGGGTGTGCTGAAGAATTTTGGGGGGAGGTGTGGAGCTCTGGGGTTTTACAGCTTGCTTACAGGGCAGGGAAGATGATGATGATGATGATGATGATGATGATGATGATGATGATGATGATGATGATGATGATGATGATTTGGTCAGCTTGCTGGAACTCAGAGGAGAAAGTGCTTTTTCTTATAGCTTTGTGCCTGGACAATGCTCTTGGGAACACAGTGTGGTCCTTGGGGTGTTCTCTGCAGAACCTGGACTTCACTGAGCTTCTGGGTCCCTTCCCAGCCAGGATATTCTGTGATTTCTGTCATTTTCTCTCAGTGGAACAGTGCAGACGTTATTTTGTGGGTGTTCAGATGATGTGAAGTATAGAATGTGCATGAAAGTACATTTATACCTTTTTCCAGGGTTTGAGGGCGGATATCAATATCTGTAAGATGTGACAGCATTATCTGCTGTTGCTACAGTGAACAGTTCATCACCAGCCTCTAAAAAAGGGGGATAAATTGGATTCTTTTTCCCAGTCCCTCCTGCAGAGTTTTTCCTGCGAGGTCAGCAAGCCTTCGGGCACACATGTGGCACAATAAGTGGTGCTGTTGTCACCCTGTCTGCCTCCCCACAAAGCCAAAATCCTTGGATCGTCAGCCCAGCCCAAGGACAGCCTGTGCTGCTGCACATTCCATGGATATGAACTGAGGGGCTGCTTCTTCAGCTGCCTCTGAATTCAGTTTACAAGGCAGTGAATTGGAACAAAGCCAGAGACATCCCTGGATGTCAGAAATGGGATCTTTGAAGTGATTCTGGATGCACAGCCAGCCAGACAAGTTCGGTCCCTCTTCAAAGTCATGATGCAAGTATTGTAATGCAGATTACATCGATTTGCTACCAGTGGCTGGCAGCTCGCAGGAGTCTTTTCAAGATTCTCCACAGCACCCATGGAATAAAGAGTTCTCTGCATGAAAAGGAAGCGGTATTTTCATGCAGATGACAGCTCGAAAAAATAGTATCAATGTTATCATATATGTAAGGTAAAATTCAATTTTGTGTAGTGGATTTCATGGCTGTGTCGGGGTTCAGCTTACAGCACAAAGAGAACTTACATTTGGCACTCGAGGACATGGTTTAATGGTGTTGTGCTGGGTTGATGGTTGGACTTGATGACCTTAAAGGTCTTTTCCAACCTGAATGACTCTCTGATTTTATGATTTAAGCATGTAAGAAATGCTGCTGGCTCGCATATCTGCTTAAGTGCTTGTTGATTATTTGTTTTGTAATTAATGTATTGCAGAGAGGCAGCAGAAACGCTGACTCTCCATATCCCCACAGAAAGTTTGCTGTGGATCTGAGCTCTCCTTGGGCAGGACTGGTGTGCAGGTGTTTGATGAATGGGAGTAGACAAGATTCTACAATAAATACCTGAAATACCAAAGCCATGACTACTGAAGCATAAAAGGAGCTCTGCACCAGGCCATAATTCAAAGCAGCATTCCATTTACAAATGGAATAAGAGTAATAGAAAAGATTAACTTTCATAGGGAATTACAGTTTGGGTGTGTGAAAGTGCCTGTTTTTATGAAGTGCAGTTTCTTACAGGCTTTATGTTGCTACATCAAAGTTACCAGAACGATTTGAGGCTGCAGCTCCTTTCAGTGATTCTGTCACTGTGCATCAGTGCTCCCAAGGACTGCTTCCCACTGGGACCAGGTTTTTGCAAAGATTTCTGTGTGTATTTGAAGCCTAACCATAATCCAAGCACTGGAAACTGCAGTGTGTGCTGGTTTTTTAAGGGTTTTTTGGGTTTTGTTTTTTGTTTTTTTTTGTGTGGGTTTTTTTTTTTTTTTTGTTGTTGTTGTTGTTGTTTGTTTGTTTTTTATATTTGCATGTAAAGGCACCTGCAAGCCTTTGGGATTTCACCTGAACACTGGCTATAGCTGGATGCACAGGTTTGCAGACTGCAAGAATGTTCTCCAAAATCTGCTCCTGTATGGAGGAGATGGAAATGCTTTAGATTCGCCCAATGCCATAAAATATGCCCTGGCCTCTCCAGCTCCTCATTACCTAAGGACAAAGGGATGAAATGTGCAACCGTGGCAAGGACACCTCCCACTGTCCCAGGCTGCTCCAAACCCTGTCCAACCTGACCTTGGGCAGTGCCAGGGATCCAGGGCTGCCCACCCTCCCAGGGAGAAATTTTTTCCTAATATCCTTTCTAAACCCTTGCACCTTCTGCTTAAGGCCATTTCTACTCGTCCTATCACTCCATAGCCTTATAAAATGTCCCTTTCCAGCCTGCACAAGAGTCCCTGGACAATACCAATCCTGCAATCCTTGTCGTTTGCTTCCTTCCTGATGAAACCTCCCAGTCGAATAACCCTATTTAAAACCAACAAAGCAAACACACAAAAAGGAACCTGAAACCAAGCCACAGGCAGCATAAAAATCTCATTGCTCAAATGATGTTCATCCAAAAATAAAACCAAAAATCCAATGTGATTATGCGGGGGAAAGGATGAGAACTAAATCATTGCTCTGCTTCTTCAGGAACTTCTGCTTCACGTCTGCGTACCACAGAGTTGTTTAAAACACCTGTCCTTTAAAAGTTACTATCAGATCTCTGACAGCTTTAATTTTTCCAAGCGAGCTCGAGGCCTATCAAAGCTGGAGCAAAGCAGGGGAGAAATCTCCTCGGCAGATCCCTGCGCGAGGGCCGGGCCGTAATTGCTGTCCTGGATTCCAGCCGCCCCGCGGTGGCATTATCCACACGACAGCTTTATTGCACACCCAGCTGGGATCAGGAGCTGTCAGGAGTGACATCCCCGAGCTGTCACAGGGAGACACCGCTCAAATGCCACCGAGGTGTCGATAGCAGCATGGCGCTGCCAGGCCGGGGCGCACGGCGATGGCGCACACGGGGCTGCGGCTGGAGCGGCAGTGATGCCTGGGGATTTTTGCTGTTGGATTTTTTGTTTAAATCCTGTATGTAGGAGTGGTGGGTAGGAGGGTCAGGACGGTCTCTGAAGTGAGGGTGTGGGTGCAAGGCCCTGCTTGGAGCAGGCCCAAAAGAGAGACTTGAAAGAGAGACTTGAAAGAGAGACCCATAAGAGAGACCCCCAAAGAAAGACCCCCAAAGAGAGACAAGAGAGACAAGAGAGACCCCAAAGAGAGACCCAAAGAGAGACTCAAAAGAGAGACCCCCAAAGAGAGACCCCCAAAGAGAGACCCCAAAGAGAGACTCAAAAGAGAGACCCCCAAAGAGAGACCCCCAAAGAGAGATCCCCAAAGAGAGACCTCCAAAGAGAGACAAGAGAGACCCCAAAGAGAGACCCCGAAAGGGAGACCCCAAAAGGGAGACCCCAAAAGGGAGACCCCCAAAGAGAGCAAGGAAGTTCCCATTATGATACAATAAATCTTCTGTGCCGAATATTCTAATTTTCACTACCCAACCTAGTATAAGATATAAATCCTATAGCATTTACATACAGCCTATAAGAATCATGACGTTACCATACTGTGTTACATTTTAAACCCTAAAAACTACTCTTTGGACCCCTTCTGCCAAGCTAGCAGGGTCTGCTCTGACCCTTGGAGCTGTCTGCAAGCAGAGGGTGTTGTTTCAAAAAAAGGGGATTACCATCAGCCAGCCACACCATTGTTTTCCAGTTGTTCAGTAAGCAATGTGTGGTATCTCAAAGATTGCTTTCATTTCAATCTCACTTATAGTTTCCATATTCTCAAAATCTTTTGCCAGGCAATCATATTTTTAAGGCTTTCCTGTTTCATCTTCCCCAACACCTGCTTTAGTGTATAACTCTGAACTCCTTATAAAGCCTTAGTTAACTGTCTTCACATGTTGGTTGGTCAGACACAACTACCCCGCTGTGTGCTGAGCTCTTGCATGACTTAAAAACCAAACTGGAAGCCCTTAACATGATGGACCACCTCTAAAAATTCTAATTGAGCTGCACACTGTAATAGATTGGGGGAAATGAGGTAAAACGTTATCACCAATCTTCGTGCTAACTGCATTAAATCTCAGGGTATATTTATAAAGGCAAGGGAGGATATTAGCAAAAAGATTTATCCAACAGTGAAGGATTTTTTCCCCATTAACCAACTTCTAAGTTTCAAAGTTCTTGCAGTTTAATTGGAGATAGTGGAATTTAGGAGAAATAATTATAAACATGACTACACAGGCAATATGCTGCCATTAAACACAAAATACAACAACTGTTTCTTCGGGGCTAGTAATTGAACCAACACAATGGGAGAAAATTCGAATAAAATTAACTTTCATTGGAAAATGGGAAAACAATAATAAGGAAATTTTGAAAAAACTGTCAAAGGCTTAATCTGACTGCCATTGAGAGGAGCATAAATAAATGGAGCAAGAACAAAGAGACAACTAAAACCAAGTGGCCTTATAGAAGGTTAGGGGTTATTTTTCTCAAGGAAAAGAGAGAATTTAATGTCTGAAGTCAAAGTTAGACTCAATCAATATATTCAGGGCTCTTGAGAAATTTTGAAAATAGTTTCCTACTTGTAGTGATTTAGGGCAGTCAGGCATATAAAAAGATTGAATCGGTTGTGAGAAATCAATGACCTCCCTCCAACATCCCCCCCCAAGATTCCCACTGAAATGAAAACTTGCCAATTACAATGGGAGTTTTGATAAGGCCAGCAGGAGAGGGATGTTCCAGACTTGAAAAAATAGCATGTGAAATGTAATATCTGTTATTTTTTGTGCCATTAGGGTGTGAGACAGAAGCCTGCTGAACATCTTACCTCAAAACTCCAGCCTCTGTCTCCTGTGACAGATTAGGGGTGGTGATGCAAAGCAAATAAGCAGAGTTTACACCTGCATGGGATAATGATTCTCCATCTTCCAGGGATGTCTGCAGACATTTGCTTCCCCACCCAGCAGGTGACTGAGATGATCCTTCCTTGCAGCCTTTGGAACCCCCTGTCAGAGCTTCCTTTGGGTAAAATGCAATGAAAAACCCCTCACTAGGTAAAGTAACAGATGATGGCTGATTTCGCTTCACCATTTAACACCATGACCTCTGGTTTCTTATTCTTTCACCATGCTGGTCTTTCTTGTGCCACGCCAAGCACACGGGTACTGGTGGGGCCCTGTCACCACAAATTAATAGAGCAGATCCACTGCTGTGGGAAGCTGGTGCTGGCTCTACAATTCCTGGGGCTTTTAACTGCAGAACAGGGCTGGTCTCACCCCCTGGGATGAATTTTCTGATGGTGTGCATTGGCTGTGCTCCTGTGGGGACATTTTCCAGTTTATTTTCACCTGAGAGGAACCAACTGGTACAAGGTGAGAGTCTTCCATGATGGGAAGTGATGGATACAGGGGTGATGGAGGATTCATTTTGGTGAGAGCAGAAGGGAGGGCCTACAGAGCCAGGTGCAAACATGGAATGCAAGTCACCATAACACTGCACTGCCCTTTTCCAACCCTCTCCCCCTCTTCCATACCTTCTCCTTTCCAATTTAGACATTTCAGTTGGAGCAGCATCCTTCCTTGGCTTGCTGCTATGGCCACTTGCCAAAATATCTCTCCAAGGGCTCTGAAGAGCAACCAAGCTCTTGGAGATGAACTTCTCAAACCTCCACATAACCACAGGCTGAGAGAACCCAAAAAAATCCTGATTGCCATGGCCTCCTGCAAATGCCCAGTGATTCCTCCTAAAGGCCAAGCCCATTCCCACTTCTCTTGCCTTCCAAGTGTTTGAAGGAAAAGCCAAGGGATCTCACAAAGATCCCTAAAAGCTGATAATCTGGTTTGACAGTCATGTCATAATTGTTAACAATGGTACTGGAGACACGCCAACAACCTCACACTCTGCTGCTGCTTCTCTGGCTGAGAGGAATTGCTCCACGAGTGCAAGTCTGCAAACCAAATTTGACATCAAGGGATGCTTCATTGAGAGGAAATGTAGGGCACTGGATTGTAGTGTTGCCAGATTACACAGCAGCCTCACGGGGCAAAGTAATGAAAGAGAAGAGGCTGCAGTGACACCACATTAATATTTGGTATTTCTGCTCTCTGTGCACTCACACTTATTATGTTGTTAAGGCCTTTAGGAACCCGATGGAGAGCCTGGCACGCAGGTTTGGCTGAGGGTGTTGGGCACACTCTGCTGGGACAGCCAGCAGTGATGGATTCATGTTGGCTGGTGTACCTCACCCCACAAAGGCTCTGCTCTTCTCTGCTCCTGATACACCACACCGAGAAAAGTTTCCAAAACTGTGATTTGGAGCTCCTTGTGCTCCTTCCTGCACAGCCATCTGTCCTGGTAAACATGCACCCAATAATGTACCTGCCAGAATAAATCACAGAAAATGATACTTTCCATGTGGGTGTCATGAATTTCAGAGCTCAAGGTTCTGGGATTGTTTCAGGCCGATGGAAGGGACCAGCTCCTTGTGAAATTTGTTGACCCTCAGACAGCTATAACTCCTAGCAACCTTCACTGTGAAAGGAATCAAAATACAAATCAACACCATAAAAAGTGACACATGAGAACGATGTCCTTTCTACCTGTGTTTGTAATTCCTTCTCAATGGCTCTATTAGAACTCCTATCAGCTAACCCATGCAGATCTCTGCACGAGCTGTAATGATTATAGACTCTTGTTTACCTTATCAGGGAAGCTGTCAATAGGCCTAGTTAATGAATTTTTTTTTTCCTTGTCATGGACATTTTATTTAACAGTTTATTAACTCCCAATCCAATTCACTAGAGGTCTTGGCAGAATTCTAGAAGATATATTATGCATATGCTCCTGCTTTCTTCTCTATTCAGACAATTTCTGGTCCAGAATTATTACATCAATTTCCCAGCACTGCAGATACAACTCTGACCACTCCAATTATCTGCCTGCTCCACAGTACAGTAGCTGTAACTTCAAGCCATCATAAAGAAGTTTATTAATTTAGCTCCAACTGAGTGCCAACCATTTCACTGCAGTGCCACAGAAAATGATCTGCCCACAGAAGAAACCTTGCCCTGTTTGTTTCTTGCCTTTTCTAAAAGGACTTTATAAAATTTGCAAGGATGAACAGTGGCTCCAGTGCAGAATCTGCACGGAAGCTTCCCTAAATCCCCGCAAGAACAAAGGGGTATTTCAGGTGAGAAGCTGCTATTTTTTGAGCCTCAGAAGTCAGGTTTGCTGGGGATGCAGCAACACCTTCCCCTGGTTTCCAAGGGCTGGAGTTTATTTGTTTACACTTATTGGTGCGTGCTGTTTCCCCTTGAGTGAGCTTTTGCTGGCAACTCTGAATATAAACCTCCAAATTCACTCCTAACCATATTCTTCCCAAGAATGCCCACAATCTTAATATCTTGAGCATTGGATACACCTTACCTTCAGGCAAAATTGGGTTGAATTTCAACTGACCACTGTGCCCTGGGGTAGTACAGTCACCTGGGATGCCCAACAGCCTGGCAGGAAGGAGCAGAGCTGCAGCAAAAGGAGATGCTCAGAATAGATAAAGCTGCACTCTAATGGCCAGTCTATCATGGAGAAGTCATCTGCAGAGCACCTGGGGATCACAGAGGTGGCCCAAGTCTGAGTAGAGGGAAGGAAAGGGAGAAAAAGCTCCTCAGCTGGATAAAATGAAGTACCCGCCCAGGAAAGCAAGGCAGAGACAGCTTTCATAGGGTTGTCACACCTGGTTGTGTGTAACCTCCAGCATGAGCCTCACTCTGCATCCTTCACATGACAGGAAAATTCCCAGGGATTTCCTCAGCCAGCAGAGATTGGTCTGGGATGCAAAGGGATTGCTTTGCCTGCAGAAAGAATGGTCTTTCTCGATGTTTGGAATAGATTCTGTATTTCCCAAGGTACTGAAGCAAAACAGAATTCCCTGAGCTCGTGGCACGTCCAGGTGCTGCATCAAACCCAGCCACTGAAGCTGAGCACGTTTTTCAGGTGAGATTCTGCTGTCTGTTTGAAAATGTTAGTTGTCGTGGGCATTACAGTACAATTCCAGTCATCTCCTGTCATCTTGAATTGCTGTTGTAAAATACCTGTAACCCCAAACTCAGAGCCTGTCTCTGGATTACAGAAAACAGCTGCCAAAACTGGCAGCTTAAATACCATCACTCCATCAGCTGGGCACCAGCCAAGGGGAAATGCCAAGGAAATGCTCCTGCAGGGCCAGGCAGGAACAGCACAGCCAGGGCTGAGCTTTAGGGGTCTGTGGGGCTCCTGAATACATCCCAGTCCGGGTGCAGAGCCCAGTATAGGGAACTGGGACTAACTGGGAGCAGGTTGGGTTTCCTTGACTGTTTGAGAAGTCACACACAAACCCCTGCCAGTCAGTGGAACACAGGACCAAAATTTCTGATTGGATTTTCTGCTGACTGAGGGGGAGGAGGAAAAAAAAAAAAAGGCAATTCCTGTGCAGTGCTCCCAAAAGAGCCAAAAGTGACCCTGCAGAGCAGGGCTGCTGCCCAGGGTGAAGGCCACACTCCATTTCACAGGAATATCAAACATGTTTGGCAGTCAGGTCTTTTTCTGAGCTGAGAGTGAAGTGTAGCACTTCATGGATGGTTACTAGTGCAGATGTCTGGGGTTATGAAAGAGCAAAGATAGATTCCTGATCTTTAGGCAAGGCAAAACGGAGAATGGAGGAAAACAGAGCTTTTCTCAAGTGCAATAAGGAACAAATGTGAAGCGACTGTTTGAAAATTGCTTCAAAGCCACTTAAGTCAATGAGAGGTTTGATTTCCCACTCGTTCCAGTAAGCTTTTAATCAGGCCAATAAAGGGGAGACAGAAACAGACTGGTGGAAATTAGAGAGGTGTAATCAAAACACGTGTATCCATTTGGAAATGGGACATAAAATGGACTTTTCCCTTTACACCATGTTTAATGCTCATGCTTCTGAAGATATTTATTTAGAAAACCAATCAGATTCTCGTTGGCAGTGAACATAATAATCTAATAAGTTTTGCAGACTTATATGGAATGGTAGCTATAAAAGACACCACCTATAAATTAAGGTTCAAAAGGTGACACAGAAACCGAATATTAAATAACAGCACCATTCCCGAAGTTGAGTTAACTGTTCTAGCAAAATTTATTGCCAATCTGGCTACAACATCTGCAGAACTAAAGGAATTGTTAGAGAAAAATGAAACTTGTCTTCCTGCCAAAGTTTGGAGAGGCTTAAACAGAAATTAATATCCATAAGAAATCCTGGAACATTTTTGAAAAATTATCTGCCTGGCAATTCCTGCTGCTTTTCAGAGAAATAAAAGCATTTTAAAAGGCATCTTTCACAGTGCAGCACAAACTTGCTCCACAGAAATGATGGTGCTTTGACACAACTGCTTTCAAATGCCGTCCCTGTGGTAAGGTAAATTTATGCTAATCACTCTTATTTCGTCAAAACAAATCTGATGCATTCTCTACAGAAACAGACACCAGGCTCTTGTATCCTCCCAGAACGTGGCACATGTTGGTGCTGGATGTAAGGGATATGGATGATAATGCAGGAACCCATCCATATGAGCAGGTTCAAGGTGACACTTGAGGACAGTGCTCTCCTCTGGGTCATAAATCCTCTCTCTGGTTTGTGTTCTGGAGGAGAACTGCCAGAGCAGCTGAGACAGGCTGCAAAGGCCTAAAAACTCATCAACATTTTTGCCTATAAAATATCCAGCTGCTTATAGTTAAACATGCTAATGTCTCTTCCCTTCAAATTCTGGAATCCTTCAGTTCCTTTTAATTACTAGATTGTAAGAGATTAATGGCACCAAGAATTCAGTCACTTGATGAGACGCTGTTTCTCTTTTTATCACTGAAATCTGATGCCTACAGCCTCTACTATTTGTGATAATAGACCATGGAAAAGAAGATGATCTATACTGTTACATTTTAAAATCTGAATTCTCTCTCCTCTCAGGGCACCTCTCAGAGAACTGGGCTCTCTGGGCTGCTCCTCATTAGCAGGAGGCACATGTTGGATTACCAAGCAATACTGCACTTGCTGAGGGAGATCCCAAATTCCTGCCTTGGGGTGCAATGCCAGCACTGTCTGCACTGCTGGAAAACCTGGGCTTAAAATGGAAAGGCCCAGAGAAAAACATCAGTTGCAAACTGAGATCCCAGTACTGAGCAAGGGAAGGGGCTGAAATGCTGAATTAATGACCTAAAAAATAAATTTTGATTAACCAGTAGTTGGTGGAGGACTAGAAACCAGGATTAAATCAACTCACAGATGGCAAAAGGTAACAGCATTTGGATAGCATGGACTTCTCCAGCACACGGAGCTCCCTTCACTCCTGTTCAACCAAACTGGCAGAGATTCTTGCACAGCATTCAAGGATCGTCACGACTGTGAACAATGATTTCTGTTCATAATGCTTTGGTTGTTATGACACCTTCTGGCTGTGGATTTCAGCTAATTACAGTAATTACTTTATCCACAGCATCTTTAGCTCTGATAAAGGCAGCACCGTCCCATTATCCATGAGCACTTCTGCTCAGGGCAAGTTCGAGTTCCCCTGTGGCCACAAGGAATAACATGTTCAGATTTTTCTTCCCATCAGAGCATCAGGGATGGATCCAAGATGCTTCTTGGTTCTGGGATTTCAAACTTGCACAGTCCTCATGTGTAAATAAGTCCCTCATGCATATTTGATTGCTGCCTTGGGTGGCAATATCCCTGCCTTTAATATATGTGCACATTGTGCAGTTGCTGTGGGAACTGTAACTTTGAGGTTTCACAGTTTAAAAAGACAAAATAGAAAGAATGTATTTATAGCCTTTATTTATTTGGCTTATGAATCAACATGTTAATATTGATGCAATGGAAGAAGAAAGGAAAACAAACTTCTAAACAGAAAGCACAACATCAAACACTGATCTGTTTGTTTTTCTCTTCTGCAAAGTTCCCATAACAGCAAAATCGCAGCAGCAGAAAGGGAAAGAATTACAAACCAAGAGGCAGACAAAAGAGGAGAAAACAAGCTGCAGAGAGGTGAGCAGCTGAATGAAGTTCTCAGAGATCAGGTTTGACCAGTCACAGATGACAGCATGCCCGAAATGCTGTGACACATCCCAGGATTTGTCCCCAGAGCCTCGAAGCTCACCCAAAGCCCAGGTCAGTGCCCCAGGCTGCTCAGGTAACCACAGCTCTGCTTTCCACGGTCATCACCGAGGTCTGGCTGCTCACAGAATGTGGGAGGTGGGTTTGCTTGTAGGTTTGGGCTCATCTGAGCTCCCCTGGGGGGTTTGTCACAGCAGCAGGCACAGCCCAGCACTGCCCTCACTGACCATGGGAGTGGGGCTGGCGCTGGTTCAGCTGCAGCTTCACCACGGGGCGAGCTCAAATCACTGATATTCTGTGAAGGAAATGGAAAAGTCCCCTCATGGTGGCTCTGTGGGGTGAGCCTGTTCTCTCTGAGTCTGGGAGTGACAGATGCTCCTGTGGTGAAGTCAGAAGAATAAAGCACTGTGGTTAATTTATTACACCAGGGAATTTCAGGGAAGGATCCAGCTCAATCCCTCTTTCCCTCTCAGGGCAAGGCCGCTTTAGCATTTCCCTCTCAGATGTCCTTTACCTGCATTCCCTCCATGGGAGTTATGGCCACAGAAAATGCCTGATTTCAACAAATATGGAAGGAAGGGGAAATCTTTCCACTCTCGCTTCACAGAGGGCTGGGCAGAGGAATGGGGCAGCAGCTCTGGTGTATGGATAAAGTGGAATGAATAACCATGAGATCCTAACTGAACCACATGTAACCAAGGGCCATCAAGCCCTGGGTACTCTGGCTAATTGTTGTGACCAATAAATAAGTTGGAGTCCACTTAGTGAAGCCCAAACTGCCCCATGCAGCTCTTTGCAGGAGCAAAGAATGAACTTGTCTGCAACACTGCCTGAAGGTCGAGAGTTTGGTTACCAGGCTCAGGGGTGGAGGTGATCATGGCAATAGAATTGGTTTTCTTCTCTGAGATACTCCTGTGATACATAGAAAAATATTCTGCTTTCCACTGATTCAGCAAAGACATACAGTAGATTCCTAACCTAGAATATTAAGGGATTTTTTTTTTTGTCCAGAAAAAGGTTCTGCCATAAAGCTAAATATGTTTGAAACACAAAGCAACAGTGCTACCTGAGACAGTAATATTTACCTCTGCTGTGACACAGTTCAGCACAGAGAAGTTGGCAGAAAGAATTGTGCTGTAAGCACAGGTGCATCCTCTGCTTTCCTGTGTGATTACAGCTCTTTGGGGCAGTGTAGTTTTCCCTGGCAATGAAGCCCTTAATAGCAGCCTGAGATTTCTGAAGGCTGACCCCGCGCTCTTTGTACCCACCTCACCTCCAGATCCAGGTCCTTACCAATAAAGCCTCTTAGAGGGGACATTATAACTTAATTTTGTAATGAATTGTGGGTCTCAGATTCAGTCAAAAAGAGAAACTGAGAGTTTCTAGCCAGGCAGAAGTGTGGGAAAGAGTTGGAAAAGAATGTAAATAATTCTCTATCTCTCTTGTTATTCACATTGTTTATAGTTCAGTTCTATCACTGTGCATCAAGCACTCTGCACCAATGGGGTGGGTTGTTTTTACTTCAGGACCAACGGAGTAGGTCCTCATGAAGCTCTGTATAAAAGAGTGGTATATTCTGAATAAATCAGAGTTTTATTCTCAGCAGCTTCTGGTCAGAGTCTCTTCATTCCCATCCTGCCTTGACAGCAACAATGAATGATTTGGATTCTGCTGGCAAACAAACTTTTTCCACTGCAGAGAGACAATACTGGAGCCAAAGAAAGGGGCAAGAGAACACCGCCCCTTCATCTGCTGACTGTTAAGTTTTCTGGGATATAATTGTTTTTTGTTTTTTGTTTTTCTCTGATCCATTTGGTCTGGTATCCATTTAATCTGCAGCCTGTAACTACATTTTACAAAAGGTGAAAAATGAGGGATCTGATGGGCTCCTACAGGCTGGATAAAAGTGTGGAGCTGACTCCCAGCGCAGGGCTGCTCCCCACAGCTCGTTTAGATATGAACATTATTGCCACTGTGCTGAATGCCTCTCATATTATGGCATAAATTTGTCAATTAGGATTGCAATTAGCATCCCTGACTAATCCTGCCCATGCTGGGAAGCTGCAGCATGAGAGTTCCTCACCAAAGGGGACGGTTTTGTTCCTTCATTATTCCATTTTAATGCCAATTGACAACTGCAACAGTGGGGGATCAGAGAGAAAATCAAGTTTTCTTTTAAATAGGAGGTGAAGGGTTGATTAGAAAGGTTTCAGCAGAGGGTGAGGTCTTGATTGTCCTGTATCACATGAAATTCTACATTCAAATTCACATTATATATCAAATTCTACAGATTTTTCTTTAGAATGAATGCTGCAAAGCTGCTCTGAACTTCATTAAGGACTTTGTCACACAGCTTTTTTTTTCATGGTTTCTGATATCACAGCTCTTAAAAGTCTCATATAAATGAAGCTATTCTTAACTCTGTAAACATATCCTCCCCACCATCATATTCTTCTATGGCAAAGCCTTTTTATACTCTCTTAACAGTGTAAACAGATTTTTTTATTTAAAAAATAATATCTGTAAGCATTTAATGTGCTGAAATTTAATGATTAATATAATCCAGTCTTCAAATATGACTAAAAGATAATTTTAAAAACCCCAAGGAACAGCAAAAACTCAATTCAGGCACTATGTTTTGGTACAACATCTGGAAACAAGGGATTTCTTTCTCTTTTTTCATGACTTTCTTTATGCCAGTAGAGGGCACAACTGTTTAAATCACATTTATTTCATACACAGTGGGACATAATAGAGGCAATTTAAAAATTCATAGGAAAAAAATCCCCATCTATTTCCAATAATGAAAATTTTGTGGCATTTTCCTGTATTATCCAGAAACTGCTAATAGCAAAAGGAATATTATTTAAATCATTTTGCATTCCACAACTGCAATAGTGTTTGAGTGTTTCTGTCAAGTTCACAATCAGAAAGCAAATTTTTGGGCAATGAGATTAAGGGAACGATAGATAATGAGATGGAATTGCATGAATACAATAAAACCAGTATTAATTTAAACCCAAGCCCCCATTAATTTGCTGCTTTTAAATAACAGGAGTTGGAATGTTTGTGACTTTTTAATCAAATTTTATATAAAAACTTGGCAAACTTTCTGTACAAATCACCTCTGCAATGGGAAAAAAAATCTTGAGGTAATTTTTCATTGTATTATTCCACCTGACATCCATGTAAAGGGAATTAGAGAGGCTTGGGATAAACCATGGGCTTGAAAATGACAAAACAGCAGTTCTACTTTTCATGCATAGCTTAGGATCCTTTCATCCCAGAGTTTATTTCTGGAAAGGCTTTGAAAAATCCTCAAGTCAATAGATTAATAGCTTACCTGGAATTGTAAAGGAAAAATTAATTAACTGAAAGAGCATCCAGTGGGACAAAGTTTAATAAAACACAGAAAAAACAGTAACTTGTTTATTTCCACTTTCTAGCCAACATCTTTAAATTTTTGGAGCCAGCTCTGTGCAGGGTTTCAGTGAGTAGAAAATCTGATATTGGATTGATTCTAATGCTGAAATTAGAGATGTTATCTTCCAGCGAAGCAGCACTCTGCTGTCAAGGAAAGTTTGACAGAATTATTGAAGAACGTGGAAAACTGCCAGCCACAGATGGAATTGGTGTTTGGGAGAGGGGCACGAGAAGAATCAACAGCAGGAACTGGTTAAATAATATCAACTTGAATTATCTTAGTATCTTACTTTTATTTTAACATTCTCCAAGCATTTTAAAGTCTGCTTTCAATGTGTTAAGGTTCACAAGTGCCCACGCTCTGAGCTGCAGGAACATTCTGGCTGGAGGTCACTGACATGCTGTTTTCCTTCTTTTTCCTGCTCAAAGACATTTTCACAGGGTCATTTGTATTCATTACTAATGCAGAGCTTTCCCATCAGGGTATTTATAGATCTCAAAATTATTAATATTTGATTTAGGGAAGTATTCTTAACATGGACAAGCATTAAGGCATGTGTTTTTATGGAGACAAATGTAAATAGTGGCTGAAATACTTCCCCAAATCCAAGCTCCTGAGGCCCTTTTTTGCCTTATTTATCCTTCAGGGAGACTGGTTTTCATTTTGTTCCTTTCCAGGTCACTGTTATTTATGCTCCTTGTTTTATCTGGCTGCATCTGATCCTGCTGGCAAAGGATTAAATGCATTTACCTTCTCTTTCTCTCAGACATGTTTGGGATGCCTGAGCTAACTCATGAATGAAACTGCATAATGCTGAAGCCTGAACCTACTTTATTATATTAACATATAAAGTGTCAGATGATTTTTAAAGTTCTACAGAATTATTCCTTGGCTGCATGGAAGGTGCTGTGTAAGAAATGGCTGAAGGGATGAAGACAGGTCCTGATGTTTGGCTGCCATGAATTCCCCAGCAAGGAGGAAAAGCTTTGGAAAAGGATAAAATCCTGCATCACATTTGCAAGAAAATATTGTCCCATTACAGAAATCACTTTAAAAATATGAGTTAAGCTCTTTGGAGTAGAATGAAAAATCCCTGTGAGGCTGAGAAGAGAAGGAGGAGGAGCTCCTGTTTCCTCCCCTCCTCGCAGTGCCAGTGATCACATTTCAGAGCACTTTTCAGGAGTATTTCTTTGCTGGTCAAGTATTTCCTAACCACATTTCATTGGCAGTGGCTTCCTTTGGCTTCTCTCTTCACCCCTGAACAGCAAATTCAGAGTCATTTTCTGGATTCATTTATTCTCTGTGGGTTCCTCTTCTCAAAAGTCAGTTTGAGCTTAGGAGAGGAGTCATTTCTCCTCCAGAGAGAGCCTCCTGCCCTGTGAGAGCTCCTCAACACTCTAAACAAAATATCTCATTTCTTTAATAAGCTAAGCTGAGCTTTTGGTGGAATTAAAACCACTCATTAATAAAATGTTCCATATTTAGCGAACTGGAATAGTCCATCAGGCAATTTGTTGGAACAAAGGATGGCAGGGGTGGTGGGAATACAGTTTTGTGTTTAATTGGATTTGATTAGGAGAGTTACACAGCCCATCACTCAGCTTCCAGGACAGCCATAAAATATCTTTGCCTTCCACTGGATTGCTGGCCAGGCCTCCAGGCATCAGGCTGGTTCCTGCTGAACACTTCAGCTCAAGGTTGCCAGTTAATGGGCAATGATAAGAACTGATCCCTTGCATTTTAATGGGTGTGACAAACTCAGGCAGAAGTACTGCAAAAATAACTGGAAATTCAGGGGAGTGATCGTATTTTAATGCCTGGTAGCTGCAGATGTTCAAATTACTGTAATGCTATTAAAATCAGTAGCTATTAATACACAAATATTTCAATGACACACAAAAGCTGAGTCAAAAAAAAAAAAAACAAAGCTGAAATAATGACAAAACTAAAATTGCCCATTTGTTGGAATTAGCCTTCAATCACTTCTTTCTAATGGGCAAGAGGCTGCACATCTGACAGCACCACTCTCATTGCTCTCCCTCCCAGAGTTCATAGATTGCTTTTATGCCTCCATCTACCTATATGTGAAATCATTTCCCCGTTTTAATTTTCTTTCTCTGTGATTTCAAGATACTGTATATCAGTTTGCACTTGCTGGGCATTTAACCTTCCTATTATTATAATTTTCTTTCTGCAAGATGCTCTCCAGCACAATTGCCCATAATCCACTTTCTTGGATGGTTTTTGGAATAGTCACTGTGGCCTGCTGCACGTCCTGCCTGCATTAAGGACATTTGCATCCACAGAACACCACTGGGGTCATTACAGAGGTGTAAACCCTGAAATGCAGATTCTGTCAGGGCAAAGGGAGCCTTCCAGTGCTGCTCTTTAATCCAGCCACAGAATTAATCTCCTTCATACAGCCAGAGCCACTCATTAAACCTCCCCATTCCAGCCCTTCCCTCCTGCTGCTCCCAACAACAGTTGCACTCTCCGTTTATTAGCACGAGCAGCAGCTCATGGAGGCAATGAAATGGGAATTTTAAGATGCTTGGTGATTTAATCAATTGGGTTCGATGCCAAAAGAAGTGTTACCACTGAATTCAGTGAAATTGGACCAGAGCTGTGCTGGCTTTTTCTAAAAACAGAATTATTTTAAGATAACGCCTCCCAGGTCTGTGGAGAGCAGGATTATCCAAAATCCAGGTGGCCATGGGCACGAGGAGCATGGGTGATGTTGGGGTCAGTGTTGGTGACCATGGACCAGGCAAGGGAGTGAATTCAGCTTCTCCTGTGGCACCACCACACCAAGGAATCTCCCCTGGGCTTGTGATACAGATATTCCAAAAAAAATCCAAAATAGTTGTTACAGCTGACCTTGATCTTGAAAGAAATGCACAACCTCTTAACTGTGCCTGCAGACCAAGGCCTCAGATTAGTTGGTATCAGAGGGAAGAGTCACTTAAATATTAGGAAGATTAAATTGACATTAAAGAGTTTTGTTTAAATAAGAATCCCATAGGTATTACTGGAATGAGTCGATTTTCTACTCATTTAACAGCATCCAAATAATCTTATATTTTGTCCATATATTTTTGCCATTGACACTATTATGCCTGAAAGTGTGATTGGAAAAGGTGGGCTGCTCTAATCTTTATACCTAAAAGGACTGAAAACTAAATTTTCATCAGGTTTTAAATTTATTTTTAATATTCTACTTTCTAGGCTGTTTCAGTTAATTAAAACTGATAGTGATTGTCAGTGGTAAGACCAGACTAATGATCCATTGAGCCCTATTGGCAAGATCTCACTTTGGTAATGTCCTAGAGATGTGCAAACCAAGTTCTGCTTAGGCTTGAGGTGAATTCCTTGGTATTTCTGCCAGTGGTGAGAGAAACTCTTCAAAAGCTAAAACAGCTGGGAGAAAAACACTGATTGATTTTTTTTTTTTAATGGAGGAATTTACCGTGTATCTGAGTCTGCTTGTTACTGATGGCAAAATTCCCATCTCAAATTTGAAAAAACAAGGTTTGTCAAAGCAGGACACAAAAGTTATGTGGGCAATCATGTGGTGAAAAGATGAACATGAAAAAAAATCTTGGAAATGGACACAGCAACTGAAGCAGAGAACAGTCAGAGGCTGCAGTTAATAGGAGCAAGAGCTCAGTTAATATTTTAGGTCTACAGCCGACATCAGGAAGGACAGGGTTAAGTCAGGTCTTCAAAACAAATTATTAATTGGGAAGCTTAAATATGATCTTCATGTACCTGCTTACACCTGTGCAGGGTTTTTTTCCCACTTTGATTCTTAGGAAGCCTTAATTAGACAACACTAGAGTAGAAGCATTGCTGTTCTTCACATGTAATTTCAGAGAGATGTCTGAATGACAAGTGGAAATGAAAAAAAAAAAAATTAGCTGGAAGGAGTGTGAGACTGGTAATTCAGTTGTTATTATTGAAGGTGAATATTGCAGTGGGTTCAGAAGCCTCAGGTGGCAGAAGGGCAGCACAGGCTCAGGGGATGTGGGAAAACATTCCAGGTAACCTCAGAGAATTCGCTGTCTGCAAATTGCTTCCCTTCAGTAAGTATATGGTGATACTGCACTTTTGCTGTGTTTTCTGAAATGAATACAGGAAAAGCACTTACAAACCCACTATTTCTGCATGCCTGGGTTGTTGGAAAATAAGTGAGGGGAAGAGAGGGTTTTGTCCTTTTTAACTTGTCATCCTAAAGATTAGAGTCATCTTTTCAACCTCACAATCTCATAAAGTGCCTCTCTGACAAACTTAAAATAAAATTATCTTTTATGTGGCCAAACTTGATGCCTATGATTGGAATTTGAAGTCCTTGACTTAGCTGAAATTGAAAAAATATATTAGTTGGCCAAAGGAGCCTAAAGATGGGGCTGGGCTGGAGGTGACAAAGGACACCAGGCAAGGCAAGCTGCAGGATGCATTTTTAAAACTTGAACGGCCTCTGTGGTTGGTCAAGCATAAAAATACAGTCTATCCTTCTCAGGCTGGCCTTCACAGCTAAAGCTGCTATTTCCATGTGGAGAGCTGTGCCACAGGTCCCCGACCTTGTCAGCTCTCATAAGACTCGGGTGCTGTGCATACGTGAGCAGCACAGCTCTGAGGAAGCTGAGGAAACTGAGGAAATCCCAAATCTGCATTTGGGGTTTGCTCCTGCCCCATGGGGAGTTCACAGCCACCACGCTGTGAGCTGGAGCTTGCTGGGGAACTAAGGCTTAGCCCCAGTCCTAGCTACGGATTAGTGCAATAATAACTGGAATTTGTAATATCTTCCAGGCAAAAGCCCAAAGTGGAGTTGCAGAGATGTGGTGGAGTTACCAGACTGTGCTGCACCAGCCCAAACAGGCTGGGAGCACCCTCCTGTCCCGTGCCAGGGCTGAGCTGGACCTCGCTGCTGCAAACCTCAGCTCAGCTCATGGCAGCTCATTAAATCCCCCTAATTCCATCATCTCTATGAGTCCTATGTGATCACACTCTGCCAATTAAAAATGCATCTTGTTTTCCTGAGATGATTCATTTTTTGACATCCCTTCCTCAGACCAGTGCCACATTTGATTACAGCAGTGGCTACACTTCTGTGCTGGACATTTCTTGGTTATAAAACTGTATATGCATGGAAGAGTAAGGATATCTCTTCAGGTCAGGGCCCCTGCACCAAGTCTGGGTCAACAGATGCTGTGTCAAGTCTCTGCTATCCCCAGAGGAGATGGCATTGTTTCTCAGCCAGCACATTTCAATAATTCATGACACAACTGGACAGGAAGGGAAACGGAGTGGCAGTGACTTAAATCTTATTTGCTGAAGAAGCAAAATGTTTTCCTCACATCCTTCCTCCTTATGCCATGACAGCAAAGCATCAGCACCCTGTCCAGAATTCCTCTGTGTACAAAACGACAGCCATGAAGTCCTTTCTCCCTTCTGGGAAGATCTCAGCCCAGGGAGGAGCTGGAGCTGCTGGAGGAGCCCAGAGGAGCTCCAGGGGGATCAGAGGATGGAGCAGCTCTGCTGGCAGGAAAGGCTGGCACAGCTGGGATTGTTCCCCTGGGCAGGAGAAGCTTTGGGCTGAGCTCAGGGTGGATTTCCAGGGCCTGAAGGGGCTGCAGGAAACATGGAGAGAGACAAATGACAAGGGATGGAGGGACAGGACACGGGGAATGGGTTTAAACTGCCAGAGGGCAGAGCTGGATGGGAGATTGGGAATAAATGCTTCCCTGGGAGGGTGGAAGGCCCTGGCACAGCTGTGGCTGCCCCTGGATCCCTGGCAGTGCCCAAGGTTGGACACTGGGGCTGGAGCAGCCTGGGACACTGGGAGGTGTCCCTACCATGGCAAGGGGTGGCACTGGGTGGGATTTAAGATCCCTTTCCACCCAAATCAATCTGTGGTGCTATGACTGACTCTTAAATCAACACTCCACTGTGGCTCTGAGACAAAGTCATCTCTGGTAAAATTTGTCTTCAACTTTGAGACACAGGGACCTAATGCACACTGTATTATAACACACACTTCAGTGTGCTTTGGGCCGGAGGGGCCGGACTGGGCTGGGTTGTACCGGGCTGGGCCGTGCCAGGCTGAGCTGTACCGGGCTGGGTTGTACCGGGCTGGGCTGTGCCGGGCTGGGCTGTGCCGGGCTGGGTTGTACCAGGCTGGGTTGTACCGGGCTGGGCTGTACTGGGCTGGGTCCGGAGGGGCCGGACCGGGCTGGGCTGTGCCGGGCCGGGCCGTGCCAGGCTGGGCTGTACCGGGCTGGGCTGTGCCGGGATGGGTTGTACCGGGCTGGGTTGTACCGGGCTGGGCTGTACCGGGCTGGGCTGTACCGGGCTGGGTTGTACCGGGCTGGGTTGTGCCGGGCTGGGCTGTGCCGGGATGGGTTGTACCGGGCTGGGTTGTACCGGGCTGGGCTGTACCGGGCTGGTCCGTGCCGGGCTGGGCTGTGCCGGGCTGGGCTGTGCCGGGCTGGGCTGTACCGGGCTGGGTCCGGAGGGGCCGGACCGGGCTGGGCTGTACCGGGCTGGGCTGTACCGGGCTGGGCTGTACCGGGCTGGGTTATACTGGGCTGGGCTATACCGGGCTGGGCTGTGCCGGGCTGGGTCCGGAGGGGCCGTACCAGGCCGGGCCGTGCCGGGCTGGGCCGTACCCAGCGGTGGGCGGGAGATCGGCCGGGCCCGCCCCGGCGCCGGGAGCGCGGCCAGCGCCGCTCCAGCAGAGGCGCCGGGAGCCGCAGGATTACTGCGCTGGGCAAGGACAGCGCTGCGGCGGCTGGAACGGCTCGGCTGCAGGTGGGCAACTTCGGGCAACAAAGTTGGGCAGCGCCGAGCCCCCCGCATCCCTCGGGGGGGATGGAGCGGGGGAGCAGCACCGGGGATCCGGAGAGCGCTCCGGGCTCGGGGGATGCGGCGACAGGCACGGGCGCTCGGTACGCGCTGCTGCCCGCTTGGGTGATGCTGGCAGGTGGCATTTGCGGGGTTCCTCGGCCACCTGCAGGGAGCTGCTGTCCCCCCAGTCCGCCTGTCCCCAGGGCTCCCCGAGGGCCGGGGATGCGCTCCGCGTCCGGCAGCGCCGGAGCGTGCGGCTGCCGGCGGTCTGAGCCTCGGCGCGGGGTTTGCGCTGTTTTTCCCCTGTAGAATTATTCTGAGTCTGGAGTTGCTCAAGTTGTAAAGCTGGGAGGCTCTGGCTTTGCTTTTAATTAAGTGCTAATTGTCTCGAACGAGCGAAGGCGCGTACGGGAGCTCGCCCCCATCTCTGTTGGTTTCGAACAGCGCACCGCGCCGCTGCCCGCTCGCTGAAAAGCTTTTTCCTTTCCGTCTCGAATGAGAATTTCGCTCTTTCTACACGTCCCTCGCGGCCGTTCGGGTCTGACCGAGTCGTGGCCACGGCGGGACTTTGCCGTGAGCCGGGCAGAGCCGAGCGAGCCGGCCGAGTTCCATCCAGCGGGGGCTCGGCACAGCCGCCGCCTCCGCTCCCGCAGCAGCGCCCGCGGGGCGCGCCCGCTCCGCCGCTCCTCTCCCACCGCTCTTCTGCCTTCTCCTGCAACTTTATGGCTCCTGCCTGGCTGCCTGCGAGCTGCTGGTGTCCCCAGCGTCCTGGTGTGCCACCCTGCTGGCAGCCCAGCGTTGTGCCTGCTGTGATGAACCCAAATCCCAAAGCACCATTTTGTTGGATGCGTCGGAGGGAGATCAGCCCGTTCCTGCTGGGGAGTGATCAGGGAATAGCCTTGGGTGGGAACTGGTTAGTTAGGTTTACCTTATTGCTGCCATTGACACAATACAAGAATCAATACCGATTTTTAGCTGTCGTGTTTTACGCGGGGGGAATAATGTCAGTATGTCTATTGAGTGCAAAAATCAAACCCAAGCCCTTATGAAGGACAAGAAACTCTCCAAAGTATTGACTGCTGTATTTTGCGAGAGAAACTTGAGATCCAGCTTAAGCTGCATGCTAGGCTTGTTCAGTGGTGTAGTTTTTAGATGTATATGGGAAATTATGAGCAAAATACTAAAATAAGGAATGGAAACACTGAACTTGTAAGCACTGAAAGTGTGTTCCTACCCATGTGGAATTGTTCCAGAAAGTTGTTTATCATGCGAGAGACTTCCCCTAGTAATCTGGCAAATGCATTTGTCAAAGCATGTGGGGGGGGAAGGATTGGTGAAGGTGCTTAACTCTTGCCAAAACGCTGCCCACTTGGTGTTGGGGCTGCAGCTAAAGGCACAGAGTGCTGTGAGCTCTGTCCTGCCAGCTGGCTCTTCCCAGAGCTCCCAAAGGTCCCTGGGACTTCTGCTTCTGTCTCCTGGTCCTTGCACAGCAGGGGATGGATGGGCTGCAGGCTTGGAGCTGGAAGCAGTGCTGTTTTCTGGAATAAAGCAGTGGGAGGTGCTGCTCGGAGCACAGGATCTGCGAGCTGCCAATGCCTGTGGGGTTTTTCCAGAGCGGGTTTTCGTGGATGTCACCTCAGTGAATAGAACAGGTAGGGGTTATCTAGCTGATCTGTGTTAAGAAAGTTAAACCACTGGATTTTTGAGGGGTTTGGAGCTGCTGTGGGGTGGTGGCAAGCTCTGGTGGTGACTCCTGTGGTGCTGGTGACCTAAGTTGGGGTCTTGTCCAGAAATCTGAGCATGCACCCAGCTGGCTGCACACCCTGCAAACCCTTGAGCTGGATGTGAAATACAGACTTACCTAAACACAACTTGTTCTTTAAATCCCTAAAACCACGTCACCGTAGCTAAGGAGCGATGCCATATTTTCCTGTCACTTTTCTATAATGCTTCTGAAGCTTCCACCCACAAACAAATGCTTCCAACCACTTCTGCAGGGGCGGTGGTTTTGGTTGTTTGTTTTTTCTGAGCTAGCTTCACTGTCTTTGATGTTGTTTATGTTTATCTTCTTGTGGTGTTTCTTGTGGGAATTTTCCCCTTGCAATACCACAAGAACATCTTAATGTTGTTGTGATACAGCAACGGGAGGTTTCTGCAAATAGATTCAATCTTTTTACTGTTCTTCCTGGAAGAGGCTGAGTCTTGCAAGTGACATAAGCCAGTGGTTTTATATGTATGGAAGGGATCAGCAGGATTTACTTTGAGACCAGAAGACACCGATTAACTGCAGTCTGCAAAGAAGATTTTCTGTGTATTCACAGTGCTGTGAGGAGTTGGAGGAGCCAGCAAACCTGCAGGGACAGGGAAGTGATCAGTGCTGAGGAGTGACTGGGGCTGGAGGTGAGCATCCCTCCTGACTTTGGATGACTTGGGAAATAATTATAAGCCTGGTTTTGGTTTACTAGAAAATCAAGGAAAATGGGAAGTTTGTTCATCTGTAAAGTAAAAATGAATCCTTCTTGGTGCTCAGCTTGGAGCTAGGTCTGTCTTGTTGTGCTGTCAGATCCAGAAGCTCCCAGTTCATGTTGGGAACAATGGATTAGAGTTCCCTGGGATGCATGCACACATTGAACACTACTGGAGTTACAACTGATGGGAAATGCCTTTTTCAAGGGACCTGTGTGATGCAAGCATTGCTTGAGCTCCTGTTGTGCATGGGAGCTGTCCAAATGGGTTAAATGGCAGGATACTCAGAAATTAACTTTGTTTGCAGAACCTTAGGAACCTAATATTTTGGTTCTTCAAAACTGAATGTGCTCTGGAAATGAACTTTCCTTGGTGCTCTGTTGCTGCTGTCTTTAAAATATATCTGCAGTGACAGCAATTCTTGTTTCAGGTATTTTTGGTTGGTTTTGCAGCTCTACAGCTGAAGTTTCCCTCTGATAGTTCAGTCAGTGATTAGCCCATTGAAAACCAACTGGAATGCAGAAAAATGAAACGGGAAGAGCTGTAGTTCCCTCCTGTGCTAACATTTCCACCTTTGATTTAGTGAAGCTGTTTAGAATTGTAGCCCAAACTTTTCAGTGGAGATTTGATGGTCCACATTTTGTAGCATGTGGTGTAGGAAAATGAATTGCAGGGGGAAAAAAAAAATTAAATAATTATCAGTGATACCTTGTAATGTGCCTTGACCAGGGAAGGATTAGGTAAAGGCTGGAGGTTGGCATAAGCTGAGAAATTTCTGATTTTCTGATCCAGAGCTCAAAAAGCCACACAGTTCTCTGGTCTGCTGAGACAGATGAAAACCAGATGAGATCTGATGGCCTTTTAAACAGAAGTGTACCCAGGAGAGCACTGTTGGGGTAACAAGAGTTGGAAGGGGGGGGAAAAAACCTTTGAGCTTTGACTACAGTCAACTGAATTTTACTACATATTGATTTATTTGTTTTAGTGTGCTGTCTAATACAAAGAAAAGACTTAATACAGAGTGAGAGGAAGTGGCAGGAGTTCAAAAATTCTATGGATTCTCAGTCTTCTTGATTGAAAGAAGATGGTGGGCAGCTGATGAAATCATGGAGTTAGTTGGTATTTTATTAATGTAAAGTTAAAATCTGCATGTTGAAATTTGGTGTGAGAAAATATCAAATGAAATGCAGGTCATAGTGTTTACAGCACTGGCTTTATTTTTAAAGAGCAAATAGTTTTATACCCCTAAAGTTTCACTTTTTAAGTGTAATAAAGTATTATAATATTCCTTAAAGTAAGTAATATTTTATTTGGCACAGCTGATGTAGGAATTTTTCCCAGATTATAACATCCAGGTATTTTTCTCTTGAAAAAATTATCTTTTAATTAATGTAAAGTATAATTAATTAGCTGGCAGAGGTGTTGCACTTCCAGCTGGGGAAAGCAGCAGTGGGAGCTACTGAAGTTGTGCTCAGCCCGTGCTCTTCTGGAGAAACCCATTTAATGGGAACAGCCAGGATTTGAAACCTGGACATGTATTTTAGTGTTTTCTTAATCCTGATTGCATACAGAGGGAACTTTATCTGTGTTTGGCTGACTCATGAAACCCTTAAAATCTGGACTGCAGAGCTGCCAGGCTGGGGGGGCTCCCAGAAAATGAGCTGTGGGCTGTAAAAGGCTTTGGAGTGAGTGGTAATAGGAGGAGAAAAGCAGAGTGACCAGACTTGTCCTGGGGGTTCTTTTTGTCAGGCAGTTCTTGGTTGCTGGCAAATACAAATAATGCATTTCTGAGCTGCAGTTTGAAGGGGAAGCATTGCCTGTGATGGAAGGAGCTGAAAAAAAATCTCTGTGCAAGGGAAATGTGACTTCAAGACAGTGCTGCCAACCTCCCCGAGAGCCTGGGGACCCTTGTGCTCCCCGAGATCTGCATTCCAGGCTGGAGCAGGGCTCCTGCAGGTGTCTGAGCAGCTGTCTCAGCTTTCCTGAGCCCAGCTTATTGCAGAGCCAGTCCAGAAGGGCTACACTGGTTCATCTGTCACAGATTAGTCCCTCCACCCCGGGTTTAAATGAAGAAAACTAAATCAAGTTGTTTTTAACCCTTGTGTAGTACACAAAGGAAACTGTGCAGTTCTGAGTGAGGGGTGATGGACACAGCACTGCAAGCTACCATTCCTATAGATCTATTCCTATAGATCTATTTCTCTATCCTTTCCCCTTGGTTTTGAGATATATAGTTGAGGAAAGGCACATTTGTGCATTCAATTTTAACAGAGAAGTGAGAAATCTTGAATTTGACTGTAGCTTTGGAAAAGTGGTTTGAGCCTTGTTGAAACATTAAGGTTAAATCCAGATTCTTTTTCCACCAACATTTACAAGTAGCAATGAGCTACCCTGGTATTAACTATTCTAAAAACTCTCCTCTCGCTATTCCTGTTTTTTTTGTGACTGACTCTTTAAAAAAAAAACAAAAATCCTGCTGCTTTCCTAGGGCTGCTGAAATCACAGTGCCATGCTCCTGATGTGGGAAGCATATTTCACTTCAATAGGCCTTGACAATTCTGAAGAGTATTACTGCTCAACATGTTCAGGCCTTTTGTGAAATGTAAAATATAATAAATTACAGCTGTTTGTAGCTGTAAACCTCTCATTGGAGTAAACTAGTGGGGAAAATCAACTGTTTTTCCACAGTCTGGCTTAATGTGAAGCATGTCCAGCATTCCTTTTGCTTGTGCTGAGGTCAGGACAGTAATTTCCAGTGTACTGCAGTACTTGACTACATAAGGAGCAATTCCTGTCTAATCCAATCCAGGGTGGATCAGTAAATGATAAATTCTGTTTAGCTTGCAAGCATACAGATTTTCATAGTTCATTTGCAGAAGGATCACGCATCTCTGCATTTGAAGACATTCCATTTGTTGAAGTTGGCATCTCTTAGAATTCCTGGTGAAATGTGCAAGATGAAAAATACTGTTCTAATGACTTATTACTGTGGAGTATTTTACAGGGGGAAACCAGAAAATTCAGCTGGTATGGTTGTTGCAGAAACCACTGTTTATTCCCCTGGATATTGCAAAATACTTTAATTTTATCCTGCCTCCTTAAAGCTCTGTGCAGTCACCTGGATGTGTCTGTCCCATCTGTCCTGCTGCTTGGGGATAGTTGGACTGTAAACCCATAAAAGCAGGCTCTGGTTTTGCCAGACTGGGGGAGATACTTGATTTTTGTGAGGTGCTGGAGCAGGTAATAGCCCTTGGTGCGGTGAAGTTTTCACACCAAAAGCCCATCACTAAAATATCAGCATTGCTGTGATGACTTTTTCTTTGTTTAATCAGAATTTTTTGGTGCCTGCTGCTGCGAGTGTGGTGCAGGTTGTTGTGTGGGCAAAGCAGAGTGGGAGGAGAGCTCTCTGCAGCACCCTGGGTAATTTAACATCTCAGCCCAGTGTGCTGGTGTAGGTTGTAAATGACAATAAAAAGGAAAGGCTGTATATGCATGTTTGCTTTGCCAGGGTAATTTATAAAGCAGGGTGTAATTGGGAACATTTCTGCCAGGTCACTGCTTGACCACCAGCACCTCTTTACTGCTGAAGTTTGTGTGCTCAAGCACAGGCTGCAGGACAATTAAATAATAACAGTGACCTTTTTTCACTATCTAAAAACAAATGCTCTAAGGAAACAGGATGAAGAACCATTAGCATCTACCCTGCCATAGATGCTTTCCTTTGCACTGTTGAGGTCAGTAGCAGACCCCAGGTTTCTATGGTTTGCAGTCCTTCAAGTGCATCAGTTGAGCATTTAAGAGCATGTTTTTAGCAGTGTGCACCTCCTTTGGATAAAGATTTATTGATGCTGCAGAACTGTTATGTTTGTGTGTTTGTCAGTGATGTATGAAAAGCATCTGTTTGCACACTGAGCTTTCCACCCCACAGAAAATGTTTTGTTGTTTTAGACTCAAGATCTCATCATTGATCCTAAGAGAAGGAAGATAAAAAAAAAAAGGTAGAGGTTGGCTGGCTAAATTCTGCTGAAAACTTTTACTTTAATATAAACCAGAATTGTTTTCCTCTTCCCCCCCATTTTTGAGGGGCTCCATTCTCACACAGCACTTTTCCTCTCATTGATTGTCACATCTTTCCTGGTCTAAAAATCCTGTTGAAATTATAGTGGAAAAAGCAGTGAAGCCTTACAGAGAGCTGGCAAACTGTTTGTAGAATCAAATGCAGTTTCTTGAAGTGGCTGCAAACACATGGTAGTTTTCCTTTTAGTGGTGGAGCTTAATCTGGTTACAGATCTTGCAGTTTTTCAATTTCTCACTATAATTTTTGTAGCTATTTGATTTTGAATCTCGCATTGACTATTTTCGCTATTGTATTGCTGAAGAAAATAAAAATTGCTACGGCCCTGGTGAAGAGCAGTGTTTCTAATGCTTTAAAAGCTGTAGTTTGTAGTCTCTTGGAGCATCTCCTTTCCTTTAAAAGCTGTAGTTTGTAATCTCTTGGAGCATCTCTTTTCCTCAATACGCTTAAAATGCAAACAGAGGAGGTGTTACATCTAACAGTGCTGTTCTTCTGCAACTGTTAAATGAAGGATAAGTAGAGTTTCATGTCCTCTGCTCCTGGGATAGGAGATTGTGGATTTTTCTTGGCACTTTTTTTCTGCAGCAGGTTGTTCCCTGCCACAGAGCTGTGATTCACACACTGAAATCCTGAGATGAGACAGTCCCAGCCTTCCATCAAGTGCACTTGGAGCCTGGAAAGTCACTCTGCACATCTGTCCTCCTACAAAACATCTGCAATAAGCTGGACCTTGGTGAGGAAAGGCCCCATCCTCTTCAGAGGCAGAGCCCTGCAGAGAGGAGTGGTGCCAGCCCTGGGGTGTTTGCTGAGCCCTGACTGCTGAGTGACACCCCTGCAAGTTGGTGATGGCATTTGGTGCCCCTCCAGAAGGCACTGAGGTGAAAAAAGGACTTCTCCAAGCTTTTTTCCCCGCTCTCTTCAACACCTGCCAAAGAGGACTGGAGTGTCTCTCTCCTGTTTGTTGCTCACTCACTTCCCAGCTTGGATGGAACTTAATCAAGCCTGTTGTAAGTCCTTAAGGCTTTAACCTGGTCCCTGTCCTGTCCCATAAATACCCTTGACGAGGCCCATTGTGGGTTGATAGGTTTCTTTCCAGGTTTATTTCCAGATGAAGAGCCTGAACAGCCCTCAGGAGGTGTGTTTGGTGACTGGAATGGCTGCAGAGCTTAAAATCCTTTCTAAAGCTCTTCTGCTTTCAAAAGTACCTCCCCAAAGCAGCTTCTTCATAGTCAGGCTCCACTCAGAAACGTGAAATAATCTCTGGCTCAGACGCTGGTTTGGAGCTTCTGTGCCATTTACAAGTGATGCAAGGGAAACATCAAGGAAAGCAAACATGGAACTCATCTCCTCTACTAAACCATACCTGACTTTTCCTGGACAGATTTTCTTTGGATGGGGACTTGGATTTTTTTCTTCTTTGCTGGGTCAGAGGGCAGAATGACTCCTGGAGTGTCTGTCCCAGGTGTAACTTAACCTGAGCACTGTTTGCCATCACTTGCTGGATGTTCTCCAGAGTTGAGAAAGTTGCATAAGCTCCTCATCTGGAGCTAAGCAGCTTAAGGAAGTTGCAAAGCTCCACCACCAACTCTAGTAAGCTTATTTCTAACTAAAATCTTAGCTCCTCTAAAATCTCTAAATTCCTTAAAATTTACATTTCAGTGCAGGACACTGCAGTTCTGGGCACACTTGTTATTTGTTATTTATCTGGTTCCCTGCAAACTCTCCTGTGGGATGCACTTTTCTGATAAATTCCACGTTATGTGGAATAACTCTTTGTGTTATGTTGCGTTATGGATTTCTAAAAAATCTAGCCCTTTGTTTTATATACCTGAGAGTTTCCTGACTAAAAGGGTTTGGTACTTCTAAAAAGGTTTTGGTACTTCTAGAAACAAAATCCCAGCAAGGCTTTATCATCAATTGGCACAGCTCTCTGAATGTGCTCTTCCTCTCCACAATGTCCAGTATATGGAGATCCAATTAGTATTATAGGAAAGTGAAAGAAGTCTTGAAAGTCTCCTTTAATATTAGGCTTTGAAAAATCCTGCTTCTCTGATTCATTGTGGTCAGGTGAATTTAATGGTCTGCTTAGTCAAAAAAAGCAAAAAAAGCTAAAGGCTCTGAAAGCCTTTGTAGAAATAAAATTCTTTTTATGAGTTAAAAACACATTGCAGGCACAGTTTCAAGTACTCTTGTGCAAGGTTTTTTTCATAGATGAGTTTATACTTTGTTCTTGTGTTAATGGCATCACTTCAAGCCAGGCACAATGTGTTCTTCAAGGCTCTGATTTTCACCTTCACTCCTGTATAGTGAAGGATTCAGAGGTGTCCCAAATATTTTAGGAGCTGCAGCCTCCTCCAGGCCGTGTCAAAGAGATGTGACTCCTCAAATTCCATATTCAGCTTAGAGTAACTTTTCCCTGTGAGCAGGATGAGAACCCGTGCAATATATGTGACACACACAAATATCCATTCTTCAGAGAGGCTCTTTCCTCCTGATGGTGGTAACTCCAGCAGAGTGAAATGCAGAAAATCTGGATTTCTCTGGGAGCATCTGGAAGGAGTTAAGGGGCGCTGCTGCCCCAAGATCTGAGAGGTTTAGGAAGAAGTATTAGGTAGGACTGTGCTTTAGCACAGAAAAATAGAGATTTAGCGGTGGATTGAATTCATGTGGCACATCTCTAGTCTGTTTCTAAAGGACATCTGGTGTCTTCTGGCCTCTTCCTTCCTTTGCTGGCTCAAAACACAGCCCTGCTGTTAAACCATATAAACAGTTTCCACTCTGTGCTTTAAATCAAGGTGCTGGTGGATCTTGCTAAAGGGAATAAAGCAGCTTTGTGTGCCTGTGGCCCAGTGCAGAAGGGCTGAGCTCTCTGGTTCAGTGGCTTTATTGGTTTTAAAGAATTATGAATTTAGTTTGAGGTCATTTCTGGAAAAGCACTTTCTCTTGGTCTGCAGTACACGATTAATGGTGAGAGCAACGCCAAGTGCATTAAGACATGAAGTGAACCTTGGAGATCTGAGAGAAAAACAGCATCTCCTCAGGCCTGGGGCTTGCTGCTGCTCGTGTTAGGCATGGTGCAAAAGAGTTGTTACTCTCTGAAGGAAAGTGATATTTGGGAAGTAGAGCTTTTTGTTTAGTAAAGCTCCCAGTGTAACTTTCCTGGAGTTGTACCTCAAACTCAATTTGGTGCCATAATTAACCTCACAACAATATTATCATCATTATTATGAGATAAAGCTCCTGGACCTCAAAATCTGAATTTGTGCTTGTTTCTCCATCCCCCTGCATGGGCTCTCTCTGCATCACCCTTCTGCAGATTTGTTTTCCTGCCAGGGCAAAATGCCAGGGCATTTTCTGTCTTGGTACTTTCAATACTTTACAAACCAATTAACCTCTCTCCCCATCGTCTTTTCCTTACATGTGTTTCAGACCTTTGTCAGACAGAGATTTCCTCATTTGAATTTAGTTCCTAAGTCAAGAAATTGATTTTTTTTAGTTCTTTAGATACTCTAAGGTTCATCACCACTAAATGTTATCTTAGTGTAGCTCTCTGCTCCTTCCAGTTTTGTTTGGGGTTTTGGTGTTTTTTTTTAAACCAAAGCTGTCAAACTTGCCCAGTAAAGCCAGTGGAGTCTTTATCACATCTAACCTTGTACTGATATTTAAAGAGCTCTTGTTAAGTAATTTAAATACTTGGTTGTTTGTTTTTTTTTCCCTCCCTGAAAGTGAGGCCTCATTACATGGGAAGGATAAAAGAGCTGATCCACAGTTGTTTGGCTAAAAAAAGCTGGTTTTCTTTACTACTTTTGGTGGATCAGCCATATTTGCATGCATTAATCTTGGGATGGGCTGTAACATTTATCTTTTAGTGGTCTGGAATTTAACATCTAGTTTCTGCTTTTTCCAAAATATTGTCTTATTATGAGACTCATTTTACCAAAGATACAAGGAACAGAGATCCCCAAATAATAATAACTATAATATCGAGATTGTACAAAACTGAGATCAACTTCCTTTCCTTTCCATCTCAGGCTGCTGGCCTCTTCCAGCAGTGAGGAAATGAAGCAAATGTGTATCTAAACTAATGCTGGAATTAAGTGGATTAATGAAGGGGAGCAGGGATGTGAGCAGCAAAGCACAGAGAAAGTGAGGGGTGGGAGGAGGTGGCAAAGTGTTTGTTAAAATGAAAATAATAATTGGAAAAAACATATTCTGTGTTATTAATAATAACCATAAAATGGTTTGATTGTCTTTCTCTCTTGTCATGTGCCCTCAAATCAGCCACGCTCATCCCCTGAACATCTCTAGTGGGATTCTCATGGTCTCCTGTGGGTTTTGTTCTACCTCCTGGTTGGGTGTTTCTTCTCTTCCAATCTCACTTTTTGATTAATATCTGTGCTGGTTTGAAATTTGGCTGAAACGCAGTATTCAAGTTCTCAGGCAATGTCTCGTCGTTTCCTTTGTAAAAAAAGAAAAGAAACTTTTTCACAAAAATATTTGAGCATTTTATTCCTATTCATAAGAGAGAGGAAACTCTCTCAGGCTGAAGAACTTTTCAAGTGAAACTTCATAGACATCAATGCAGATTAAGCTGCCTTGGTCTCAAGTAAGAAGTAGAAGGGAGGGAAAAAAAAAAATTGCAGAAATGGGTTCAGCTCTAACCATTCAGCTGTGACTTTGAGCTTTTCTCTCCTTTCACATCAGTGCTCTATGCTGCAGGGGATTATTTTCCTGCATGTGACTCGGAGGGAGATAATCACAGACAGGATAGATTAAGGGTACCTGTGGCCCTATCTCCCAAAGCTCAGTTCCTTGCTGAAATTGGTGAATATTTCTATCAAGCTCCTCCATTCTCCCTCTCTCTCTATATATATATATATATTTGAAAAGAATAAGAAAAATCTGGCAAAGCTCTATATGAAATAAATAAATTTCACATTTTTTCCTTTATTCCTCTCGTTTGCTTCCCTGCTTCAAGCATTTTTCTCTCTTGTTTTGTACCTTCTTGGGAATTAATTGTTCTTTTGTGATTAAAAAGAGACAAAACATCTCCTTACCTGTTGCATGTTGGGTTGTAAACAGATGTGGTGCTGGAGCAGCAACTTTATGTGTCAGCTTTGGTCTGGGGAGTTTCACTGATGTTGGTCAGGAAGAAACAAATGTGTAATACAAAAATAATAAAATATCAAATTCACACCATGTGTAGGATCCATTTAGAGGGCAATCATCTGCCTTTGTGTCATGTGGTGCATTTATTTGTTTGAGTTTCTGATGGATTAGACTTCCTAATGTTAAAAACCCCAAATAAAACCAACCCAGCCATCAGGCATCATCTGCAGGGCAGTGGGAAAAGGCTGTCCTGTCTTGCTCTGAGTAAATTGGCCAGAAAAGCCTGCATTTAAATTTATTATTAAGAGTTAAAAATACGCTGTCTTGGAGGCATTTTCCATTTAAAAGCCAAGTTGAGGCCAAGACTTTGTGAGAAACCCCAGTTTACATGGTGGCATTTGGGTGGGAGAGGTGCAGCTTCTCATCTGCACATCTGTTAGGAATTATTTTTAATTTCTGTTGGGAAAAACAAGTAACTGTACTACTTTTTCTAGAAAATTCCTGGCTAATGCAGTGCACAGGTCATGTTTTAAGGTTGGATTGAGTGTTTTAAAGATGTGGTGGTGTATGGGGGGATCTCTTCCTGTATTGGGTTGGTCGTAGGACAGAAATGCCATTTAAATGGAATAAAATTTCTTGTAGATATGAGCATTAATTAGACTTGGGAGGAAGAAAAAGAGGCTGAGAAGGAAGAGGTTTTTCTGCCATTCTCTCTTTAGTACACAATATTAAGCTGATACATATATATATATATATATATTTGTAAATATATATATGTATGTGTAGGTAGCTACACATTTTACTGTTTAACCTAAAAAGCTTCTGGAGTTTTTCAGTCCCAAAGTGTCTGACTGCTTAATTTGTCAGTTTTAAAGGTATTCAGCACAGAATGATTTTCTCATGTGTTGCAGTTTAAATTGTCAGTGTAAGGGAATTTTAGTGGGTTGGAAATGTTGTTTCTGTCTGCTCTGATCGAGTTGGAGCCTCTCCTTTAGTGAGAGGGACCAGGCAGGCTGGAGTGCTCATTTGGATGAGGATTTTTGGCACTAAAAGCAACAATAGGGAGCTCTGAAAATTAAAGTGACGTCTTAGAAGTTAAACACAGGGCCCTGCTGATGTCAATTTTGGTACATTTGGATATTGAGAGTATCTTTGTGTTGATTTTTATATTATTTTATTTGCAGAGTAATGTTGTCAGCACTTTCTAAGTGGAGTGGCTGTGTTGCTGTTTTTGTGGTGTTTAATGGGCTGTCTATGGTTGGTTTTTGTTGTCTTATTTTTTAATTTGTTTTAAATCTTTTTGTTGGGAGGGAGTTGAGGACAGGCTTCATGTTTGTGTTGGATTTTTTGTTCTGTTTATTCATGTGCTTGCTGGCCTGTTGTCATTTCGCTCCTTGGATGTCTCAGTTCAGGATCTGCTTGAATTCCACATCCTGGGATTTGCTCAGGTGTAGGATCTTGTCCTACCCTGTGATTTTGAGTAGAGATATGAGGGAGAACAGCACATTCTGTTAAAAAAATATATTTGAGGAAGACAGTTTTACCGTGGGCTGTGGCATCATTGGAAATTCAGCAGCCTGTAAATTTTTGATGAGGAGGGAACTGTTGACAAATTGCTGCAGGTGACCCTTGGAGCCAGGGCAGGCAGCATGGATCAGCATTCCTGGGGATCCATGTGGGATGTGGGTGTTTAATTCCAGCTGGACACCAGAGAGGCACAGATCAACTTTGTTCTGGCCAAGGAATATCAAAGTGGAATTATGTATGCAGTGGAAAGTGCTGAGTTTTTATTGGGGCAGCCGTGCAGGATGAAAGAGGCTTTTGAAGCTGTGATTTGTGGTGGATGGCACGGAAGGTGCTTGCAGAGAAATGCTGATTTTTGTGCCCCACCAGGGACAGCTCTGTGTGCTGGTCGAGACTCCGGACTCAGGAATGAGGAATGGGGCATGAAAATACCCTGGGTTGGTCCCAGCAGGAAAAAAAGAGGGATTCTCCCCATCCCAGGTGAGCCCCACCTGCAGAGCTGCCCCCTTCTTTTCAGGGACTAAGAATTGACCCAGCAGGATCATCTCCTCCATCTCAAGGCTCCCTGTTCTCCTAGCAGTGAGTCGTGGAGAGTTTGGAACCCAAATGCACACATGGGAGTCATTCCTCTTATGGAAATAAAAATCAGGTCTCACCCTTTCCCCCACTGCAGCTGCACAAGCCAGAGTTCACCCAACTTCATATTTGATTTTTTTAGAAGAATTCCAACAGCTTTGATTTATTTATCATAATTCTCCAGCCCTACATTATTTTGAAGTGATTTGTGACATGCTGTTATGTGGGTTGACAGAATTCCTGACCTCTGGATGTACCTGCCTTGAGATGCCTGGTTGAAGGTGTTGACCCATAAATATTATCAAAAGGGTGTCTGGAATTGGTAGGTCACAGGGGGAAAGCCTCAGGCATACGAATTACAACAACAGGAGCCTGAAAATAACAGAGCAAATACTTGATTTTTGACAGGTCACTCTTCTGGGAAAAAAAAAAAGAATTTTTCAAGTTGATTATTGGTTTAAAATACTGTTATTCTAAGAAAGGAAGAATTAGTGGGCAGAGCACAGGTCGTGTCATCAAGAGAGCATTGCAATTTTAACATTTTTGTGTTTGTCAGCATTGGTTTAAATGCAAAAGTTTGTGCTGTCAGTGGTTGGGAAGGCATTTAATAATTACTGAAATCTAGAAAAATGTATCTGTACAGGGTAATAAATGGAAATATTTAAAGTAGCAGCTGAAGTTGGCTTTTGGTAGTGAGTGGTGAATATGAATAACTACTTTTCAATTTTATTAACACTTGTACAGACTCTCAAACTTTGTGCTTAATATGCAAAATTCTGGGTTATCACAGGTAAAGAATTGTTCCTGCAAGTATTTGGTTTTTAACATCCATCTCTCCTGTATGTTTGGGAAGTACAGTTTGGCACTGAGTGAAGGTTTTGGTTGGAGCCTGGGAGTGAGTTCGGTGTTAAACACAAAATCTGTGTGCAGATGAGAGAAAGCAGATTTCCACAGCAGTTCAGTGTGTGCATGTTTCGCTAAGTGATGCAGAAAGAGCAATATAATTCTGATTTAATTTAATAACTGCATGAAAAATTAATCTGCTCCAGCAGTGTAACACCTTCACTGCACCAACACCAAAAGTAGTTTCCAGGAACTCCACGTGCCATGAGATTTGGGTCACTGTGGTGGGAATTGGTCTTTGGTGTTTGTTGGGTTTTGAGCTGCTGTTGCTTCAGACTTAATAATTTTAAATTGCATCTCATAACTTGCCGGAGCTTACCCTAGGCCAGGGTGGCTCCGTGTGGTGGAAAAGTCTCTCCTCCAACCCGAGCTGCCAAAGAAAGGCTCAGCAGTCTCTGCTGTCCGGTCTCAAGGCAGTTTATTGCAAGTTATCTAAAAGATTTTCTCCTGGAGCTGCTGTGGTTTGCTCACAGCTCAGGCAGAGGCACACACACACCCTGACATCCTCTCTGACTCCCGACTGCTTCTTCTCTCCCCCTCTGCCCAGGGCTGTGCTGCCTTTTATATGGCACATTATGTGTTACATGGGTACAGTTTGTCCCCAATGCCTATTACCTATATTAAATGGTGCTTTTCTATCTTTTATATGGTACATTACGTGTTACATGGGTACAGTTTTTCCCCAGTGCCTATTACCTATATTAAATGGTGCCTTTCTACTCTAAAGCAATCTGGGAGTGCCAACATCACCAAGAACATGGAGGTAAGGAAGGAGAAAGAGGGAGGACAGGGCAGGCCCAAATCCCTCCATCTTAAAACCTCTGACCCCCATGTACAAAACTAAAACCCCCCTTTACAGCACTCAAAAATTCTTCCCTCTACTTTGTGACTACTTCTACTATAATATCTAAACTTTTGTGACTTCTTGTTCTTCCTGCAAGGTTGGTAAATCATTCCATGGCTCAAACCCAAAATCACAGCTGTTTCCAGCTGCCTGCCAGGGTCTCAAATGCTTCTGACCTGGGCCTGGAACATTCAAAAATGTCTGAGGGACATTTTGAGTTCTAACAATAACTGATAAAATGGCAAGAGTTTAAAGGGAGTCTGGTAAACATTTCCTAGAAAACTTGGGGGAGAACGCAGAGCTGGTTTTTGGTGAAGTGTTCCCGTGGGTGTGCCGGGATTGATGGAGCTGAGCTGGGCTGCAGGACGTGAAGAGGCTCTCGAGTGCTTGATGCACAGAGCTGTGGGAATGATGGTCTTTAAATAGAGCAGGATTGCTGAGGACTTTAGGATAAATAATTTTTTTAAGATAATTGTTTTTTTTTGCTTGCTACCGTGCTGCTTTTGTTGAGGTGGTAAAGGCTGAGCTGAAGGTGTTTGGGTGGTGGCAGAGCTGCAGACAGGGAGCTCAGCAGACCCTGCTGCTGAGGGATGAAGAGCAGAGATGTTCTGTGGCACTCGCTGTGGCCATTCAGACACTACAAATGTTCTTTTCTGTGCTGGGAGAAGGAGGGGCTGAAATCAGTTCTGCAGAGCAGAACCACCTCTGTGAGCTGAGCTCCAGGGAGCTTTGGGTCAAGTGCAGAGGATGGATGGGCTGGGGAGGCAGGGGACCGTGCCTGAGTGTCCATAAACTATGCCAGACAGGAGAAGCTGGAATAAAACTCTCCACAAGAACAGTTGCTGCTTCTTCCATATTAAGCTGTTGTAAATTAATTTTGTATAAAATTATGCTTTTAACTAGGCCCCTGCTAATGGCACTCTGGAGAGAGCTTTAATCCTGCTGGGGAATGGAGGAGTTTCTGTGGAAGTTCCTGGCTGGTTTTGTGCTTTCAGCTGGGTCAGGAGGGCTGGGATGCTGCCAGAGCCCTGCAGGGGCAGGAGGGGGCTGAGGAAGGGCCAGGGGCACCTCGCAGGGGCTGCCTGGCAAACTGCTTCCTAATGAGTCTGCTGCCCTGGAACAGGGATCTAATGAGACCCCAAAGGAGTTGGAGCCATCCCATTTTTAACCCATCTCAGGACCAGGGCACAGTATTCCTTAGCAGGTTTTGTAACTCTGTTCTTTGTCTTGCTGCTGTGGCTCTTAACGGGTCAATCTTTTTTTATTTACAGCCTTGAGGTGGAGAGTATGCATTTTTGTTTCTTTCAGAAGTGTGCTGCCACTGCTGGCTCTGTGCTGGTCAATATTGTCTCTGTGTTTTATTTTCCAAAGCCTTTCCAATCTCTCCCATGAATTTACTCTCTAGACCTGCCTGGTGAATGATGTCAAATTGAATTAACTCCTTCCTTCAACTGACAAAAGTCCCCTCTAAATTTTCTTCTTTAAACTGGCATAATCTCTGCTTCAGTGCAAGAAATGACAGATACCAGTTTGATTTTAGCAAATAATTAGTGGTCAGCTGTGCCATTGGACAGTTCAACCGTGTCTGGATATTTGCAGATACCTTTAGTGTTTTGGAGTTGGATTCATCCTAAAACAGATCCAAGTGATCTGGGCTGTGTTGGTATCAAACCAAAATCTGGGGATTACTTCGTGTTGGAGAAAGATTGGCTCAATAAATCAGGTCCAAATGGAGAATTACCACAGGGGTTTAGTTCTCTTTCCTTTGGGTTTTCAAAAGCTTGTGACTGTAACATTTCTCCAATTATTTTTTCATTGACCGTGGAGAGGTAAATGTGGAGTTCCCATGGAAAACTGGAATATTTTCATCGTGGCACTGGTGCCTTCAGCTTGGCCAGGTGAGAGGCAGAGGTTTGACTTAGTGATGTGGAAATTCCCAGCTCAGCTGTTCGCTCATGGAAACCAGGTGGGTTAGGTCACTTCTCACTACTGCTGATTCCATTTTGAGGGCAATCAGAAATGGATATCACTCCCCTCTCCTGTCAGGACATCACTTGATTTTCTGTGCTGTGCTTTGGGATAAATACAGAAAAATTAAGTTCTGTGTCTCCACAGCTCTTCTGAGTTCCAGGAAATTGTGAATAATTTAGACTTGATGACTCTACAAATTCCTCCTGCTCAAACTCCAAGTTTAAAATGAACTTGCCAGCCAGCTCTGACAAGTTCCATTTCTATATATATTGAGAGAAATAAAAATTCCACCTTTAGGGAACTACTGCTTTTTATGTTTGACTCTATATAGTAAAAATTAAGGTCACTGAATAAAATTACTGACTCTTGAACCTTTCCAAAACTTTTTATTTCTTTCAGACATTCATGTGCATCACTTGCCATATTATATGATCTGAAAGTTCAAATGTCTGGAAGGCTAATTTTAAAGGAAGAAAATGAAGCTGCATTTTTTTACATGTGTGTGCTCCCATCCTACTTAATTTGTTTGGCTGGTAGTTTGTTTGGGGTTTTTTTTTTTCCCCTGGATAACCGGTTGTTTCCATCAAAAAAATGTTTGGAGCAACTAATGAGAATTGACTTTTTCTGAAAGTTGAAGATATTAATAATAAAAAAATGTAATCTGTTAATTTTTCTTGGGTTTTTTTTTCACCACTTCACAGCTTTGCTTTTTTACTGCCTTGAAATAACTTTGGCTTCTAAAACCAGAGCACTACTAATAATAGGAATATTTCTGATTTAAAAATAAAGTTCTATTTCCTTTTGCATATTCTGTGGCTATTTCTTTGTTTCTTTACAATCCTTTCCAAACACATCAGATGCTGGCCTTTACAAAGTGATGAATTTTGGGGGAGCCAGTTTAAATCTTGTTTCCAGAACCCCCCTCACAGATGATGTGAATCTGCCCCTTTGCTGCTGTAAAGGGAGACATGAAATTACTCTTAAGATTAATTTAATAATAATAGATACTTTATTCATATTATTATTTTAATGTGGATATTTTACTATTATAGTAAAGTTTAATTTATAAAATGGGACATTTTGAACACAAAATCCCGAGGCAAAGGGCTGGAACCTGAGAACCAGCTGGGATTATGGAGGAGCTGGGAAGGTGACAGAGATGCTCAGCGTTGTCCTTGGATTTTTGGATCCCTGCATTGGCAGTGGATTTCTTTGATGCAGGTTATTTCTATCTCAGAAATAACTGGAATATGTATATTACAAAAAGCAACTCACTGCAGCCTTTCAAATACAACGCTTTGGGGATTTTAACATCTTCATTTTTAGATCATCGGGGTAAGAAAGACAAGGTTACAGCGTAGCTGAGTTGCTGTGGTGTCCAGTATTTGATTTTTTTTTTTTCCCAACTTTTTTGGAGCCATTTCCAAGGCAGAAGCTTTCTCCAGTGCCAGGCATTGACCAAGGCTCTATGAACAGCCTGATCCCACTGACTTGGCCAGGGGCAGCTCTGCTTTGCAGCCCTTTATGTATTGTAAATCAGGTGAACCCGGTGGGAAGAAATGGTGATGTCTGACTCCAGTTCAGAAAGCTGAAAGATTTCTTTATTATAACTATGCTATAATACATTAATATACTATTTAAAGGAAATACTAAAACTACATTCCTATTTTTCTAACTACCATATCTAACTCCTCACAACTCCTGCCCCTCTCTGAGAGTCCAGCCCCAGTGGGTTGGATTGGCCATCAGCTCAAACAATCCTCACCAAAATCCAACCCAGCAACCACCCCAGGGAAACAATTCTCCAAACACATTCCACATGGGAAAAACAAGGAGCAGAAATAGAAATTGTTTTCCTTTTCTTTCCTCTGTGCTCCTCTATGAAAATCCTGAAAGAGAGAAGAACATCCCTGCGACATTAATGCACCGCTCTGCAGAGAAAAAACTTCTTTGGGCTTCTTTTCTTTAGAGGAAAGCAATGAACTGAGAAGAAACTTCAATAAGTTCATACTTTGGGTGTGCATCTGGGTTTGCATCTTGGTAAAGAGCAGATATTACTGAGCACAAGGATGCATTTATCTGGCTTAGAGCTGGAAATTTGAGCACTCCTAAGTGTGGTGCTTTTAAAATGAAGCAGTGGTGTTCAGGAATAGATCCTAGACTGGCACAAATTCACAGAACACAGGGAAAATGAAGTGTTTAAAGTAATTTAAGTCTTACAGTGTTGGCTGGTAGTTACTGTTCTCTCTTTAGATATTAAAATTTATTAAAATATAATGCAGCCAGAGGTTGAAATGTATTTTTATGATTTTATACCCACATACAAAGCTTTCAATTTTTCCACTTTTTTAGCTTTTACCAAAGCAGTTTTTTTCTGGCCTGAAATGGATCTATTGCGTTCTGCTTTGCCCAGAAGCACTTAGAGAACAAAACCAAATTAATTTAGCTTCTCCATAAATTTTTTCCCTTGCAAGACTGCAAGAAAGCTGACATACAAGAGTGACCTACTTTAATATTGATGCTTCACCTCCTCCCCTCTCCCCTCCCTGCCCTTCTGCTCTGGGCAGCTGTGGATTCCTGGAATTCCAGGGCTGGGATGGTGATGAATATTTTGGGAAGGCTTTGTGGGTGCCCCTTGGAAACACAGGGTGAGGAATGGCCAACTCCAAGTTTACAGCTTCAACAAGAAGTTTTTTATGTTGTTTGGATTATTTTTTATTGTTTCAGTTTGCCCCTTTTTTGTGGGGTTTTGTTTTGATTCTGTTAGTTTGGTTTTTTGGGGTTTTTTGTTTGTTTGTTTGTTTGTTTTTGTGGATTTGCTTTGCCAAGGAAAGAAAAAAGCAAAACAAAAAACCAAACAGAAAAGGAGAAAAGTAAAGCCCTGAGCTGCACATCTGCCACAGAATAGGTTTCTTTGTGACTTCACTTTTTTTTGGGTTCAAAGAGAATTTTGAGCAACTCTCTGAGGTACAGGCTGTGACCCTCAGGCTGTCCTGTGCAGGGCTAAGAGTTGGATTTGGGATTTTTGTGGGTTCCTTCCAGCTCAGGATATTCTGTGAAGAATTAACCTGTTGCCAAAGCACTGTTCTGAGGTTTTTACCATGCAGAATAAACAGAATTTATTGTACTCCCATTGCTCATTTTGGAAACCAATAACATTTTAGTTGTGTATCACCAACATTTTTCCATCTGAGATCTGTCAGAACCTGGGTGAGGCTCCTAAAATTATACCCAGGGAGGTGCCCTGGGGTGGGATATTCCTATTTGAGGTGCCTGGGAATTGCTGCAACCCTGTTGTGAGCCTTCCTATACCTTATTTTTATATAAATATATATATATATATATATATATATATACACACATATATTTTATAGAGATGTGAGGGCTTGGATTGGCTTATTTTCTGATTTAGAAGCATGTGGGAAAACTGTGAAGGCAAGAACTGAAGAAGGCAAGAACTTCAACACTGTATGGAGGATGGCACTGCCAGCTCTGTGTGGATCCCACAGGAGCCAGGGATGGCAGGATGAGGAAAAAATAATCTCCTTGTGGCAAAGGGTGATGTGTTGTGGAGGAAAGTAAATTCTCCTAGCTAATCACAGGCTGGGGATGTATCAGAGAGAACCCTCTGTTTGAATTACTTTTCTAGGAAGCTTAGCTGGAAATTCAAACACTTGTTCCACAGCAATATTAAACCCTCAATTCTAATGTTAAAAAAAAAAAAAAAAAGGTAGTTCATGTGGAAACATCAAGTTCAAACAGCTCAGATTTGGCTCCTCAGAGTTAGTAGTTGCTTCTTGACCTTAATATGGCCATGCAGTGATCTGTAGGCCAATTCCAAAAAGAATTATTTAGTCTGGGCTGTGTCCTGCCTGCTGCCCCTTCCTCTGAAGAAAGAGGATGCTGTAGAAGTGACAGCCAGAAAATACATAGGCCAGAGTTGTCCTGCAACTAAAGAAAAATTACTGCTTTAGGAAAAAAATACAAGTGAAATCATGTCATAGCCAGGTTGGTAAACCTCAGCACAGGATTTATCATCTGGCCAGTGACAGAGGTAGAAATTGCAGTAAATTGCTTCATTGCACCTGGTGCAGAAGTCCAGAGAGGAATTAAAAACTAAAAAAGCCGTCAGTGAGCTTCATTGCACTCCAGTACATCAAAAAAGGATGTGTTGGGCATGGCTTTAATTAAATCAGTTACAGGTTTGTGGGTTGCCAGCATGGCTGGCACAAGGCAAGTGCAGCACAAGCTGCTCCTCCCAGATGTGTTCAGCTGCTGAACTGTTGCACACTTCCTTTAAATCCACTGTATCTCACAAATAAATCAGTGCTGGAGCTTGGTGGGAAGTGGGAACTGCAAAATCAACTGTGCTGTCAGCTCTGCTCCTGCTGGAAAATAAAACTTCCAGCGCCTCATGTACATGAAAAAATGTGAAATATGAATGCACCCTTCTGTTGGGGGATTAAGTCCTGGAAAAAAAAGAGGAACATTAAAGGATAGGTCAACTTTGTATATATTTAAAAGTGCATTATCAAGGAAGCCAGTTCTTAAGGACCATCAAGGGATTCAGTTGTATGTCTGTTATTTTAACAGGTGAAACCTTGCCACCTGAGAGACCCAGACACACAGATCCTGTGAGACAACCAGAATTACTGAATTCAGGAGACTGAAGATGCTGCTGCTGCTGTGGGAGCAGCTGTTCCTGGTGTCATTTGTTGGCTGCCTTGCAGGTAACAATAATCTCTAATTTCTTTTTAGAGCTGTGCCTGAGTTCCCAGAGTCAAGGTTTCAGCTGCACTTGAGGAGGAGAACCCAGAGGCTTTGAAATGCAGGAGTTATGTAGAGTTTAGAAACCAAGCATGGGACAGATGTGTTAAATTATGCAAAATATTAAAAGTGAGTGAATGAAAAGAGCCTTTGCTACGTAGAGATGTGCTTTTTAAGCAAGCAGAAGGTATTTGGATGCAATAAGGATGCTGTTGGTAGCAGTGCACAGTGGCTGTGCTGATTGAAGAGCTGCAATATGTGTTTGTCTTTAACTGGACACTCCAGATTTTGTGGCTGATTGCTGCAGCTTTTCTCAAAACTCTGCTTTAGAATGGGGTTTATTCCTGAGGAGCAGCCCTGGCTTGTTGCTGAACTGCTGAATTGGTGCAGAGATTTGCTTTTCTTGCTGTGCCAGGCAACTCTCAGGATTTGGAGCTGGTGCTGCTGCTGAGTCTCCTCTCTGCTGCCACATCAGCTCTGCAGGGTCATTTTTCTGTCCCTTACGGAGCTCAGTCCCTGCTCAGCAGCACAAGGCTCACCGTGGTGAGCCCTCTGCTCAGCATCTTCTGATGCCAGGGGTGTGAGGGCAGAGGAGCAGCTCCTGCCCTGTCCTTGGGCTTGGCTCTGGTGGATTCTGTGCCCCCTGGCTTTGCCAGGCCTGCCAAGAGCACGGCAGTGCCCAGATGCCCCCTGTGCATCCTCGTCAGGAAGGTCAGCACAGCTCTGGGGAGCAGCCTTGCACTTTGTGTACCCTGAAAATGGAGAGGTTTATCCCCCAGCTCTGCTGTGCATAGATCAGTTTGCTTCCCAAGAACTCCAGGGGGGAAATGCTGTGGCTGCCCTGGGCATCCCCTGGCTGGGATCTCCTCCTGATCCTGTGCTGGGCCAGCCTCTCCTTCCATCCCCTTCCTCCCCTGAGCACTGCTTTGTGTCCTGGCTGTGCTCAGCCCTGCACGCAGCTCCAGGGTAGATGATTTACCTTCCCATGGAGGCTAGGAGGGCTAAGATTTGTTTTTGGCTTCATCCAGAACTTTAAAGAAAGAGAAGTGACATGGTTAAACCAGTGTCCATCCTCCCAGCCCTTCTTTGCACCTATTTCAGGTCACTCCCTGCAGCTGGGTACTTGCCAAGTGTCAGTTTAGTGGCCATGGGGAGTTGATTGGAGAATCAGGAAGAAATCAAGTAAAAAGCTGCTCTTCCTATTTCCAAAAGCCAGCTGGCACGTTTGGGAGCCTGGGGCAGCCATCAGGGATGCACAGCCCAGGTTTAATGTTGGGTTGCTGTCACTGAGGAGGTTGTGTGGAGTCCCAGTCAGCACCTGCAGAGACGAGTTGAGCCAGATGGAATTTGAGGAGCTGAGCATTTCCAGCTGCCTGACCCATCTCCCTCAAAACTCTGCAGAAGGGCTCAATCTTGACATAAAAATCTGTTCTTTGGGCATGTGTTCCATGCTAACATGACCTGTTTGCTTCAATTGTATGAATCTCTCCAGTGGACCTTTGGAGCAGCAGGCTGCTAAAATCCACTTGGGAATCCTGGAGCTGAATTGATTTCAAATCAGATTTTACTAAGAGCATGCTGTAAATGTGGAAACTAGTTATCAAACAGCTTGGAGAATGCTATTTTGACCTCTTATTAAGACAGATAAGCAGGTATTCTGCCTGCCCATAGGGAGACATTTTTCTTTTGCGTTGCCTATAAGCAAAAAGACAGTTCTTGAAAGAGCTGTGTGCAGTTCAGTGTTGTGAAATAACATCCCAGCTGCAGAAAAGGAGATGATGCTGATCTTGGCTTATGAACCCTGACATTGTCTGTCTTTGCAGATCATGTATTTCAAACTAAGCCCCTTATTGCAGTGTCCTGTACTGAATTGCTTTTCCTTTATCTGTTGTGAATCTTCATAGTTCATCAAAGAGAATGTGAGAGGATGTAATGAAAAAAAAAAAACAACCAGTGGCCCTTGGGTTTCTGTTTATTGAAGTATGATTATATCTGTATGACTACTGGGTGGGTTTTTTGTCCATTTACTTTGGGGAGCAAAAAGGTGATTACTGAGTATTAAATACATATATATATGTATATGTGGGATTTCCAAATGTCTGCCTTGTTAGGAGAGGCATTTCAAAACACACACTTTAGCATTATTGTCCTTAAAGACCACCTTCAAAGATAAAAATGAGTAAAATATGCAGAACAACATCAACAGTGAAAGTGCCATACTAAGCAGTGATGAACTCATGGATTAATTCCAGGTGTAACTTCTTGCAGTTTCTGATTCTTGTAGGGCCTTCACCCCTCCTGAGTGTGCTGATTGCACTTGGTCCTTTGGGAAATTGGGGTAGAATTCCTGTTTGGAATGTGTGAGGAGCAATTTGATGAGCAGTGTGATGAATTTGTGAACCCCTATCACATGAGTGTGTAAAAACTTCCCTTTAGTTTGTGAGGCAACTGCGTTTTCTGATGGCTGTTGTAAATTTTTTCCTTTTTTTCAAATTCTGATGAATTTTGGCTTCATTTTCCTGCTCCTGGAGAGGAGGAGAAGGCAGGGGGGGCAGTGCAGCCCTGCAGAGCACAGGCACTGCTTTCCTCACTCCTCACTGTGCTCTGCTGTTCTCCCCTGCTCAAACCAGCTGCTCTCTCCTCCCCAGAAAGGGATGTTCTTAAAGCTCCTCCTGATTTTTAACAGGAAAAACAACTTCTGAAGGGTGGTTGAAGGGGAAGGAAAGCTGTGAATAAAGAGAGAGTTCAAAGAAATGGAACAAGGAGGACTCTGTGTGTAAATGCATAAAATTTTCCTCCTTCAGGAGATGAAGGGGCGCGTTTCAAACACAGTGTCCAGGCTGAGACCTGGAGAGTCCACTTGGATTAACTTTGTCTCCTGAAATTCTGACTCCTTGCCATCACAGTATATCCTAACACTGGCCTTGCTGCACTTCATTTAAATAGAGAAAAAACAAAAATAATTTCATATTTTTTCTTCCAGGCATTGCAAGCCTTGGCAGAAAAACAAACAAACAAACAAAACCACAAAGCCACAAAGAAAAAAACCAGCCAATGCACTACTGTAATATATAGAAATTATTTGGACATTGAAGCCTGGTTTCTGTTCTCTCACTTCATACTCAAATTTGCCAATAAGGAGGTTTTACTTCTAATTCCTTATTCAGCAGTCCATTTGAGTTTAAAACCAGATCATATTCTTTGTATTTCTTTATGTCAATTCAGGTGCTTTTATTGCTTTCATTTTCATTTTCTCATTTTGTTTTCTCAGGCTAATACAGAAATAAACTGCTAAGCCCTCAGGCATAGCAATGTCATGTATCGGATTCCCAGTTCTCGTTTTGAGTATCAAGTTTAGGAGACTTATGAAATTGGAAAGCATGATTCTTTATTTATTTTCCAAAGAGCATGAAAATAAAACTTCTGTGTTCTTACTGCTCTGATGTTGTGATTAAATCATGCCACAAGGAGAGCAGAAATATCCCCTTCAGATTTAGTCTTTGCTGGGGAGTTTCTTTATGGGTAAAAGTCCATTTGTAAGAAAAAAAAATTAAATAACATCATTTACTACTCTTGTTCAAATTCAGTTTTCATTAAGAGTTACAGCCTTCAGACAGAGCCAGCCTGGTTTTTGATGCATAATGCTTTTGCATATTAATAGTAAGCTCCTTTTTGTGCATTTTACATGTCCAGCCATCATGTTCAAGTGGAGCTATGCCAGTAGTGACTGTCAGAATTGTTTAGAGGGGATGGCTTGTGCAGCACTACCAGCATTCAGTGCACTGCCAGAAAGTTTGGGTTCAGTTAGTTACAAAATGAGGAACCAGTCCTGAGAGTTGTGCTTTTTGCTGAAGTGTTTGGGGAGCAAAAAGGTAATTTAGTGAGCATTAAAAAAAAAAAAAAAAATATATATATAAATATATTTATATCTATAAATATATTTTATCCATAAATATATATTTTACATATAAATATATTTTACATATAAATATATTTTCTATATAAATATATTTTTCTATTTCATATAATTTGTATATATAAAATATATATATTTAAAATTTCTAGTTTGTTCAAAATTCCAAAACACACATTTTCCCATTATTATCCTTAAATTACTCTGAAGAGCAACTTCAAAGTTGAAAATGAGTAAAATATGTAGAACAACACGAACAGTGAAAGTCCCAGAATAAGCCATGGTGAAGTCATGAATGAATTAATTAATTCTGAGTGTTTGATATTAGTAATAATTAAGTGTGGCACGGGTGCAAAAGTAAAATTTTAGGATTCTAGATTAGGGGTTCAGAGGGGACAAGATGGAGGAAATTGGGTGTGTCTTGTCCTTTTTCTCCTTCTTCATGCCCTCCATGTTTCACTGTGGTGTTGGCATTTTTCTGTTGGTTCAGGCTGGGGACACACTGTCCAACGTAGGTGACAGATATTGGCACGTTATTGTAAATCCAGCACAGGTAGTTTCTGGTATTTAATGTTTGTAACATCCCACTGAGGGCAGAGCCCCACACGCTGCCCTGCAGGACAGAGCTGCGGCAGGGCAGCAGAACATGTTAGAGATAAACAGAATAAACAACCTTGAAACCAGCACAGACCAATTATGGCTTCTGCTTTGGCAACGGGGTGAAAGACAGAGACTTTCTACAATCTCAGAATCATCAATACCTCAGATTCCAACACTGAAAAAAGCCTTCTGGAAAGCAGCTCCCTCGTGCTGCAGATACTGTCTAGCCTTAAAGCTGAATCCTCACCTCCAGACAATCAGTGCTTCATTTTAACGAGACAAATGCTGCCTTTATTTTCATTAATTAAGCTCATTGCATATTTGATGACATTTAAATGGAGAAATTTTGACTGGTGGAAATTCTGATTTTCACATAAATTACCAAGAAGGAATTTCCAAGCCGTTTATCCCGGAATAAAAATTTGTTACTGCACATACTACTGAGCATGAAGGCTGTACATTTGTACTTACACAGTTCTTCTGCCTGCTGCAGTTTGAAGTGCACTACAATAGAGCAAATAATTCCAATATATTTCTTGTAAAAGGTTATGGAGCTTGGGAACACTGAATAGTAACCCCTCCTGGAATGCTTGCTGCAATCCATAAATAAATATTGATTTAGTGGGAATTGTGATAAATCCCAGTGCCTTAGGACTTCTGTTTGCTGATTTTTTTTGGTAGCTAGATCATTGCCTGGTATTTGGGTTATGGCTGCTTATTTGCTGTGTGACTTCAGCCTTTTTTTCCCAGATACCTTGGGGAAAAGTGACTTTTGAAGATTCCCAACTTGCCTGCCTTGTGACCAGGACAGCACAGGAGCCTCTCCATGGGTGTTTTTTGGGTTTTAGTGTGGAATAACACAGTCAGAGTTTCAGAAGTGAGGTCCTGAAAGTTGTTGGAAGACTCTCAGCTTCCAGCCCTTTACTTGGGAATCTCAGGACACTGTGGAGTTAAAAAAATCTGATTAAAGAGTCTGTGACTGACAGTTGAAAAACAGGGGAGGTACACTGGGTTGAAATCTAAAGCTGAATAATTTGGCAGATGTTCAGCAAAACAGCAGAACTGACAATAATTCAGTTTGTATTTTAAAAAAAAGCTCTTCAGTAAAAACTGTTCTGATTTTTCTTGTTGTTCTTAATGATGATGTTCAAAATGAGCACTTTAGGTTTTTAATTTTTGGTGATTTTAAATATGTGGCTGCCAGTGCCTTGGACAAAAGCTTTATTTGTGCCATAATTAACCTCTCAGTTTTTTGTGTAGTAACAAATGTGTTAATAGTAGCCTTTAGCTCCTCCAATACAGGATGTACATATCAGCAGTGAGATTTCAAGGATCAGTATTTATCAGGGATTAAAACACAATTTACACACTGTTTTTTCAGTAACAAAATAACACAGCATTGTAAAGTATTAAGCTTAACCCCAACCATATTTTTACTAAACGTGTTTGAAAACCTAAGCGAATAAAAGCTCATTTATATTCCTGTCTGATTAGCACAATCAGAACTTATTGATGCTAAAACGAGCCAAATTTCCATAACTATAAACAGAATATTAAAATACAGTTGACTAGCAGAGTTGTGATGCTTTTCCCCTCCTTGGATGGAACATGGAGTTATGACTTTCTTGGTGAATTTTAGGGGTCTTTCAAGAAAATCAAAGGCATTTCATAACCAGGCCTTTGGGCAGGGAAGAGAACATTTTCTAGGGAAATATTTGGAATAGAAAGCAGAAGATGATGTGTAGGTAAATGTGTTTGTGCTTGGCTGTTCTTTATTTCTGCACAGTTGGGGGTCAGATGTTCAGGAACATTTCAAGGTAGAAACCAATCCTTTTTGAAGCAGCCACCACAAGTATTTGTAGTGTTTTACTCAGTAGGTGGGACCAGAAAACCTTAGGGAAGAAGGGGAGGGACAGAGTGACTTAGTGCAGTGATATAAATTAAGGAATTCCACACTGAAGCCAACTGGATGTTTCCCTGTGGTGTAAAATGAGAATGACAGAATGGTTTGGGTTGGAAGAGACCTTAAAGATGATCCAGTTCCACCTCCTTTCACAGGCAGGGACACAGAAATATGGAATAATAGCCCAATGCAAGCAGCTTTGAGGTGACCTGGGTTTGACTGTGATGCCTGTGAGCTTGTGCAGGTGACTCAAGTTTCTATTTAAATTGCCAAGAAAAAGCCCAGGGACACTTTTGGAAGTTTTTGTGCGGACCCAAGTGTCTGGGTGAAAAGAATCCCAAAGCTGAGACTTGCCACATTATCCTAAATACACATCAGGGTTTGTTCCTACCTCTGAAGTGTCATTTTGTTAAAAATTACCATATGAGGAGTGAGCATCACTTTTATTCAGCAGACACAGCAAAGTGTGTCAGGATCCTGTTTGAAGTAATCAGAAAATTTTTCATCTGCAATGCTGCCACTCCACCCTCACAGGCTGTGAGCTGCAAAGTCACACCTTGCACTTGCTTTGCACAATTATTTGGGGCAGCTTGAGGTGCTCTGCATGCGGCAAGAAGCAAAGGACTGCAAAGAGAAGTGTGGCATTCCCTTGCCTTTGGCAGTTGTTGTGCAAAATGAGCACTTGAAAATGGTTTAAACCTGAATTAAAAACAGCTTCATTTGCATAGTCAAGGGTAATTAGTGTGTATTTTAGCCTGGTACAGCTATTTATAACTCTGAAAGCAATAAAGAAAATCCTCAGGTAGTTTGATGTTTGATTCAGTTAAGGATTCTCCTGTATCTCGGGGGTGGCACATAAAGATCTCACTGTTGGTAAACACCTGAGTGGCAAATTTTGATATGGAGATGGTGGGCATAGCTTGGGAGAGTTAAGGTGTAAATAAGAGTTCCTCTCCCAAAGCTCTGCTGCATGTCCAGGAAAAGTTTTTAGATTATTCCAGATTATTTCCAGACTTGATGTTGTCAGAGATCACCCTGATCATCTGGTAGGGACTTTGAGAATTGGGTATTTTAAGGTTTCATCCCATTATTTCTCATTTTTAAGGGTTTTTTTTTGTGTAAGGAGATCACCTGGCCCTGGGTTTATCAGGTCAGGGCAGCTCTGGGGGTGTGGAATGGAAGGAAAGACATTTTCCCTGCGCTCTTCAAAATGAGAAGAGACATTTATCCTGTATCAACAACTTGAAAATAGGACAGATTCATTCCTTGCCACGGTGTTTTGTGCTGGCTGGGAGACGATTCCAGCAAGCACTGATAAGAGACAGTGTTTTCGGAGATAAACTGCTGACAGTAATGGTGCCTTGGCTTTTTGGGGAGAGGGGGTGTGTGACAGTTCTTTCTGCCTTTAGACTTCACAAGAATTGCCTTTGATTGCAGCTGTAGAAAAACCCTAAATCTGAATTTGCTTGCTAGCCTATGTAAAATTTTATTGTAGACCATAGACTGTAGTTAAAAGTGAGACAACTACGTGGCTGAATCTATTTTTTTATAAATAATGTATATATAAAATCTAAAGATTCATCTCCAATTTCGCATCTACATCCATAGCATTGCTGCAGAGGGGACATATTTCAGCTTTTGCAAGAGTTTGCCTAGTGAGTGACAGTAGTGAGCAACATATTGGAAAATATTACTTCTAATTCATTTTTTAAAGTTTTTTGAATCTTAACTTGAAATATTGTCTTCTGTAAAGAGATTCTGACGAGAAAATGAAATTACATAAAAGCATAGAGGAAATGAGGGAGAAAAAGCAGTTGTTTCAGATCATAACCTCATTGGTTGGGGTGACAGTTTCAATTCCATCTGAGTTCTCTCCACTTCTCATCCTTTTTATGTTGGATTAAGTAACAGTTTTTGTCTTCTTATTCCCATAGCAACCTTATCTCTCTTTATTTTTTTTGATGTAAATCTGCTTGTCTCTTACTATCTTTCAAAGCTTGTGCATGAATAGCTTGTGAAGGAGAGGAGTGTGGCAAGGAGAGAGCAGAGACTTTTCTGGCACAGAAAATAAGGGAAAGAATATTTTGGAGCAAAAAACAGAGAGCTTAAAAAATACTTTTATTTTCCTCCCAAAGCTATTTCTCATCATCATTTTCCCATGTGGTTTTTTTCATGAAGGCTAAAGCTTTAGTGCTGTTTTAGGATGTTGTGTGAGCTTAACTCCTCCAAAACTTTTAGGCCAGCCCACGTGCCCAACCAGAAATACAGATTTAAGCCTCTGTAGCATTATGGTTTTTATAACTTGGGAAGAGTGGCACTCTGAGCAAAGGTAAACCTTTATTTTCCACGATTTTTGCTCCTCATGGGGTGTGGAATCTCTTAGGGGAAGGTTGAGTTTTGGGCAGGACCCCCAGCTTTTGTCCAGCCCAGGGAGAATCCTGGTGTTGGAATGCTCAGAGTGCCAGGGATGAGGCTCCAGATCACAGCACAAAATCTGTTCCTCCAAAAGGATGTTCCTCCAAAAGGATGTTCCTCCAAAAGCATGTTCATCCAAAAGGCTGCACATCCTCACTCAGAGGCTGTTGCTGTTGGACACAAAATGAGTTCATAGAAGCTTGCTAAGTTCAAAAGAGAAAGTTCAAAGAGAAAAAGACTCTGTTTTATTTAAACATCTGGTATTTATAGAATTCCAAAGGTGACTGTGGATTGGAGGATGGAATTACCACCTCTTCGACCACACTGGTCCAAAGATCAATCAATCATTTCTCTCTACTTACAGAGAAATATGTGAACTATTCTATTTATACATGAAATTGGGTGGGAACTCTGCCTCTTAAATATGTAAGCATTATCAGAAGGCTAAAGAAATTCTATGGGAACTTTAAAACTTTTAAAAGAGCTATAAAACAAAACTTTAACACTTTTAAAAATCAGGGCACCAAGGGGCAGCTGCTAGTCGGCTTCAGGCATTAAATGAAGTTGAAAAACACAGCTGTTTTTTTGTCTCCCTACATCTTTTTCTCCTATTAAATACTTCCCTTGATTGGATTTGCTTAATATAAGATGTGTCTGAAGTGCAAGGGAGACAATGGACACCAATATGATTTTACATTTTTATACTTCATGCCTAAATTCTGAAATCTTTTTAAGAGGAGCCTTTTGACATGCTGACTTCATTTCTCATTTATTGTATAAATATAAATATTTATAAAATGTTTATAAATAACTAAAAATTTTAGCATTTCTTGTGCAGCTCCCCTCACCTAGTAAAGCTCTAAATCAGAAACACTTTAATTTTTTTGTCTGTGTGCTTGGTTTCTTTGTTTAAGAAAAGCAGACATAGCTTAGGATTATGCATTGCAGGACTGTTCTTAAAACTCTGAAATATAGGTTATTTGGGAAAACAGAGCTTACATTCACTAAAAAAACCAAAGCAATCCTTGCTAAGGAAAGTATTTCAGCTTTTGATTTGTCAGAATTACCCTAGTGGGTCTTGTTAGCCCATTTAACATGCTCCTGATAATGTTAAGATAATACCTAAAAATGTTTACATTACATTAGTACCCCATTAAGGGCCTGATCTGAAGCCCATTGAAGTTAATAGGAACGTTCAGTAGGAACTGAATGCTTTGATCTTTCATCTGTAGTTCTTGCAAGTTTAAAAAAAAAAAAAATCAAATATGAAAATTGTTCCAGTCAACAGAAACAGGGCTGTGCTGTGTCCTACCCCACCCTTCATGGCTCACATTGGACTTGGAGCCTCCTCAAACTGAAATAAAGATTTAGAATATCAATTTGGAACGTGTTTTACAGCACCAAGCTGTGATGTAGAAAAAAGGGTGTTGCTAAAAGGCTTTGGATAAGGAGCTGAAATAAGGGAAGGCTTGGCTGGGTGGCCAAGAGAGTTTGACTTCATCATTTAATAGATGTTGGGTTTGGTTTTGTTTTTTTTTTTTTTTGATATATAGAGTGCCCTGGCATGGTTTTAGACAACATTATCTTTTTGAAGCTGTTCTTCAGATAATGTAGAGGAGATGTCCTTTTCTTTTGAGGTCACTTGGAAGACGTGCAGAGGGGGATTTAGGGAAGTGGTTTAGTGGGACTTGGCAGTGCTGGGGAATGGTTGGACTCGAGGCTCTTGGAGATCTTTCCCAGCCTAAATGATGCTGTCATTCCATAACAAGCACAGTATCTTGTGATGTACAGAATTACTCTGACATTCAGTGAATTTATAAGAAATACACAGCAGAGTTTGACTGAATTAACCCCTGGCTGCAGCCCAATAAATGTGGACAGATTGCAAATAACAATTTCAGTGCCTTCACTGGGTATCACCTTACCTTAAAGATACTTTTTCAGAGCTCCAGTTTGCTGCCAGCCTGCATATTTTGCTTTCTGATGTTCATTGCAAAGCAAAGTAGGCATCTTAAAACTGAAGCAGTGGAAGTTAGAGAGCTGCTCCTATTACACTGCATTCATTGCTTGTGTCTTTATTCTTGTATTGATTATGTATTTATGTCTTGTTTCTCATCCACTCTGGCACTGAGTAGTTACAGAGAGCACGGGCTGGGACTTGTGGAGAGTCTCATTTAATAACTAAGGAAATTCTCTGTACTTATGAGAAGAGATGCAGTACCTGATTTTATTTTCCTGTTATTGCCTCTCTCAGCCCTGTGCAGCGAGACATCTTCTCTCTCTCTTTTTTTTTTTTTTTATGAACTCTATTTTTTCAGCCCATGACTTTTTATTCAGTTGTAGTTAAGGATGTATTTCTGAGGATTACATCACCCTGCAAGGAGCAGTGTGGCTTTGGCTGGGGATCAGGCTGCACGTGGAGCATCTGCCACGGAACAATTCTGCTCAGATACCAGCAAAAAGATTTGAGGTCCCCCTGTCTTTTGGTTGTTTTCTCCTTATTTACATGTCTCAATCTATTAAACTCTCCTCAGCAACACTGGGATTGTATTTGTTTCTCTAAATGGAATAGCAGAACTCAGCTATTTTTCAGGAGTTGGGGTTTTTTTTCCCCACTTCTGCAGCCTCTGTTGTTGAATGGTCTGATGCTGAATTTATTAATCTATGCTGTTGCTTGCTCAGGTGTAATCCCTTGTTCAGCCACATTTATTCATCCACTGAAGGATGTGCACATTGGTCCATCATGGCATATTAAAGGTTTGCCTCCTCCTGCCACAGCTGTCATCTCTTTGACCCCTCAGTAAACTAACAGTCTTCCACATAATTTTGCTTTCATTCAAGTGTAATGCCATTACTGCAGAGGCAGACAGAATGCAATTCTCTAAAGATCTTGTCTCATTCCCTTCTCTTCCAGGGAGGTTAATGTGCTCAGATGATCCCTGCCTTTTCTTTTTGCTCTCTTGCTGCAAGAAGGGCAAAAAAATACTGCTCCTGGATAATCAGTTTGGACTGGCTTTTGGGGGATGGAACAGGCTGGGAAGATGAACTCACCAGCTGGGTAGAAGCTCTCTTTACCACTTGTGTTTCAAATGCCTTCATTTGTTTTCTTAGCACTTTTTATTTCTACAGCTCTTTTCAACAACGTTGTACAGATGTTTTCCTGAAATAGAAGTAACTGAGTCAAAACCTCTTTACCCAAAACAAGCTAAGCCAGGTTTAAATATTAATGCCGTGTGGGAATCGCTTTAGTCTGAAGTTGAAGCAGCATTTTGTCCACAGCCATTTGTCTCTGCCAAGTGGTACCATTGCAGAAAGCCCCAGCCTGCAGGGAATGGCTGCAGTGGCAGTGCTTTGCAGTCTGTGCTCACAGTGATTCCTGATTTGGGGAGTGAGAGCTGGGAGAGGATGGTCAGAAATGAGGCAGCCCCAGCAGGAATCCTGTCCCTGAGTGCAGCTTCCCTGGATGAACTTACTGTCATTGCCACATCTAATGACTTGGAACGGCATTGATTGCCTCTACTGTACACATTGCTGTTTTATCCACTAATTAAGTTAAAAAATCAAACGGGCCAGTGATTTGTTGGGTGTAGGGGCTGGCTCTGCACTACCACAGCCTCAGATCTGCTGGCTGAACTCTTGTGTGTGATTTACCAGAGGCTTCCCTGGGTACCAAATGAGTGTATGAGTGTGTGATATGATGCTTTTGATTTTTAATAATCTGATATTAACCACGGTATTTTGTGTTTCCTTATCTGTTGTTAAAACTCCTTTGCATTCAGCTGATTTTGAACCTCTGATTTCTTACTACATCTCTGTTTCTGATTTTATTTCAGTTTCTTTTCAGAAGGATTTTTATGCAGCTTTGGTTAGCAATATGTAGCCTATTCCTCCTTGATATTTTAAAACTTCAGCTCTTAATAACACATGCTGCTCTAACTTACTCTTTCATCTTTTTGTGTATCTTGTTTTTGCTTCCATTTAAATGTAACTTCAGCATCTCTTTAAACCAATTGCATCTTATCCATCCCTTATTTTTCTCCTATCTTTCCTGATGAGGATTCGGTGGAATTACTGTCTTATTTTTTCATAATAAATCCTTCTTTTGTGGAGGAGGGGGAAAAAAAATCAACTCGTCTTGTGATTGTAGGTCTGAGCTTTGTATCTAAACTTGTGGGACCTGCACATCCTTGCAGATTGTGCTGTTTGCTGACTCTGTGGCAGGGTAGAATTGGTTTGCCGTGTGCCAGGGTCTGGAGAGGCTGGCAGACACTGCTCTGCTCCCAGCTGAGAGCCTGGCACGTGGGCACAGCGAGGTCCTCCAGTGCCACACGCCCTGGCTGCCACTGATCTGTCGCTGCACAAGGTGACCCAGCCGGCCAAGGCACTGACTTCTCACCACAAAAGCTTTATGGAGTGAATTTAATTTATTCCAAGTCATGCCTGCAAGGGTCTCCTGCTCTTGCTCCAGACACTGCAGATCCCAGCTCAGTCTGAGCCAGGCCAGATGCAGTTTTCTCATCTATTTACCCTTTTGTTTAATTGTGTAATGATTATCGTTCCTGCCTTCATAAAGCAGAACATGGGGTTTGTTATCTGCGTGGGGATTACACTGATTGGGTTTTCAACGTGCCTCTGTTACATCTGGGTCACAGCAATGATTAATATTGAAAGAGAGCTTTTGTAACCAGGCTGAAGCTCTAGCACGTGTCCTGAAAAGGCTGCTGTGATTTTTAGAGAGGCTGTGAGGGGCAGAAGTGGATGTGTGGCAGGGCAAGTGGGATTTGTGCTTGATTACAAGCAGGTGGAATTTGTCACCCTGGTTGGGCTGATCAGCCTGGGCTTGTCAGTGGCAGGAGCAGTGCTCTGGTGGGATGGAAGGTAGTGCTGACAGTCCTTAGACTGGAAAAAATAAGAGATTATTTGTGTCTCCCTCTGATGAGAGGTCAGGAGGAGCTGTGAGAGGTCTGTGTTGGCCTCACAGGTATCACAGCAGGGTTTTACTGCGTGACCCTGGTGTTAGCCCTTCCCCACTTTGCAGCAACTGACCTGGGCTTGTCATTCTGACTTGAGTTTGCCTGGCTGCAACCTTTGGGTCTGCCCTGCCTCAGAAATGCCACCAGGATCAAGTGCTTTGACCTTGTGATGGGAAGCTCCTGCAAGGAGCCACTCTGGGCATCTCCTGGAGCTGCTCCCGAATCCCTTCGCCGCGCACCACGGAGCCTTTGCTGCCTGCTGGGAGCTGCTGATGGCAAATACAAGCGTGAGAAAGTTGTTTACACAGCTACACATCAGCAGAACAACAACCACAGGTCCTGCTCTGCCTGTTGGAGCAACTCCAAGTGGCCACTGCTCCTCTGGTTTCCCCAAACATCCCACCAGGAGCGCGGAGCCAGGGCTCAGAGCCTGCTGCAGCTCACTCTGGCTGCAGAACAACCTCACACCTTCCACCTAGCACTCAGGCTCTTGAAAACTAATTAAACACACTCAGCAGCACTTGAGAGGTTTCCAGGTAAGACAGGAGAGTGGCTGCTTTAATAGCAGGAAGCCCTGGTGTGAACCATCAGCCATCACCACCATCAGTGGTGCTGAGATCTCACTGATGGGGCTGTTGGTTTGTTCCTCTGGCAATATTTGTGCTCTTAGGCAAACTTAATTCTGGATTTTTTACCTCCAAATAATTGAGTTTGCAGCCTCAGTGTGTTCTTTTAATTGTATTAGGGACTAGAAAGAAATAAGTTTGCACAATTAGGTGATGCAGTAGTTTTCTGCTTTTCATTAAATAATTAATTACCAGCTCGTGCTTTTGCACAGATTGGAGATGTGGCTTCGTTGGGAAGGTTCATCATTTGGCTTTCATCTTCAGCACTGGAAAAATGATTTTTGCCTCATGGACTCTCCTGTGGTCTGTCTCCTGGAGATAAAGTTCTAATTTTCATTTTTTGCATTTTTATGTGAACCTGGCATATTTTTATTGTTTTAAACTCCTCTGCTGTCCACGTCACAGTAACGCAGGGTTTCTTTCCGTTTTTCTGCCTTATCTACCACAGAAAATACCTGTTTTGCTTGTCAGCTGCAAATGACATCAGGGTAAGAAATGCCTTTCCCTGCAGTCCTGCTCCCTGAAATCTGTGAGGAAATAACTCCAGACTGCTTTAGCCACTTTTTGCAGCTGTGAAGGAGGGGAACAAAATCTCTTCTGGTTTGCTTTGATGTGCTCCCGAACATCCATTAAGCTACAACTTCAGCGTTGCTGTATGGTGCTGAAATAGAAATAGATCATTTTTCTTATCTCTGCTGTCCTTCTGAGCCTGTTAATGTAGTCTAATCCCAGCAAGTAACCCCAGAGATTTACAGGCAGAAATGTTTGCAGCAATTCTGCAGAACCTGTTTTGTGCTGTGGTGACATCTTGGTGCTCGCTCAGATCCTGCTGAGGTGGAAGAGGAGTCCAGGGAGGAGCACATTCCATCCCTGATGCAGAAATGGTAGGTTTGAGCTCCAGAGGAGCAATTAATGTCAGTCCCAAACGCTGTGCTCAGGATACTGAGGCTGAGGTACTTCATTTGTCAGACGTGGAAATTCGCCCACCTCTTCCTTCAAATTGTGATGTGAATAGTTAATGCAGTGAAATAACTCTTCTTCCTCTGCATCAGCCAGGAAAATGTACTCTGAAAACATATTACTTTTATTTCTGCCTCTTTTTCATCTTCAGTAATAGAATTAAAAGTTTAAATTTCTCCTAAATTCCTCTGTAAATATTATTTTTGTTATGGTATGAATCAATCCTTGCACCTTATCCTCTCTGCAGCTCACTTCAAGTGGGTTATTGAATTCAGTTATGTAGAAATAGTCACCTTCTCCAGGTTCCCTTGTATTCCTTTTATTAAAGAGTTGAGGCAAAACATACCTGAGGTTGAGAACCAGTAAAGAGGAGAATTATTAAAATAAATACAAAAACTAAAAGTCCATTTGTGTTTAACATGTCCAATTAAAAATACTGAACAGCAGCTGGACCTGGAAATAATCCCCAGCTGCTTTTGGATCAGAAAATGGCACGGGTGATTCTGGCAAGGTCAGTAAGGCTGGATGTCTTATTTTTGGCTTATTATTTCACTGTTGTGAAATAATTATTGTTCCAGCGTTATATATTAATAATAATAACATATAAATATATAATAATGTAGTATATATTATATAGTATATTAATTTAGATATAATATAAATTACATAATATTATTCCACTGTTACATATTAATAGCAATAATATATAAATATATATTAATGGAATATGTATTATATAAAAATAATATTTAATATAAATGAAATAATATTATTCTACTGTTATATATTATAGCAATAATATAAAAATATATGTTATTGTAATACATATTCTATAATATATTAATTTAGATATAATACAAAATAAATAATATTATTGCACTGTTGATGGATGGGAAGATGACAGTTTCATTGTACATACAACAAAATATTTCACGTTCTTTTGCTCAGCCTAGGTAAGGCCACACATTTGGATGAGACCACAACTAAATGCAAGGCCTGTGAACATCGGATTTTTCTTCTGCCTCACAAGTTTGGGGGTGTGGAGAGCAGCCAGGCTGGGACATCTGTGGGCAGGACACTTGTCTTGGTTTGAAAAGACAGGAGTCTGTGAAGGAAGGCAAAAGCCTCCTGTGAAATGGAAAAGGTAAAGCCCCTCCCTCTGAATTACTACAATTTCAAAATTAAAAGGCTCTCAGGCAGAGATATGGGAATGGGAATAGCAGTTCTTTACTAGGGAAAAAGCTAAATTAAAAAAATGTGATTAGTACAAACAAAACTGGTGATGGAGTCAGAAACCTGACACCCTGAGGAGTCAGGGTGTTGGGAATGTCCAGTTAAATGGTGGCTGCTCCTCTGGGAATCCAGCAAAGGGCTGCCCTGGTGTCCAAAAATGCTGATTTTATGCAGGTAGGGCTGCTTGGCTCCTCCCTCTGGGTGGAGCATCTCACCATGGGATGATGGAACTCTCCCAGTCATGCACTGAGTCATTCAATGGCCCATTAACAGAAGATATCTCCCAGGAGGGAGACATTGTTCTTGGGAGAGATAAGGAAACTGCCCAACCTCCAACAGATGGCAAACAGAATCCATGCTTATCTTACAAGGCAGGACACCCCTGTCCCAGGAACATTTTCTGTTGGTATTTTGCCATGCTTGGGGCAGAATCTGTGCATTTCTCTGTGTGCAAGGTGCCATCTCTGGAAACATAAAGGACTGAAGTCAGTGGCAGGGGAAAAAAAAAAATAAACCCCACTGTTGTCAGCATGTTCCCAGTGCTTTAAAACTGAGCTGTTGTAGGATGGTTTTCATTGATTTATTTATTAAGGAAAGGCTTTTTGGGAACATTGCTGCATATTTCATAAATAAACAAACCTTCAGATAATTAGAGCTAGATCTGGCACGGCTTTAGCCATCTGTTTGACTATTAAAATGTGAATAGCCTGGTGTTCTTCAGCACTAAACCTGCTTTGTGCTTACGAGGCCGGTGCTCAGTAGGCTGCCAGGATGTTCTTAGGGCTTGTTTTGGGGAAATGTTAGAGGGAAAAAAAAATCTGTGTTGTATCTGAGAAGTCGACTGTAGGATAATCCTTGAGCAAACATCCTTGCCTCCTGAGATATTTCCCAAATTGCTTGAATTGCTTTGTTCAGTGCTGTGTTTGCCTGGAGTTGAGTGGTAATTCCCAGATAATACGAATTTATGAAAGGCATATTTTTGGAAATAGATATTGGAGAACATTTTTCTTTCAAAACATGCATTTCCCTAGTAACGCTGTTAGGGCTTGGTTTGGGTTTTTTCCCAGTTCTTTCAGTGCATTTTTGCCAGTGCAAAACATGTTTTAAAAAAAAATACTCCTTGCTTATCAGATGTTGACTCAACTTTTATGCTATTAATATTATTTTACTGCCTTTGTTTTAATCTTTTCTGTCTCTGGTCCTTTCTTTCAGTTCCACAGATCCCACAGATCTCCTCATCCTTTTCTGTCCATCTTTCCCCTCATTATTGCAAACTCTTCTGCCTCTTCCCATGCTGGCATCTCCTGTTCACCACACTCTGGCACATCTGTGCCAATTTATTTTTTAGCTTTCCTTGCTTATGTTTATATAACACAGAGTTTTGAATTATTCTCCTTTAATGGGTGTAGGAGCATTTAATTGTCTCCTCAAGTCGATTCGAGGGAAAGGGAAGAGTTTCAAAGATCTGTTGGGTTTTTTTGCTGCTGGTTGTTCTTTGTACCTGGCTCCAGCAGCCTGTTCACCCCAGCAGGACTCACCTGTGAGATATTCAGCATTTCGTGGGATGGAAACAACATGCAGGGTCTGTTCTGCACTGAGGTTCTGCAGCACTTTATTGGCTGTATTTCCATGGATTTCTGTGGTGTTCTGTGGACTCAGATGGGCTCTGCTGGTGGGACTGACGTGAGCCGAGATGGGGACAATATTTCAAACTCACAAGTTGTCTGGGCAGCATTTTGGGTGTAAAATGAGCCTTGAAGGGTGGGAGGTTGTTTTGCTTAGCTCTGTCGTGGAGCTTTCGGGGCATAAAATGCAAGTTCAGCCATGTGGCACGGAAGAAAGGATTTGGTAGAGGCTGGTGTGGAATTCTGTGATTTCCCTGTAGCACCTGCCTGACCAAGTGAAACCCTGGAGATGCTTCCCCAGCAGCCTCTAAATCTCTCCTCAAGTGACAAAATCACCCCCACCCTTCCTGCTTTGAGTGATGTTCACTCCTGCACTGTGAATATTTTTGTTCTCTCTCTCTCTGCCCAGCAGAAATGATTACAGAGATAATTTTTGGTCTCATCTCTCACTCCTAGCCCAGTGGGATTCTGCCAGGCTCCATCCAGGCCCTGGGAAAGCAGCAGAAAGTTTTTCACTGGCTCACCTTCAGCCCTGGTGTGGTGTTTTTCTGTTGGGCTTAACAGGCTGTGTATCCCAAATATCCTGGTGGAAATTAATTATGCAAAGTGCACATTACGTTCTGGGTGTCTTGTCTAAAGAATTACAAAGTTCATGATTGCAGCAGTGCCTGGGTATAGCCAATTTTGGGGTAAAGGGTGCTGGAGAAGAAGGTTTGTTCATGCACACAGCTGAGTTAGGGGGTGGTGTGAAGGTTGTTGGGTTTTGTTGTTGCTTGTGTTTGTTTTTTCTTTTTAAAGAAACAAATTTTTGTTACTCTGTTTTCTTCAGCAGTTCTCATTACCAACATAGCTATTACAACGTGCTGAGGCTGTTATTTGCCCTCAAGAGTTGAGAGAGTGGAATTTCTGTTCTTTTTAATAATGTGACTTTTACCAGGGCGAGTGGGCTGTGAATTAGTGCTTCATTATGGGCTGACATCAAACAGAGTCCCCACTTCAGAATTACCCACTCAAGAAAACAGCTTAGATTTGGTTGTCTGACTCATTTAGGCACTTGAACATCCTACCAGTACAGAATTATACCTAAAGTATGTTTAACAAGTTCTGCTCCTTTGAGTAACAGTGGGTCTGGTGCAGCAATACAATAAATATTTTCATGGCTATTAAGGGACAATTATGTTAGTAGAGCTTGAATCCTTGTTCTGCAGTTTTCAAAATGTGGTAGAATTGCTAACAAACATGTGTTGACAATAAAGAGCAGCTGATATAAGTGTGATGAGATGCTTGGCTGTTGCTGGACTTGGAGTCAGAAACCTGAATTTAAAAAAAAAAAAAAACAGTTGGAAAACTGAATCCTGTTCCTCTCACAGTGAATGTGTTTTTTGTATTACTTAAAAAAATAAATAGGATTTGGTGTAAGTTCCAGCACTGCCTGCAAATCTCACAAAGTTCCCGTGTACAGAACTGGTGTCTGGGGGTGAAATATCACACAGGTTTATGACAAAACACCACATAGCTCAGCGCTGCCACACGCCAGCAGCTGTGTGTGTGGAGCAGCTTTGTCATCAGAAATGCTCCGAGTTTTTCATTCATAGGATGCTCTGTGTCTTTCCAAAGCATGGCTGTGCTGTTTGATGTGATCTCTCCCTTCTCTGTTACACGAGATCACAAATCAGACCCATCTGGGAGATGCTCGCAGTGAACGTGGTCAGGGGGCTCTGAGATGAGTTCTGATTTAGTATTTTATTTAAATGTCCCTGTTCTCAGTCTCGTTTACCTTTCAGAGACGTTCCAGGTTGTGTTTTCCCCTCCTGAATCCACACATCCATGTGTCTCATTGTTCTGAGTAGCACAGGAGTGTTCCAGTGCAGCTGTTCAGGTTTGACACTCACATCGCTTTCACTCCACATTCTGGAATCTTTTCAGCCACTTGGAGTCTCACTGCTTGAGACTGAAAACTTGGCTTACTAAACAAAAGGAGGGAACCCAGTGGAATATGCAGATTTTACATCCTTTTTGTATGGGTAGGAACTCGTTTTGTTGTTCTCATTTTGGACAGAATCGAAGACTTTTCAACAAAGCTGAATTGTGTTTTTTTTCTCCATTTTATTGCAATGGTGTGTATATTTCAGTTGATACAACTTTATGGACTTGGTTCTAAAGCAGTGAGGCAAATACATGTATTAGCAGGGGAAAGGAGAAGAAAATGCTGTTTCAGGAGTCAGAAAGCCTCAGCTGCTAATTTTAAACTTCCTTCTATATGGCAAACTATAAACAGGCAATAAAAACATTTAATTTGCAAATTACAGTTCCAGCTTGGTTTTTATGTTAGATTTTTTTTTCCCTTGTAGTCAGGATTTTTGTAACATTTTTACCAAAATATTTTCAGTGGCAGGATTAGAGCCTTTTCCTGGTAGGGTTAAGTAATTAAATTGTTAATTTTATCCATGAATAGTTGCTTTTCAGATGAAAGGAGATAAGAAGTGAGGTGTAATAAATGCAAGGAAGAAGTGAAAAGATTAAGGTAAGAGAAACTAATGAGAGCACTTCAGTTTGGTGACCAGTTTGAGAGAGTTTTAAAAGATCTGCTGATGAATAAACCAGCCTTTAGTCCAGCAGATAAAATGCAGAAACACTTCATGTGTTTCTGGCCTTTTCTTTCATGATCAGTGGGATATTGTCATCCCGTGGGTGCTGGAAAGCATCTCCTGCTCTGACCCACCACTCCTCAAAAGCATCTTCTGTCCTGGCCTCTGCTCTTTGTTTTCAGTTATATTTTATCTACTGAGACATTTCAGCAGGATGAGATTTCAGAGGGATAAGTTCAATCTGTAAAAGTAAACAAGCTTTGCCATTGTTAGCCCACCTTTTAAGGTATTTTATTTACCCTGAGGACTTCATGTCCCTTCCCAATGAGTTCATGTAATAATAAGTTTTATTAGAAGACACAGCTCTCCTCCCTGGTGTTATTGTGCTTAGGATAGTGGCTTTATTAAAAATCAAACAAAAACCTAACAAAGAAGCTCAAGGATAAACAATCACTCTTGATACACTTCCAAACATGCCTGGATTTGACCTTCAGTCCTCTGAATGTGCTGCAGGAACCTGAACATCAGCCCAGCATCATGTTCAGGAGCAGCCAGTGCTCTCCAAGGTCAGAGACCAGGATTTCAGAGTGTCAGGATTTCAGAGTGTCAGTGTCCTGTCGATGTTTCCTGATGTCCTGCTCGCTGCTGTTCCCCTGGCAGATGTGGAGAGCTCCAGGACGAGGATGAGGAGCGCGGTGTCGGTGCGCGAAGGCCAGGGCGTCGTGCTGCTCTGTGGGACCCCGCCCCGGGCTGGAGGTAAGGGGGACCCTCGGGGTGTTGGGGCTGGGCAGCATCCCTGGAGAGGCCAAAATCACAATTTTAACAAAATCTGAGCTCTGAAGTAAAAGCGGGGAGAAAGAAACCAAAAACAAAGGAGGGGGAAAGTATTTAAGAGGATTTACTTCTATGTTGAAAAGCCTTTCTCGTTCCTAGTAATTTCTGGGCACTTAATATGTCTGATTTTTATGGGATTTCCTATAATTAATGGAGTATCTTCTGGAGTTACATTCTGCCCAATTTCACAATTGCTGAGCCTCAATGAATCCAGTTTTCCCTGTGAGCAGAGAGTAAATGGTTGTCTTGAGCAGTGCTGCTGTCTGCCTGTGTTCTTGCAATCAAGACATTCTGTGGTGGGATGGAATGACGCTGTGTAATTTATACCACTGCCACACTGAGGGGGTGAGAAAAGTGGATATATGGATTCTTGGTGGACCAAAAGTTGCAAGTGCATTTCTTCCCTCATTCTGCATCTTCAGTCTTTGACTAATTGCTCTTGAGCCTCAAGTAATATCTGAAAGGAACTGGTTTTATTGTTTTTAATTGATATGGAGTGTCATTATTGAAGGGCTGTGATGTTCAACATTAGATCAGATTGCAAAGACAAGGTAATAAAAGCGAGACATTATATTCAATAATATAGGTGTTGTGGCCTCATAAATTTGGTAGAGTCCAAGCAGACACAGCCATAAAGTGGCAATTTTACAACTGTCTGAGCTTGCAGAATTTTTTCTCCTCCAAACTGATACGTACTCTTAAATCATCTTTATAGCCTTGCAACAGCTTTGTCTTTCAGCAGCTGAGGAAATGGGTCATTCTCCCAGCTATCTGTAAGAATTAGAATGATAACATTTTCCTTCTCTGCCCCAGCTGTTCCTCCAGCTGTGTCCTGTGTGTGGGTTTACACCCAGAGGTGATGGCCAAGCTGAGGCAACGCTGCCTGACTCTGGCAAGGTTTAAGTTTGAGGTGTGGAACAGGAGGTGAGGCCAGACGTGCTCGTGGGGCTGAGAACAGTGGTTGGAAGAGGTGAGAATTCCTCCTGCAGTCAGCAGATGGGAGATGATTGACACCCCCACAGTAATTGTGGTATTCATGCAAAAACAGAGCTGAGCTCTCCCAGAATTACCAAATGGGATTGAGAACTGGTACCAGAATTACTTCAAATCGTTTAATCTGTCTGAGAATTGGGGGATTAACTGTTAAAAGCTTTCTGGAGACGTGGGGCAAGGTGGAAAAACACCTCTCTCCTTTCTTCACTGAAATAAAGCTGCAGCAAGGTGACATCAAACACGCAGGGTGGGATGCAGGATGAAGTCTGGGATAAAACATCCAGCCAGGAAGCAGAAGTGGTTTGTCAGGCAGAGCAGGGATGGTTTAGGACAAGCTGACCTGGCCTGGGGGATGTTCAGCCCTTTCCAGATCAGTGATCTGACTTTTTTTTTTTACTTGGAGTCTGTATTTATTGCGCTGAGCTATCAAATAATTCCAGACAGTAGTAATTCTAAAAACTTTCTCCACCAGCTTGTTTCCTCTCCCCCTGTAGCCCCCAAAATACTCTGCTTTTGTTTTCTGGTGTGTTGTGCTGTTTCTAAGAGCTTGCTAACTTAATTGCACTTATTTCTTGCATTCTCTGTAAAGAGTTTGCAAGAAGAGACTTGATTAAATAGTTATTATTCCTCTCTGTACAGCATCCCAGTTACAATAGAAACCAATGCTCATCCCCAAAGAAATGCCAGCTCATAGTATGGAAAAAGAAAATTGCTTCCCTTCTGCAATTTATCGTATTTTTTTCTTTGCTTATCTTGGGCACAGATATTTACATGAGTCGTATGAATGTCCCTTTTCAAAGGGGAGCAGATTATTCCTGCAGTTAGCAGTGATTTTGTCCTTTAGAGTGTGCAGTTCCAGCTCCTCTGGGCTGTGGACAGCCAGCATTAAACCAACACTGAAACTCCATTTACAAATCTCAAAGCACTCCAATACTTCCTTTAGAGTTACCACATTTCCCCTTTCTGGAAATTAAATAAAACTCCCTTTTTTAGCAGTTTGGGATTTACTGAGTGGAAGATTTGGTAAATTATTGGATTTGAGTGTGAAGACTTTCCCCCCCCCAAATGTTTTTCTGATCCAGGCTGGTTTTCTGTTAAATACCCGAAGTTGTATCATAATTGAGCAGTGATGTTTGGATAATTAAGATGGTCATCTGTCATCGTTCTGCATGGCCATGCTTCTGGATCTTTGAATTCTGTTGCAGGGAACCTGTTAAAATACCCCTTTTTTGCCACCAAAAATCAGTAAATCACCTCACCCACATGCTCAAAAGGTAAAATAAAATAAAAATTTATGTAGCTCTCCTGCTAGTTTTCCAGTTGTTGCAACCTTTAAATTGCACTGAAATCTACAGCTATTTTGACTTTTTACTGTGTTACTGTGATGTCTTTAATGGGTTTAAAGGGCTGTCGAGCCAACAAACATCTCAATATCCCAGATTTAATGTTGGACACAGTTAATGTGCAGCTGGTTAAAAAACATTCATGTGATGCTAATTTTTGCCCATTCTGCCAAGAATGGGAAAAGCTAGACATATGGAGATCTAAAAATGATTTTTCTCTGCTACCGATTTTGTTCCAAAATTGGTATCTAACGAGTGACAAAGCCCTCAGTAAAGCAAATCTGAGTTCCTGTAGGGTTTTACCTCCTGTTACTACTGTACTGTATTGTGATTATTGTGTAGCTTGTCTTCAACTGTTATTTCTGTTCCTGAATATTGTGATTTATATTTGTTTAGTAGTCAGTTTTCCTCAGATGACATTGATTTTGGATTTATGAGGTATTTCTGCTCTTTGAGAGAGGAGCAGGCAATGAGGCATGGTCCTTTTGTGTTGTCTGGGGTGGTTTAAAACTGCTTTATACGCAGAGAAAAAGATGATTTTTAATGGTAGAAGTGAAGATTTTCTTGATGGTTATTTGAACATTTCAACAAATTTTAGTTTGCCTGAAAAAACACAGCATTAGTTTTATATTGGTGTACTTGCTGCTGTCATTATTCCCACGGGGAATGTGACCATAACCCAAGAGAACTTAAATAAATAACAAGAATTGTGTGGAGCTGATGAGCTGTTGCTTGGAAATTGCAAGGAAAATCTGCTTTATTCCTAATTAGACTTGTGTGCTCTGTGTTCCTGTTTCATGCAGTACGGCAGGGATGTTTCTACATGGATAAAGCAGCAAGGATTTGTCCTCCCTCTTCATACAACTCCCTGATAAATGTGGGTTTAATCCATTAATGAGGCAGGATTTGAAGGGCAGGGATCAATTCAGCTCACAGCATATTGTGTCAGAGTTTTGACATGCTGATAGGAAATAATATTAGATCATGGAAAAATAGATCCCAATTTATTGCTCAGTGTTTGCTGTGACAAATCCTTCACCGAATAATGTCATGAGTGTTTAGACTTGCAAATTTTTGCTCGTGTCTCTTGTATTGCCATTTGGAGACCTGCAAGTTCCAGCAGGGCTCTGCTTCGTGAATAACATGGCATGGGAAGAGTCTCAGATGCCAGAAATACTTGGATGGTGTGATTGCTTCTCTTCTGCAGCTCTTGAATAGCAACATGCCATTTTTTTCAGGGAACTGTAAGAATTAATTTTACGTATTTGGGTTTGGAAGCATTTTATACCTTTAAAGCAAAGCAAAGTTAAGCAGGTGCAACTCCAGAACTGGATTTCTGTCCTACTGCACATCAATGGTTTGGGTTGGAAGAGACCTTAAGGATCTTGTTGGAATTTGTGGTATTGATGATTCTGAGATTGTAGAAAGTCTCTGTTTTTTTTGCTTTGTTGCTAAAGAAGAAGTCATAATTCGTCTGTGCTGTTTCAAGGTTGTTTATTCTGTTTATCTCCAACATGTTCTGCTGCCCTGCCGCAGCTCTGTCCTGCAGGGCAGCGTGTGGGGCTCTGCCCTCAGTGGGATGGTACAAACATTAAATACCACAAACTACCTGTGCTGGATTTACAATAACGTGCCAATATCTGTCACCTACGTTGGACAGTGTGTCCCCAGCCTGAACCAACAGAAAAATGCCAACACCACAGTGAAACATGGAGGGCATGAAGAAGGAGGAAAAGGACAAGGCACACCCAATTTCCTCCATCTTGTCCCCTTTGGACCCCTAATCTAGAATCCTAAAATTTTACTTCTGCACCCGTGCCACACTTAATTATTACTTATATCAAACACTGAGAGCTTGTAATTCATCCTGTAAGATGGAAAACTCTTTTCCATGGACAGAGATCACAGACAGTGTCTCTGGGGGCTCTGTCCAGGGGGGTTCCTGACCCCTGCCAGGGTCCCAGACCTGCCAGGGCAGCCAGAGAAAAGCCCTAAATTCCCACAGATCTGATTCCACCCCATGGGCAGGGACACTTTCCACTGTCCCAGGTTGCTCCAATGTCCAGCCTGGCCTTGGGCACTGCCAGGGATCCAGGGGCAGCCACAGCTGCTCTGGGCACCTGTGCCAGGGCTGCCCACCCTGCCAGGAGGAATTCCTGATATCCCATCTAAACCTGCTTTTCCCCATCCTGGATTTGCCCCATTGCTTCCTGCTGTCATTGCAGGCTGTGGGTGACACATGTCTGGGCATCAGCAATCAATCACACTTGCAGAGCTTTTTGAACAAAAATGTATTTTGAGGAGAGTGGCACCTTGAATATTGTAAGAGCATTGGCCTTGAAAATGGTTCCATGGTGTTTCTGTGCTGTTTCAATCTGCCAAGGAGAAATGGCATTTTTATTTAAAAACATATTTTTCAATAGTCCTGCTGGTGTCATCATCATCATCTGCACAAATTTCAGCTGACAGTTTGAAATCAAATGGTACCTGAGAGACACTTATGTTTGTCCGTATGAGGGGAAATAATAGATGTTCACAGCTGGATCTTCCAGTGATTTCTATCTGCCCGAGCATTATTTTCACCACCAGTACCAAACCAGTGCTGCAGAGACACTCTGCTGTGCACTTTGTCAAATTCAGTCTTCCTGAAGCACTTTTTTCTTTTGATAAACCTGTGTGCCAGGCTGAAATTAATATATCTTATTTATATATCTGTGCACCATCTTCAGTTGCTTTATAGTGCATGTTTTTAAGCTGACACAAGAGGTGGATAAACGACCTTAGAAGCTTTTAGCAGTTTCTAACCCCAAAATCTTACAGAGCTCTTTAACTCCACGTTCCATTGTGGGATATCTCTTGGAAGAATGGGGAGATGGAAAGAAAAAGGGAGAAGCAGATTAGGAAGAATCAAACTGCAAGAAACAAATTTAGGTTGAACCTTTTCACGTAGATGGTCCCAGGTATCTCAGCTCTGCCTTGGGGAAAAAAGGAGAAAATGGGAGACAATAACTGCCTTTGGCTCTCCACCAAGTTTATTTTTATCCCTAAATTGTGACTGTGGAATGTTTCTCCTCCAGCTCTTTATTATCTTCTCTACTAAAATATTTGGGTTTTTCTTTGCAAACAGGATAATTGATTAGGAGGAGGCAGGAGGGAGGTGGCTGCAGTCCCAGCACACAGTCCCAGCTGATCCCAGCACTCGGAACAAGAGCGCTGAAAGGAATTTTTGTTTTTCACAAGGGTTTATCAAGTACCTTCTCTTAAAAAGAGTGCAAGAGTACCAAATGAAAGTGTCACTAAGTACTGCTTCCACATATAAATATTGGTGCTTTTCTTTGAAAATTGACTTCTGGTATTTCCATTAATTTCCCTTGGTTTATGTCCCTAATATTTAACATTCACAAGAAATCAGATTTATTTTAGTTCAGCAATAAACTAAACTATAGCCTATTTTATCCTCAAAATTATTATAGGCAGGAAGCAATTTAAAATACTTCCAGCTATTGAAAAAGCACAACGGAGTTCTGGAAATGCTCTCAGCAATTAAATGTAAAGTTCTAGGGAGGTGATTAAAAGAACAGTTTGTCACTTGAAATGGATGTGGCTAATGGGGATGTATTTACATATTGCTTCCTAAAGCACTTTCTTACTTTTTCCTGCCTGCCTCCAGAGTGAGAGCAGCAGTGCTCAGAGCCAGGGCTCTTGGAATGACACAGCCAGTCTGGAGCAATTAGTGCAGAAATGTGATGAGGAGAAACCAATCCGTGTCCTGCGCAGCTCCAGGGGAGCCAGAACGGGGATTTTGCTTCAGCCCTGGCAGCCAAGTGCAGCAGAGCTTTTCTGTCAGGCTCTCATGAACATCTGGGCTGCCCTGGCAGCACCCAGGGGTGCTCCAGCTGCCAGCTGAGGAGCAGTTTGGGATGGAGAGGCTAACCCCAAACCCCTGAGTTTGGGATGGAGAGGCAAACCCCAAAGCCCTGAGTTTGGGATGGAGAGGCAAACCCCAAAGCCCTGAGTTTGGGATTGAGAGGCAAACCCCAAACCCCTGAGTTTGGGATGGAGAGGCAAACCCCTGAGTTTGGGATGGAGAGGCAAACCCTAAACCCCTGAGTTTGGGATGGAGAGGCAAACCCCAAACCCCTGAGTTTGGGATGGAGAGGCAAACCCCAAACCCCTGAGTTTGGGATGGAGAGGCAAACCCCAAACCCCTGAGTTTGGGATGGAGAGGCAAACCCCAGACCCCTGAGTTTGGGATGGAGAGGCAAACCCCAAACCCCTGAGTTTGGGATGCAGAGGCACGCTCGGGCTCAGAGCTGCTCCGGGCTGATGCTCCCTGGCCACGTGCTGGGCCCTTCTCCAGGGAATTTTTGGTGCTGGACAGACCAGGAGGAGGGTTAATAAAGAAATCAGCTGCCAGCCTGGAACATCTGTTTCCCAAGGATGAGCTGAGAAATGATGGTGCTGTAATTGCTGAGCTTTGCTTGTGACGCCACTTGGGATGGTTTAGAAAAGCTCCAGGAATTATTTAGTGTAGGGAATAAGGGACTTCAGTGGCTGTTTGGCACCCCTTGTGTGCACTTACCTCTTGGCCAGTTCTGTGGCTGTGCTCTGGGATGGGGGACAGCAAAAAAACCAAAAACAAACAAACAAAAAAAAACTAATCAGTGTTTTTGAAGAACTACATCTGTTTTTACATCAAACTAAAGCTCATTCCAAAATCAAAATAACAAGCAGACTCTTACCCCATTCCATTTAAAAATGAATATTGGGTTTTAGCCTGAAGTAGGAAGCTTGCAGCTTCAGCTGAAACATTTCAGTATTCTCATTAAGTGAGTAGATTGGAATTGCAGGATATTGTGTGTGTTTGTGTCTCGCTGCTCTCATTGTTCTGGGCTGTTCCATACACACAAGTTGCATGCCTGATTACCTGCACAGCAGGCTGAAAATTGATCTGGTACATTTTAGCTATAAAATATTTCACCTTTTATGCCAAAACAATTAATGTTATACATTAGTTTCAAATCAGAGTGTTGCCATTATACTCTGAAATAAAATTAATTTCTGGGGATACATTCTTCATTTTTTGTCCATTAGCTGGACTTGCATTCCCATCACGCAGTTTACATTTGGTATAAACAAAAATTCAGCCAAAGAGAGTTCTTCTGCAGAGTTCAGATGCAGTTTCAGTGGTTGGGAAAACACTGCACCTATTTTAAGCAGATCTCACTGTCTCACATCACTCCTGGAGGCCACAGTTCAAGCCCTGCAATAGAGGTTTTGTAATTGTCATTATTTTGATATAGAGAACATGAACAAAAAGTAAATATCAGCCCCGTTTGTGCTCTGAAGTGTGACTGCAGCTAAAGACTTCTTCATTATCAGTGATGGAACTACTTGAATGCCAGCAGCCCAGGATCCCCCTTGGAAATGCAGTCTGAGCCTTGCTTTGGTTTGTTTTTCCCACATACCAAGTATAGTTTTTAATCTCTAAGCATTGAATATGTGCAAGAATATACCCGAAACCCTTGAAATTATGTACAATTTATCTCAAATAATACTCTAAACTAGTTTTTCATTGCCAAAATGCTGCCATATCTGACAGAGGCACCTCATGGCATTTGAAACTCCAGGTTACACATATGTTATGGGAGCACATAAACACCTTGTCCTACGCCTCCAGGGCAGCAGATTTTTATTTTTAAAGCAACCTTTAACGTTTGCCAGAAGAAATGAGGGAGATGCTGCTTGGTTTTTGGCACCGGGGAGGTAACACCAAGAGCAGCTGGTGGTGGGGGCTGGCCCAGGGGTGCTCAAGGTGGTGATCTAAGTGCTGGAAAATTGGCCCAAGTGAGAAAGGAAAAGTATTGAGGAGAAGCTTGAAGTAATTTAGGTAAAACAAAACAAATTCTACCCCTGGGAGCACTCACATTCTGTTATCCCAGTCCCACAGCAGTGTAATCCAAGGATTTGCCTGCAGGGAGGTGAGTGAGGACAATTTGCACCCCAGAGCATCCTCTGGGACCTTAATGCACTTTTATCTCATTAATTAATTTCCTGCTTTTAGGTGATTTGTTTGCACTTCCCCAGAGGTTCCTTTGCACAGGGCCAGAGCTGCAGCAGTGATAAATGAATAAATTTGATAAATTTTTGTGGGTGGTTGTCCCACAAAACCCAGCCTGAATGCTCAGTGTGAGCTCTCAGAGCTCCTCCCTCCTGAGTGAGTGATGCTCATCCACAAACTGCTCCCTCTTCTGCCATTTCATCACACTTGGAGCTGAAATTGGGCCAAATTATGAACTAATTGGTTTCTGCCTTAATTAGGGAGTCTGTTATTATCCTCTCAAAATCAGTGTTACTTTCCCATAATTTTTAACCTAAGGTAGATCATTCAAAATAGCTGTTTGCTGCAGATTTCCATGTTTTTAATTGCACTTTCTGCCATTGCTAAATTCTGTCTGATTAGTTTCTTGGAATCAGTTTTCCAGGAGCCACGTGCCATCCTGTGGGATAGGCAAAGAGCCATTTGGAGACAAAAAATTCCAGGATATTTCAGCTTCTCCTTTGTCTCTGCTACAGAACATTGTAAAATCAGAGTTGGAGAAGTGCATGAAATAATTGGGATTTGGGGTATCAGTGATTGACATGAAAGTTCTTCATGTTTTGATGGTTGTTTTTTTCTATTTGTTTGGGGTTTTTTTTTGATTTTTGGTTTGTTTGGTTTTTTTTTTTTAAAACCTTGAAGTATTGTTCAGTCAGCTCCATGCTCCCCAAAATCAAGAATGTTCATTTCTTACAAACTTTATTTCTGGAAACACCCACTTGGCTAATTCAAATCCAGTCAGTTTGGAAGACTTTAAATCTGGTTCAGAAGAACATTGTTCACATCACTTACTTGTGGCTATTTTAGAAGTCTCATTTAGGTGTGAATTATGGGGCTGGCAGGTAGATATTAAGCACGTGTAAAAAAATGATGGGCCAGAAGACAAGGAGCAAGAGCTGGCATTATTTATGTAAATCGTGGATAAAATTAATTTTGTGAATTGTCCTACTCCTTTTGATCATATGTCTGTGTGCCTTTTTTTTCCCCCCTAAACTTCTGCTTTTCCAACTTCTGAATTTAATTACAGTTTGGGATTTCCACCACTGCTGTTGTCACTTAAATTCAGTTTACAAGAAGTAAAATCACCCTGCTTCTCTAAATGATGTCCCAGGGAAGAGTTTCAGTCTCACATAGAAGAAATGTGTCATTTATTTAAGTTCTGTATTTCTAAAATTCTTTAAACATGATTTAAAGCCATATTTTTAAAAAGACATGCATAAGCTTAAGGCTTGACTTCAAACATAGTTAAAAACCAATTAATGTGTGGGTTTTACCCCATTATGTTCCTTTAGCAACAGTAATTTGGGGTTTTTTTAAGGAGGAAATGACCCTGGTAAACCTCAAAGGCCATGGTGATTTAATTGTTGAATTTCATAAAGAATTCAGGTTTTAAAATGACAGGTAATTTTATAAGCATTTTTTTAATTGAGCACTTAGGTGCACAAAAGGCCTGGAACAGTGTGAACATGCTGAGTATGTTGGAAACTGCACAGTAAATAATAATCAAATAATGCAAAATAAAGAGAAGCCGCCAACCAAGACATAGTAAACAAATAAAAATTGAGTAATAACTGTAATTTCCAATACCTTATCCATGTATGGTCGCCAAATAAGGAAAAAATGCATTGGAAAGCAAAGGCTTAGAACTCAGAGGAAGCCCAGGAGAGACATATTACTTCCATTTATAACAGAAAATCAACTGAAAACTTGTAATTGACAGAAAGGGAGTGAGTTTGTGTCCCTGGAGGTGCCCTAAGATCAGCAACAGGCAAATGGTGTAAACATAATAAATCACACCACAAGTTGTTTAATATGATTTTTTTTCTTTTTCTTTTTTCTTTTTTTTTTTTTTTTGAAACTAAGAGTGCAATTTTGTAAAGGACAATAAATATAAAATGAGGTGGTGGGGCATGGGGGATGGAATTGCCCCAACCTTTTTTAAGGGAATCAATGAAAATAAGTGTTGAATGGGGAATTGGGTTTCCAGGAGTGTTTATTCATGGGTTGAAGGACCCAGTTAAGCTGGAATCCACTTTGCATGGCTGCCATAATTCCAGTGACTGATTTCACTGGGTTCACTCTTGACTTAACCCAAAATCATGGCAATGAAATGAAGCTGCTTCTTCTCCTGCTGCATCTCCAGATCTCCACGCTGGCCTGGACATCTTTTTTATTTTTATTTTCTCCTTTTTTTTTTTTTTTTTTTTAAGCATGAAATAATATTTTGAGCAAGGAAATACAGGTGGTTCAATAAATACCAGAAGCAGTAAAGCCTGGTGTCACCCCTTGCTGCCTTGTGGGTGTCTGAGTTTGGTGTGGAGCTGAAAATTGGGTTTTTTTGGTCCCAGAGATCATTCTTTCCACCCAGCTCTTCTGCAGAAAGAGTTCTCCTCTATTTCCTGCCTTTCACATTCAGAAAGGGATTCCCTGCTCCCTAAAACCCCTTCAAACTCCTCAGGTGTACTCTCTTTTTAATTTTATCATTATTTAATGCTTCCCACTGCACTAATTCCCCCGTTGTTTCCTGACAAATCCTTGCTGCCTTCCTTTCCATAAATGAATTGCAACCTCTGGGTTCTGGAGGAAGGAATTGTGGTGAAACCCACAGGGGTGATGATCTTGCAGGTCTTTTCCTCCTTATGGTTCTGGTTTTGACAACAAATATATCTAATATTTGTTTATTTTTAATTTTTTTATAATATTGCTCGTATTTTTTATTATTTCTAATATTTTTCTAAATATGAGAGAAGTTTATCTCCTGAGCCCGTTAATGGTCGGCACATGCCTCTGCTGCAAAATTATCATAATGGAAGAGGTTTAAATATTGATAGAAGAAAATTAAATGGAGTTTAATGATCCATTTCATTTGATGCCTTTTTTTTTTTTTTTTTTTTTTTTGCATTAGGCAGCCTATAAATATCTTAATAATTTCATTTATTGAGTGGTTTTTTTCACCTGCACCGTCTCACCTTGTGCTAAATTGTCCTGTTGGCTTTGGCAGCCTGGGGAGGTGTTGAGGGTTCAGGATGTGTCACCTTTCCATTTCCTGGTGCACCCAAATTTGTGCACCCTCAAATTAAACCTGTGCTCAAGGGCTGATCTCCATTTCGAGGGGGCAGTGCCAGTGCCGCAGACACTGCAGCACCAGCGAGGTCAATCAGGCTGTAATCACTGCTAATTAGCACTTCCAGAAGCTGTAATCTTTGTATAAGTGCCACGTGGGTGAAAAAAATTATTCATTGCCTAGAACACCATTAAAAATTTATTTTCCTTTGATCCTGTAGGAAATGAATGAGACAAACACGTGGCCTCGCACAGGAAGGGGCTTTTGCCAATTAAAATTGGCCACAAAAGGCTCAGAGTGATGCTGAGGAAACAAAACAACTATTTTTTTTTTTTTTTAAACCAAATCTCTTAGTTTGTCTTTTGAGGTGTGAGTTTGTTTTTTTCCTTTCAAATAATCACAATGAATGGTAGCGAGGGCTACTTTGCCACATCACACAGAAGTGTTCTTAATGGAGTTTTACGGATTTTTTAATGAAAAAAATAGTTTTGCTGTGTGATGAGCCCTACTGGGAATTTAGGCTTCTTCTGACATTCATATCACGTGGATACTGCTGTCCTGTTTCTACCTGCTAATCATCTGGCTAAGGAGTTAAGTAGCTACTGAATGAGTAATATTTCCATTTTAGCAAAGTTTGCTCTCGTTTTTTTGCTGTCTGCTCCTATTTCTGTGCGTATTAAATCCCCCCCAAAAAAATTAAAAAAAAAGAGAGAAAAGAACGAGATTTAAACAAACCTGCTAATATTCTGGATTTCTTTTGCCTTTTTTTTCCTTCTGCTGGAGGAGACGGTGAAGAAAAAATGGGGGGGGTGGTTTGCTAATTTTTAAATGTATTACAAAGTACTGTAAATAACGCAGTGCTGTCAAATACAGCAATAGATCAGTCTTTGAAGGTAAAAAAGGTGGGGAAAACCCTATCAAACACCTTTGCCTGTGTTTTTTTTCCCCTCCCAGACATGTCCTTTGCCTGGATCTTCAACGAGTACCCGTCGTTCGTGCAGGAGGACAGCCGGCGCTTCGTGTCGCAGGAGACGGGGCACCTGTACATCGCCAAGGTGGAGCCCTCGGACGTGGGCAACTACAGCTGCGTGGTGACCAGCAGGGCCAGCAGCAGCCCCGTGCTGGGCTCCCCCACGCCCCTGGTGCTGCGCACCGACGGTACGGCTGGGTCGGCACCGCTGGGTCGGCACCGGGAGCCTGGGGCATTCCAACCTTGGAGTCATCACTGGGAGCCTGGGGCATTCCCAGCTTGGATCATTTCCAGCCTGGGGTCAGCACCGGGAGCCTGGGGCATTCCCAGCTTCATGGGGTCATCCCTGGGAGCCTGGGGCATTCCCAGCTTCATGCCATCCCCAGTTTGGGGTCAGCACTGGGAGCCTGGGGCATTCCCAGTTTCATGCCATTCCCTGCCTGGGGTCATCAGTGGGAGCCTGGGGCACTCCCAGCTTCATGCCATCCCCAGCGTGGGGTCAGCACTGGGAGCCTGGGGCATTCCCAACCTGGGATCATCACGGGAGCCTGGGGTCATTCCCAGCTTGGGGTCAGCACTGGGAGCCTGGGGCATTCCCACCTTGGGGTCAGCGCTGGGAGCCTGGGGCATTCCCAACCTGGGATCATCACCAGGAGCCTGGGGTCATTCCCAGTTTCATGCCATTCCCTGCCTGGGTCATCACTGGGAGCTTGGGATCATTCCCGGCCTGGGGTCCGCACCAGGAGCCTGGGGGTATTCCCAGCTTGGGGTCATTTCCAGCCTGGGGTCATTCCCAGCTTCGTTCCATTCCCAGCTTCACTCCATTCCCAGCTTCACTCCATTCCCAGCTCCAGTCCATTCCCAGAGCTCTTGGCTCTTGTGTAAATCCTGGCGTGTCGTCCTGTGCCGGATCGCTCCGTGTGTCACAAACAGGATGGGACCCTGGCTGGCTGCAGATTCAGGATTTATCATCTGTCTGTGTCATACAAGCAAAAAGCAAGAGACACAGAGAAAATAACAACATCCATGCAAATCCAGATCAGAGACAAGGTGGCAGCTCATGCAAAGCCTTTCCTACATATTCTTTGAACCAATAGCATAAAACAAAAGGTGCAAAGTCACTATACTCTAACCAGTAACAGAAGGACCCACATGGGTTTAACATTAACAAAAGGTCTTCTATGAACCTCAAACAATACACAATAATTCATTATATAAGACTGAAACTTTTTCTATCTTTGCAAAGCATATATCTAGGACTTTTCACATCTTGAACTATAAATAAATTATTGTTCTTTCTTGTTCCTTATGATAAATATATATGTATTCACTTGGTTCTTAACTTCCTAGCTTCCCATGAGAAGTTTTAGAAATTTCCCAGCCTTTCTTAGCTTTATGTCTACTTTCTGAGGCCTTTTTAGCACTTTCTAGTCTTTTACCTTTTTATATTCCTACAGTGCTGCCATTGTGGCAGTTTGGAACGAAGGGGTGGGATCACTGTTGGGCTGAGGATGATTTGTGGCTCAGATAAATGCCAGTCTCAGGGGCTGTGAGGTTTTAGAGGAGCAGCCATTTGGCCATAGCTCAGAATTGTCCCAAGTTCTTTGTCACAAGGCAATATAGAACTTTCTAACCCAATAGACAGTTGCCACAGGGTTTATTTTCTTTCCTGACCTATCACTTTTACTTCATTCTGCTGCACTGTGGAAGCTTTTATCCAACGTGCTTCTAACTCATGTACACACATGCTTCTAACACATGCTTCTACCATAACTTCTAAACTCTCAGTTTATTGCACACAACCCCACCCTTACATTATAAACCCTTCACCATCTTATCAGTGCAGTTTCTCACTTACTTAGGGCATATTCTCACCTACAACTATAGAAACATTAGTTTATGATTTTTCTGCTTAATCTCTGTATGTTGTATTTTTGCATCAACCCAAGCTTCTCTCAAGGCTGCAGATAAATCCTTCAGTGTCTGTGGAAATTTCTGTTTTTCCAATTCCCACAGTCAAACTTTCTTCTAAGATAAACGCTGTTGCATCCTAACTCTGCCTCTGATATCACTGTGCATCCCTTTATAAGCAGAGTGGCAGAGAAATAATCTTGAATTGCAAAAAAAAGAAAACCCTTTGAAAATCACCTTCAAAATTTAACCTTCTCAATTGTCTCCCACAGGTGTGATGGGGGAATATGAGCCCAAAATAGAAGTTCAGTTCCCTGAGACGCTGGCAGCAGCCAAAGGCTCCACTGTGAAGCTGGAGTGCTTTGCACTAGGAAAGTAAGTGTTCATCTTCCCTGAAAATTGATGCACCTTTGAGTTCAGCTGCACAAGAGCTGTGGGGTTCTGGTGTTTCCCCAACACCTGATTTTGGTCATCACAGCTCCTGGCTGGAAATGAGAGGGCAAAGACTCTTGGAGTGTATTTTGATTTTGTTTAGAATTAAGATGTGTATGTTGGCAGCACAGGAATTTACATTTCATTTCAAATCAACTCCACTGTGGTTTTGCATATGACCTTTGAGCTAAGTCTCTTTTCTTTGTGCAAGGAAATGGTGCTGAAGTCTGTGAGAATGTTGTCTCGATTTTCCCCTTAAATGTACTTCATGTTTTCATAACATTGTTCTTTCTTTATAGCCAAAATAAAGATTGAAATGCATTTCTCCTCTGAATGATGCTTCACTCACAGCTGATATATTTTCTCTTTCCCAGATGATCTGAGAATGCATTTGTGTTTCTGTAAATGTATTTATTTACCCGTGTGGGGTTTGTTTGCAGGCAGTTTGTCAGGTGCCCATATCAGATTGATAACTTGATCACACACTATTGCTTTGGCTCCCTGTGAGGGGATGGCAATTTTGCAAATCAGAGAATTAAAGGCTGCTGGAGGATGGGAATTCCAAAAGACTTGCCTGGATTCTTCCTCCATGGAAGAAGCCACTGGTAAATCTCACCCATCCTCTGGGGAGGCCAGTGCTGATTTACAAGAAATGTTGCAATAATTGGGCATTCACCGAGTTATTCCTGACAAATTTGGGCCCACAAATGCAGCATAGGAATCAGCAGGGAATGCAAATCAGGTGCCTGAGTGTCTGACCATCTGTCATGTACAGTGTGGTTACTGCTTTTAACACAGCCTGGAAGTCACTGCTGAATTTAGTTCGCTTTAAGTATCTCATTATGACAATCAAGGACTTTAAGCAAAACTGTTTAAAATCTCATTACTCTCTCTTTAGCCCTGTGCCTCAGATTAACTGGAGAAGAACTGACGGGCTGCCATTTCCAAGTAAAATAAAGCTGAGGAAATCCAATGGCATGATTGAAATCCCTAATTTCCAACAGGAGGATGCAGGGCTCTATGAATGCATCACTGAAAACTCCAGAGGCAAAAACATTGCAAGAGGACGTCTCACTTATTATGGTAGGAAACCTCTGTTCTGCCCCTCTCCCACCTTTCTTTACTCATGAAACACAAACTGCTCTGGGGTACTCTGGAATTTCCACTTTCTGCAGTTCCATCAGGCATTTGGGCTTAAAAATCCACGGCGTTTTAAGGGCTACCAGAAAATGAGAATTTCTGCAGCAGTTTCTTGGTAAGGTCTGTAAGAAATGGCTTAAAAGCTCACAAGGATTGCTGAGAGTAAAGTATAGTGTGCCTGTGCTTGGTTTTGTCCATGATGGAAAGACTTTTTTTTTTTTTTTTTAACATTTCTTTTTGGTCCATTGGTGAAACCTTCAATTTTCAGTCAATTGGATTTATTTGGGGGATCATTTAGGCCTCCCATTTATGAGAAGTACAAATTTGTTCTTGCTTTGTGAAAAGATTACTGATGGATATTCTCAATCCTATGCTTTCAAAACAGCCAATTTTATTTTAAAATGAGTAAATAAATGGGAGGATATAATCCAGTATAGGAAATGAAATAATATGAAATTTTATAGCTGGAAAAAAAGCAGTCTCTTGTGCATTTGAGGCTATAGAGTGAAATGAATATCAGCAAAGCACACTGGTGGTGGTGTAAAGCCAGAGTGATTTGCAACAAAGTGGTAATTGACAATTTTTGTTAAAGCCAGATCTCAGCAAATATAATTTTCTTTACTTCAATGGCAATTTAAACAGTGATTCTGACTCTGCCTTGGAATGTTTCCCTCATGGAGGAATATTTGAGGAAGGAGATGGGTTTTGAGTTGGATAAAGGCGCAGATCACAGCTCCTCTGCAGCTGGGGATAAGTTCTTCAGAGCCTCTCCATGGGGAGCTGCTGCCTGCTGGAACACACAGATTTTGTTCCGTGAAGATTTTGGTTTGAGGCACAAGAGACTTTATAAGGAGGAAGGAAAATTTCTCTCCTTTCCAACTTCCAAATTAATCTTGACACTGAATGAAGGCCCTGTTGTTTCAAGGTCAGGTATGCACTGATTGCAATTATGGCTTTTTGAGAAATCCTACAATTGACATAGGGCAATAAATCCAAGCTGCTTCACCTGCCAGTGTCCTCTGCCATGCCAAACCTGGCACTGGGCATTTGGTTTTATTCAGTGACCTTATTTTCTGCTTGAAAGTTCCAAAGTTGGGGTTTGTACATCATTTTGGCTCAACATTCCTATGGCAGGGTTAAATCAGGGCAGTTGTGAGATACATCATTGGAAATTAGACATAAATTAGAGTAGATAAAAAATAAATACAGAAACTAGATATAAAATAGAGTGGATTTGTTCATTAGTCCTTGAATTCTAGGGATCCTGTCCCAAATTCTTCTTTGCTCATTAAAAGGCCACAGAGCTGAAATAAAGGATGTTGCCAATGAGCAAAAGCAGCCCAGCTGCAGTTGTGTAACAATGGAATCAGTGTGAAAGCTTTCATTGCAGATCTAGGCAGGGATTTGAACCCTCAGATGGAGTTCACATTCCAGTAGGAATGGCTGCCCATGGTAGGAGTCATCCCTGATATGGATGTTTATCTTAGGAAGAATAATGAGAGCTGTAATGGCAGTAATGGCACTCCAACTGTTTCATTTCATTTGTTCTGCTTCATGGAACCCATTCTGCAGAATTAAATAGATTTAAGTAATCTTTCTTATTTTGGTGCTTGCTTTGTTGTTGCAGTTAGAATTCCAGCAAGTTTGTATTCAGGATAAGAGCATTTATAGCTTCTGTTGATAATTTGAAGTTTTATAACTGAAGATAATGTCTTCTGGTGGATTGCCACCTCATCTGGTGCCAAAGCCCAGAAATCCGTCTGGTGAGGAAATCTAACCACGTCCCACTCAGCCTTCCAATAAAAGATCAATATTTAAGGAAGTTGTTTTAAAAGCAGATGAGGATTTGGGGAAAACTAATGCAATAAACTGAAGACATAGAGTAAAGAATAGCCCATCTGCCAGAAAGAACCAATGCTGTCAAAAATCCACAAATCTGCTGTTTTTAGGGAGTGGTGGCTGCTGTTAGAACACTTTATTGGTAGAAATTTAAGGCATGTCTGCTTATCAAACATAGAAAAATATAAACATTATAAAGGTACAAATATCTTTTTATTTCAAGAGTGACAAGGTTCATTTTCCTCTTGGAAAAACAAAGCACATTTCTGCCTGACCCAAAAAAAAAAAAAAAAAAACCAGTATAAAAAGGACTGGGGTTAATGTTTTGGAAGTTGTCATGGTGAAATAATAACAAAAAAGAAATCTTTAGGTAGAAAAAATATTGATAAAAATCGTTCATGTGCCTGAAAATTAGGTTTTCCTTTCTTTGCAAACTGTAAAGATTCTTTGTAAATGTAACATAAAGCTGGTCCTAAACCAAAGCTTGAAACATTCATTGCTCTGCTACAAAGTGAAACACTCCTATTCTGATTTGTTTTATGAGCTGAAACTGCAAAGTTTAAAATCTGCAAATCAGGTTTTCCAGTTCATAAATAGTTTGGTTAAAAGCCTTACTTTTTCACCCAATAATGAATTACAGCCTTGAAGCCACAAAGCCCTTGAACACAGGCTCAGCTTTACTCCTGCCCATTTCCAGTTTCCCAAGAATTCCTGTAAATCTGTCACATCTGTAACTCCTGAAAGAAATTAAATAAGTCAGTTTTATTATAATTATGGTGTGTTTTAAATATAGCTCTCGACCCATAGTTGGTGTTGATACTTAAAATAGGTATTCTAAACCAGATATTCTGGGTTCATTATAATAGTCACAGACTATTAAATCTTCCTTTTTTCTCCTGAAGGATTTTATCAAGAAAAGCCTGACATCAAATGTTCAGTTTTTTATTGTTTTTAGAGTTCCAACATTTGTTAAATGCCAGTTTTCTACTCAGGGGAGTTCAGATTGTGCTAAAAATAGGACAAGATTATCCAACTTTGATTGAATGTAGAACCTGAAGATTTAAATAATTTGCTTTCCCTTTATTAGCGTGTTCGTTTGTCATCGCTTTTAGCTTCCCATAAAGAGATAACAGAAATAAAAAAAGAATCCACAGAGATGTTTCATGGCAGAGAAAAATGAGAGGAGATGAAACAATTGTATTTTTGTGGTTTAGGATGCAATTAAACACAAAGCACGGTAAAGATATGTAAAGCAATTAATTTAAAGTGTAATTGAAGAAAATATATTTTTAATTAGCCCATGCTGATATACCAGAAGACCTGCTTGGCAGTACAAGGTAAAATGTTTGACAGGGAGAAAGAAATTCTGCTGCTGTTCTCCTTTTGCTCTGCAGTGCTGGACTGTGGTAACGAAGACAAAATCCCCCAGGAATAAGTAGAATCTGCCTCTTTTTTTTTTTTAGTGTTTTAAAAAATACTGGTATATTTGGGGAGGTTTTTTTTTTTGAACAATCTATCAGCAAAATTAAATTGAAACTGTTATTTGTGTATGTGGAAGAATATCTCTGTTTAAAGGCTTTTATCTGATAGCCTGGCTCTGTCCTGTGCTTGGCATGTCTTCAAAACATCGACAGCAAATTTACAAATGACTAAATAATATCAATGAGTTGCTGAATTTGATCACCTAGAGTTTAATTGTTAATTCTGTCTAATAATATCATTTTCTCGCTGTCCAGACAAACAGTTTGTCTTCTTTTACATACTAAAGCTTTTCCCAGTGAGTTGGAATTACCTGTTGCTTGAGGGCATTCTTATTTTTGAATGAGAGCCAAAAAATGGACATTTTCATAGATGTGCCCTGATTCTCCAGGCCCAGCTGTCTCAGCAGAACAAAAGTGATTTTTGCTTGAAGTCCCTTGGAATTTTGAGGTGAAATAAGGGTTCATCCCTGCTGCAGGCATCAGTGGGAGTGTCAGAGCCTGACCTGGAGACAGGAAAACTGCAGGTTACACTTTTGGGGTGGGTTTTCCCCCCACTTCGCTTCACAACTTCCCCTCTTGTGCTCTGGGAAGTTCTTTTTGCTCTTTCCTTGCCCAACTGCTGAGCTCCCCAGAGGTGTTTCAGAGATTTCCAGCCCAGCTTTCCTAGCGGAAATGGCAGAATAAAAAGGTAAAAGGGAACATACTGAGTGAATCCCTGTTCTGGAGGAGCTCCCAGGGGCTTTGGCTCCCAGCAGAGCACAGAATTCCCTGCAGGAGTCATGGCCCTGAACTTCTGCCTTCCCTTCACCCCATTCCCCTGCCCTGTAGGATTAAAAACAGATTTTTGGTGGATTCTCTCACTCTGAAGAAGATAACCCATAAAAACACCTGTTTCGGTGCATTGTGCGTGGTTAGCCCACGAATAATTCACAAATCCCAACACAGCCTCTGGAAGTGCCACTTCTTCACCCAAAAGCATCCCTGCAGTTGATCTTCCTTCACATCAACCCCCAGGATGTCACAGAGGATTTTGTAAAATCTGAAAAAATGGTTCTTCCTTCCCTTTTGGCCTACAGGGAAGGCCTGGGGTGTAATGAAGCAACAGTTGTTTCCTGCAGCTTAACTGGCTGGAAGAGCAGGGTCATCATAACCACCAAAAAAAGATGAGAGGCCTCTCGCTGGGATACTTCTGATGAAGTTACACACTTGTTCTCTCCTTGCCTCTGGGACCTTGAGCACTGCAAGGAATATTTTAGGCTGAAACAACTGAAGCAAAATGCAGGCTGGTGCTTTTCCAAGTGACTGGCCATGGAGCTGACGGCTAACCTGCTTTAGGAAATCACTTACCTACAAGCATTTCGTCCTGGGGGAGCTCCAGATGAATCTTTCATGAAGATTGCACAGCAAGTTCCCAAGAATTCTTAATATTATCCCAAAATACCGATTCTTGTCACAGCCTCAAACCCTGCACTGTGAACTCCTTTAAAATTTACTTCCAACCTCTTGACTTACAGGACAATATCTATTTTTTTTATTTTTTTTTATTTTAATCTCAGCAAGGATGTGCTGCCTGCTTGCCTGTTCCTTGCTTTAGGAAGAAGTGCCTCCTCTCCTCAGGAAGATCTAGGTTTCACAATAACTCTGCAGTAGTTCCAGGAGAAAATGAGGTTTTATTAGCAAGTCTTCCTTCAAGAGCACAGATGTGGCAGTGGTGGTGGAATCAGATTTTTTGGGCAGTAAAAGTTGCCTGGCAGTGACTGAACCTTGAGAGGAATAAAGGTTTTTATTCAGGGTCCTTCAGGTGTCCTCAGGCAGAGCTGAACAAAAAGAGGCGATGCTGGGCTTGGTCCTGTTTTGGGAGGGTGTCAAAGCATCAGAGCAGTATCAGAGCTGCTGATACCTGACTTTCTTCCTCTGCACATGGAGCACCTTTATCCTAGCCAGGAGTCAGAGTTTTCCCAGCTGGAATTTCCCCTCTTGAGCTGCCTGTTCAGTTTTGAGCTGGTTGGTCAAATTGTTCTCTTTCAACTGAAAGAGAACACTGAAAATGCACTGAAAATGGTGCTTTTCTTCCTGCTCGACTCCTCCATCAGGAATTGGAAGAGAAAAAGAGCCTTCCTCCAGGAAATCACTGAAGTCTCCATCAGCACTCTTTTGGGGATGGACAAGCAGCAGGAATTTCTCACCCTGTGCCTTGGGAAGCTGTTCTGTGCATTTCTGCTTTATTGTGTTGTGTGGGAACTTGGGAAACCCTCCTATGGAGACTGCCTGACACAGTCCTGAAACAAGATTAGATAGACCATGATTTTTTTATTGGTAGAATTGAATCCAGGATCTTTAGGCTTGAAAATAGATTGTATTTAACCTACTTTCAAGTGGAGATAGGCAGCAGATGTTATATATTCCACATGTATGGATCCATCAGTAATTCAAGCACTGCTGAATGTTGTATAAATATTTAGGTGTGGAAAGTTCTCATTGTGTGGAGCCCTGAGGTTTCATTGCCTTGGCACACGTGGGGCAAACACACCCAGTGACAATGTGGGATGAAGCAAGGGCTGTCTTGAACTCCAGTGTTGTAACATGGACTTGGGAGATTTAACCCCAGTTAATACCAGTGAAATTGTACATCCATGTGACACACAGATCATCCTGTCTTTTGCAGCTGACTTGATAAAGAGAGTGCAAAAAATAAATTATCCCCAAGTCACTGAAAGTGTGGAAATAAAAAGTAATATTCAGAGGGTGTCAGCAAATATTGGTTGAATTCCAGTATTTATTAGTAGTTAAAACCTCAGTGAATACTTTTTAGGAAGTTCTTCTGTAAGAAGTTAACCCCAAATATGGATACATAAATCATGAATAGGTTAATAATCATTATCATACAAGCCTGGTGCTGTACATGGTCGTGTTGAGGTCTTCCACTGCATTGCAGAACTGGGATTGAAAGGAAATTTCCATGCTAGGAAACAAAGAATCTTTTAAAATGGAATTAGTGCCAGCCCTGGTCCAGAGCTGGTGCTGTGGCAGAGGAAAGGTTCAGCTCTCAGCTGTGCCCACGGGCACATCATTAATTCCCTGGCCTGACTTAATTGCTGCTGAGCTCCATGGTAGTGGGAAGATCACTGGGAATTAATCTGACCTTCTGTCCTTCCTACACTCAGGTATTAAATAATGTTTTCCTACATCACCAGGGACTTGTTTTCTCCCTGTTGTTTCCATATGAGGGTGGTAAGAGATTTTCCTGAATTACTGTCTTAAGATAAGCAAATTAACTCTGAAAAACTCTTTGCCCATAGCTAGGACTTTACAGCCAAGTTTCATCCTGCTCTTTCATCTGTTTTTTCCATAGGCCATGTCCAGAATTTCTCTTTTCTTGGAGAAATAACATAGGCTGAGATGATAAACTTTCTAGTAAATTAAATAAATTCAAAGAAAATTCACAAATTACCTATAAGATAGGGTTGAAATGATGTGTGAAACAGCACTAAAGGAATAAAAATAAATTAATGTTGTCTTTCGTGCATTGATGCTTATTTGCCAGGTGAGCTTTCTCCTTCTTGTGAAAGCTGTAATGGATGTTTTAAATATCTTTACAGTTTAAACTGTATTTTGGGTAATTCTGAAGGCTGTCTGGTATTATTGCTTCAAATTTTGGCTTAAAATAATCGTGATTTTTATGGACTTTATTCTGCTGGTTTGAATTACCCAAATTCTGTGCCAAGACTTCTGCTTTCAAAAACAATCTCATATATCCATGTTTTCATCCAGTTAAGTGCTGCCTTGCATTAGAAAGCAATTTAAATATTATTTAGCACTAAGGCTGACATACCATTTTTTTTTTTAGGACTTAAAGGATTCTCTTCAGCATTAATTTGATGATTTAGCCACATCACTTATTTAATTTCAGTGTTGCCATTAATGACTTTTTCTTACATTTGCCTCGATTATAAAATGATGTTCTTTAATCATTAGTGATTTTAATACTGGTTTCACTAGTCCAGCTTTAGTGATCTTCGTTTTCTTCTGGTTTAGTGCTCATAATAAAAATGTGCAAGGGGAATAATAAGTGGTTTCATCAGTGGGGCTTGAAGCAGGGCCAGCGGGAGGCTCTGTTGGTCTGTGCAGGAGATGGATGAGTTCTGTGCCCATGAATTAACCCTTTGGTTAATTTGGTTCTAATTTGGAGCAGTGTCTCGTGAGGGTCTTTGTTGTGTGTTCTGCCTGCAGCAAAGCCTCACTGGATCCAGACCATAAAGGACATGGAGGTTGCTGTGGAGGACACCTTGTACTGGGACTGCAGAGCAAGTGGGAAGCCCAAACCATCCTACAGGTGGCTGAAGAATGGGGAGCAGCTGGCAATAGAGGTAAAAATCTGTCGGGAAGAAGTGGTGCTGTGTAAAATTATCAATATCCATGCAAATAAGAGAACCCAGAGTTTCCTGGTGTTGGTCGAAGGAAGTCTTTGATTTGTAGGCATTTGAGATTGCCAGACCTTGGTGCAGCTGGGCAAGTTTGAAGAATTACTTCATACACTGCATCAATCTCCATATTTGGTCACCACTGTTGTACCACGCTGCAGCCCTGTTACTTCTTTTAGAACTGTTCTCATGATTATGCTTTTGCATTTACCCTATTCGTTGTATTTATGCTGTCCTGTTTCTATTCCTTACTTATTTTAAATTTTTCACAGGAAATATATCATCAATAAAGATATTTTTCTTAATATTCAGGGAAGGATCCAAATTGAAAATGGTGCACTTACAATATCAAATCTAAATCTGACAGATTCTGGCAGATACCAGTGCATAGCTGAAAATAAACATGGTGTCATCTCTTCGAGTGCAGAGCTCAGGGTTGTAGGTAAGATGTTCCTTTTTTCATTAAAACACAAACCTCATTATCTCTCTCCACACCCCCCCATATTGCACCTCAGATTTAACTCACTCAGCTGCTGTCACTGAAATAAAACGTTTTTGTCACCCTGACTTTTTATCTGCAGAGCTGAGGAGTTGAGTCATCAGCTGCCAGAGCATTTTCAGGCCAATCATTCATTTAAAAGAGAGCAGGATAAATTATTCACGAGGGGAAGAGCAGGGATGGGGGTTTGGGATTGAAACCTCTGGCGTGCTGAGCTCATGCTGGTTCCTGAGCTGCTCTCCCCTCTGCGGGAGGCTCAGGGACACCATGGGGTTAAAAACCTCTGTGTGCAGCCCTCCAGGAGCAGGGACAGGGAGTGACATTCACCCACCCAGGCTGTGCTTGGGGCTGGAGTAGTCACAGATGTTTGTTTGAGGGAAAGTGTTTGTTCCCCACGGTTTGTTTGAGGGAACACACCTTGGGACTGACACACCTGTGCCATTTCTCCCTCCAGCACTGTCCAAACTAAGCTGTAGCTGTGTTTTGGGGACACAGGTTATTATTTCCTTTGTGCTGTGGATGAGCACACAAGGCTCCTTCAGCCTTGCTCTCCTCAAACGCTGAATTTCCTTTCCAAGTTCAGTGTTGCTGTAGGGAGAGCCTCCTCCAAACTGGATTCATGGAAACCTCACTCAGAAGGAGCTGCACTGTCAATTCCTGTCATCTGGCCGGCACTGGCACGTGGAGCTGGGAACCTTCCAGTTCCCTGGGGTTCAGTGAGCCTCTAATCAAACATTGATTAGATTGATCAGATAAATCTGCTCCCTTCAGCAGAGCATCCACTTGGGCAGGAGCTGAACATGAAACTGGGTTTGTTGAGCTTTGGTGGCTTTGATCCTCTGTGCTTGCCTTGTTGGGTGCTCACCTGCACAGCTGAGACCTTTGGTGGCAGGATGAGGTACAAAACAGGAGGAGAAAATACCTAATTGCCCAATAAAAGATCTGTCTGAACTAACTAATGGTGTTAATTATCTTCTGAATCTGAGAATGCTCGTGTTAAGTGCTAACTAGTAGTATCATTAATATCATTAAAAGTGCTTTATTTCACTGCTACTCCCCCTTCTGTTTTAGCTTCTGCTCCAGATTTTTCCAAGAGTCCAATGAAGAAACTGATCCAGGTTCAGATAGGCAGCACAGTTGATTTTGAGTGCAAACCCAAAGCTTTCCCTAAGGCCAAACGTTCCTGGAAGAAGGGAGGTGAGCAGCTACAGGAAAATGAAAGGTACCACGTTACACTGGTTTATTTGTTTTAATCTTACATTAAGCTTTTGTGTGTCCTTTTATGCAGTAGTGTCAGCTGTAGATCCAAACACTTGTAAAGTCTGAAGTCTGGCTGGCTTGGGGTTTTTTGCTTGTCTTTTTTTCTGTTGGTTTTTTTTTTTTGAGAGTGCAAGTATGCTGCTTTCTCTGAGGTCAAGGGTCACATTTTGTTTTCAGTTTAATGTAGAGTTGAGCATGATTTAGAGAGAACTGGGACTGCAAAGCCTCCCAAAAATGCTAAAAGGCTTCAACAAAATGCTCTGGAAATGTTGGCAAAGGGGCATTTGAGTGTGTTATAGCCATGGGGATGATATAGCTGAGAAAAGAAAGAAAAGTTAATTTGGAGGTCAAGAGTAGCAGATGAAAACATGAAAAGAAAAGGAAAATGCACTTCCAGGTCCTTTCCAAGCAGCCATGGTCCTACCAGGGATAACAGATGCCATCATTGTTTATGTTTATTTGTGAGGGTTAGGGTGATAGTGGATGTGTTTTGGGGTTGTAATTCTCAGGGGAGAGTTTGGGATTCACCCGTGTCCCCAGCTATTGATTTCCATCAGCATATAAATGGATTTTTTCCAGCAATACCCAATAAAGCATTATTGAATCAGTCATAAACTGAAAGTGCACACGTGTCCTGGTTAAATTGTATAAAAAGATAACGCTCATGGGGGTGGTGTCCTGATTTTTAAAAGTGTTAAGTTTCCTTTTATAGTTCTTGGAAAGTTTTTAAAGTTCTCATAAAACTTCTTTAGCCTTCTGATAGTGTTTGCATATTTCTACTGGAGTTCTCACGCGCTGTTCATGTAAATAATGATTGTTTTGCATTCTTCTTTGTGGGAGGAGAGAATTGATGGACTGTTGGTTTGACCAGTGTGGTTGGAGAGGTGGAAATTCCATCCTCCAATCCATGGCCACTTCTGGAATTCTACAAACACCAGATGTTCAAATAAAACTTTCTCTTTTTTTTCCTTTGAACTTGCCAGGCTTCTGTGTACTCATTTCGTGTCCAACAGCGACAGGGGAGCCAGAAGTGTTTTTTGGGAGCTCAGTCTGGGTTAGACACAGCTGCAGCCCCAGCAGCAGCTCTGGAAGGTCCCAGTGTGAGCTGGGAGCAGTGGGGACAGGGACTGTGCGTGTTCCTCTGGTGTCACTCTGCTTGGCAGAATAATTGATGGACAGAGAGCATCCAGAAGGGCAGACATGACACTGAGGAAAGCAAACGTGAGGGTTTGAAGGAGGATTGCCGTGGCACTGTGGTGTGATTTAAGGAATGTGCCCCTGCTCCTCTAGGAGTGGGTTTTGATTTGTACAAAGCTTAGCCTGGCATCAGGAACCTGCTGCTAAATTAGACAAAATTCTTCTGGTCCTGTGTAGGCCTCAGATTCAGTCAAAGAGAAAACAGAAAATTTCTAACTAGGCAGAAGCCTGAGAAAGTGCTGAAAAAGAATGTGAACCAGTTTTTATCTCTCTTGTTGTTCACGTTGTTTATAGTTAAGTTTTACTACTGTACATCATTCACTGCACACCAATAGTGTGGAATGTTTTCACTTCAAGACCAATAGAGTTAGTGTACACAAAACTCTGTATAAAAGAGCAATATATTTTAAAATAAATCAGTTATACTCTCACCTTCTGAGTGGAGTCATTTCATCCCCATCCTGTCTCAACAGTGTCAGACCTACTATTGTTAATGCAGGCGAACCCAATGGTAAGAAATGACAATGTCTGACTCAACTCAGAAGGCTGAATTATTTCTTTATTATAACTATGCTAAAATACATTAATATGTAATATAAAAGGAGGATACTAAAACTCCATACTACTTTCTCTGACTCTAACCCTAACACAACTCGTGACCCTCTCTGAGAGCCCAGCCCCAGTGGGTTGGATTGGCCATCAGCTCAAACAATCCTCACCAGAATCCAACCAAGCCATCACCCCAGGGAAACAATTCTCCAAACACATTCCACATGGGAAAAACAAGGAGCAGAAATAGAAATTGTTTTCTCTTTCATTTCTCTCTGTGCACCTCTATGAAAAATCCTGAGAGGGAGAGAAATGTGCTTGCCACATCCTGGTCCTGTAAAACGCCATGTTGTGCTTTTCTTCTGCAGTTTTTAGACACAGAAGTTTTTCCCAGATAGATAAAACCTGGAGAGGCTTCAGTGGAGACTTTTATTTGTGCCATCATAAGGCTGGAGCTGTCTCCTTGTACTGAGGAGCTTTGGGCACTGCCAGCTTTGCCCTGGCTCTTTGTTCACAGGGGCCTCAGGAGTTTTTATGTGTTCTGGTGTTAAGTGTTGTCAAATGTGACAATTTGGCAGAAGTTGGGGCATCTGTTGCTGCAGAGCTGGACATGGTGCCACAGCCTCGCTGGCTGCCTGCCTGCAAGCAAAATCCCTTTCAAAATAGCACTTCTGGGTTATTGAATACTTCTAGCCTTTAATTTAACAATATTAATGTATTAAATTAAAACAGTGACTTCTAAAGTTCTGTGAAACTTGTTGCCTTTTGATGGATCTCAATCAATTTTATTTTTATGACTGCTTTTGTAAGGCATGTGCCAAAAAACCTACAGCGCCTGATTTTGTCTGTTTAGGAAAATTCCCAGCTTTTGTCCCAGTTCCACTTCCATAAAAAGAAGAATGGTATCAGTTTGATTTGGGGTGATAGTACCAGGCTGAAGAAATCAACACTCTGTTTCCAAAAATGAATTGAATATGATGCTGCCTGCTTTAGGTTTATGAACATAAATTACAGCTGTTACTTCTGCCAAGTGCAGGTAATTCCAAAATATGACCCAGAGCGTGCATTTTTGACAACATACCGTAAATGGCTTCCAGAGGAAGCACAATAACAAGGCAGTAATCCTGAATTAATCTAAATGAAATAAACTTGCCTTTGGAGAAGAGCAGAGTGAGGTTCTTTGCGGAAAACCTTGGAGTTCATTACTGTCTGCTGTGAATAATTGCAATTCGTGAATTTCATGCAGTTCTACAAATTCCTGCAATTCAGGAAAGGGTTTCAAATTAGCAGTACATTTTTCAGCCCTGAACTCCAATTCAAATGGAGAAGTCTGCTAGGGAGGGTTTCCTCTTCTTTAATTGCAGCAAGCAGGAGGAATAAATTCCTCCCACAAGGGAGGTCCAGCATGGACAACGCCAGGGAGAGGTGGGGAGGCAAAAGGAGCTGAATTTTAATTCCATTTGCAGCAGCTTGGCTGGAATTTGTATTTATTAAGAAAACTCCTATTTGAATAGTAAAGATAAAGCACAAATACTTGAATTCCTTGTCACCAGAGAACTTGGGTTTCACTGAGGTAGTGACCACAATGCTTTAGTAAAGCCTGAGAGAGTTTCATTTTGATGGCACTGTTGCTCAGATTCTTAATTTATTTTTAAATGGTGCTGCTTTTTCTGTATGTAGAAGATTTGGATAATGACTCAGTAAATTTTAATTAAATGAGCTGAATATAGTGTGTCTTGTGGAGGGGAGAAAATATAATTCAAAATGGATTCATGAGCTCTGGGCTGAGAAATCACTCAGCATTGAAGAAAGCAATCTTGTTCCTTGTTAATTTTGCGAAGTATGTGATTTATTTTTTTTTCTAGAATATCTTTAATAAAGAAGCTAAACATTAAAGAGCAGTGGAGTGCAGAGAATAGTGAAAGCATAGGATAACATGCAGAAGGAAAGTCAGAAAATGGGAATTAAATTTATCAGGTGTCTGAGACACTTCCACCTCCAGATGGATGAATTTTTGTTGTCTTTTTATCCTCCAGAACAGGAGGATTAGATGCTTAACCGAGGTTAAATGTCCCTGATGCTGGTTTAACTCACCAAAACCAGAATAAATAGTAAAACAGCTTCTGTCCAGACATAACCCCTCCAAGATCTCCTAAATGTTTCATGTTTGTACATGACTTTTAATTTTCAATTTGTACTTGACAGCCACTGCCTGTGGGCTGAAGTGGGTCTGAACTCCTGGCTCAAATACCTGACTGGAAGAGAGCTAAAAAACAGATTTTTGTGAAAATGCAGAGCAGCTTTTAAAAATAATTCACCTTTAAAAAAGTTCACCTTTATTCCTAGATATTTCTACATTTACTGAGACTTGAAAAAGATGAGAAGATGCTGCAAAAACTTCACTGAAAGACTTCTCAGTGGAATTCCCTTAGGAAAACTCCAGTTTTAGCAGCTTTCATTGTGGCCAAGTGATGGCAAATTAAAGGAGGAAAGAAATAATTCCTGATAAAAAAATTGCACTATATTTTAAAAGTATTAGTTAATGGTTTTAGCTTCCTTGCAATTTTAATTCAATATTTTTATTCATTTTGTGTTACAGTTTGAATTGCTGTGATGTGAAAAGTAATGCATTTACTTACCAGTATTTGCATAGGATTTTATTTTGCTGACTTGCCTGTTAATTAATCTGCTTTAATTTAGTTGGAATTTGATTGATACATTAAAAGAAAGTTTTGACCCACTTTTCCACTGTTCCTTGGCACTGAAGTGTTATGAACTGGAAAGGAATGTTTTTGTGTTTATTACCATATCATAAGGATCTAAAATAGTTGTGTGTGGTATTGTTTTTTTCTTGTTGTTTTTTGGGTTTTTTTTTTTGGGGGGGGGGGGTTGGTGGGGTTTGTTTTGCTTTGTTTTGTTTTTTTCTGAATAATCTGAGAAATGAAGCAGGCAGTGATTCCTGAGTTTGCTGGTGTTTGATAGTTCATTGCCTTGGGAGGATGAACAGGTCTGCAGTCCTTAACAGCTGCATTAGTGACACCAACTCTCAGTGGAGACACATCCTGTCTTCTCTCTCTAAATATCAATATATAAAGAGGTATAACTTTTAAATAAGTGTACAAAGAGGTATAATTTCTCTCATGTCAGGAAGCCCTACGTCCTGAAGTTGTTTAATCCTTCTCCCCATCCTGCTGACCTCAGTGCCAGGATATGAGTGTGAGTTTTATTTGACTGCAGAGAAAAAGAATCTCCCCAAACATCAATTTCCCCCAGTTTTTCTCAGGAATTAGTGAGAAATTATGAGTTTGTCAGTGATGCTTTGATCTGATGACCAAACAGGTCCTAAATCCATCTCCAGCTGGAATTGAGGTGGATTTAGGACCCTTACTCCCCACCATGGTCCCTTTTGAAATTTTTGTGCTATTTGCCAGAGTACCAGAAGGGTGCAGGTTGTGGAAAATGGAATTTCCATGGAAAATTGTTGGCCTTAAATAAAATGTTTTGGAAAAGCACCTGTAGATATAGGAATGCCAAAGGCTGGATTGTTGTTTGTGTGTGTAACAGGTCTGGGTCTCCCCCTGGCAGAGTTCCAGCACCGTGTGTGAATATTGAATAATTCTATTTAAACTAAAAGCTGTTGTTTGTTGTTTGTCTCCTGTTCCAGCAGGAGGGGCAGAGTTATTTTTGGGTTTGGGGGTTTCCATGGGCTCTGAGCTGCATTTAGTGTTTTGTAATTGGAAAAAGTAGAGCATTGCTCTTCTTTTAATTTACCAGTAAAGATTTTATTTCAACTATATTATTTTTCTCTAATGGATTTTATTTTTCATGTATTGTTTGCTTTTTGGTTTTAATTCTAGAAAAAAATTATTCTTAATTATATATCAGGGTTTTAATAAGCTTTCTGTTTAATTATTTTAGGCAAGCTAGGCTTGCAGGTAGCTCAGAGCACTCTAGAAGTGATTTGTTTTAATTAAACAATAGACATTTTTCAGGTTTATTCCATGATCCTTCTTTTTCCTTTATTTGATCTTAGCCTTTGTCAACACTTGGGGTTTCTTTAATTTTGTATTTTTTCTGTTGGAAATTGCATCAAAGTAGATGAAGCCTCAGCTAGAAAGTGCAACAGCACTTGCTTGTAACCATAATTGATATATTTTAACACCTTTTTTTCATGTCATTCTAATTACCTATAAAATGTATCACTCATGTCTTTAACACATTTAAAATACCTATAAACCATATGGCACGGTTTAATTAATTTTAAATGTTCCATCTAACACGAAGTGCAGCCAAATATGACTGAGGAATTTTCCAAAACAAGTTAATGAACCTCAGGGAAGTCACTGGTGAGGCACATCCTCCCTTGAAAAAACACTTCAAATGCCATCCCATCAGCTGAGGAACCTCAGGATGCTTTGTGGTGATAAATGGATTAAACTTCCTCTATTTCTCACCCCAGTAAAATGCTTCTGTCTGTTGTTCTAACAGGGTGACTTGTTATCTCTTGTAATTTGCATCTGCTAATTTCATTATTGCACCACCTTTGCCCAGAGGAAGAGTAGCTCAGCTCCAGCAATGAGAGCTGAAAAACCCTTTTTAGGGAAATGCAAAACGCAATTTGAACTCGTTAATAGAAAAGCCTTTAAAAGTTGTGTATATTTCTGTGTTGTAATTCCAAAAATTCCCTTTTCCTTGTACGAAGCAGTGCAGATTGCTGCTTTCAGAGGGTGAAATCAGCCTCCAGGAGGCTTTGAGGATGAGCTGGGTTTGCTGGTGACGGAGTGGGGCAGTGGAATTCCAGAGCCCTGGTGTTCTCCCACTGCTGGGATTTGCATTTAGGGAATGTGGGTTTGGGTCAGAGGAGTTAAGTGTGTAGGATGGCATCACTGATTGACCCTTTCATGAAGAAATTTGCCCCAAAATCCAATCTAAGCCTCCCTGGCCATTGCTCTGGTTTGGCCCCATGTTGGGTTTCTCCCTGGGGGCTCCCCTGATGAGGGAAGCCCTCCTGGAACAGTTCTGTGTCAGTAACAAGAGACACATTGGATTTTTCCAGTCTTCAGCTTCTGTTTATTGTTATCTCATCAAAACTTCAGCACGCTGTCTGCACCAGACTCTGTGCAGGAAAACAGCACAAAAATGGCCCCAGATGTTCAGTTCCAAGGTCTTCTAGGGCTGAAGTAAAACAAAACTAGCCAATTGAGAAATGACACCTAGATTATTTTCCCTTTTAACCCAATAACTGATCACTCAAGGCCTGCAATGCAGACTTTTCTGCCCAATGGCAAGATGCCACCCAAACCCATGGAGAAGAAGAAGGAAGAGGAAGGCAAAGAAGAACAACCTGCCTCCGCTCTTAAACCTCCACCTTGCTTCATATCCATTACTATATTCTAAAATCCCAAACTCCTTGTGATACTACACACTTCTAACCAACTCCACACCCATAATCCCAGTGCTATTAATCAGTTTTGGAAGTCTGTCTCTATTGGACACAAAATGAGTACACAGAAGCTTGGTAAGTTCAAAAGAGAAAAAGACCCAGTTTTATTCAAACATCTGGTATTTATAGAATTTTAAAGGTGAATGTGGATTGGAGGATGGAATTACCACTTCTCCAACCACACTGGTCCAAAGATCAATCAATCATTCCTCTCCACCCACAGAGAAATACGTGAACTATTCAATTTATACATGAAATTGTGTGGGATCTCGTGACTCTCAAATATGTAAACATTATCAGAAGGCTAAAGAAGTTTTATGAGAACTTTAAAACTTTCAAAAGAACTATGAAAGAAAACTTAACACTTTTAAAAATCAGTTCAAAACTCTCAGCATCCAAGATTCCAACACTTTTGCACTGAATGAAGCAGCAGGTGGAAGTGAGCAGACAAAACCCTCCCAGATCTTCTGAGGGAGGGAAGGTGGCAGTGTCAAATTTGGTGGCATTTTCTGCCTTTTCAGCTGGCACTGCCCCTGAAAGTGAGCAAGACTCAGCCAATGCAGGCAGAGCTTTGCCTGAAGAGGGTTTGTTTGCTGCTCTCTTCATTCTGCAGCTCAGTTTCCAAATTTCCAAATCACCACCCAACCAAGGTGCTGTGCTCCAGTTTGGTGCCTCTCAGATGGGTTGATGGGATGTGAGAGAAGAGCTCTGCAGCTCTTTTGACTTGGGCATATCAGGAAAATGGGTATTTTCTAAAATCTGTTAATTACTGTGGACATTTTCATATATATTCAGTTATTTTGCTGCTGCAGGTTGTCTTAGAGCAGAAGTCCCTGCAGCTGTGGATAGAACAGATAGGAGGACAAGAAATAGGGTAAAAAGGGAGTCAAATCAGCCTTACCTGTGCATCAGCAGTGCTGCTGTCACCTCAGCTGTGGGGACATTCCTGCTCCTCTGTCCCTCTATGAATTTTCTTCTCTCCACATCTTTTAAAAGCACCTTCCTGCTTTTCCATGCTCTCACTGTGGGAGGTTGTGTGGGGTGAAGGGAATTTTCTGTCCTGCAAGCCCTTCCACAAAGGAAGTTCGAGAACAACCCCATGGAGTTGTCATGGTAATCACAGTTATTTCAAAGTTGCTGTGCAAGATTGCTTGAGGTAAACAACAAAAGAGCTGAAAATTATTCCAGTTTCAATTGGTGCAGCTAAAAAAGATGGAGCTCACGTGGGATTTCTCTCTTTCACACCCATACATGTGCCCACATCTCTTAAAAAATTGGTTCTATTGTTGTCCAAAGTGGTATGTCCAAAGTAATGCATGGTTGGGTTCAAATTTGTTGTGCATTATCAGTGGATGGCCACAACATTTTCAAACCCCAGCTTGGTAATTCAGCTGGCAGAGTTTATTTTCATCCTAATTGTTGATATAGTTTAATATATGAGAGATTAACAGTGAAGCCTGAAAGCATTTTGTCTACAAATGCTGCGACTTTCAGAATCTCCCCGTAATTTTTCAGGATCAGTCTGTTAAAGGATGGAGGACTGAGGATAGCCAACGTCACCAAGGGGGATGCTGGCAGCTACACCTGCCTGGCCACAAACCAGTTTGGAACAGCCAGGGGCTCCACCAGCTTGGTAGTTACAGGTGGGTGAGCTGGGACACGGGCTGGCAGTGGAATTGCAGCCTCTGGGAGCCTGCAGTGGTGTGGTGCAGTGTAAAGAGCCTGAGAAGTTATTTATTTAATGTATAAAGATGATAGCTGTTACAGCTCTTTCATTAGTGTAAAAGACACTGAGGGATTTTTCTGTCTTTGACAAAGCTATTTCTCAGATGTGAGGGAGTTCTGAGCACTTCCCTCCCTCCTCTCACTTCTCTAAACACTAAATAGTGCAATTATGCTTTTAAGTTCGTGGGGGTTTTTAATTTGTTATAAAAAAACATGTCAATCAGAAAAAATCTTTGAGGTAATTTTATATTCCAGTCGAAAATCTGTTTTGCCCAAAAGAGGTTTAAATGCTGTTTGCTTATGGTAAAAGATGTGGTGGAAACTCCAGCTGCAGGGGAGCATTCAGGGACTCCACGGGCAGTAGAACAGAGTCTTTGAAAAGCAGATTTTATGCAGAATTGTTGTTCAGAGGGATCCTTCCTCCAAGTCATCCATTCCTGGCTGCTGGTTGAGATAGTGGATGAAAAGAGCCAGGAGTTTGTGAAGTTTATCTGAAGAATGTCTTCTCTCATAGTGTTCTTTTTCAAAGATTTTAATAACTAAAAGATTTCCCAAACTCGGAATTATCTAATATGCCACTGCATTACATATCCTATATATCTCATAGGTCCAAACAGAATTATTTTGTTCAGTGAATTAAGAATTTCATGTTTTCAGCCTGTGCCCCTAAATGATTCATACCCTTTATATACAAATAATAAAATTATATACAGAGAATTCCTAGAATTAAATTTTATTGTTACAGTATTTACAGCAGCTGAAATTTTTCTCCGTTAATGTGATTCTGGAATAACAAACAGCTGTTCTTAATGACACTATTTATGTTCTGTGTGATGTTTGGACCCATATATGCAGTGTGCTCCTCCTTAAGTGGATTTCCAGCAGTTTCGGGGGTTTATTAGTTTTATTCCCTTACTGTCACCTCTTCACCTGCCCAGTGGCTGCTGCTGCTTCAAAACCCAGTGGGGTTTTTGGGAGCCACTTGTGGCAATTCCTGCCCGTGGTTCAGCTTGGGGATTGGCTCAAATTCACCTTTGCAGTGCCCAGCAGCTCCTGCTGGGAAAGGCCAGGACACAAAGCTCCAGGCAGCATTCCCAGTCCAGCTGCACCTTTGGAAGTGGCTGTCGCTGATCCCACCCGAGGAACCTGGGGGGATCTCAGTGCAGAAAAACCCAAAAACCAATGTCTGTGCTCCCTGCAGAGCCAACCAGGATCACCTTGGCACCTTCCAACATGGATGTCACCGTGGGGGAGAGCGTGGTGCTGCCCTGCCAGGTGCAGCACGATCCCCTGCTGGACATCAGCTTCACCTGGTACTTCAACGGGACCCTCACGGACTTCCAGAGGGACGCCTCGCACTTCGAGAAGGTTGGAGGGGTGAGCTGAAACCTTCCCTTCCCTTCCCTTCCCTTCCCTTCCCTTCCCTTCCCTTCCCTTCCCTTCCCTTCCCTTCCCTTCCCTTCCCTTCCCTTCCCTTCCCTTCCCTTCCCTTCCCTTCCCTTCCCTTCCCTTCCCTTCCCTTCCCTTCCCTTCCCTTCCCTTCCCTTCCCTTCCCTTCCCTTCCCTTCCCTTCCCTTCCCTTCCCTTCCCTTCCCTTCCCTTCCCTCCATGAAGAAACTGAGTCCCATCTGCTTTACTGCCTCCTGCTGCTCCCCCAGTCCCCTGAGACTCCTCCCAAATCCCCACAAATAACCGAAATGCAGAGTTAACATTTTCCTAAGGTTTATTTCAACTAAAACTCTTCTATTTGAAGCCCACGTCCCCTTTGGTGAGAGGTCTCAAATTGAGTTTGCTGAAATTTGTGTAGGATGTGATTTCATTCTCTGCTGGTGTTGGGCATTCCCTGAATATCCACTCCCAATCAAGGAGATGGATTTTAGATTGCTTTTGACTCAACTTTTAATTTGTTGTAAGCAATCAGCGCTGAATTGTCCTGCAAACAGCTTCCATCTGTGCTTTCACAGAAGAGCAAGCACAGGCAGAATTGGCTTCAGCTTGTGTTGAATAAAGAATTGACACGTTGTAATGCTGAAACAAAGAAAAATAATCAAATGTTTTGAAAGGTTCATGTTTTTTTTCCAGGACTAAAATAAACTTCAGAGTCATGTTTTTGCCTTGCTCCCAAATTACTGTTTGCCTATGAATTAGTGGCCAAAATAGCTGAAAATACCCAAAAAATAGGGTTCTGTCCTTGAAGAAAATGCTGATTGTCCAGAAAAAAAAATATAATTTAAAAATTAAAATATGACTGAGGCATTTTTCACCTGGAAAATTTGACTGGAACTGAGTTAAGGCAGTAATTGAGCTGACACAAAGAGAAGATGGTTTTTTAAAGGGACACTGTTTAGCAAAGGTTTAATATCAAGTTCTCTGTTCAGTGGTGCAGAAAACAAACATTGCAAAAGGAGCCCTAACATGATAGGAAGTTACAGTTTCATTCAGGTTTTATTTCTTTTCCCATGATCCAGGAAATAACCACATGCTGTGATCTGAGAGAGAACAATGGGGAAAAAGGACTAAAGATTAAATAAATACTCAGTGAATACCAAAGAACAGAACTGGGACTTGTAAAATGGAAAATTTAGCCTAGAATGTGCAACCTTTAAATGAAAGTGCTCACAATAACCTGGAGGATGGACTTAATTCAACTTTGTCTTTTACACATTTAAACTCCTTAAAAATCTGTCATGACTTGACTTACAAGTTCCATATAAAAACTCCATGAATTCTGTCTAGAAATCAAATTGGTAATGGCCACAGAAAACACATTTTTCTCTTTTTAGGGCTTTGACACAAATGGTCACAGGGCACTGAGGTTACTGAGGGTTCCAATCCTCACCAGAACCCAACCAAGCACTCACCCCAGGGAAACAATTCTCCAAACACATTCCACATAGGAAAAACAAGGAGCAGAAATAGAAATTGTTTTCTCTTTCATTTCTCTCTGTGCACCTCTATGAAGAATCCTGAGAGGGAGAGAAATGTGCTTGCCACAGTCCTGCAGTGCAGCTTTTGAGCAACCTCACATTTTTGGTGGATTTCTTTTCCCTTTCCAAAGGAAATACTGAACTGCAAGGGAGGAGTGTTGGCACTAATGAATGTTCTGTGTTCTCCAGAGTGCATCAGGGGATTTAATGATCAGGAACATCCAGCTGAAGCACAGTGGGAAGTACGTGTGCATGGTGAAGACAGAGGTGGACAGTGTGGCCTCTGCTGCCGACCTCATCGTGCGAGGTACATTCCATCCCAGCCCCAGCATCATCGTGTTTTCCACCTCTTTTTAAATTACAGGCTATAGAAATAACTGATGATGGAGGTTACAGAACCAATGCATGGTGTGAATGGGGTGATGAATGGCTGTGAGTTGAATTATTTCATTCTGACCTGCAGCTAGGGAGAATTACAGCTCAGGTTTTGGGTGAAGCCTGATTTTTCCCAGAGAAATGAGGAGCTGGAGGTTGTAATAGTGACTTCACATCTTTTTTCACTGCCAGTCCTTCAGGTCACTGCCAAGAGGGAACTCGCTGGCAGCTCTGAGGCAGCTGGGGTTGCTGCCTCTGCAGACTGAGCTGCTGGGGACTCCAGAATCCTTCCTGTGAAACGGGCAATTCTGCCAGAGCCCACGAGAATCTTTGTCCTAGGCTTTAAAGCCTATAATGCAGGATTAGTCCTTTTCATTCTGAGCTGGAATGCTCACAGTTGAGCCAGAACTGTGGCTTTCTTTGCTGATGCTACAGCTACATTTTTTGCAAAGTAAAAGCTTTGATCTAGAAAAGCACATAATGTGATCAGCACTTACTCAATATATTTAAAAATATTTCAGATATTTTCTCATTGTTAATGCAGTGTTACTCATTTCAACCCCCTTTTGCTGGTGCAGGTGAGACAAAGCCCAGAATTTTGGCCAGGAAATGCCCAGAATGAGGATTTTCCAGAAGGCAGCAGGAAGTTTGTCTGACTGAATTGCTGCTTGGGGTGCTGGTCAGATGTGCTGAAAAATTGTTCAAGTGCCTTGTACAGTAAAGAAGCTAAAAAACTTCCAGACTACAGAGATGTGTCTGTAGATTAATGAGGGCATTTTGGAGTAAAGGAAAAGACACTGGAAAGACAGAGGGATGTGCTGAACAAAGGTTCTTGGTAAAAAACCAAAACCCAGTCATCTGTTCTGCCATTGGGAGTACTTCAGCTTGAAATTATCAGAGTTAAGCTTGGTGAATGTAAAACCATAATTACGAGTGTTCTGATTTTGGTCTGAATTGTTCTCCTCCTCCCTGAGGAAGGAAAAAACGGGAATCCATCCTGCTGGAAGCGATTCCCAGGGCTTCACCAAACTCTGCCTGGTTTCCCATCCCGTTCCAGGCTCTCCTGGGCCCCCCGAGCACGTGAGGGTGGACGAGGTCACGGACACCACTGCCCAGATCTCCTGGCAGGAGGGCACAGACAACCACAGCCCCGTGACCACCTACAGCATCCAGGCCAGGACTCCCTTCTCTGTGGGCTGGCAGCGAGCCACCACAGGTGAGCACAGTTCCCACCCCAGGCTCTGTGGGAATGGCTCTGGCATCACCTTCCTGAGCTCCCTTTTCCCTTTCTCTCCCCCAGTTCCGGATGTGATCGACGGGAAAACCTTCACAAGCACAGTAGTGGATTTAAATCCTTGGGTTGAATATGAATTTCGTGTAGTTGCCACTAACAAAATAGGAGGTGGAGAGCCTAGTTTGCCCTCAGAAAAAGTAAGAACTGAAGAGGCAGGTTAGTGGGTCCTTCTATTTGTTTTTAATTCAAGAATCTTGAATGTTAACAAGGAAAAGGAGTGTTCGTATCTTTGGCTCTTTGCAAACAAGCTTGGAATTGCCATTGGATATAAAAATCTGAAACAAGTTTGTTCATTTTTTCCATTTAGCTGTGGGACAGTTTGTGTTGCATTGCTGAACCACAGAAGCGTAACATCTAAATCCATTTAAATCCATTTACTGTGGCAAAATCTGCCAGTTCAGGCAGTGCTGCAGAGTCTGAAGGTATTAATGGATGGAAAGAGGTTAATTTTGACAGGGATTTTTCATTCCTGGTGTTTGATCAGTGAAACCCTTCCATGTGACAAGCATGTGGCCCAGAAGAACCCATCAGTTATAACCCCAGTTCACTTGGAATGAAGCTGTTCCCCAATTTATCTACATAACATCCCTGGAAGTGTTCAGGGGTGTGGAATTCAGAGCAACATGGTCCACTGGAAGGTGTCCTGGAACAAGATGATCTTTGGGGTCTGTTCCAACCCAAGCCATTCTCTGAGTTAACTCTAGAAAAATGAAGCTTGTCTCCAGTTTTTGGAAGTTCCTAACCACAGCAGCAGTGGTGTGATCTGTGAGCTGCTGAGGTTCTTCACAACTCAGAGGAGCCCCAGCCTGGCCCAGGAAAGGATCAGTGGGGCTCTCCAGTACTTCCTACCCCAAAACCATTCCCCCTGATTGCAGAAGGAGTATGAATTTGGGTTAAATTCAGGGCATGAGGGTGATGTGGTGTGTTCTCCTGTCTCTGCTCTGTGCTGACATCTCTGCATTTCCTCCCACAGTTCCCGAAATTCCCCCGTCTGAGGTCAGCGGGGGAGGCGGCAGCAGGTCTGAGCTGGTCATAACATGGGATGTAAGTTTGCTGGGGAGGAGTTCTCAGAACTTCCTTTCTTTTCTTTCTGCTCTCTGAATTTCCCTGGCTGCAGCAGCTTCTCCCCTGGGATGTGCACGTGCTCTGGGCCCTGTGTGATGTGAGCCCTGCACACTGGCCTTCGTTCCTGCACGTGTCCCTGGGCTGGATGGAAATCCCCAGGGAATTCAGTTTGGCTGGGGCTGCTTCTGTTCTCAGACAAATGTTGATGCTAAAAAGGAGGCAGGAGGGCAGGGCAAGAGGGCTAAGCCAAAGAGTTGGGCTTTGCAGTGCAGGTTTGCAGTTCTTGCTTTCCCATCATTAAATCTGGATGCACATGCTAACCATTTTCCATTTATATTATGTATCCTTTTTTTAATGATTTAAAGAACTGTTAATAATCTGTTCCTAGCATTGACTACTCTGTATGGTTACCTAATCATAATGACATCAGAAGAAGGTTTCATCCACTCTATAAAGGTGGTATTGGAGTCTTTAGCAGCTGACCAAGCAATTATTCATTTTTTATGAACTGTGGATTGATGAAAGAAAAGCTGTATTTACTGAAGAGTATCTTGAAGCAGAATACTTAGTGAAAACCAGAGATTATACCTGCAAGTTGTTCTCTTCTTGAAAGGCAAACCTTAAGCAGGTTGTAGGGAGCACATTTTGCTGTTCTGTACCAGAGTTAATTGGCTGAGGGTTTGATGCTGAGTGCATCACGTCATCATGTCCCTGAGTTTCTTCCTGCCCAGCCTGCCCCGTGGCCTCACAGCTCCGTGTTGTTCTGTCCCAGCCCGTCCCTGAGGAGCTGCAGAACGGGGAGGGGTTCGGGTACGTGGTGGCCTTCCGCCCTTCGGGCACCACGACGTGGATCCAGACCGTGGTGACCTCTCCTGACACGCCCAGATACGTCTTCAGGAACGAGAGCATCCTGCCCTTCTCGCCCTACGAGGTCAAAGTCGGCGTCTACAACAACAAGGGCGAGGGGCCCTTCAGCGCCGTGGCCACCGTGTTCTCAGCTGAGGAAGGTACAGCCTTGGGCTGCCCCAAACCTGCCCCCAGCTCCCCTGGCACCTGGAGAGGCTGCCTGGAGCAGAGAAGGGGCAGAGCTAAAGGAATAAAGTGGGGATTTATTAAAAGGCCTTTATAGGACGTACCTTGGGTAGTGCAAGAGCCCGGCCAGGCCTACACCCTAGATGGACCCCACGATTTCTCACACTTCTATAAGTTCTGGTCCTTTTCCATATTGGGTTCATTGTCCAATTCCAGCCCCAGGAGATGCAGTCCCACCCTCCCAGTTTGCTCCCCTCCATTCCCTGCTGGTTGCACTTTTTGGGCTGAAGCTGCAGAAGTGCCCTTGGTTCTGGGCTGGAAAAGGATTGTTCAGTGTGCCTGAGCTGGTTCTGTGCTGGAAAAGGATTGTTCTGTGTGCCTGAGCTGGTTCTGGGCTGGAAAATGATTGTTCTGTGTGCTGAGCTGGTTCTGGGCTGGAAAAGGATTGTTCTGTGTGCCTGAGCTGGTTCTGGGCTGGAAAAGGATTGTTCTGTGTGCCTGAGCTGGTTCTGGGGCTGGAAAAGGATTGTTCTGTGTGCCTGAGCTGGTTCTGGGCTAGAAAAGGATTGTTCTGTGTGCCTGAGCTGGTTCTGGGCTGGAAAAGGATTGTTCTGTGTGCCTGAGCTGGTTCTGGGCTGGAAAAGGATTGTTGTGTGTGCCTGAGCTGGTTCTGGGCTAGAAAAGGATTGTTCTGTGTGCCTGAGCTGTGAGGAGAGCTGCTGGCACTTTATCTGGAGTTCAGAGTCACACCAGTGCAGTGCAGAACTGGGAAATATGAAAGCTCAAACTGAAGGCATCAGTTCCAGAAGGAAACCCAGCAGCAGCTCGGGGAAGGGAGGTGGGTTGGGATGAGGACAGGTTTCAGGTTTATTCCCGCTGTCACCTCTCCCATGTTATTTATTTCCCAATGCAGAGCCCAGCACAGCCCCCTCGGGAGTGTCTGCCACCAGCCTGTCCTCCTCAGCCATCCAGGTGTCCTGGACAGCCATCCCCTGGAAGATGAGCAATGGGAGGCTGCTGGGCTATGAGGTGAGTCTGTGGACATACAAATATTTCAGTTGATCAATCCTATTTATTAAGTAAAATCCATTCCTCTTTGTAAAGGGCCATGGGGCAGAAGGGTCGTGCAGGCTGCAGCACACCCACACAGATTCACCCCAAATCTTGCTCCTCCTGCCCCAGCTACAGCCAGGAGAAGGACAATTCTTTCTATCTTTGTTAAAAAAAACCCACAGAATGAAGTTGTGTTTTGCTTCTTGTGCTGATAGATAGTTACACGTCTGGCATAACTCCAAGCTAACATTTTTTTCAGAATTAGATTTACTTTCAAAGAAACTTCTTTATAAGGTACATTTTTCTGAGCTTGTTTCCTTCTTAATGAAGTAATGGTTTTCCTCTTGTCATTCTTTAGTTCAAGCAAGATCTAATATTTCAATTGCCTTTTTTACTGCAGTCACACTGAAAAGAGCAGCAAGCATGAGAAGCAGATGGATAAGAGTTTTTTTGGGGTTTTTTGCACAGTAAACATATTTCTGAAACTTTAATGTATTTCTACCTTTTTCAGCTGAAGTGGAAAAAAAATGCACTTAAAAAAGTCGAGCACAACACTGTGGGTGAACAGCCCGTTCCATGCAAGATTTAAATGCTTTGGTTTTCATCTCCTAGGTTAGGTACTGGAATAAAGGCCAAAAAGAAGAATCTTCAAACAGAGTAAAAGCAGCAGGGAATGAAACATCAATAAAAATTACGGGGTTGAGGAGCAACTTGGCTTATTACACAGCTGTGCGTGCCTACAACAGCGCTGGAGCAGGGCCCTTCAGTGCCACTGTCAATGCCACCACCAAAAAGCCACGTGAGTACCCCACCTTGGAGTGGCCAGAGGAATAGATGGAGTGTCTGGGTTTCTGCTAAAGAAGGCAGGAGCCTCACCTGAAATGGGGAAAAAAAAATATAGACTCCCTCCCTCTGAATTGTAAAAATCTGAAATTAAGGGGGGCTCTCAGGCAAAAATACGGGAGCAGGAATAACAGTTCTTTATAGGGAAGAAAATAAAATATAAAATAAACAATGCAGTGAACCAAAACAACACTGACGGAGTCAGAAGACAGCCTGACACCCTGTTGGTCAGGGTGTTGGTGGCAGTTTAATTGGGAATTGTGGCTGCAGTCCTCCAGGAGTGGCAGGTGTGGTTCTGCTGGAGCAGTGATCCTGTAGAACAGGGTGTAGTCTTCCTCTGAAGATGCAGTGGAAGAAGCAGCTCTTACTCTGGGAAATCCAGTGCAGGAAAAGCCATGCTGCTGTCCCAAAAACTCAGATTATATCCAGGTAGGAATGCTTGGCTCCTCCCTCTGGGCAGAGCATCTACAATGGGATTTTATAGTTCTTATCAGTCATGAAGTGACATTCAGTAGCTCATTATCAGCTGATGTCTGCCCTGAGAGAGGATTGGCTGTGGAAGAGATAAGGAAAAACTGCCTAATTAACACAAGATAACTGCCCTACAGATGGCAAATGGAATACATCTTGCCTTTCAGGCATTTAGAGGGTAAAAAAAAACAGTGGAATTCCTGGGAATCACAGCCTGAGTGACCTAAATTTCCACCAAGCACAGAGCTTCCACATTCTTCTTCAGCAGGGTGGGTAAAACCCAGCCATGCCAGGGGAGGCCAAGGAAGATCTGTAATTTCTGCACTGAACCTTTGTTATGCTGCTAATGACTGGAAGAGATTGAAAAGAAAAATCTCTGTTATTTAGAAGGGGGGAAAAAAGAGACTTGTTGAATTTTTCAGCGTTCTATAACATATTTATAAGTTCTCTAGGGCATGGGTTTTGAAATGCAATGAACCTCATGGAGTCCATGCAAAACAATCCTTCATGTCCACTGTTTCCCCTTGAACAAATTGCACAAGAGGCCACTCTGCTGCTGCTGCTGCAAAATTAAGCTGGAGAACAGAGTGTCAAAGGCTGCACTAATTTTTCTACAAGTGGAAATATTTTTGGTGTGCTCCTCCGTGGTAATACAGCTCGGAATCAGGGTCATCAGTCTCGAAGTGTTTCTGTCAGAGGCACAAGAACATACAATTAAATCTGTCTGAAGGGTCAAATTCCCTGCAATATTCATTAACATCCCCCGAGCAGACAGAGCTGTAGCATTAATATTATGAAATAAGCTAGTTTATCAGAAATTATTCTATGCAAAAATGAGTGTCAGTCTGTCACTGAGGACTAAACCAACTCAGATTTGCCAGAGTTTTAATATATTATGTGCACAATTACCATGAACTGGCTGATCTGAAGTGACTCACTGCCTGCAGCCTGGACAGGACATGGGAAAAGGAATTTTTTTCTAATTAATCATCTTTGTGGCTGCTCACTGGAGGTGGTGCCAGGCTGGTCAGCTCAGGGATTTTCAGTCCTTTTTTAGTGTCCACCTGTTTTTGGGATGTGTGACTGAGAGCTGGACAAGCCCCTGATCCCAGTGGTGTGAGCAGGAGCTGGATCAGGCCCTTGGGTAAGATGCTGCTGTTTGGAATAATTAAAAAGGAAAATTAATGGCATTATGTCCATGGATCTTTCTGGTGAGTTAGGAGAGCAAAAGCATGTAATGTCAGTGTGAAGATTTTGATAAATTAGTTGAATTGCTGAGAGAAATAATTCTCCGTGCTACTGCAGTAAAAAAAAAAGTGATTTTTCATTCAAACGTATAATTTTTAATCAATCCCGATTTGTAATTTATTTTGAATATTTGTGATTGGTGTGGTTTTCACTGTGAAGGGTTTGCATTCTCCCACAGGACCTGCCAGGTACATCTCAGAAACTCTTTCCCATATCAAACACAAATAGTTCAGTTCTACTGGCGGTGGATTTCAAAATTGAAAGTGAGCCTTTGACAATTAAAACACCTTTGCTTTAAAATTTGAAATATGCATATTTACAGCCCAGAATAACAAGTGGAGGTTTGTACTTGGCATGTAAAATGCCAAGTGGGTAGGGAAGACTTGCCTAAGTTGTAACAATTATTTCATATTTTGAAAGTCTTAAAATAAAACCCAATGTTGTGTCCATCAGCTCCTAATTCTGGGAGATGTTCCTGCCTGGGAGCAGCTTTCAGCTCCTGAGCAGCTCAGAAATCCCTGCAGCTCCTTGGACATGTCCTGACGTGACTTGATGGATCAGGACCTGCCACAAATGAAGTTCTGAGCGCCGATGATTGCTGGAGATTTTGGTGTCTATTTTTATAGATAATTACTCTTCATTTTTTTTTTTTCCACTTGTCATCTTAATATTTTGTTGTGGATTTCAGGGATGACTCATTTCCTTTGAAATTCAGATGTAATATCTCAGTGTGAAAACCATTCAACATGCTGTAACACTTCATTCTCAGGAGTGAAACAATCTCCTCTTACATTTACAATAAGTGGTTATTATTAGAACATCAGGTTAAATCTTCCTCAGTACACAGAACATGACAAAGAGTGAAAAAAATAGCTGTGGGTGGTTGGTTGACTTTGAAATAATTTTTTTTAAGTGTCAGGGTTTTTTTTTTTCTGTTTTTTGAGTATAATCAGGTGGGTTTTCATCTGAGTGCTTATGGAAAGAAGACAGGGAACTTCCTGTGTGAGAGTTGAAAAGAGGAGGGGGGGGGAATAGTTAAAAACCCATAAGCACATGGATACGAGTGTTCAAAACCACTCTGAGTGCTTAAAACTGGAACCTAGTCTCAAAGCACAGCTCAGTCCACCTAAGCAGCAGTTGCCTCCACTAGGTGACAGCAGCAGTAAATTGTTTTCCTTAACACATTTAGAAAAGATTTTAATCATTGATTTGTGTCACTGCAGGACCCATTTTCTGGGAAACCAACCTGAGGTGTTTGAGGAGGTTTGGCAGCTCTAAGGTGCACGAAGGGGCAGAGCCCAAAGCATGCAGCTGCTTTGCAAATAATGGGCTTGGGTTGCTAATGAACCAGAAATCCCTGCAGATTTCTGTGGCCAAAGCCCACTTTTGGCACAGGCTCACTTCAGAACCACAACTCGAGTTGGAAGAGCCAACAGACAAAAAAGACCTGCAAATATTTTCCATAACAAACATCTTAAAGTAAATCAACATAGTGGGTAAATTTGAATAATCACTGAGATTAAATTTGTCTAAAAGTCTATTGTGAAGAATTTTCTTAATCTTGGCACTGCACTAAACCTAGAAATTACTTGTTACCATCATTAGATTTTGTTCTTAATCACCCATTTAGAGTTTGTAATAAAATAGTTTGTACAAAATAGTTTGTGATTAATCACCCATGTCCTAAGGCACATGCTTCTGTCTGGCTGTATTGAATGAAGGACCAGCAACAGATATTTCAACTTCAGAAACAACATTTGTGTGCCATTCTGGCTTTTTCCTTCCTTGTTTTTCAAATTTAGCCTCTGAACCATAACGTGCACAGAGAGGAGCCTGCACTGGGGTTGGTTTTGCATCCCAAGTGCAGTGACAGCCAAATTCCTGAGCTGCTGAATCGGTCACCAATGCCAATTAAATTAAAGTCCTGCTTTTGTCGTGTGTTTGAAGCCCCCAGCCAACCTCCAGGGAACGTGGTGTGGAACGTCACCGACTCCAGGGTTGTGCTGAGCTGGGAGGAGGTCAGAGCCATGGACAACGAGTCCGAGGTCACGGGCTACAAGGTCAGTGGGGACAGAGCTGGGAACAGCCCAGAGCTGCCATTTCCTTGTCTGTCCATTGCTCGAGGTCGGGACTGAAGCCATTTCAGACAGTATTTCATGTTTGGACTCGGGTGTTTCTTATTCCTTATCTATGTTACAGCCTCACTGCCGTGAGTTCAGCAGCTTTTCCATCAGCAAGGCACAGAATGGCTAACTAACTCTTGTTACAGGGTCTTTTAAAACTAAACTATCCAGTTAAGAAAGAACACCTAGATTACTTTCCCTTTTAACCCAATAATTAATCCCTCGAAGCCTGCACTGTGGACTTTTCTGTCCAATCACAAAACATCACCCAAACCCATGGAGAAGGAAGAAGAAGGTGAAGAAGAACAACCTGCCTCCACCCTAAAATCTCCATCTTGCTTCATATTTATTTCCATATTCTAAAACCCCAAACTCTTAAGTTTTCCACCCTGTGATATTACAGACTTCTAACCAACTCCACACCCGTAATCCCAGTGCTATTATTCAATTTTAAAAGACTGTTCCATGACCTCAGGTCAAATGCAGTGTTCTCTTGTAGGTCTGTGCCTTTAAGCACAGAAAGTTTCAAATATTCAATATCCAGGATTCCAACACTTGTCTGTTTGCTTGCATAATCCCACCCCTAAAAGATTTCACTGGGGTCTCCTTTTTAAGGATTTTAAATAGTAGTCTGAAAGTGTCTCACCATTAAAGTCCCCTAATCCCTTTTCCTGCCCATGCTGGCATTGCTCAGCTCGTGGGATCCCACCCACACTTGGATCTGAGAACATTTAAACACTTACCACACCCATAACTCTAACATTTAAATGTGTAACACTTACCCAAATGGGTAAAACTTTGAAAGAAACAAAAAACATTTAGACTGATGAATGTAGCTTCCATTGCCGGCCAGGTGTATTTATTACATTTATTATATATTATCACATATGTTAAACTGATATTTTTAAACCTTTTTCCTCTTACCTGCTGTGGACCATGCTCAGGTCCCTGACAGAAATCACCCAGTGGCACCTGCTCTAAATCTGATCAACACACAAATGTAGAAGTGCTTTAAAATGTCATGCAAAGTGTGTGCAAAAGAAGAGCTGAGGATGCTCCTGCTAAGCTCTGTACAGCTGGATCCCACATGATATATTCCTGAATAAAAGATTTAGGCTGAAGATCTCATCACTCACTGAGTTTTATTGGCAAGAAGTACATGTTTACAGCTTGTTCCAGTGTCCCACCACCCATTATTTCATATTTTAAAAAACATAATACATAATATGTATTGGCATCTGTTGTGCCCTTTTAAATCAAATCTGGAATAAAAGGTGAAAAAATGTTTTAAAATGAATGAAAAAAAAAATTTTGAAAAAAAACATTCCAAAAAATAGTTTTGAACATCTCAAAATGTTCAAATCTTTGAACATTTTGAATCAATGTTCAAAAGAGAACACTTGATTGATGTTCCCTTCTTCCCTTAAATACAATTCCACCCTGGAATATTAACCAAAAATCCAATCTTTTCTTTCATCCCATCACTTCCAAAAGCTGAAGGCTTGTTTGCTGGGGGCAGGGCAGGGGCTGAGGGTGTGCTGTGTTGCAGGTTCTGTACAGGACCAGCAGCCAGGGCAGGGTGGAGGAGCTGACCACGGCCACGACCACGGCCGAGCTGTGGCTGCAGCTCAAGGACGATTATTTCATCGAGGTCAGAGCCACCACGGAGGGGGGAGATGGCAGCAGCAGCGAGCAGATCCTCATCCCCAGACTAGCCAGTAGGTTGAACCACTTCATTTTGTCCCAGCTTGTCTTTGCTTCCTTTGTTGATGGGGGGAAAATACTTAAAATTAATGCTTAGACGTTGTGTGGTAATAAGGTAATAAAAAGGAAAGCAATTAAAGTCTTTGTGCCCTTATGCATGGCAAACTCCATTCTGCTGAACTGGTAAATTGCCATGGAGATTGGTGTTAAAAGTGTTCCTTTTTTTACACTTTCTCCTTTTTTTAAACATGGACGCACAGAATCATTAAGGTTGGAAAAGATCTCCAAGATCATCAAGTCCAACCTTTGGCCAAACACCACCAGAGCACTAAAACCATTCATGATCACAGCATCTCTGTAATTTTAAAATATTTACTCTATTTTCATACATCTCTACTACTTCTAAGAAAAAATTTACAGTAATTTTTGCTTAGCATCTAGGAAGAGTAATAATGTGGCACAATACGTACTTATGCTTTCATTTAATCCTGAATTCATTTTTTCCTTTGTCACAGGTATGGATGCAAGAGGTTCTGGCCCATCAGTCTTGAGTATCTTCAGTCTCTCCAGCTTCTTAGCAACAATATTTTCCTTGACCCTTAATTCTGTGTTGTGCTGATATATTTGCATTTGCTGGGGAAAAAAAAATTGGTTACTAAAGTGCATTTTTTTAAAAAAACTGCAGTGGTTAATGCATGTTTTTTTCTTCTATCCTGACGTGTTTTTAAATTCTTTATATTTCACTGTAAGTTGGAGTAAAAATACCATGTAAAGTTTAGCAAATCCTTTAAAAAGGAATCTAAAATGCCTTAATACTTGAACCAAAGGAGTTTACATGTTGCATACTTCAGATACAGTCTAAGATAGAGGGGGAGGGATGGCTCTGTGAGGTCAGAGCTGTGAGGGAGAGTGAGAAATCCCATTTTTGCAGCAGCCCTGAATTGTTCTGGGTCTGTTCTGCATTGCTGAAATAACATTTGACATGGAAGAGATGAACTCAGAGCTGTGGCTGTTATCAGCTGGAGTGTAACACGACCACCCCGTGGCTGCTCCCAAGGCAGTGCCATCACCCAGCAGTTTGGATCATTTTCCTGCTGCCCTTTGTGGGAATCACTCTAAATGGAAAAAAAAAAAAAATCCCAAAAGAAATCTCCAAAGAAATCCCATCTGGAGCAGGGCAAAGGCTGCTGCTCCTGGGCAATGATCTCCCAGCTGTGACTTGAGGATGTTTTTGTTCACCTTCTCCAACACCCAGCCTTCACCAGTAAATCCTGAATTCCATGTGCTCATCTCCCCACCTCACTCCTGAACCAGGTGCTTCCTTCAAAACCAAGCTCTGCCACCTCGAGGGTGATTTCTTGTCCTCCTGGGCAGCTGCAGGGGCACCATGGCCTTAGGAGGAGGGACAGCCACCCCCTCCCTCCCTCCCTCCCTCCGTCCCTCCCAGAGCTGCAGCCCCAAATCCTCCTGCTCATTTCCCTGCCCCAGTGCACTGCAAACACTGCAAACACACAAAACTGAATTCAGACCTGCAGGCTGACCTCTCCTTCCTGCTGCTCTGGAGCCTCTTCTGAACTGTCCCACCTGCTCTGGCTCCCAGCTGCACCCCGCTGCTGTCATATCAGTTCGGGAAGTTCATAGGATATAAAAAAATTGGTACAACAACACTTCAGGCTTGCTGTTGAAGAGAAATCTGTGCTTTCTTTCATGGCAGTAAATTAAAGATAAATTAATCCTGGTCCATTTGACTTTTAGAGTTGTGGCTTCAGTCGCATCAGCCTTTTAGACACCTTTTAGAGAGGTCACAGCATCCCTGTTCAGCACGTGTTCACATGACATAAAGCATCTCCTCTCAAAGACTGGTTGGTTTTTTTTTTTTAATTTCACAATATTATTACAACACACACAGCTACAAAGGGAGAACCAGGATTCATGAAGTTATGGTAGCACTGTAGAAAAAAATACCTTGATATGCATTCAGCTGGCAGATGAGACAAAGTGCTGCTGAGGAAAGCAGGAGCTGTATATACTGTACATAGAGAGCTATAAATGAATTAAAAATTAGTTGCTTTTCCATGTGGCTGACCAGTGTTGTTTTCAGACACTTGCAAACAGGGGGGTGGGTGGGACATGGAAATCCAGGTGTTCCTAGTGAGTAAATAGTTATATTTCATGCAACAAAGGGTGACTCTTTCTCTTGTTTCACAAAATTCTAGTCCAGGTTCCTGTACTGCCCATTTTTCATGCGCTTACATTGTATTATTACTTGATTTCTAGTTCTATATCTCCATGAGATATGTACCCAGTACCTTGTTTCATATTGAAAAGGTTGAAATTTATCCTTGAACTTCCAGTTGTGTGTGTATCCTATGGTTATCTGTATGCATTCTTTTCTATTGCTGTAATAAAATATTTATTACATTGAGGGATAATAGAAAATCTCAAAGTGTTATTGCTTGTTTCTGTTACATGTTTGCACACGTTGGGGGTTTAATACATCTAAAAATGGTTGTGCTCAAGCTTCTGAGTGCCTCCTCTGCCTGGGTTTGCATCAGGATGGGCAAAAATCCACCTCCATTTCCCTGGCTTCATTTCCCATCTATTCAATCAGGCTGTTTCCTCTTCCCTAAAGTGGAAAAAAAAAACCCCACTGTAATTATACTGAGGAAGAGTTCATTTTTTATAATAATTTATTCAGTGTATCACTATTTAGCATTAAATTGCAGGTCCTGTTTGGTGCTGCAGTTTCCTGTTCTTACACCCTGCAGTTTCCCATAAAACCTGAGATTTTCCAGCACTAAAACCATTTTTTTTGGGAACACAGGCGCAGCACAACTATTTATTTTAAGTTTTTAAAGTGTGGATCCTACCTGCATAATAGGGAGCTGATCCAGGCACTGCAATAAGGGTTAATAATGGTCCCAACAAATCACAAGTGTGTGCTTACACACACAGAGTGGAGTAATTTTTCTTGAGTAAATCAGGTTTTTCCTGTCAGATGGTTGTAGGTGGGCACTCCTGCCTTGCTCTGCCTCCTCCAGTGTCCAGATTATTCTTCCTTTAAACTGAGCTCTCTTTCTTCCTCCTGTCATGTTAATGCAGCTCAGGGTAATTTGCATTAATAGAATTGTCTTGTTTCTCCAGTGAGTTGACAAAAAACAAGCTGGCATTGGGTAAGTGCAGGAGGAAAAGGTGGAGAAGCAGCAAGGGATAATCCTGCATCTTGCAGGCATTTCCAGAGCAGCTCCTGTGACCATCCCAGATTAGCAACTCAGTCCTGGGGTGAAAAAAAAAAAAAAAAAAAGGAAGGAAAGTAATAATAATAATAATGAAAAATGAGACCAGAATTACTTATACAACAAGTATAACAACAGTAAGTAATTACTTATACAACTTAAACAATTACTTAACAACTGCAGGTGGTGGGGAAGGTGGTTCTGCCATTCCATTGGGCTTAGGCTTCCCCAAAATAACCATCACTTTGTCACATCTAATATTTGAAATCTCATAAGGAAGAATGGTAGGCTTCAGTCATAGTTTTAAAAATTGCATTCTTTTCAATTCCTCATCCAACATCAGAGCTGCATTCCAAAGCCTGAATTTCTCGGAGGTACTTGGAGTAAGAATTTTTTAAAACCCAACTTTTCCTTAGATCAGTTCACTGCGGGATATGTTACAAACATGCAGGATTCTCTATGAATACAAAATGAGTTAAAAACTAATATCACTTCAGGCCAAAGAAATATTGGAGATCTCTATTTTCTACTTAATTTGCCTTTCAGTGGTGGCAGGCAGATGTGGGCAGTGCCTGTCAGGTTATATCTGTTATGTCTTAATAACAGGCAATAAAGCAAGCTGTCCAGCATGAGGGAGTGCATTCATCTGGCAGCTCTGTCTGAAATAAATAACAGAGGAATATTGTGAAAATAAAATGAGTTTGTAAACAAGCCCTGGCTCTCTTAGGGGAAACAGCCGCCTCGATTGTTTTATGCTAATGCTGTGAACTCCTGCAAATCAATAAAAAGGGATGTTTTTAGCAGAGACAGACCTGAGTGCACCTTCTGCTGCTTTGTCAGGGCTGATGGATGGAGAGAGGCACTGGGAACCTGGAGCTGCCAGGGCTGGGGGATGTGCAGCACCTTCAGCAGCTCTGGGGAGCAGCCTTGTCCCTGGGAAAAGGGATTTCCTGACAATCCCACAGAGCTCGAGGCTCTGAGGAGGAGGGAGCAGCCCAGGAGGGAGAAGAGCTCATTTTCCAGGCTGAACTCACAGAATCACTGGGTTTGAAGAGACCTTCAAGACCATCGAGCCCCAACACCTCAACTCAACCCTGGCAGCCAGTGCCACATCCAGATTTTGTTAAACACACCCAGGGATGGTGACCCCACCACCTCCCCAGGCAGAACATTCCAGAACTTTATCACCCTTTCTGTAAAAAACCTTTTCCTGGTATCCAACCTAAATTTCCCTTGGTGCAGCTTGAGGCTGATAAGTGGTCTGGGCACACTGGGGAGGAGTTCATTCCTAATTCTTTCACGACAACAGCAAACCTTCTCAGAATCACTGGGGAACAGGAACCCCCCTGGACAGAGCCCCCAGAGACACTGGCTGTGATCTCTGCCCATGGAAAAGAGTTTTCAATCTTACAGGATGAATTACAAGCTCTGACTGTTTCATATAAGTAATAATTAAGTGTGGCACAGGTACAAAAGTAAAATTTTAGGATTCTAGATTAGGGGTTCAGAGGGGACAAGATGGAGGAAATTGGGTGTGCCTTGTCCTTTTTCTCCTTCTTCATGCCCTCCATGTTTCACTGTGGTGTTGGCATTTTTCTGTTGGTTCAGGCTGGGGACACACTGTCCAACGTAGGTGACAGATATTGGCACGTTATTGTAAATCCAGCACAGGTAGTTTGTGGTATTTAATGTTTGTACCATCCCACTGAGGGCAGAGCCCCACACGCTGCCCTGCAGGACAGAGCTGCGGCAGGGCAGCAGAACATGTTAGAGATAAACAGAATAAACAACCTTGAAACCAGCACAGACCAATTATGGCTTCTGCTTTGGCAGCGGGGCTGACAGACAGAGACTTTCTACAATCTCAGAATCATCCATACCACAGATTCCAACACTTTGGCTGCTCCTGCAGAGCCTGAGCTGCCAGGCTGTAGTGTCTGCAGTGCCCTCGTTGGAATTCATCCCCTGCTCTTCGCTTGCTGTGGGTTTGAACTCTGTTTTCAGACTTCGCAGTTTGTGCATGAGAGTGTTTTGATATTAGAATTTCACAGGACCTTCATGTGCATCCTTCCTTTGCTTTTTCCATCCTTAAGGGTCAATAAAACATGATAAACTCAACTTGGAATTAAATTTATTTTCTTGAACTCCTCAGTGATCTTTTTGAGGTCAAAAAGTGTCTTTGAAACTCTTTTTTTTTATTATTTTTTCAAATGCCCAAAGATAGGAGACATGCCTGTAACCCCGTGCAGCATTACTGAGATGCTTTCTTCCCAGTGTACACGAGATTATTTTCTCACCCTTTAAGAGCATAATTAGTCCTGTGAGGTCTGGACCATGCCTGCTCTTTGTGCTGTGCTCTCCATTGCTTCCCAGACATTAATTCCCTTGAGGGGGGAGAACATCAAGGCACTGGCAGAGGCTGAAAAAGGAAGAATCAACAGCATCCCGTTAGGAGCCTGTGAAAGGATGCAACTTCAGGGTGTTCATTCATCCAGCCCGTGACAATTTAAACTCAAACCAGCTCCTAGGGCAGTGGGACAGCCAAAATTGTCCATCAGGAAAGGGAAACTTCTGGGGGAGTCCAGTTCCTTGCTGCTTGCTCAGCCCTGACCCTCCCAAATCCTGCACTGCTCGGGATGCAGAGCTGCAGAGGAGGGACAGGGATTTGCTCCATCAGGAGCCAAGGAAAAGCACAAAAAAAGAGTCACAGAAAACAGGGGAAAGCCCTGTCTTTCCTGCTCCTGTTGATACAAAGAATAAATCATTCTCCCAGCACCTGTAAAGGAGTCTGAACAGGACATGTGTTTAACAAGAATTCCCCTCATTAGCAATCCAAGGAGGGCCATGCTTAAGGCAGACAAATAATTTAATTTTTGTCACACTTCCTAACATTGCCAGCAAACTGAGGCATTTACAGTCACCCTTGTCACAACACTAATTATCTATTTGAATAGCAGAGCACTCTGCTGCTGATTGAATGAGTTCTGCGGTGAGAGCAGATCATTTCAGCAGCAGCATCTGATCATCATTACTTTTTGGATATAGGATGTAAATAGACTATAATGACAAAAAATATGGCTTTGGTACCTTTTCAGCAGCTTCAGACGAGATGGGGCAGCTTCTGCAGCAGCCAAAAGCATCAGTTCATGGTCTGGAAAACAATGTCTTGGGGGTTTGTGTTGCCTTGGAAACGTGAAAAATAAAGCACCATTAATTACCTATTTTCAAGCAAGCAGAGTATCCAGTGCTGAGGGCTGATCCCAGGCTAATGAATCCCTCACCCCAATTTCTGCAGCCCTGGGCTGATCAATCAGCCCTGCTGGAGCAGGGCAGGGCTGAGGCTCAGCAAAGCTCTGCCAAGTTTTCCTGCTGGCTGCGATTCCAGAGTGTCACCAGGAGGCTCCAGGCAGACCCTCCCAGGGCAGGGCTTCCTCCTGCCTTCACATCCATCACCTCCATAACATCTTCAGCTGGTTGGTTTTTACAATAAAGGCACTTTTTCTTCAAGGAGGTACCAGCAGCAGACCTGGGAAACATCCAGGAAAACACATATGTAAGCCCTATGTAAATTCCATATATATATTTTTTTGTATTTTATATATTTTTTTCTATATATATATTTATATATTTATATTTATAATTTATATATCTACATATATACGTATATTTATATATTTTTATGTATTTATAGATAGAAAATATCTTTATTAAATATAATAATATATATACTATATATTATATATAATATAGAAAATATTAATGTTATGTATTTATATATATATAATATATATATTATTATTATTTTTTTTATCTGTATGTATTTTCGCCAGATAAAAACCATTCTGGTAGTCCTGACCACTGCAAAAAAACCATGAGTTCAGCCAGACCTTCTGCTGTCATTCTACCCAAAATGCTGCCAAAATATTTACTGTTACATCTTCTGTATAATAACAAATTTAAGTGGAATTAAACATTTTTATCTACAGACTGCATGCGCCCTTTTTCTTCCCTCTAGTACTGGTGCTAGTTTTAGAATTCGGAAATGTAACTCTATATGGTTATTCTGTGAAATAACTCTAATAATAATTAATGCTTTGAAATCAGTGAAACTGGAATCAGCCTCTTCTTGTAGGAGTTTGAAGTTGCCATAGAAGTTTCTTTTAGGAATGCTACACCTGCCCTGCCATGGCTGCCCAAAGTAATCAGTGAAAAATTCAGTCACAAAAAGTACAGAAAGGTAAAAATAACTCCAGTAATTCTGAGATCTTGCCCACAGCACAAGTCTGGGGCACAGCCACCTCCCTGGAAAAGCACCACTTTCATCTTATATCACACTGAGCAAATGCTATTTTTATATTGGTCCCAGCTATTTTAAGCAAAATTTTGCTTTAAAAAGGACACTGAAAGACAAGCTTTTCCTTTGGTGAGCGTCCATTCTAAACAAGCTGTTTTCAGCAGTAATTTGGAGTTTTCTTTTCTCTCTCCAGTTTTCCTCAGGACTAATGCCAGGGGCAACCTCTGTGAATGTTCTGACTCTTTCTGGAGTTTAAACTGGCTACAAGAAAGCCAGATCAAAAGGAAAGAAAAACTTTGTTTGGGAAGCACAAAAATATATTTACATAACAGAAGATAAGCCAGAACTCCTCATTTGTACCATGCAGACACACTTGTAAAAAGCAGGTTAAAAATTGGCCACTTTAATTCAGCTAAAGGGGAGGAGAGAAGGGATTTTATTGCTCATGTAAGAGAAGAGAGACAAGGCTGGGAATCAGTTTGTGAAAAGATTGAAAAGATCCAGAGTTTCCAGGGATTCCTGCCTGGAGGAGAATCTCCTCTTAGAGACATTTTGATGGACAAGAGGAAAAGGGAATAAAGTTTCCCACCACAGAGAACTGACTGGGAGATGGCAGCCAGAAACAAGTGGATTGGAGCAGGCAGAGCTTGGAAAGCAAGAGAAGAGCTTGGTTTCAACCTCCTCTGAGCTCCTCAGCTGCAATTTTGGCAGCAGACTATTAATAGAACTCACAAGAGATAACACAGATTGAACTGGATTGGCCACTGCAGTAAAAAATTAGAGACATTTTTTTCCAACAAGGTACTTCTCAAGAATTCACCTCTTTCTGGCCAGCTCTGGTAAACTCAGACAAAATGGAGAGTTCAAAACATTTATTGATATTTATTCTACTGAGTTCATCATCTCTCCTCTCTGATGTGCTGGAGCCAAACCAAACCATAAATGTTTTGATATCAAACACCCACTTGTGCCTGCCCTGGGAGGAGCAGAGCTGTCCCTTCTGCACTTAATTAGCTGTCCTCTGGGAAGAAATGAGAAAGGCCATGCTTTAAATGAGACCCATCTGGGGAAGGCTTTCTTCAGAAGATGAGAGCTCTGTGATGTTCTGGAGCTATCAGACAGAGCCCATCTGTCCTGGGTGAGTGCTGCCAGAATTCAGGAGAGGTCCATGATGGAGCTCAAGAGAAGAGATTCTGCTGCATGGAGTTTGTGCTAGAAAGTGTGGGACAGGGTCAGGCCCCTCCTCAAGGGCTTTTAACCAAATATCTCTTGATTTTCTTGATGCCTTGTGGATCAGAATTCTCCCTGACACCTGGGGAGCATGAACACCCAGCTGCATATTTGGGATGAAAGTCCAGATTTTAGAGACCATGCTTTGATTTCTTGGCCTGGATCATCTGCTAATGGGCTCCCTTACATACAGCCACAACTTCAGGACTGAATTGCTGAAAATCAGGTTTAAATCTCATTTTTTACCCCATTTCTATGAAGTTTAAATTAACTTCCAATATTCCATGTGGTCTTTTCTCCAGTCCCAGCCCAGCTGAGGCGCAGCCACATGAGTCCTGCCATTCCCAAAGCAGCTCCTGACCCACTGCTCCTGCTGGGGTAGCACAGGGCTGGGACCAGCTCCCAAGGAGAGCAATTGCTGATGGAATTCATGATGTCTCCTGTGGCCAAAACAACCAGACAAGCTTATAAATTTAAGCAGACACTATGAGGGACAATATGCTTAAAATGTTGGATTATATGTTAGTGGCATAGAATGGGAAAAATTTGAAATTAGAAGAGAATAAAAAGATAATTAGAGGAACACAGAATATTTTGTCTATTTCACCTGTCATTAATGCCTCATGTGTTGCCTTAAGGATCCAAAAAAGGTTCAAGGAAGATATTTGAAGTGCCAAAAAAATATTATTTGTTGGTGAGTCCCACCTGCCCAGCAGCTACTGTACATGGGCTTGAAGGGCATTTTTTCGGTGGTGATAAGAAAAAAGGCATTTGAACAGAGAACTACAGAATCATTTAGGGTAGAAAAGACTTTTAAGATCATCAAGTCCAACCATTAACCCAGCACTGCCAAGGTCACCACTAAACCACGTCCCCAGACACCACATCCACATCTCTGTTAAATCCCTCCAGGGTGGTGACCCCACCGCTGCCCTGGGCACCTTTTCCAGGGCTTAACAACCCTTTCAGGGAAGAAATTCTTCGTAATATCCAATCTAAACCTCCCCTGGCACAACTTGAGGCCATTTTCCCTCTCTTATGGCTCGTTACCTGGGACAAGAGATATCTATTTCCCTCTCTGTGTAGAACACTAATTTTGTGAGCAAGGGAACTCGGACACAGAGATGCTCAGATGATCAAAGGGCACTGGAGCATCGCTGCTCCAGAGGGAAACCCTTCCCCTGCACACCTATGGCAAGACAGGACTCCTGGCTCACAAATTCAGGACTTCTTCACTTAAACATGAGGACAAATGTATAAAACACACAGCCAGAAACCTGAGGGAGCGAGGGGCTGGTTTCTCCACATGCCAGCAGCACAGATGCTGCTGATTGCCAGGCTGCAGATGGACACTGCATTTAGAAATTAAATTGTAAGTCACCGGTTGTTGGGGTTTTTTTACAGCATCAGTTGGGTTTTGTGTCTGTGGGAAACTTTTCCTCAGAGAGGCTCTTTTCACAGACACAGCAGGGATGGAGGTAACAGCATGAAATGAGAGAGCTTGAAAAGCAGCGGCGTGCTGCAGGAAGCCCAGCATTTGCATGTTAAGCTACATCTATTCCCTGAACGCCCAGGCACATGAAAGCAAGCCTGGATTTTTGGTTAGCAGCAGATCTGTTCGCTGCAGCCCGAATTTAAAGGTCAGGGATGTTTAGAGCTGGGGGTTTTTTTGCACTTAGCTGGAGCAGAGTTCCACAGCTCTCCTCGGGAGGAGACACCGTGCCAGGACAGCAGGGCACGGTCCTGTCTGCAGCACAGCGCCTTGACATCAGTCCCTGTCTCCCAGTGCCAGTGGCCCTGACTCGCTGGGATGTTGTAGGAGAGACATTTCTCTGATACCAGTGACCTTAACAAGAGCTTTTCAGCGCTTGTCAGGCTCTGACAGCTGAATCCTTTTCGGCACGTAAATGCCGCGTGAGTGGAAAGTAGCCGAACGAAACCTTCTTCCCAAAAACACAGCCCTGAGGGAAGGATGAAACATTCAAACTCAATTCAAACCTGTCTCATCTTCAGAAAATAAGCTGATTTTTGACCAGGCTGAAGCTTTCCTACCTGACATGGCAATTCTGCCCTTTGGCTTCTCCCCATGTGGCTGGAGGGGCTGACGGGGCTGGCAGTGGGGCTGTGGGCACTGATGCTCAGCTCTGCCTCCCGCTGCTCCTCATCCTCCTCTGACACCCTGATGAACAGCCAGGCATGGCAAGGTTGTCATCCACACCCTCGAGCTCCCCAGGATGCTGTTTCCTGCCTTGTTTTGGCTTCCAAGAGCGAGAGATAAAGAATAAAATGATGACCCTTGTCATCGCCCTCCAAACGAGCAGCTCTGATGTGGCTGCGTGTTTGAATAGTCAGGGCAGGGGCAGACACACATGCTGGATTTACTGAGATAAATGTTGGTCTCAGCTGATGAATTCCTGGTGCTGATGAAGGCTGCAGAAAAATTGTGTGTATGCAGAGTGGACAAAAGATGAGGGCTTGCTGTTGCCTGCCAATAGATAAAGGACTTGAGTGACTGCTGCTTTGTTTGGGCTTGTGATTAGATTGATGTGGCTCATGTCTTAGAACGCTGCTGATACAGGTGAGCAATTAAACAGCAACACAAGCCAAGATCCTTGGATTCACCTGAAATGCACTGGGGAGCTGGCAGGGCAGGGCCCCTGGAAGGACTGATCTGACCCCAGAAAGCAGTGCACACCCTCCAGAGGGTTTTTATTTCAGCTCTTCTGGACTGGCCATTTATCTCATGCTGGTGAGGTGGCACATGGTTCCATCTCCTGTGGAGAGGGGACACAACATCTGAAGCCACAAGGGAGGGAGAGGTGGGCACAGACTTGTCTGACATACACCCAAGGAGTGACACCGCCTCAGATTTCCCAGCCCAGCCGCACACAGCGGAATTTAAAAGGCCAATTTCAAATTTCCTCCCTTGAAAAACAGCAGTGGGCTGATTTCCCACTAAACTGAAGGGAAGCACCAGCCCAGCAGCATCATGAAAGATGAGTTTGGGTTTCTCAGGAGCCCTCGAGGTCCCTGCTCAGGGCTTCACTGGCGGGCGAGCGCGGCTCTGACAGCCGCAGCTCCTGAGTGCCACCCGTGCCACCCGGGGCACTGGGGACAGGCAGCTGGTGTCACCGAGCCACCAGGCTGGCTCAGCAAGGCACAGCAGCCGCCTGGGGCTCTGCCAGACTCGGCTCTGGCCTCCCAGGTCCCTTGCATGAGCGCATTTGTTCTCTGCTCTGCTGCCTCCACCAGCACTGCTGGTGCTGAGAGCATCACTTATCCCAGTGAGGAACATGACAAAAATTGCTGGGGCTTTGTTCTGGGATTTTTAGTTGCTTGCTGAATCCAAATAAGCCCCTTGTCTTATTTTTGGAGTCAGTTTTTTGTTACTTGCTGCCTCCCATCCAAGGGCAGCACCTTCCACTACTTCAGTCCCTGGGACATCCCTTCAGAACAACAAATATTGTGAAATCTCAGGGATTTTCTCTGCCACCAGCCCCAAATCACCTTGAGAAATTCCATGTGTCTGCCTCCCAGAGTGCCATTGCAGCAGGTGTAAATGTGAACATTTATATACATTATAAATGAACATATACATAAATGTGTACATCTGCCACAGAGCCTGGACACGCCTTGCTGAAGAGGGAGGAAGAGGAAAGGAGATTCTTTGCATTCACCTCTTACCTGATCCTTTTATCTTTCCTCTCCTGGGACTCTAATCCTACCAAGGACAGCTCAACTCCCTAGAATTCTTCTCCTCTTCAGCTCTGTCCTGTCTGTGGGGGTTGCATTAAGTTGCCCAAATTTTACTGCTGCCTTCAGGGTTCAGAGCAGAAGTTACATAAAGCAGCAGCAGCTCTGCAAGGAAGAACTGATCCCTTGGCGGGGATGAGATCAGTTTTAGCTCTCAATGGCCACCTGAAATTGGGTTTTATGAAATTGCAGGTAGTTACCAAAAATTTCAAAATACAAAAAATAAGTCTGACATATCTATGAGCAAAAATATTGCTGGTTACATTTAAATGCATTACCCCATGAAAAATGTGGTCATACTCCATTTAAACATGTGACTATCTCAGAATTTAGTGCATCCATTGAAAATTTTCATTGCAAAGATTAAAAAAAACCAAATAAAAGCTTTGAATGAGAGTTGCTCACCTGTAGCACCCTCATTTGGGCTGTGCTCAGATCTCAGGCCCCAACAGCTTCACATCCTCCAACACCTGAACACAAAGTCAGGGAAGGTTTCCTTTGGGAAGAGTTGAGAGAAACAAGCTGGATCACAGGTACGGTTGAGTTAGGAACTCTGCTTCATTTTGGGAACATTTGTAATTCGTGTTTAGAATTCAATTATTTACATAATTGACAGAAATGTGAAAGCAAATGTGATGACAGGGTGAAAATATTTGTGGTTTCTTATGGCAGTAAAAAACAACTTCAAAATAGCTTTAAAAATGGAGGCCAGCATTATTTACAGATTTAGAGCTTTTTATGGTCTCCAAAACACACTCTCACAACTAAATCAATAAGTGAATGTTGGAGGCACAATACAGAACATTCTGGTCTAAGACAAGCAGGACCAGAGTCCGAACTGGGAATTCTTGTCCTGAATGTGGTGACATTGCCTTTGGGTGGTCACAAGGAAGTCAGAAAATGTATCTGACTCCTTTCCCAACACCAACATGGGCAATAGAGATCCCAGCCCACACAAAGGGCCCTTCAAGAACCATCCACGGGATCCTTTTCTTACAGATATATGGAGCAGGGCAAACAAGAGACACACCTGGAGGCTGATGTGTGCTCTGTTTCATGATTCAGTGTTACCTCAGTCCTCCCACCACGCCTGCTCTGGTGAATGGAGGAGCACGTGGGGCTCAAAATTACCAAGCAGGTGTTTAAAAGATATCTGTAAGCAGTTCTGCTATAGTCTTATTAGAGCTCTAATACAGATTACAGTGCACAGTCATCATTATTTCCTCTTCATTAGCTGCTGAAATATAATGCATCTTAAAAAAAACCCCAAACCCATTTTCCTTTTTTTTTTAATTAAAAAAAACCCAAGAGCCTGTTTCTGCCATTACCATAACAAAGGCAATAGGAATATGATTAATGCATCCATCCAAGCTCCGTGCACTGTACATTAAAGGAACCATCTCAGCCTAACGTGGGCTCCCACACTCTAAGACACGCTTGGTAACATTCACACTTGCACCAAAGGAAATGTTTGGAAAGGAAACAACAGAAGAATGAATCTCTTCTCCTGAAAATGCAGAATCTTACTCTTTGCAAAGAGGGAGGCCACAAGCCCAGCAGAATGGACCCAAATTATTCAAGGCATGGTGTGAGAGGGACAGGAGATCCTGTGGTCACTCCGTGAGGGCGATCAGGGCCAGCTCTGCACAGTTTGGGATATTTGGGTGGTGATGGCTCTCTCAGGCAGCTGCAGGGTGCAGAAATTACTGAAATGTGGCCATTGCTGCCATCTCCTCAGGGGAACTCTGCAGGACTGCAGGATCCAGGCCAGTCCCACACATCCCAACCCCAGCCCTGGCAACACAGACACAGCTCAGGAGCTGCTCTGCCCAAAACCTTCAGGGACACCTCCTGCCTTTGGACATTCCTCATACAGAGCCCCACTGGGATCACCTGTGCCAAGGAAAAGGTCTTCTCCAAGCCTGTGGGCCAGGATTTCTTTGGTGGTGCAGCAGATTTGGTTGTTGCAGTCAGGCAGCTGGGGTACAGCACACTCCCTGCAGAGCCTTTGGGATAATTTGGGGGATTGGGTGGTAGATCAGGGACCCCACTCCTTTTCTCCATTCCTGGGCACACTGGACACCCTCACGAGTCACCACAGCATCCCTGAGACAAGACATCCCCTTCTCCACCTCCATTTTTAATTCTCCATCAAAGGTTGGAAGTCAGGATGAACTCACCAGAGGGCACAGCAGCTGAGGAAGGAACATTTTTTCTGCCTGCTTGGCCTCTGACAGCAGCCCTTTAATTACAGCAAGTTTTCAGCAAGTCCCTGATCATGCCCAATTCCCCAAACTCAACTTGAAGCTTCTCTGCAGCTCCACTCTTCACCTTCTGTGACAGAGCAATGACAGATGTTTCCAAACTGATCCCTTCTGAAACATAACACCATGCCTATAATGAGACTTTACTGCAACAACAGATTTTACTCTTCCTCTAGAGATCTACAGAAATCTGGCCAATTTTTAGACTAATTCAAGCTCTAAGGAGCAAGGAAACCCCAAATTCAATGCTGATGATGAAGCTGGTGAATCCGCAGAGACATCAGTGCTATGGCAGTGCCCTCTGAACTGCTCTGCTCCCAGCAACCAGGCAGGTTCGATTTACACCTGAATTTACACCTAAAATTCACACCCAGCTGAGGGTCAGGAGTGTCTCACCTCTGCCTTGGTACTGAGGTGCCACAGAGCCTGGTCCCTATCAACACCATCAATCAGCTGGAAACAGCCCCAGGATTTTCTAGGGATGTTTCTGGCCCTGGGCTTCCAAAAGCCCCCAAAACAAAACCCAACACTCCCACTGACAGATGCCAGGGCAGGGAAAGTTTCTGTGCCTTCACTTTAAAGACAGGGGAGCAGCAGCAAATAGTCGAAACAATTTAGCCCAGGTTGTTCAATAAATGCTTTGCAGAGCCTGGGTTGGGATCTGGAGATCTTGTCTCCTGTTATCGACTTGATTTAACATTGCTGCAAACAATTACCTTAATTATTTTGTTTTGTTGTTCCAAAGAGCTGAGCATAGGAAATAGTCTAAAGTCCTGTGCAGTGCTGAAAAGAAAGCTTGATGAGATTTTGTTCCTTTTGCTGAGAATACAAAGAGCAAAAGGTTGAAAGCAGATGGGCCACTGAGTTGCCCTGGTTTGCTTTTACAGGTTGTGTTCCTTATTTTCATTATTAATCAAAACCACTCTGAAGTTTCCTAAAGAAAAGGGTAATGGTGTCAAGAAAATTTAACATGTGCTCAAGATGAATTCAATGCAGCTCTGTTACCTATAGGTCAGCTTATTTTTTCTTTTAGAGACGAGTTTACATCTCAGCTTAGGGAAACTATTGAACCAGGCACAACAGGAGCTCTGTGCTGCTCCTGGAGCCCCGTTAAGGAGCTGAGGAGCACAGGAGTTTGATAATGTTTTAATGCAGCACAGACATAGCATTTGATTTATATATTGATCACTCTGTACACAATTAGTGGAGTAAGTGCAAGTTTACAGCTGGTGCAGCTCCTTCTTCTTGTTTTTGGAGTGAATAAAACTGACTGCAGCTGAAGTCAGGGGAGGCAATCACGTTCCCTGACCTCAGCAGTGACATCCAGCAGCAGTCATGAAGCACAAAGGCTTTTTAAAACCATGCAGCTGTTCAGTCCCTTGGAGTTATGCTGACTGCTTTCTCACTTGTGATTTAAAATTATTTAAATAGATGCTTAAAAAACTATGATTTTAAAATATATTTTTTAATTGAGGTTAACCTCCAGCTTTAAAAAGCCAGAGGAAGAGGACTACTTGCTGAATTTCAGTTCCAGGCATTTTTATATTTGGCAGGAAAAAATTGCAAAAATATTTCATGCATTTAAAGGCTTTTCTTCCTCTTGTTCAGATATTCATATTGTATTCTAATTGCTGATTACCCAACAGACAGAGGTAAATGTCTTTCACCCCAGAGACTTTTGAAGATGTTATTTTGACACGTCCACACAGACCAACACCCACTCAGCACATCAGGATGTAACTGCAAAATCAATTAATTCAACAGCTATTTCTGCAGCCTGAAGTGTAATTACCCATGAAATGTTGATGGGTTTCAGGATAGCAGAAATTCATCATTTATGCTTAACCTGGCTTGTTTTCCCCTCCCTCCATCCCAGAAGGAGTGCTTGGATGTTCAGGGAGAAGTGATGGATGCAGGTGAGTTGGGTCTCACCCACTCTGGACCAATTCAAACCATTTTACCCCTGAGCAAAGTGAGGTGGAGCAGGGGCAGCTCTTCCAAACCCCAACTGAACCAACTCCCAGCTCCCTCCCAGTAAAACCTCGGTAAAACCTTCTCCCTCCCCCTCTCCCACCTTTCCTCTGCTTCTCTGTCAGAGCTCAAAATGTCCCTCAGACATTTTTGGATGTTCTGGGCCCAGGTCAGAAGCATTTGAGACCCTGGCAGGCAGCTGGAAACAGCTGTGATTTTGGGGTTGAGCCATGGAATGATTTACCAACCTTGCAGGAAGAACAAGAAGTCACAAAAGTTCAGATATTAGAGTAGAAGTAGTCACAAAGTAGAGGGAAGAATTTCTGAGTGCTGTACAGGGGGTTTTGGTTTTGTACATGGGGCTCAGAGGGTTTAAGATGGAGGGATTTGGGCCTGCCCTGTCCTCCCTCTTTCTCCTTCCTCACCTCCATGTTCTTGGTGATGTTGGCACTCACAGGTTGGTTTAGAGTAGAAAAGCACCATTTAATATAGGTAATAGGCACTGGGGACAAACTGTACCCATGTAACACGTAATGTACCATATAAAAGATAGAAAAGCACCATTTAATATAGGTAATAGGCATTGGGGACAAACTGTACCCATGTAACACGTAATGTACCATATGAAAGATAGAAAAGCACCATTTAATATAGGTAATAGGCATTGGGGACAAACTGTACCCATGTAACATGTAATGTACCATATAAAAGATAGAAAAGCACCATTTAATATAGGTAATAGGCATTGGGGACAAACTGTACCCATGTAACACGTAATGTGCCATATAAAAGATAGAAAAGCACCATTTAATATAGGTAATGGGCATTGGGGACAAACTGTACCCATGTAACATGTAATGTACCATATAAAAGATAGAAAAGCACCATTTAATATAGGTAATAGGCATTGGGGACAAACTGTACCCATGTAACACGTAATGTACCATATAAAAGACAGCAGCAGCCCTGGGCAGGGAGAGAAGAAGCAGTTGGGAGTCAGAGAGGATGTCAGGGTGTGTGTGTGCCTCTGCCTGAGCTGTGAGCAAACCACAGCAGCTCCAGGAGAAAATCTTTTAGATAACTTGCAATAAACTGCCTTGAGACCGGACAGCAGAGACTGCTGAGCCTTTCTTTGGAAGCTCGGGCTGGAGGAGAGACTTTTCCACCACATGGAGCCACCCTGGCCTAGTGTGAGCTCTGTCACTTCTCGTCCCACTGCTGTTGTAGGTCGCTGCTGTGGGTGAGGATTTTCCTGGTTGCCTTGCAGGGCTGCAGGAGCCCTCTCCTGCCTCCATGAACACATCCTTGCCCAGCAGCAGCTCCACCGCAGCCACATCCCACCTGCAGCACTTCAAGGGCACGCCCTGGGATGAGGCTTTCAAAAATCTTCCACACGCCCTGCACGGAGCTGCAGCAAGGAGTTGGCTCCAGTTATGGATGCTGGATATTAACAACAACTCTAAACACAATAATTAATTCATTTATCTCCAACTTACAGTAGCCTTTGTGTAGAAAAGTGTTTTACGGCTGAATAATTTTAATTTTTTTAGCTGTATGTAAAACGGGCATCATCAGTATAATCCTTAGAATCTAATAATGATTCCATCAGTGTAAAATCATTATCCTTAGGCAAGAAGGAAACCAATTCAATTATGATGTTGGTTGAAAAATCGAGGGTGAAAAGTTGTAGTACATATTAAACTTGAGGCTGGAAAAGTTGTAGTACATATTAAAATGGTTACTACAAAATTTGTGCATCCAGGCTAACAAATGCTAATATGTTCTTTTGTTACCTTCTAATTTATATGATTCATGTAAGCCTGCAGCAAGAGAAACTTGTTTTAAAATTCATCTACATTAAAAAATAGCAATGCAATGAATTGTAAAGTTATTAGCATTCATGTCTAGTTGTGTTATTAAGCTGTACACATCAAATCGGGTACTACAAGTACAGAAGTGTCATAATGAAGTAGAACAGCATTTAATCAGAAGAATTTCTAAAGGTCATCAGAGCATCATATAAATTCATCCATGCATGACAGCACTATGAAATAAATAACTGCAAGAATACTGTAAGAATAAACTTCATTCCAGGAGCTTTGTTTCCAATAGGAGAAGAATTAGCAAAATTTCATGCTGAGAGAACAGTTAACAAAAAAATACTGAATTCTGGAGCTTTAATTAATGAAAGACTAATAAGAGGTAGATAAGGAGTTTTCCACAAGGGAGCTAACGAGGTGTGCTCCCTGATAGTTTCTTACCACAGCTGATCTCAGATGTCTCCCTGCAACTCAGAGCAAGGGCTCAGCTCCGTTTTTCTTTCCTTATTAGCCAGATGAGCCCTAAATGAGTCCCTTTAAATAACCAATGATTTGTTAATATTTTTGCACTCATAACAACACTTTAAGTGCTTTAGGATGTGTATCACAGGCCTGACAGCTGACAGCTCCAAGCACTGGAGATGCTTCATGGCAATGCAGTGACCAGGATGCTCCAGCATGGTCAGAGCAGATGCTGTGGTAGCCCAGGGTGAGGCTCAGGTACCTGAAATCATGTTGATCTGCACAAAACCTATTTGATTTCACTGGGAACCTTCCCAGAGCAAAGCTCATCTCTCAGGGATGAAAGCACGGGGCTCTGGCTGGCATTCCCACAGCCCGGGAGGGGATTCCGTGCTGGGGCACACACGTGTGATGAGCCAGGCTGAATCACTAATTCATCAAAGGCTGTTTCTCAGGCCCTGCATGGCTCATCTCACCTCATCAGGTGGCCTGGCAGAAAAAGGAGCTCTGTGTTTCCAGCTGCCCCCAGCCCTGGGCACTGCTGGTGCTGGAGGGATGCTTGGGATGAGGAATTTCCCTTCTTGGAGTGGCCACTGCTCGGCAGGACCTGCACAGGGAACCCCATCCTTTATTCTGTTTGAACAGGATCCCTGGTACGTTTTAAAGATAAAGGTTGGGGGTTTGGTAATTTGAGTTCTGTGTTAGGATTCAAGCAAACCCTGTTGTTCCTGCTGCAGTATCAGTGCTGCCAGGAGAGAAAGGAGACAAAACACTTTTCTACCTCCATGGATTTCAGCTGGACAAAGCCCCAAGCACTGAGCAGCCCTTAAAATGGATGTCTCAGCTTTCTCAGCCTAATTGCAAGTGGAATTTCTCACAAAGCAGCCACTCCTCTCCTGCTGATCTTCCTGTGTGTGCCTGAATATGTGTTGGTCCTTCCTCTCTCAAAGGAGCACCACAGCCATGGAGGACTCCTAGAATTTGGCATTGGAGCAGAGAAAAAAAAAACATACAGATACTATATATTTGTACAGTGACAAACCAGCTGGATTATCTGTGTGATTTTGTGCAGCACCAAGAGGAAAAAAGAACATGCTTTTGTACGTGTCAGACTAATTTGGAGAATCTGCCACTGTCCCTGCAGAGAAATGCTTGCTTGTTCCTCAAATCACATAGAATGAGCTTGTTCAGCACTCCCTCCTCTCCTCTCCTCCCTCCTCCCCAGTGCCTGTGCTGGTGTCCTCAGCACAGGGCAGTGGTGGCTGAACCTAAAGCCTCAGATTTGAATTCTCTTCAGAGCAGCTCCTCCTCTGGGGACCAATACCAAAATCTCAGACACTGGGCCATAACCTGCCCTGTCAGGGCATGCCTCCCTGACACACACTGAGTGTGTGTCTCACATTACCACTTTCCATCTCCTTATTTCATATGCCCCATCAAGAGAATAATTGCTTTTCTCTTTTATTTTTTTTTTAATTCTAGCACATTACTGCAAAAAGCAACAGACAACTCCAGAGGCTGAGCACAGGCTCATGCATTATTTTCATATCTTTTTTTAAATTAATTAATGTCTGCGCTGAATGAAAGAATTTATAACGACACTCAGGTTTCCCAAGAAATCATCCTAGCAGCATGTTTACTGAATCAGCAGGAAAAGCGAATAAACAAAATGAAATCAGAAAAGAAAAGCAGTATCTAAATGAAAGCCAGAGGAACTAAAAAGAACCATGAGATTATAATCTTAAATTAAAACCACAGTGAGGGCAATATAAAAGATATTCTAATCACTACATCCAATTAAGTGAAGTAAATCACTAAAGCATGTTAAGTGCCTTAACTATTATAATAATTAAGAATCAAACAGAAATCAAGCATCTCTGAAAGACTGATGATGCACATTAGTGCACAGGGAACGCTGGTTCCCATTTGAATGCAGGGGGAGAGCAGAAAACATTTCCTGGTGCCTCAGGCCAGTGAGGGTGAGAGGGTGGGGATCCGGTGTGGAAACTCCCAGTGGGAGAAGGGGTGTTCCAGAGTGTCCCCGAGGTGAACAGCATCCTGCACAGGAGCAGGATCCAGCCCTCCTCCCTCAGGAGACAAGCCAACCAGAATCTGATGACAACTTCCACAAAAACCATTATACTGAAGCTCCAGGCCGTGGGCAAGCAGAGCTTTGTAGGTTTTGGTGTCTCCCTGTTGGCAGCTCCAAAGCATGAGCCAGAACCAGAGAATCTGAGAATGGTTCGGGTTGGGAAGGAACTTTAATGGCCATTGAGTCCAACGCCCTGTGGCTCAGGGATGGCACCACCAAACCCTTCCAGGAAAATGTGGATTATTGTCCAAATCCGCCCAGCACACGTTCCACATCCTCAGCACAGGGATAAAATCCAGCACAGAACCTGAGAATCATCTACAGCTCCTCATTAAATTACAGACAGTGATGCTCCTATCTTAAATCCGTCTGAGGCCGTGCATGGGTGATAGATATTTTAATTAGCAAAATTAGCAACCAAGAAGTACAATTTAGGCACAAGATTTATCTGCAAGTGGTAATTCCCCAACTTTTCTGCAGCAGCTGGGGCTAAGCCTTCTGAATACAAAATGGAAACACACTGAACACACACAAACCTCATTGACTACTTCCCTACTTCCAGGGAAACTTTATAATTTATTTTTTTTCTATTCAGATCATTCCTGCTTAAACAAGAGCCATTTTAACTAAATCACACACAGCTGGGATTTCCCAGCCTTCAGGAAGATATGCTTAATATTGCAGGATAGCTGAAATCAGGTGAACTCTAAAATTAGAGTCAAAAGTGAGCTGTCTAGACAAAATGCCCTCATATTTGGGGAGAATAGTTAAAGGCAGAATCCAAGGGGGAAACTGGTCCTGCTGGAGTTCTCTGCTGCACAAAGAGGCCCTGAAAGGCAGCAGGAGGTGTTCAGGAGATGCAGTGAGCACACCCAGGAGGGATCATTTGCACTGTGTTTTATCATTTTGTCCTAATAATCTGGAGAGTTAATTCAGCCCCTTTGCCCTGCAGTTCAGGGAGGAGGAATAGTATTTGAGGGATCAAGACATGCTGTGTTTTATAAGTAGGTTTTTTAAAGAGTTCTCCCTCTACTTTCACTTTGCACACCCCTTTTGCTTGGCGAAAGCTGGTAGATGAAAAACTCACTAAGAAAATACAAAACTGAACAACAGAAACATTGATTTTTTTTTTTTTCACATTCTTCTTCGTATTTGTTTTCTTTGTCAGAAAAACACATTGAAGAGCTCAGTGTGGGATTTCATGTCTATGTCAGGGAAGCAATCCCTCCCACACACCCGGTATGGGAGGGAGGAGAACCCAGCAGCAGTGGAGGGTTGCTCATTCCAATGTATTGCTGGCAAGGAAATAACAGCTGCACATTGAGCACAACAATCCATGCTAAAACTATAAAATAGCTGCAGTAAATCTTGGTCTGTTTGAGAAAGAAAAGGGAAACCTGATGGGGAGGGTTCCAGGCTGTTGTGGCAGCAGGGAAGGGTTTGGAGAGGGATATGAGCAACCTGCAGCCTGCAGGGACCAGGGCACCACTTAGCCAGGACCAGAAGTTTAATTAACAAGGACCAAAAGTTTAATTAACAAGGACCAAAAGTTTAATCAACAAGGTGTAACACTCCCGACTCTGCAATTCCACTTGCAATATCACTTTCAAGAAGCTCGTTTTCCCCATGTCCAGCTCATAATCACTTTTGTATCTTCAACCATGGAACTATTAAATGCCACAGTGCTGCACCAAGTGCAGGTAATTTCATTGGCAAAACTGATTCTTGAATCCTTCCTGTGCTGCACTCCCAAAGCATAACCTGTTCCAGTGCTGCTGCTGAGGCATCCTGGCAGCCTTCAGCTCTCTCAGAAACCAGAGGATTCCCCCCAAACTGCTGGCACTGTCCCTCACCACCCCCAAAGTGCCATCCCCACAAAAGCCATCACTCCCAGCCCTGTCCCACCACCAGATTCTTGCTCCCTGCACAAATACCAGGTGGAAAATGTTCAAGAGCACAGCCCAGGTGAGCACTGAACCCCCCAGAAGGAAGGAGCATCCAGCCCTGGGCTGCCCCTCAGGTGTGTGGTGGGATGGGGTTTAAAACCAGGGAGCAGCAGGCTCCTTTCCCAGGGCAGATGGAATATTGACACCTTAGCAAACATGTGTTCTGAGCTGGAACTTCCAGACCAGCCCAGAACCCCACGGAGAGGATTTACAGGATGATGCTGCATGAAACAAACTGCAAGTTAAAAGACAAAAAGCAACAACAAAAAAGTGCCAATATTAATCCAAAAAGGCTTAGGAGAGGAATCACTTCAGAACAGATACCCACAATCCAATTCAGACTCGCTCAGTTTTAACACAAAAAATTGCAAACTACAATGGAGAAGAAAATCCCAGAGCCCTGGAGGGAGCCTTGGCCTCCAGTGCTTGTGCCACACCACGAGCAAGGCTCCTCTCCTTGGGTTTTAGGGTTATTTTTCTATTACTGGGTGCTCTCCCCAGTTACCTGCTGCTCCCCCAGTTTGACCAGAGCGATGCTCCAGTCCCTGCTGTGCTGCCAGACCCCCAGCCACTGTGGCAGGTGAGTTCAGCCTCCTCCCAACCCGCCTCCTGCATTATCTGGATCATGTAAGTCCTCAAACTCTCATCCCCAAGGATTTCTCCAGCTTCCCAGGCCTTTCAAACACTTCCTCTCTCAAGAGCCTCCACTTATCTGTGAGAATATTTTACCTTTCACCACATAAAACTTAGATTTCTCTACGTTTGAACTTCAGTCTGCTTTATTTTATCTTTTAATATATCTCGGTGTCTTCTACAGTGCCTGGCTATATTATTATGCATTTGAGCAGGTCTCCCCTAAGGAATGACCTTATCTATGGGTATTAAAGCCTGACAGCTTTCAGCTGTTCTTTTACTGCTGCATTTGTTCTTTGGGCTGGGGAAGGGCAGGTTCAGTGGAAAACCAGAGATCTGCTGAGATCTCCCTGCCCAGCTTTAACCCCTTGCACAGGCTCTGACTGCAAAGCCTTGGGTAATTTCTCTGTCTTTTCTTTCCTTAAATTAGCCCAGGAAAGAAAAACCTGCATCTCCAGCAATATTTCAGAAATGAGGATTGCTTGTCCAAAAGCAGAACAGGAGGATTTGCCCATGTGTGATTACTGCCCCAGGTCAGACACACCAACCAACATTTCAAATACAGATGCCAACAGCAATAAGGCAGTACCCAGCCCCTAAATGCGCTTCCATTTAAATTACAAAATGTTATTTTACATTTAGTATTTCAACTCATCAAAAATATATTCCTATTAATGGGATTCTAAGCACCCTCATTGCATATTCTGCTTTTTAAGCCCCGTAAACTGCGATCCTGAACGCTGCCTAGTGACAGGGAGTTCTTTAGGGTTCCTGTATACAGCACTGCTCTTCCCATTAAATTTCCAATAAAGCATTTCCATTTTTATATCTGAAACCCCAGAAACAGCACTGGAGGAACCCAGCGTTTAACTCTTAAATTTAATACAAACTATTTCGCTCGGCATGAAAGCATTTTAAAATTACTCCAGTGCAGATTGTGGTTCACTCTTGTACTTGGGGAGCTTAATATGTCCATGGCAACTGATGAATATTCCTGCTGCTCCTGCTATAAATAACAAACCTATTTGGCAAAGCCTGAGATGTAAATATTAAATCCAGCACAAAGGCAATTTTCTGCTCCTCCTTTTGCTCCCTTCTGAGTTAGGAGCAGGTTATTTCCAAGTAGATCACAATATTGCAGAAACCCATTTTGATTGACACTGCTTTCAACACCAATCACACTTTTGGGGCTGGGGTGATGCTGTGTAGGGCCAGGCTGGCTGCAGCAGCATTCCCAGGACATTTGGGATCACAGTGATGCTGTGTAGGGCCAGGCTGGCTGCAGCAGCATTCCCACAACATTTGGGATCAGAGTGATGCTGTGTAGGGCCAGGCTGGCTGCAGCAGCATTCCCACAACATTTGGGATCAGAGTGATGATCCCAGCAGCATTCCCAGCACCAGGAGTGCTCCACAGTCCCAGCACCGAGGTGGGACAATCAGTGCACAGCTTTTGGAGAGCCACCAGAATTTGTGGCTTTGTTTTCAGAAACTTCAAGGCAGAGTCTCACCTGCAGGAGCATATGGGAAGCTGGGTCACTATTTTTCATGTGCAAATTAGGCTTGAGGGCGTGCAGAAGGAGCAGTGCCCTTCCCAACAGATGGTGGCATGGAGTGAGAGCTTTGGGGCAGTGCCAGGGGCTGCACACACACCCGGCAGAGCCGAGCTCAGCCACAGCACTGCTGGGTTTGGGAAGTCATGTCCTGTTCAGCCTGCACATTCCTGCTCCTCCTGGCCGCAGTGGCACTGTGGTGAGGAGCGATGCTGGCAGGAGCAGGGCAGGGTGGCGGCGTGCCACGGCTCCTCCTGGCCAGCCTGGTGCCAGCCCGAGGGCAGGGACAGCCAGCAGAGCTGTCACCTCCCCTGCTCGCTGTGGCCAAGGCTGGCTGGGCTGATAATTGTGATGCCTCAGGATTTCAGCTTTGATATTTTCCATCTCTCTGTAACCCTGCAGTTCTTCAGTGTGTAACTCCAAACTCCACACGCAGTGTGAGCTGCTGCTTCCCCATTTGGGGCAGACACAACAATTCCTCTCCAGGCCTGGCAATCAAGGACACCTCAGTGCCTCAGGCCAGAGAGGTGTGCTACAGGCCAGCTACAGACATAAAGACCTCAAAGCCAGTGCCAAAACTACGCTTGTAGCACAATTTAAGGACATCATTCTCAAGCAACTTAACATCATATTAACAAGTAATGAAACTGTAAACTGTGCATTTCTGGCTGTAGGTAAAGTAAGAATTTACAGTACAGGTTTGCTGGGAACTTCACTGGACCCATCCATAACCTGGATTCAACAGAATAATGGAAAAAAAAAAAAAAAAAAAAAAGGGTATTTTTTCCACAAAATATTTAGATGTATAGGGAAAATACCAACTTTTCTTATAGCAATGCATCTGTAAACAGCCCCAGTGGAATGGATGGGATAGTTCAGGAATTCAGACTCTATTCTGTATGACTGAGGGTTGCAAGGTCTGGGGTATGCTTGGGTAGATGGCCCTGGGAAACCAAACACAGCTGCAGATATTGGTGAAAGCTTTCATCCTATAAAAGGATGCACCTTTAAAGCCCATCAGGAAAAATATATACATGAAAAACATGTGATTTTGCACATTTGGTCAGTAGTCTCCTCCCTACATAGCCTAAACAAGAATTAAAAAAAGATAATAATTCATCCACATTTAACACCAACTTAATTTCTGACAGGATCTTCTACTAGAATAATTTATTTTCATTTAAGATCTGCATGTAGGACGCTATTGACTACCAAAAGCTAAAAAAAAGCTGTTCTTCAGCTTCTTCTGCAAGGTAAATCCTTGCAGTAATGGAGCATTCTGAAGAAATAAAACTCTGAGCTGAAATTTCCCTCAGGAAAAGCTCCTGCAGGGCTGCTCTCACCAACAGGGCTGGGTTGAAGGAGAGGTAACCCTGAACAATAAATGGAGTATTTCTATATTCCAGACTCTCTGCCACTGAGATTGGAAGGCTGGAGGTGTTCTGCAACGCTGCCAAGGAAAACATGAGATCTGCTCATTCATTGAATGGCAATTACAGGTAATTAATCAAAGAGAACTCTTACCCTGCACCCAGCAGCCTCAAGGTGAGGATGAGCTTCCTTAATTCTGCTGTACTCAACAAAGCTGCAACACTTAAATCCTGCTCTGAATCTTGCCCTGGGCCATCTTAAATGCACAAACAGATGCAGAATGAGCCTTTCCACTGTGGAAACCTCTCAGGAGCGTATCCACCTTCCAAACAGCTTTGCATTTTGTTTACTGAGTTTTATTGTCCCTGCTTCCCAAGTGCCTGCTTTGGAAATCTCTGCTGCTTCCCCTGCTGTTGCTAATTTCACCTGTTTGGGCTATTTTAAGTTTCTTTCTGCCAGCAGCAGTCTTTGAATTCCCTATTAATGGCAAAATGTTCACATCATTACCCCGCAGGCATTCCCAAATCAGGCATTCCCATTCTGCCACATCCACCCTTCTTCCTGGCCCTACCAGCACCCATTCTCATCTGCTGGGGCTGGGGGTGCAGCTCTGAATCTCTGCTGAGTTACTGCTCTGAGAGTGTAAGAAAGTCTTCTAGAGAAAAGAGATTTTACTGCCACAGTCACAAATTTATCTTTGTTCTTATCCACAGCCTTACCTGCAAGAAAACACCAGTCCAATATCTCAGTATGCTGCTGCCAGTTCTCATTGCCTGGATTAAACAGTCCCATTTTCCCCTAAATTGCCAGACTTCAAATATTTTATCACTCATGTTGTGTAAAAAAAAGGTTAGTACAAGGAGGAATCATTGCTTTATCAACTGAACCAAGACAAGACAGAGAATTCCCACTGTCCAGAACACCTGCAGCAGAGACCTCATCCTCCAAAGGCCAAACTCAAATCATCTCCATCAGCTTGTAATTGATTTTCTCCCCTAAATTACCAAGCCAGGAAAGAATCTGAAAAGGCAAGAGCTGCTGCTGCCACCTGTGATTACTGCAATTCTGTTTTGTTTACCTGGTATTTCCATAGATGTGATTAAGCATTTGAACTCAATTAAAGGACTTCATCCACTGGAAAATTCACAGCCACTGACCAGGCTGCTCCAATTGGAGCACTGGGAAAGAGATTTAGATCAGGTTTTAGCAAGAAATTCTTCACCATGAGGGTGCTGAGGCCCTGGCACAGGGTGCCCAGAGAAGCTGTGGCTGCCCCTGGATCCCTGGATTGTCCAAGGCCAGGCTGGACACTGGGGCTTGGAGCACTCTGGGATAGCTGGAGGGGTCCCTGCCCATGGAAATGGGATGAACTTTAAGGTCCTTCCCACCCACTCTATGATGATTTCATGACTGTCACTCTTTGGCACAACAATTCTGCTTTTAGCTGGGGAAGGGACTGACAGCACAACACCTCTCCAATCACAAAACTCACCCATTGCTTTGCATTTCCAGATGCACAACAATGTTTTCTGATCTCTGCACCACCAGTTCTGAGTCTGTTTTACACCCCATAAACTCCATGATGTGCCCAAGCAAAGCTCTACGAACCCTCGTTATTTAAGACAATATACATTGAATTTCATGCACGTAAGCTGCTAGCACTTTTTACAGTGCTTTTCCTAGAGAACATCTCAGTGTCATTGGGGCAGTGTGGCTCCTTGTTGGAATATGTAGGTATTGATGATTCTGAGATTGTAGAAAGTCTCTGTCTGTCAGCCCCACTGCCAAAGAAGAAGTCACAATTCGTCTGTTCTGGTTCCAAGGTTGTTTATTCTGTTTATCTCTAACATGTTCTGCTGCCCTGCCGCAGCTCTGTCCTGCAGGGCAGCGTGTGGGGCTCTGCCCTCAGTGGGATGGTACAAACATTAAATACCACAAACTACCTGTGCTGGATTTACAATAACGTGCCAATATCTGTCACCTACGTTGGACAGTGTGTCCCCAGCCTAAACCAACAGAAAAATGCCAACACCGCAGTGAAACATGGAGGGCATGAAGAAGGAGAAAAAGGACAAGGCACACCCAATTTCCTCCATCTTGTCCCCTTTGAACCCCTAATCTAGAAACCTAAAATTTTACTTTTGCACCCATGCCACACTTAATTATTACTTATATCAAACACTCAGAGCTTGTAATTCATCCTGTAGGATTGAAAACTCTTTTCCATGGACAGAGATCACAGCCAGTGTCTCTGGGGGCTTTGTCCAGGGGGGTTCCTGACCCCTGCCAGGGTCCCAGACCGGCCAGGGCAGCCAGAGGGATGCCCTGGATTCCCACAGCTCCTGCCTGCAGCTTCCACCCAGCGTGGGGCTGGAGCTGGGCAGAAATGTGAGCGCAGGAAAACACAAACTCTGCCAAGGCAGCGGAGCTGCAGCTGCTCACGCTGAGCGGGGCGGGCACAGGCAGGACTGGGTCCCTGCAGGCTGCCCTGTGGAATAAAGCAAAGGCAGGAAGGTCTGAAGCAAATGGCCAAGCCAGGTTTTCTTTGGTGTGAGGGAATGAACGTGCTGAGAGCTCACGGTGCAGCCCGAGCTCCCCGCTGGCCGCCCTGCCTGACGCAGGTAAAAACTTGGCTGGCAGAGATGTTCAGAGCTTTCATCCTCACAGCTGAAAGGTTCTCCCACTCTGCATTTCCCTGGATGTCTTGTGATCATTCCTAGCTGCTGTCCTTACCATCAGTGGGCTCTGCAGGGTGAGCACAGCAGGTTTCTCCTCCTCCAGATGCTGCAAAGCCCGTGTCCTGTGCCAGGCCATGGCAGATTGGGGCTGCAGGAAAGCCAGACACACCCCAGCCCTGTGCACTCAAAATACCCTAAAAAATTCCCACATCAAGCACTTACACAGGCAACAGATCCTCTGTGTGGAGCTGTTCCATGTCCAGGCCTGCCCTATGAGCATCACAGCAGACAGGAGGAAGGGCTGCAGGGTGTGCAAGCACAAGTCAAGCTCCTGGTCCAGGCAGGAGTGGCCCAGAGCTGGGGATTGGGGCTGCCAGACCAGGAGCAAACACTGCTATTCATGTAAGACAGGGAAAAATAACGAGTCCAGACCCTGATGGATGAATGCACAACAAAACAAAGCCCCAAATCCACGTCACTGTGCCCTGCTCTTCCTTCTCCTGCACAGCCATTTCATTGTCCCCTCTGACAAATCTCTCCTTCCAGCACACTTTTATACCTCCCAGGCCTGACTAGCAGTCAAATTTATTTCCATAAATCCACTGAACTGTACATTTCTCTGCAGTTAAACATTTTCTTTTCCAGCAGACGTGTCCCATGTGTTTGAGCATTTCAAGCCACTTCCAAGCAGGCTTTGCTATCTCTCCTTAGCACGTGCAGCCAAATCCCAGCATGGGGCTTGTGGTGGGGAAGAGTCTAGCGTGGAATGAGCCTGAACACAGAAATACTGTCACCAAAGAGAGAAAAAGAAAAAACGGAAAGAAAGAAGAGCAAAGCTGACAAGATGAAAAAGTGACACGAGAAAAACGCCAGCCCAGGACAGTCAGTCTTCAGGCTGGAAGCAGAAATTTCACTAGGGGCAAAAGGAAGAGGGTCTCTGATGACACATGTGTGCACAGGCTTACACAGGGTTGATTGAAAAATAAACAACAATAAAAAAGTCACATTTCTCTCTACTTAGTGTTGGTAATAATTTATGGCAATTCAGAGGTACAACTGGGCAGAAGTTTATAGCCTGCAGTCAGAGAAAGCCCTTCACCTACCCCACAGGTCAGAAAAGATGTAAAACTACCCAAACAGCTGGGTTTTTTGTCCCTGAGCTTTTTCCCCTCTCAGGGGAGAATTCTTCTCTTGGCACCAAACTCAAGACCCCTTTTTGCAGGAGCAGGTCCCACCTTGGCAGGGTCAGGCCCTGTGGTGCTCCTCCACCATGAGCATCCCACAGGTGCATCCCCCTCTTCCCATGGCAGCCCTCCAGGGATGGGTCCATTGGCACTGGAGAGTCCTAAGAGAATTCAAACAAATTTCATTCAAATTAGTTCACATTTAGAGTCTTTTCACAGTGATAAGAACCAGAAAATCACAGAGTCGCTGGGTTGGAAGAAACCTTCAGCATCATCAAATCCGACCCAGCCCCAACACCTCAATTCAACCCTGGCAGCCAGTGCCACATCCAGGCTTTGTTAAACACACCCAGGGATGGTGACCCACCACCTCCCTGGGCAGAGCATTCCAGAACTTTATCACTCTTTATGTAAAAAAAACATTTCCCTAATATCCAACCTAAATTTTCCTTGGTACAGCTTGAGGCTGTGTGCTCTGGTTCTGTCAGTGCTGCCTGGAGAAAGAGCCCAACCCCACCTGAGCACAGCCACCATTCAGGGACCTGTAGAGGATAAGGTTACTTAACCTTTTTGCAAAAATACCTTTCTGAAATAAGGTCTTCACTTGTTGAAAGCAATGTGGACTCATTAAATAATTTCAAACAAATGGGACTTGAAAAGTAAACCTTTAAATATTAGATATATAGAAGAATTTAAAAGTTTAAGGATGCAGATAGTCACCTAGTAGGATTTTAATTCTTGGTGCTTGTGTCAGTATTTAAATATCTATGAAACCTGTCTCACTGCTCCAATTTAGGAATAAGAATATGCAGCACGATGCTTAAATGAGCTCAATACCCAACTCCCATACATTTTGCCCACAGCTCCTAAACCATTGTGTGGCTGTGGGAAGTTTATCTCCCAGGTAAATAGAACCAGTTGTCTGAAAACCATCAATGCAACAACAACCTGCCCTGGCAAATTACCCCCCCAGCCCAGCCTGTGATTGAGTTCCAGGGATTAACAAGCAGCTCCATGTCACTAAGCTGGCTGTACTAACCCTTATCCCCATGCAAATGAAGAAGAATGTGTTCCCATAAGTGTATTTGTCACAGGCAGGGGACACCAGCCCTCACTCACTGCAGCTCAGCAGAGCCACAGCACTCCCCAACTTGGCTTGGGAGCTCAACAACTTCATCAGTGGGATCCAGAAACCAGAGAGTGGCAGAATTCTTTCAAGTGAGCAAAGAAAAGTCACCAGTGTGCCCAGGTGGCCAGGAAGGCTCCTGGGCTGGATCAGGAATGGTGTGGCCAGCAGGAGCAGGGCACTGATTCTTCCTCTGTGCTCGGCACTGTTTGGGCAGCACCTCGAGTGCTGTGTCCAGTTCTGGGTCCCCAATTTAGGAAAGGCATGGAGGGGCTGGAGCATGTCCAGGGAAGGGCAACAAGGCTGGTGAGGGGTCTGGAGCACAAGTCCTGTGAGGAGAGTCTGGGGGTCTCCAGCCTGGAGAAAAGGAGGCTCAGGGTGACCTTATCACCCTCTACAGCTCCTGAAAGGTGTCTGTGCTCAGCTGGGGTTGGGCTCTTTCTCCAGGAGCTGACAGAACCAGAGCACACAGCCTCAAGCTGTACCAAGGGAAATTTAGGCTGGATATCAGAAAAAAGTTTTTACAGAAAGGGTGATAAAGTTCTGGAATGTTCTGCCTGGGGAGGTGGTGGGGTCACCATCCCTGGGTGTGTTTAACAAAGCCTGGATGTGGCACTGGCTGCCAAGTTTTAGTTGAGGTGTTGGGGCTGGGTTGGACTCGATGATCCTGAAGGTCTCTTCCAACCTGATGACTCTGTGAATTCTGTGAATTCAGGCTCTGCAAAAGGCAAGAGATGGGTGATGCTCTTCCCATCTGGCAGCTCCTCCCAGCAAGTCCAGCCTGCAGGGGGGAGGAGGGAGTCGATATCACACATTAAATAATCCAAAGCAGCCCAGTAATAACAGGCTAAAAATAACTGAGTGAGCACATTGCCTGTACAACTCCAAACTGCCTGCCAAGCCTCACAGGACACGCACTCCTCCCCCTTCCCAGGCATCTAAATAGATCTCGCAGAGGCTTGGAAAAATCCCCAAATGAATAGGTGACACATAAATTTCCATGTAGGAGGAGAAAACTATAAATCCCCAATAGATTTCCCTGGTTTTCTCAGAAGCCACTGGTGCTGACCACTGTGAGGGAAGGGAGGGTTTACCTGGCATTGCAATGGGTTTGTTCCTGAAAATATGTCAATATTCTGCCTTTGATTCATTTATTGCACCTGGTATAAAACCTAGCCCCTGACCTGAGCAGGGTGGCTGCTTTATTCTCACCCTGTTTTCTGCACAGACATTCATAAATGAGGGAACGAGGCTTTTCTTCAGACAATTCCTTCTCTTGCTTTGTTTTCCTCCTCATCTAAGATAAAAGATGTTCTTGATGAAGTGCATTTGTACAGGTTTTGCAAACAGAGAGCCATAGTTAGAGCTGGCTGGGTGACAAAACCTGGGCTCTCCAAAACACACTCATATTTTAATGACTGTGATTCTCCTCTGGGAAAGGATCTGGGGGTGCTGGTCAACAATCAGCTCAACAGACTTTCCTCTCACCCACAACCTTCATAAAAAAATATTGTAATCCTTAGTTTGAATCCTAACCCTCCCTTTATTCTCCTTTTTTCCCTACAAGTTTTCTCAGAGTGTCAGAACAGCTGGGGCTGCAGTGGTGATCCCAAAACACAAAGAAATTGTCAACTCAGTGACCTGCTAGAAGAGCTGACAGCACACATCCCAAGGGGGAAGAGAGTCTCATCCCAAGTTATCCAAGTGGTGCAGGGACAAAGTCAAAGTTTTTATGTCAATCCTCAGCTTGGAAGTAACTCCAAGTACAATTCAGGCAACACAGAATTCAAGAGAAAACATTTTAAAAATAAAAATTAAAAAAAACAGAAGAAAGATTTGGTTTTGGGAAAGAGAGGGATCTTAAACCAAGAGACAGTTTTTTAGTTATGTCCATGTTGGGAACATCTCAAACCTGCCCAGAGGCAAAACAAACCAACCCACTTCTTTGCTGGCATTCGGGACACTTAAATGCTACTTGCCCTGGGAACTTAAATTAATATAAAACAAATCACCCTGGAGCAACAAACAGAACATTTCCTAGTAAACAAGACAGCTCTAATTATTTAACAGTGGAACCCAGAATAATTAAGCCACGGTATTCAGAGCAGCTAAAAGCTAATTATATAATCAAGCATCCAAAATATTTCAGCTTTCTTTTGAAAAACAGAAAAACCAGGTTGTTTCATTTCGAGACCAGCGAGCAGCCAGCATCTCCAAGGACAAGCCTTCAAGGTGATGCATCTTTGCCTTTCCCAGTGGCTGCCTGGGACTTGGACTCCTTCCCTGGAGGCACTGGCTGCCCACTGGAGCAGCTGCTCTCCCTCCAGGCACGCTCCTGGCAGCTGGGGGGACTCTGCTCCCAATTCCCTGCCCTCGCTTTTTCCCTGGGATGCTGCCAGCTCTGCTGCCAGATCTGCCTCAGCATGGCAGCAGTCACCCCCTGCCCAAATACCTGCTCATGGGGAGTCCAGGTGCAGACACAGAGGGATCAGAGCTTTCCCAGCACTGGTTTTAGGAAGCTACAGCTGTTTGGAGTGCAGGGGCTGGGATGGAGGAGTTGGCAGTGATGGGGCTACCTAAAAACAGAGGCCAGACAGAATTAAGGGAATAAAACCTGTTCTATTTATTGAAGGGCCTCCAGGTACATTTAGGACAGACAAAACCCCTCAGGGGCTACACCCAAAAATGAATGATGGGTCACAGATTTGCACACTTTGATAAGTTTGGTCCATTTGCATATTGGGGGTGAATCTGCCAATTCCAGCTGCAGGTGATGAAGTCACTGACCCCAAGTTTGCTCCCCCAACTCACTTTTGTTCCCATCTCTCTGGCCTGAGGCACTGAGGTGTCCTTGATTGCCAGGCCTGGAGAGGAATAGTTGTGTCTGCCCCAAATGGGGAAGCAGCAGCTCACACTGTGTGTGGAGTTTGGAGTTACACACTAAAGATCTGCAGGGTGACAAATTGATGGAAAATATCAAAGATAAAATCCTAAGGCAGCAGCAGCAGGAGGGACAGCACAGCCTTGAGGCAGACACCTGGGAGCTGGCAACCCCTCTGCATGGCACAGAGCCTGGAGCCAGCCTGGTGCCATCAGGCAAGTCTGGCAGCTCCAGGGGAAGAGCTGGACACTGCCAGGAACACGGGAGATGCCAGGAAAGGACGAGGCTGGCACCTGCAGCCCAGAATAAAGGAGCTCTTTCTCCTGGTGCAGGACAGTGGGGCAACCAAAGGTGCCAGAACCAAGGGCTGGATTTTGGGATTGAGCTCCCCCAGTGCCCCGTTGCTCTGGCACTTGAGCAGTGCTGGATGTTGTCTGCTCTTGAGCAAAGGCAGGTGAAACACCAGGAGATGGGACCTGCTTGTCCTCAATCAGCTGGAGTCTGAATCCCTGAAGATGTGGGACTCTGTTCCCCAGCTAGCACAACGCCCCCACCACCAATTTCCATTTCTGCAGCAGTCTCAGCTCTGACCAGCCAAATCCACACTGGATTTGTGCCAATGTCATTCCTGGGACACCCCGGAGCACTGAGGGATGGCAAAGCTCTGGGAAATGCAGGCACTGGGGCAAAGCAGCTGCTAAAGAGCACATCTGGCCCTGGATCTCCACCTCCTGCTGGTCCTGCCCATCAGCAGCTCTGCAGATGTTTTTAGGTAGCTGGGCCTGGTGCCAAATCCACGTCCTGACCTTTGAAAATAGTTTTTTTTTCCCATGATCGTGCACAGAGCATCAGCCTCTGCTGAAGCCATCAGTCTCAGAAGTGATCATTCAGTCTCTGTTTCCCTTCAGACTTCATCACTACAAGGTCATCAAGCACAGCGTGGTTTAAAACACACATAAAACAGCCACCAGAGTTCTCAGGAATATCAAGCAGCTTCGCTATCTTTCTGCAATGCTTCAATCTGGCTGCTGATTAACTCTCGCTTTGTATTTAAAATTCCACTTGCCATAAGAGTGTCTGAGGGGGTGTTTGAAAGCTGAATGACACGACTGTAATTACAGGCAAATGGATGCTGCATGGCTGAAACATGATGGCTGCAAGAAGACCAAAGGGTGAAATTAAATACTTGAGAGAAAAATTAAAAAAAAAAAAAAATTATGAAACCCCTGAATTATGAGGATTTTAGCTAAAAGCTTTTCAATGTCTTTGCCTCCTGGCTTTAGACTGCCTCATTCAGGTTTTTGCTTATTAGGAGACTTAGAAATGTGCTTAAAATGATCCTGAGTTCCTCTCCAGATCACAGGAGACAGAGAACGCAGGCAGTGAGAATGTGCAAGGTATCACATGGCTCAGATTTGCATTATGGAAATTGGCAGCACAACCCTATGGACATTTTGACAGGCTCCAGGCTCCAAAGAGGTGTCACCAAGGGTGATCCCCACCTCTCCTTGTTCATGTCCACTGCTATGTACACGTTGACCAAATCCACTGATTTTCTGCCAAAAGCCTTCCCTTCTTCCCTCTTCTCTTTTTAAGCCCTTACTTTAAATCATCACATCCTCTTTCTGCCAAAGCTTGTGGCTTTTCATCTCCCCTTGCAAGAACTCATGCCAACAAGAGTAGCCAAAGTACTTTTGCTCTCTTTTCGAATCTGAGACCTTTTTCAGCTGGTTTTGAACTATTTTCATGACACACAGCAAGGAGCAGCCAGATGGAGGGGCAGATCCTACATGCCCATTGCTTTCCCTCCAAACCCATCCTTGCTCCACATCCCAGTCCCACACAGGACTGGGACCACATCTGCACCATGGAACATCTTCAAGGACTTGGCTCTACACCTCCTGGTTTGCTCAGGGCCCTCCAGCCCTTTCCTTGGACATTTCTTTAGAGTTTCACAATCTCAAAATTCCCGTCCCAGGATTGCAAGGCTCTGTGCAGACCATTCCAGCACACAATTCCCAGCAGCTCAGGGCTGGATGTTTGTGGGAATCCAGAGCATCCCTCTGGCTGCCCTGGCAGCTCTGGGACCCTGGCAGGGGTCAGGAACCCCCCTGGACAGAGCCCCCAGAGACACTGGCTGTGATCTCTGTCCATGGAAAAGAGTTTTCAATCTCACAGGGTGAATTACCAGCTCTGAGTGTTTGATATGAGTAATAATTAAGTGTGGCACGGGTGCAAAAGTAAAATTTTAGGTTTCTAGATGAGGGGTTCAGAGGGGACAAGATGGAGGAAATTGGGTGTGCCTTGTCCTTTTTCTCCTTCTTCATGCCCTCCATGTTTCACTGTGGTGTTGGCATTTTTCTGTTGGTTCAGGCTGGGGACACACTGTCCAACGTAGGTGACAGATATTGGCACGTTATTGTAAATCCAGCACAGGTAGTTTGTGGTATTTAATGTTTGTACCATCCCACTGAGGGCAGAGCCCCACACGCTGCCCTGCAGGACAGAGCTGCGGCAGGGCAGCAGAACATGTTAGAGATAAACAGAATAAACAACCTTGAAACAGCACAGACCAATTATGGCTTCTGCTTTGGCAGCGGGGCTGACAGACAGAGACTTTCTACAATCTCAGAATCACCAATACCTCAGATTCCGACAGATGTTCACGTGGTGCTGAGTTTCCTCCACCGGCCCCGTTCCTGCTCTGCCTCCCCCGCTGCAGCTGACGTGCTCATTATTTGAGCTGTTAATTTTATGGCTGCATTAAGTGGTGCCATCAAAGCACGTGGGGCTGTGGTTGATTGAATGATTGATTTTACACAGTTGTCTTCTCCCTGCACGGCTGAGGGCTTTTATTTGGGATTAACAAACCTCACCATTTCCCAATTCCACTTCACGGCTCCTCAGCTCCTTTTCAACTTCTCTACCTTTCGTGCACTTTATGGGGCAAGAATCCTGCTTAATGAAATCCAAATAAAAGTTCTAAAGTAAAATCAGGAAAAGCAGTAGCCTATAAGAGATCAGAGGCATACATACATTTTTAGGGCCTAACAAAAAAAACCCCTACAAACCACATAAACCTTGAGGCATGACACCCCAAATTCTTTGTCTCATTTTTAGTAAGAAGGCAACTTATTTTGGTAAATATTATAAAATTACAGACACCAGATCCAAATATATTGTTTTATATATATAAATATAAATATATATATATGTGTGTGTGTGTGTGTGTGTGTGTGTATGATCTGAAGTAGCTTGCTAAAACTAGAAGAGACAAGGTTCAAGAGCAACCAAAAAAAAGTCACGTTTTTTTTGTTAATCTATTGCTGATATAAAAAAAAGACCAAGGAAATTAAAACACACAACTAATTAGTAATGTGGTTTTTCAGGAGCAAATACCTAAAATCTGTGCTCATTCCAGGAGAATTTGACATTTTGGATTCTCTCTACCTAAATTGAGACAAAATTTTAAAATATTCACATAACTGAGCTGCAGTGTTCCATTTAGATTATTGCCGAGATGATTGTTTTTTCAACACTCTTAATAAAAATAAAATAATTCAATATCAATTGCATTTTTAAAGACAAATCTGCTTTGATCCCAAAAAGTGATGGCAGGAAGACAAGGTCTGCCAAGTCCTGAACCTGCAGCAAAGAAGATGTGAGATCTTGGCAAAATGAAAGTACAGCAGAGAAGCAGCACTTAAAAAATCCTTAAAATTGGAGAGCCATAAAATGATAACCCCATAAAGAAGTGACGGATTGGAGGGCTGCACAATCACCTGTTTGGAGTGTGCAGAAAGCAATCCCAAGTTTTATGGACATTAGAAAACTTTGTACTGCTCATCCAAAAATAAAGCTTGCTTGGAAAAAATCTGCTCCCAAGTCCTCGGAGAATTTAAGGGTAGAACAAGCTGCTATCTTGAACAAAGATAAATAAGACATTTTGTATTGCTTCTCAATTATTTCAGGCTGAGGATCACAATGTGGGAAAGAGAAAATGTCAAGCAGAGATAAAAGCAGAGCAGTCATTGATAGAGGAACATGGATTTCACCCCCAGGAGCTGCTGCCTTAATGCCCTGGGATCTGCCCCAGTCCTTGCAGATGTAAAGGAGTCACAGGTTTGGTCCTGACAGGGGGAAGGGACAGTGGCAAAGAGCACGGAGTGTCCCGAGGCTGGAGGGGGGCAGGGGGAGGCATCACTGCCTTTCCTGAGCACTGATGGGGCTGGAACATGGACAACCCTTGGGATGTCCAGCCTGGTGCTCCAGGAGCTGGGAGCCACCAGCCAGTTCACCCAAGGAACATCCAAACCCAAACCCACGAGGTCCAGACAGCGCTGAGCCTGCCCTGACACCAAACCTGAGCTCAGCATCCTCCCCAGGCTGGATCCAGGACGGACCCTGTCCCCCTGATGGTCCTGGGGACAGCAGGGCTGGGTTGGGCACAAACGTGACCTGAGGAGCTGCTGCGGGGCCAGCAGCCAGCCCTGAGCAGGGAAAGGGGATGAAAGGGTGGATGCAGAGTGCAGGGAGCTCACTGCTCCTCACATCACGGAGCCAAGACCTTTTCTTGAGAGACAAAAAGAGGGAGGGAGATCAGTGGTGTGTTACAGCAGAGCTGCCTTCAGCTAATAGCTCAGCAATTTGGGTTCTGTTCTCTCTGCTGCTGGGCTCAAAATATCTCCTGTTTCCCAAAAGACAGCCCTGGCTGCCAGCCTGCAGGCTGTGCTGAAGCTGTTCCACTTTGGAGAGGACGACTAAAGATTTGTTGTGCCACCTAGAGTGAATTTATTTTACTTTTTTTTAAATCATCGTCATCTGGCCCCTCAGAGCATTCACCCAGGAAAGAGGATACACGGGGTCCCAACCAGTGCTCCAGTGATTATTTAAGTATATTAAATGCTCATTAGGCAAGGTAAAATCAACAAATATTCACCAGGGCATGGGCTAGAGAGGAGGAAGGAAATCAAATTATTAATTCAAAGGGGCATTTCTGAACAAGGTCTAAAGCTTCTGTGAGAGAAAAGCAGCAGCACTGATGAAGAGGAACAAAAAGGAAGCAGGAGATGTGAAAGTTCCTATGACTAAAATAGGAAGGAGAAGACTTATGGAAAGAAATAAAAGGGAGAATGAGGAATCTGAGCGTGATGGAATGGGATGTATGGGATGCTGGGATGTATGGGATGCTGGGATGTGTGGGATGTATGGGATGCTGGGATGCTGGGATGTATGGGATGCTGGGATACTTCTGCCTCCTCCCTCCTCCAGCATCCAAGCCCCAATGCACACTGTGCATCTTCTGACCCACAGAGAGAGTTCCCTCAGCTCCAGACAAAGCTCAGTGCTGCTAAGTTCTGGCCATGCTAAGGCAGCAAGAGAGAGGTTATACATGAGCTTAGGCTGATCCAGTTCACCCAGCTTCTCACATCTGCTGGACTGATGGTTTGAAGGCAAGCTTGCGTTCCTGCAAGCCTTTTAAACCTCTTTTTTGTCTAATCTTGTTCACACAGAATCCACTTTATCTTCTGATTATACTCCTTAGCCTATAAAGACTCTGCACAAGTACAGTCCTACTAGTAAGGCATAATATTAACAGCATGCACAACCTTGCCCAGTACTGAACTGCTCCATCACAGTAATTACTGACACAAAAGTGCTTGATCTAGCTGAATAAAGTCCATGTACATTCACCAGGAACAGAAATCACAGCTGCTAAAAGTCAGATGCATAAAAGCAGCATTAGGGGAAAAAAATGCAGATTTGTGGAGAGAAAAAAAAAAATCTATTGTTGCTGATTTACCCATGTACAAATCTATTTTTGCCTCTAAACTGAAAGAGGGTTTTGTTTGGTGACTGACACATATTTGAGTCACATCAGAAGGGAGAGAATAATCCCCACCTGCTGTCATATTGTTCTCCAGCTGATTGTCCTCTTGATCTGTAGTGCTCATATCACAGCAGGGAGCACACGAAAAGGGAGTTGGACAGGCAGGAGAGATGTGCTGGAGAGAACAGTCAAAAATGCACAGAATGGCCTAATCAGCAGAGAGAAAATCAGGCTGTTGGCAGGAGGGGGAAAGAAAAATGAAGCAAAAAAAAACAAAAGAAGAAAATTTTGTTGGGTGAGACACAATAACCAGAACCCCACACACATGGACACAGATCCTATGCCCCCCTTGCAACCCACACACCTCAATTTCTGTGAGCAGAACCATTCTCCAACAAAGCCCATGACAACTCATGGTATAAGACAGCCCAAAAAATCCAGTTGTGACAGATAAAAAATGTATTTAAGGCAGATTTTCCAAGCTCTTTATCCTGCTGCTTGGTAAGTCCTGTCCTGTTCCCAGGGAGTTCACAGCTGCCCCAGCACTCGGGGGTGGAAGATTTAAGTGCCTTTGTCCCCAAAGCAAAGAGCTGCCTTTGGGCCACGTTTTCACAGATTAGTTGTTTGTACAAGTGAATTGCTTTTTGAAATGCCCTGGTGCCTCTGGGATCCCCTGACACAGGAGTGTGAGCCCAGCTCTGTGCCAAGGCACTGCTGCAGCCCAGAGCCCCCAGCCCCGCTGCTGCCACACCCAGAGCATCAAGAACGCCAAGTTAAAAACCCAAAATGTAAAATTTATGCTCTCCCTGCCTGATTCGAGCTGTTTTGACAGAAGTCCAGGCTCCATCAGAATGTTTCATTCATCCCGAGGTCTTTAATGAGGAAGACTCATTAGCATGTAGTCAAACTCAGGTTTCCCCACCTCGGAGCACATCCCAACCTTCGCTGCTCTGTTACCTGTGCACAGCTTCTCATTAAATATGACACAGATTTGTTACGTTGCTGAGCTGGCTGTAAATTGAACTTGTCATAGTGAAGTGCATGTTTTCCACTTCTTCATCTCTTTGGTTCCTGTTGCTATAGTGACCATCAGAAATCAGAGCCTAAAAGGCAAAGAGAAAGGAGATTCTTTCTCTGTTTAAATAGCACCTTCCATCTCTAACTCCGGCAGATTCTCTCGTTTCAGCTTTACTTGTTAAGATAACCACACAAAAGAGCTGAGCTCCTCCAGCTTTCAGGGTCTCATCCAAATCTGCTGAGGCCAAAGGCAGCATTTTCAATGGCTTCAAGGAGCTCTAGATCATGCCTGTATTGCCTCAAAGACTAAATCAGTACAGATTTGCAGCACTTGGCAGTTCATTTTAGCTTAAACCCCTCAGTGCAGGAATATGCTGATGTCCTGCTACAGCAGTGACTGATGCCTTGAGGAGAATGGGTCATCCATCCATCCATCCATCCATCCATCCATCCATCCATCCATCCATCCATCCATCAATCCATCCATCCATATGGAAGAGGTTTTACAGTGACTTCTGAGAGCCAGAGAGAAGTTTGAGAAGAGGATCCATGTTTACCCTTGAAAGAATTTTCTACCAAGGTCATTGACACAGAAACCAAGAAGGATAAATAAGAGAAACCTGCAACTGCCTGTTCCAGTGAGTATTTTGTTTGTCTCTCGTGACCAATGAGTAAACTTAAAAGAGTTTTGTAAGAATGTATAAAAAGCATGCATGCTATAATAAAAACAGGTTTGAAGCCTTCTGAAAATGGAGTGTATTGCTTTGTATTGTGACCATTTCAATTATGATATATCCATCCACAATCCATCCATGGATCCATCCATCATCCACCACCCATCATCCATGGATCCATTGATCCATCCATCCCTCCGTCCCTCCATCCATTCCATGGACAAAGCCAGTGCTGACTCTACCTTGTTTTCACATGCCCTTTTCACCCCTTGAATTTATGTCCCACTTCTCTGTTTAAAAGACAGAGTAAGTGCTCTTTGATCGTGGGTATTAGTGCTAAGAGACAAAAAAAACCCCAAGATAAAATCATTGGGATTTGGTCTGAAAGTGGAACTGGAAGGGTAAAGAACACCCTCTGTACTGGGAATCCAGGTGGTCTGTGCACCCATCCACACTGACTCAAGGCCTGAAATCAGAGGTATCACCATTATTCTTTGGCTCAGGTATCAACTCCAAGCTCCTGAAAATATGCCATTATCCACCATTATCCAGCAGCTCTTCCTTCTCCCCCTCCTCTGCCAATGCTCCAGCCCAGAACACAAAAGGCAGTCAGAAACATTCCTGAGTCATGTAGGAAATGCTCCATCTAAACCAACATCTGGCAGTCTTAAAATCTGTGTTTTAATGCTTTGGGATACAAAATCATAGGCACAAATTCCCTTGCTGATGATCCCTCCACTTCCCCACATCCCACCTGCAATAAATGCAAGCTGTCAACATCACACCCTGCAATTTACTCACACTTGCAGTTTATGGAAATATTAAAAATGAAATGCCAAACAGATGTTCAACAGACCTGCTATGATAAGAAAACCAATTAGAAGTTATGAAACTAATGTCTTCTTAAAGGGAGGAAATGCAAAGTGCTTGAAATTCAATAAGTAAAAAATGTGGAAATTAAAAGTTGTAACTTTTAAAAAATTGGTCAGAATCACAGGATTCTGCAGGGAAACACCCAATTTCTTGTCTGACAGCAGGTGGCAGCAGGATTCCCACCACAAATTCCAGATTTAGAATGACATCCCCTGGATCATATTTGAACATTCATCTATGCCCTAAGGTTGTTTGGTGAGTGAGCTGACAGAAATAAACCTGGGCTGGCACATCTGAATTTTCACAGCTTCGCTGCCAATGGAAGTTCACAGAGCAGGAGCTGAAAGTATTTGGTGTTTAACAATTATTAGTAACATCACTTTTTGCCCATTAGAAGCCCAGAATTTGCATCAAACATTCAAAAGTCTCTATTGCTGTTACATCACAGCACTCAGTGCATGGGCCTGAGAAACCTGGGAATTTAGAGGTGAAATATTTCCATCAAGTATCACAAAAACATTGGTAGGAATTCCTGGAAAATACATGAAACCGCATTCTTTAAACCTGAACTCAGAGCTATTTCAGGAAATCCTTTGGAAAAGGGATGCACAGAGAACTGAGGTGTCTCTGACAAAGCAGCAACACGTGCTGGTCAGACTGGCTCCCACTAAAGCCTTATTGAATTTAGGGCTGCTGAGAAAAAGCAGGAAAAAACTATTATTGATGATACAAGGCTTTGAAACATTTAAAGGAAACCTTACTCTTATTTATTCCACGATGTTACCCATGGAGCAAGACAGACATAACTGAGAGAGCTTCTTATTGATCTGTTAACTGAAATGCAATTAAAGAAAACATGCTTTAAGATATTGTGGAGGTAGGTTTATTTTATTATTTTATTTTCATTTTTGTACTTAGTCTGTTTCTTAGGCTTATCCTTCAAAGCTGCTCAAAATAGGGAGGAATTGTAGCACTAGTGGGAGCACTAATGGATGGAGCAACAGGAGTTAAAGGACAATAAAGACAGAAAAAGAGGGTTGGCAACCACAGCCAAGACATCCAACTGTGGCACAGCTGACCAAAGGTTGCAAGAGACCCCAAATGATGACCCAAAGCCCACTGAGGCCAAGATAATGCCAAGCTTTGAATGAAACCCATGAAGAATAGAAAGTCTGAGGAGCAGAAGGCCAGAGAGAATCGGCCCCCACCAGCTTTGACATAAAATATTTGAAATTACTTAAACCTGTGAAAGATTTTGTTTTTTTCATAAATATTATTTGCAGACTTAAATAAAAGAATTCCACCAAGGTAAGAGGCAATTCCCTCCCCTGTCTCCCTGCTTTTAAAGGATGAGATCCAAGTCATGAATATTACAGTGACTAAGAGATTCATTTACACAGTTTTACTGCTTTGGACAAAACACAGCCACTTTCCAAGCCCGATGAAATATAGTTATCCACATAATTCATTTTGTGCAGCTTCAGCAAGGCATTTGGATTTGTGGCTGTTCCCATTTGAGGGTGAAATTGAATTGGAAATTCATGTGTGTGGCACGTGGATGAGGCAAGTCTGAGGATCAGGAAAGCATCAATTAAATTCCCCTCCAGCCCGAAATAAAATCCCAGTGGGGAGGCCTTGGAGAGGATCCCCATTGCTGTGACAAGTGAGGACAATGAAAGAGCTCGAGCCAGAGGTGAACACAAGCTCATTTCGAGGGATGACAATGAAATTTAGATTTGTTTTATTAATAGTGTGAGCGCTGATTGCTGTGCGCAGTAATGGGAGGCAGCAGAGCAATTTATGCTTTAGGCTTTGATAACATGGACTTATTAAGGATGTTATTGATTAGAGGGAAATTAGCAACTGGCTGATTAACTCATCCCTCATCTTCCCTTTCCTGTTGCTGCAAAGACCATGGAAGCACTGTCGGGTTGCTGGTTCTAAGTTCTGACTCTGACTTTCAATATATTTGGATTTTTTTGGATATTTTCAGAAGCTTTGTTTGAGCAAACGTCTAGGTGCACCCATTTTTTCTGGAACGTGTTATCCCACCTACTCCTTACATAAATGCACACTGGAAAGTTGCTGGGAACAATTAGAAAAACCCAAAAGAATCCCACAGGCTGTTCTCATAAAATTGTGAGTGAAACAGGCACCCCAAATTCAAAGTTTCTCATCTATTCCACAAGAATCATTTCATCCCCATTCCAGCACTACCTGTAGCAATACTGATTAAGGAAGTACTTAAGGAAATAATTCAGAACACAACTAAGATGCAGATCTGGAAAATATCAGATTAAATGAGGAGGATGATGTGGGGCTCAGGTTTCCAGCAAAGTTTCCATACACTGGCTGTGACAACAGCTTCATTTGAGCTCAGGGTTCACTTTGCCATAAATAAAATCCCACAGAGGGACAAGGCTGGTGATACCCCATCCCTGGAAGTGTCCAAGGCAAGGCTGGATGGGATTTGGAGCGAGTGGGACAGTGGAAGGTGTCCGTGCCCATGGCAGGGTGGCACTGGATGGGCTTTAAGGTCCCTCCCAGCCCAGAATTTTTGGGATTCTGTGAAATGACCGTGTCCATCCATCCCCTCCCAAATGTTTGGAAAGAAAGAGAGAAAGGATGAAGCATGATGAGGACCGGAATCACCATATTCAGGGTTATTCTATTCAGCAAATACAGTACATCTGGAAGCCTAAAAATAGCTTAAAATCACATTCCCTCCCTCTGTGATCCCCAGGCAATTCTTCTGAGAGCCACACCTCTAGGTCAGGAATGGCATTTCTCACCAATTGACCCAGGAACTACAGGGCAGCTGGGCTGAAAATAAAAATGCTTCAAATCAGTCACTCTTGTAGGAGATGCACAAATCCAAGGATAAGACTAGCAGCAGCCAGATGGATGAAAAATTACACTTGTAAAAAAAGCAGAACAGGACAACCAAAACGTCCCTGGCAGAATATTTTTTTTTTGGTTGTTGTTGTTGGGTAATTCTGACTAATCAAAACAGAAGTACCAGAAATCTGTCAGGATTCACATCTTGTTTAAAAACTGCAAAGAGCCATTTACTGGTGCTGGAACACAACATTTCAACACATCTGAAACAGAGTGCTGCAATTTTCCAATCTGAAAATATATTCTTGAGATTTTTACAACACTCTGGGATAATATCAGCTAAAGAGGCTACACTGGGAAAAACATTACAAGTTCATGCATCTTCAGTGGTCTGAAATGAAGGTAGAGCTTGAAGATAATTTGTTCTCCAGGAGGAAAATGGGGTTATTGTAGGGGAAAACCATGCAAAGTTATAGCTTTTCACATCTTTTTGAATAGCCAATTTCCACCCAGCACTTCTCAGGTACGGATAGGGATGCAAACACTCACAGAAAGGAGATACCCTGAGCAAGAACAAAATATGTTGTCAAAAATCTTTTTTTCTTATTTGTATTAATGCCTTGAGCAAGCAAAGCGTCTCTTCATAGAAATATGGAATTCCTGATGTTGGAATGGACTTTAATGATCATCCAATTCCAGCCCATCACACTGCCCAGCCAACCTGGCCTTGGATGGAACCTGCTCCCTCTCATAGGACAAGCAGGGACATTCAGATTTCCTGGCATTTGGCTGCATGGCTGGAAAAAGGATAAATATGCTGAAATTAAAGACTGTATCACGAGAAGGAACAGAGTCACAGGATAACCTAAACAGCACCAACCCAATATCAAAACTTGTTATAAGCATCATCTTCTCTGCCTGAAAAAGGGCTGAAATCCTTGCTCTAAAGGAGCTTATATAATTTGGAGTTGCATCCACAGCTCTACCTATTTTTATCTCAAAGGTGCAGGCTTGTTCACAACGAGGAACTTTCTGCAAAATTCTCCATTTGTTGCTTTAACTTGACAATAAATGCTGATTCCTCTCCCCCTCTCAGCACACACAGAGTTAGATAATGTCTGTCACACGCCCTGTTTCCAGCTTCTTTTCCTTTATTTTATTACAAGCACCACAAATTCCAAACACTGAAGTGTTCTCCCCTTCAGATTAACTCTGTACCTGAGCCATGCCTGCTCAGTAGGAAAATCTCAGCTTTTCAGCCCCACAACCCTTGGCAATATAAATCCTGCAGGATCATTTTGAGGTAAGTTAATTACAGACTTGAATTTTAAATGCCTGCTTCATGTTCTTCTCCTTTGAGTCAATAATTCCTGCGGACTGCACATCATCCTGTCACACAGCCAGGCTGCTGGATAAAAACTCCTGTTTGCTGGAAACCTTTTGGCATTTCCTGCCAGTGGTTTAATACTTGAATATTCCTGTTAATTTGCACATTCTGACCTGCAGCAATGGAGATATTTGATCACTCCAGCGGCAGCTCTTGTGTAAAGAGTGTTTTTTGCTCTGCTTTAACATATGCTAATAATGATATCTGTGCTGGTGCTTCCTCAAGAGTTTTTAAGGAAAAAAGTCAGACTCATCATCAGTTTTTCCACACCTGGGACATGCAGACATAGGCACAGGACTTTTCCAGCTGTATTTACACTCAAACAAGGTCCCTAGGATCAGGGATGTGTTTTTTAATTTTAATTCCCTCCAGAAATCACGCTGAATTTTGCAATAGGAGAATAAAGATACAAACAGAGTGCATTACCCATATTTAAAGGACTTGGAAATTTAAGTCTGTACTGTATTGTGGGGGGGGGAAACTTGCTGGTTTTCCCCATGATTGCTCCAATTACTGCTTTCTATGTGAAAGCAAAAATATCTTTAAAATATTGCAAAAACTCTGCATAATAGATCCAAAAGGAGGTGCGATTGAAATCAGTATTCACCACAAATTTTAAGATAAAAAAACCTATGCCCTCAAAGGATCTGAGTGCAAAAATTCCCAATTCCGTGGTTGCAAGTGTTGACTCTTTATTCTCAGGGCTCCTGCCCTTGCATGCAGTTGGTATTTATTTTGTGAAATAATATTCATAGAAAATAAGAAGTTCTTTCCTTTTTAAACTTTCTTGCAGCACTTCCAGTTTCTCTCCAACCTTTAACACACTTGTAAATAATATATTTAGCAAACCCCCCCCCCTCATTTTTACTGGGGCTGTACAACAAGGAACTAAACAACAGGAATATTTTCTTTTTTTATGTAATTCACAACATGGGCACTCAACCAAGTGATGGAGGAAAAGTTAAATAACTTTCCCAGAAAAATGTGGACTCAGTCACCATGGAAGGCAAAATGAGCAAAGTTTTTGAAGGCCGCCAAGCAAATAAGTGAAAATTTACATATTCATTTATGTATATATTTTTATTTTTAAAAAAAGACAACAAAGCCTAGGGAACGTGGCTAGATCACCATGGACAATAATATATCAAAAACTGACAGAAGGAAGATAAAATACCTGGCCCAGAGCTAAGTTGTGTTTAAGGACCTTTCTTCCCCCTGCAACAGTGTCACACTAGACATCTGAAAAACCACATTTTGTCACCAAACTGCAGAGATTTCCCTAATGCTGCCACCTGTAAATGTCTGTGCAGGGCAAAGAGAAATGGAGCTGCTTCAGTGTCGAAGACAGGGGTGGCTCCGTGTGGTGGAAAAGTCTCTCCCCCAACCCGAGCTTCCAAAGAAAGGCTCAGCAGTCTCTGCTGTCCGGTCTCAAGGCAGTTTATTGCAAGTTATCTAAAAGATTTTCTCCTGGAGCTGCTGTGGTTTGCTCACAGCTCAGGCAGAGGCACACACACACCCTGACATCCTCTCTGACTCCCGACTGCTTCTTCTCTCCCCCTCTGCCCAGGGCTGTGCTGTCTTTTATATGGTACATTACGTGTTACATGGGTACAGTTTGTCCCCAATGCCTATTACCTATATTAAATGGTGCCTTTCTACTCTAAACCAATCTGGGAGTGCCAACATCACCAAGAACATGGAGGTAAGGAAGGAGAAAGAGGGAGGACAGGGCAGGCCCAAATCCCTCCATCTTAAACCTCTGACCCCCATGTACAAAACCAAAACCCCCTGTACAGCACTCAAAAATTCTTCCCTCTACTTTGTGACTACTTCTACTATAACATCTAAACTTTTGTGACTTCTTGTTCTTCCTGCAAGGTTGGTAAATTGTTCCATGGTTCAAACCCAAAATCACAGCTGTTTCCAGCTGCCTGCCAGGGTCTCAAATGCTTCTGACCTGGGCCTGGAACCTCCAAAAATGTCTGAGGGACATTTTGAGTTCTGACACTTCAGCAGAGCATTGTCCTCCCACTGAGAGCAGCCTCAAACCCAGCAGGTTTCACAGCAAACTCCTGCAGTTTAACCCAGGAATTCTCTCAGGATCCCTTCCCTGCTGTCACCTCCCTCCAGTCATTCACACTTTGATCCCTTCTGATCCCTAAGGTCCCTTCAAATCCTATCCATTCCATGATTATTTTTAATACCAGAACAACATTTTCTATTTAAAACTCTAAATAATACCCCTGTATTCCATCCATGAAGCACTTTTCTTTTTCTCCAACAGTTTACCTGCAGAGTTCCACAGAAATGTCTTCACCAGTAAATAAACACAATTTTATCTCTGAAACCAACCTGTAATTGTAGAGAAAAGACTAATTTTGGCACATTAACAGATGGGTGCAAAGTTTTTGTCACTAAAATGATTTGTTTTTATCCTATTCCTCCATCCTAATTATCAACTGCCAAGGGACTGAAGGGAATTACAGAGCTGTGATCAGCAGCATTGACCTTTTTGCCTTTTCACTACTTCTGTTAAGGCAGTTAACCCAGGCAGGAAAATTAGAACCAAGACTGACAGTGGAGTAAACACAAGGAAAGCAGTGAAAATGTGGGAAATTAGCCTTCTCCCTCCCTCCTTGCAGCATTAAGAGCAGAGCCTCAGCTGAAACCTTGGTCTGCTAAATTAGGCAGAGGTTTGGAAAAGAATGTTCTGATTGTTAATCATGAAATGTGCTGTAATCTTCTGCGAGGCTGCTCTAACCTCCTCAATCAGCTGCATTTTCTTACTTAATTACGTGATTTTAAGTACTTCTAAGGAGGTGCTGTCAGTTTTATCCTGGAGTTCTCTTAGACATTCCCCACTGTAGTCATGGTGATGATATATAGAAATGGACAAAATGCCAGAGACCAGGGAAAATGTCAGAGCTATGGAACACCCACAACTTGCTCCTTGCCTAAAATTTACTTGGTATTTTTGAGTTAGCTGGAAAGACTCTCTTATAGTGCATTAACATCCCAAAATATCAAGATTAATGGTAGATGGATAATCTTATTGCCAAACACACACACTGGGGTAATTCCCAGCTCTAGGACTAGCTCACAAATATTTGGGGGACCCGTGGCACAAGCAGTGCCTGAGTGTGGATCCCACTGGGATGTTATTCCCTCTGCAAACAACTGGAACAATCCCTTCCACGCTGCCTGTCCTGGCCTAGGAGCCAGCTCCCATTATTCTGAGTCCTGCAAGCTGCCTTCAGGCTGCTAATTACTCCCTCCTCAGATGCAGGAAATTATTATTACCTGGATATTTATAACCAGCCAATGGAACATTAGTGGCAGTGGGGAAGACAAATTATGAATATTTGTTAATTTAGCAGGCTCTCACCAGACCTTCATTTTCTCTAAATATTCTAATATTCCGCCAGCATCTATTTTACAAGACCTTTATTATTGGTGAGTAGTACACTGTGACACCAATCACCTCCTTCACTGCTAACAGAAAGGCTGAAGTACCATGGTCCATATTTGTTCTCCCAGGAGGCTGCTGAGCTCAGCTCCTTGTGGAACACCCTGACTGCCATTCAGCCAAATTTCCTCCCAAAAAAGCCTCCTTAATTTAAACCAAATCAAAGATGTTTGTTTTATTTTTTTTTTGTTTTTTAGATGAGGCTACATAACAAGCTCCTGATTTTCAGCTCCTAGCCTAGGTAAGAGTTAAATTTCCTTGGTAAGTCGACAAGACAAGAGGGTTCTCACTTCATGCCAGCTATAGATCTTATCTTCAGCTCTGGGAATTATCTGAGCTGAATAAATGGGTGAATAGCTCCCATCTTGGGTTTATTTGCCTTTTATTACTGCTTCCCACCAAGTCTGACTCCCATTTCTGCAGTTCACACCTGCAAAAGGGTGGCTGCTGCTCTGACAGCATCTGAGAGCTGCCAGCAGTGGGCTCGGTGTGAACTGCGTGCTCCCTATTACAGGGATTTGGTTATGAGCACATCATTCCTCAGCATCCACAAATGCAGCTGAAATTCTTATCTTTACAGAGTAAGGAGGTCAGCATTTACTACTGCATGCCCAGGCAGCACTCAGTCCTACAGGCAGAGTTCACCTGTTCATGATTTTTATGGTCTGCAATCCATTTCAGATTGAAACATTGCCATCTTCACAGGGGTCATGCAGACAGTTTTCCTTATGCTGTTCCAAATAGATTTTTGTTGTCTCTTCCTCCCTCATTTTGCCGTGAGCAAAGGTGCAGAAGGCCTCGAGGAGCCGTGGAACGGGAGGCAATCAGCTCTCACTTTCAAGGGGCAACAACTCTTTTCTGTCCTCAGAAAAAAGAATTAGAGGGTAGGAATCAAGAACAGAGCCAGGAATTAGATATGGCCACATCAGCTGGGGAAAGGAGCTCTGAGGTAAAGCAGTTGTAGGTGATGATGTCCTGTCCATCCCCATCACTGCACACAGATATCCTGGAAAGGAAAGCGCTGGAGCCTCTGGAATCACAGCACATAACGTGACCCATTCCTGCTGGGACCAGGGGCTGAAATCCCATTTCTCTCTGGTTTAGGTTGGTTTTGTGCCTCTCTAGTAGAGATTAGTTTCCAGAAGCAGCAGAATTGTTGGGGAATAGTAAAGTCTGGAGTTTGGCATTTATTTCCACATCAACTCAAAATGAGGACATCCTAATTAATATCCATATGTATATGTTATATTTTCATGACTCCTGCTATGTCATGGTAGAAGAAGGGAACCCCTTCCTCTGGTTCAACAACCAGTTCTTGTTAAAGACTGTAAATAAACTCAAAGTTAATTCAGGAATTGCTGAATAGGAACCTTACCCACACACACTTAGAATTTTCAGAGCATCACCAAGTTTTTGAAATTAGGAGTAAATGCCCTGAAATGCAAGAATGTTGCCAAATAAAGGAGTTGAAGAGTCACCATGAGATCTGCCCAGGTGTGCACATGGAGCTGATGGGAGGGCCTAAATCAGGGCTCATTTTAGGACAGCGCTGAGAAATTACCCGAGAAGCCCACACAGAGCCCCACTGTGGCTTAGCTCATCCTTCTCTCTGTGCCTCAGCTACCCCAGCCCTGAGCCAGGGACAGTCCCAGCCCAGCTTTTCAGTCCCTGCTCCTTTGAGCCATTTATATGGCATTTTCCTCGGAGCAGCACAACTTGAACATCCAGGAGGGGTGTGATAACACAAATATAACGTAGCAAAACAGAAAACAAAACCTAGCAGGAAGCCCTCATCTCTTTTTCCTAAGCCTTTTCTTCTCCCGTGTGTTAAGATTTAAGAGCCAGAGGATGTTTTTTAAACTGCAGACAGTACAAGCGCAGGTGAAAATCCAAGAAATCCAAATTGCCCTGCAATTAGTTCTTTATAAATAGGTGCACTGATCTCTCTCTCATCAGCTATTGATTGATAGCAGCCAAAGCAGATGTGATTTGCTTTGTAAATACTTCAGAACTGACGGAGCTACAGAAATAATGAGCATTGCAGTGAAGCAAAGCAGATCACTCCTGCCTTTAAGAGCGATCAGGAATTTTGAGCCATTTAAATGCTGACACAAGAAGAGAGGATGCACTGGAGGCCTGCACAGAAGCCAAGTCCTTCAGGGATTTTTCTGGAGAGTTTTTATACTGCTGGAGCTCATCACCAAAGAACCAAAAGCACCGTGGAGGCCACTGGATTTAGAGACATCTCTGAGCAAAATTGCAGCATCCAGGGGGATGCACTACAAGCTTTGAAGTGCTCCAGTCCATTTGGAATTTCATTACCAGCCACAGAAATAGTAAAGATATCATTCTAAAAGTGATCTATACTTGCTGGACGCTCCCAAATGTTTCCATTAATAAAAACTTCTGATATTTTGTGCTCAAGGAAAATATAAAGGTCTTTCAGAATTTGTGCAGGGAAGTAGCACAGAAGCAAAAATTCTCTTTTTAGCCTAAAGACAGCCTTCAGAAGAAAGTTCACAGTAAGCAAGAGTATAAAGAGGGACATACATTTAAAGAATGATTATGCAGCTCCCCTCCTTCTTTAAAGGAAAGGAGTTAATCTCACTTTTTCCTCCCTCAGGACTTTTTAATTATTTTTAAAATTAACTACTTCCACATCATTCTTCAGCCTCCTCTGAGTGAATGGTAACATGGTGTGGGTAACTCCAAACTTTGTTATTTTGTTTGCCTCAGATTTACTTCATTTTTCATTTCTTACAGCCTCAAACACCTTTGGAAGAGAGGTGGGAAGCTGCCTATGGACAGGACGGGCTGTGGAGTGCCAAGGAATGTGCAAGCACAGCTCCAAGCAAGTGATCAAAGACATTTGTTCAAACAGAAGTCTTCTCCTTATGTGCAAACACTTCTGAAATGCAAAGTTCTCTGGTGGTACCCACTTCCACACACACACTAACCCAGGGGGCTGGACTGGGAATTCTGTAAGGAGTCAGTGGAGAGAGATAAGGAATTAATTTCCATTCCATGTGTCAGCCGCAGCCATATCTCAATCAACACAGCAGCAGCATCCCCTGCCCAAGCTAAGGACTTGCACACACCCATCAGGAACTGTTACAGAATTTCTGAGAGAGAGAGGGCATGATTTATGTCTGGAGTGAGAATTGAGCTACCCTCAGATAGGCCCTGATCAGCGGCCTTGATGGGGCCTTGTAGCCTTTGATGCAGTGAGAATTCAGTTGTGGCGCAGTCAGAAATTATGTTAAGGTAACTACAAAGTAATGAGCTGAGTGTGAATTAGAGTAGAGCTGCAGTGTGAAAAGCCTGACCACCTCAAGGCAAAGGTAAACAATGTTAGCTTGCCAATCACAGTGCCTTTGTAAACTGTAAACTACGTGGAAGTGTATACAAACTGCCATCTTCTCTGGAATAAAGGGGAGAACATTTCCTTAGTCATATTGGTTGGATGTGCGTTCTGTCCTGTCCACCTTTCCCATTATCTGAGGTCCCTGGTTTTAAGGAATGGGTTTGGATTCTCCTGGAGCAGTCTGCAGGACGTGCATGACGGATGGAATGATGGATGCCTGAATTTCACCCAGACTCCGTGTTTACACGACCCCTGTGCACAGCCAGCCCTCTCACCCACCCCACAGAACACACAGAGCACTGCCCTAGAGAGAGAGACCACCTTTCACTCGGCCAAGATGCATCTCACGGGGAAAGGGATTTCTGCCAGCTCCGCAGACCAAAACAACAATCAATAATTTCCTCTATCTGCTCCAGCCAGCAGGGACCATTTCACACCAGCTCCAGCCACCCACGCAGCCACTTTACAACTTCCCCTCTCATTCATGCGAAAAGCAGCCCTTAAGAGCCTTTTCCTGGATCGGGGCTCGCTGCTCTTGGCTGGGTTATTTTCTTTGTGTTTCTAAGCAATGCCTTGTTGCCAATCAGTTTGTTTGTTCTGCGGCTAAACTTCACTTTCTCATGCCCGCTTCAGTCCCTGTTTGATCTCTCAGCATGATTTTGGGCATCTCACTTCCATTTCTTCCCATCCATTTGCATTTTGGCTGCCTTCACTGTCACCTTCCTGACACGCTGAGCTCCTCTCCCTGCTTCTGTCTATTCTACACAATTCCTACAAAGAACAGAAAACAGGGCCGGTATTTGTGTTCGCCTAAAAAAAGCAATTCCTTCTGCAGCCACAGCTTTCACATCCCGACAGCAAGTAATCTACAGCTTTCTAAAGCCCTGAGACAGATTGCAAAACCTTAGTTTAACAAAAAAAAAAACAAAAACCAAAACCTTCCAGCAGGGATGAGGAGGGAAGAACAGGAGGGATGCTTTAAAAATGCCCAAAATGCAGCAGTAATCTGAATGGTAGCACGGGGATGATTTAACTCCATTTTTCTCACCCATGTCAGCAAATGTATTTTGAATACAGGACAGAGGCACAAAAGGCAGCTCTGCTGTGGACTTATTAATCTATTTTGTGAGGAAGCATCTAGAAAATAGTCCTGGAGGAAGAGATTAGAGAGCAAATCGCGGGCTCTTTGGGGAAGCGCCGCAGTGATCCATTGTCTGCCGCAGCTTTATCTGGAGAAGGATCTTGCAGAAAGAGCTGCGCTCTGCACCGCTCACCACTGCACATCCTGGCAATTTCAGACACTTTTCCAAGCAGGGGCCATCATTATTGTCCCAGAGAACCGTTTATAAATAAAGCTGATGTTTGTCAAAGCCCCGACTCGCGGTACAAAACTCCCAACTCTGGTTTGCTGCCATTAAACACCCCGAGACTTCCTGCTGGATAAAACTTCTCTGGCTATTGGAAAGGCACTTCCAGAAATGTCAATGGAATGGGATGGAGGAGAAAATTCGATTCACTGGGAGATGCTCAGGTGGGTTTCTGGCTGTGCAATCCCCCTTCCCTCCTGCCACACATAATTTCAGCGAATTTGCTCTCTCTGAGAAGTAGCCTATGTACCTCTTTAGACTTTTATTTATTATTAAATATTTTTGAACAATTTTTTCCCCAAAAATGTCCTATAATGTTACCCATGACTCCATTTTCTTTTCTCCATTAAAATTTAATCTTATTATCAGAAAATTACTTTTTTTGCCCCCTCTAATAACTCTTGTATGACAGACAGCCAATTTTACTGACATCAGATCCTTGCAGCATGTACTGGAGATCAAGAGGGGGAAAAAATGACTACGAGGCAAACCATGCATTATGGAATCAATATGACATGCTGTATCCAACCTTTTTTTTTTTCTCCTGAAGACAAGAAAACCCTCCCATCAATTTTATTCTGCAAAAGAAGAAAGCTGCCATGAGCCTGATTGAATAATCACAACCTTAATTACCCTGAGCAAACAGTATGAGGGGGACTGTGATAAATTAAGGGAAATCTTTAACATTCTAATGCATCTTTCAGACCATTCAGAGTCCCAGCAGCTCTGTCACTTCTTAACTTGCCCTTGCTCCCCTCGGTTCCGTGGGCTGAGATTTGAACATGTAAGATTGAGTAAAATAGATGAGGGATGAAAATTGCTTTGAGTTTGGGGAAAAGGGACCCAAATGCTCCCCCAACCTCCTTGGGATGATCACCCCCAGCAGCCCCTGGCTCTGAGGGAAATGAGGTTCAGGCAGACGTTTCCTCTTTTGAAAGAGACAAATCACTGCCTTGGCTCCCTCTTCTACTTCATGTGAACAAGGACAAATAAATGATTGGCACCTGTCAGATAACAGCCAAGATGATTCATCCCGAACACAGCAGTCATTTTCCAGTAATGAGAAATACCCAGCTTCCTTCTGTGGGAAGTAAATCTTGTTAGAAAAAAAATGATCCCTTAAGAACATGCACCATGGACCTTTGGTGTTGCTGCAGCTCCCTGAGGGCTGCAGAGAGGTCTGAGGGTTTTTTTCTGGGCTATCAGGGCTTGAAGCCACACCTGTGGCTTGCTGTGAGGTGCTGCCATCGTGCAGAATGACACTCGTGCCACCAAACAGAGGATTTGAGTCTGTTTTGGGCCCATGGCACAAAGCACAAACTCTTCTTTCGTGTTCAGTGAATCAGAATCCTTTGGTTGAGTCCAGCATTAACCCAGCACTGCCAGGTCTAATTCACCACTAAACCAGGTCTAATTCAGTCTCACATCTAAACTGCTGTCCCCAGTTCCTCGGGGAACACCCAGGGCTCTGTCACACCCCCTAAGAAAAGGGTTTTTGGCAGGGTCTCAGGGGCTGCATGCCCCTCATCCCCAGCTGCAGGGACAGTGCATCAGGAGCTGTTCCCAGTGTGATCCCACAGCCCCAGAGCCTGCTCAGAGTTAAAGTTCTGCCTTTGCTTCAAGGAACCCAGAGACTTTGCACTTGCAAAAAGCTGTGCAACATGAGCCAAACACAGCACGTGGGGACTGTCCAAAATCTTCTCAAGGGCTTTCCTGCTCCTTTTTGGACTAGGGCACAACCTGAACAGCCAAAAAGGACCCCCTTGTGTCGGAATCTGAGCTATTGATGATTCTGAGACTGTAGAAAGTCTCTGTCTGTCAGCCCCGCTGCCAAAGAAGAAGCCATAATTGGTCTGTGCTGGTTTCAAGGTTGTTTATTCTGTTTATCTCTAACATGTTCTGCTGCCCTGCCGCAGCTCTGTCCTGCAGGGCAGCGTGTGGGGCTCTGCCCTCAGTGGGATGGTACAAACATTAAATACCACAAACTACCTGTGCTGGATTTACAATAACGTGCCAATATCTGTCACCTACGTTGGACAGTGTGTCCCCAGCCTGAACCAACAGAAAAATGCCAACACCACAGTGAAACATGGAGGGCATGAAGAAGGAGAAAAAGGACAAGGCACACCCAATTTCCTCCATCTTGTCCCCTTTGGACCCCTCATCTAGAATCCTAAAATTTTACTTTTGCACCCATGCCACACTTAGTTATTACTTATATCAAACACTCAAAGCTTGTAATTCATCCTGTAAGATTGAAAACTCTTTTCCATGGACAGAGATCACAGCCAGTGTCTCTGGGGGCTCTGTCCAGGGGGGTTCCTGACCCCTGCCAGGGTCCCAGACCTGCCAGGGCAGCCAGAGGGATGCCCTGGATTCCCACATCCATGGACACTGCTTGGTTTCCAGGTGGTGATTCCCAGTGCTGCTTCAGAGCCAGGCTCCTCACCCACTGCAGAGTCTGAGTGAGGAGCTGCAGAATCAAATCCAGTAAATCAATAGGCAGCCACTGAGAGGGAGCAGAGTGCTAAATCACAGCCACGCTAATTTAGATCTAATTAGGAGTGTCAGGGAGCCAGCACTAGCCAATTCAGCCCTGTCTAGGTAGAAGCACTTCCAACACAAGCAGAGAAGCTGCTGTTCAAGAAGAAAAGCAGGAGATTACAGACCAAAACCAGGGCACCTGTAGAATTTGGCTGCTCCTGTGCACCAACACTCCCCAGATAAATCCCAGTGCTGAGGAGTCTGAGTTTCACCCCTGCTCCAGACCTGCCCCTGTCCTTGGGGGAAATGCTGAGTTCCAGCCCAGGGTGAAGATGCTGTTCACTTCTCAGCACAGTTAATTTGCTTTTTAATATAAGTTATCCTGAAGTAGCTCATGCACAGGGCTTCCCAAAGGTAAAAAACAACCCATAAACCCACACCACCCTCCCTTCCTGCCTGCCTTTTTTGCTGACATTGAGTGCAGCTCAATGTCTACCTAAGAACACACTGAGTCAGCCTGAGGGGAGTCACCTGAGGAGCAGAGAAACGTCAGGCTCAAATGAACACCTTCCCAGCTGCCAAAAACCTGGATAAAACAGAGTGGATAAAATGGTTCTGCAATGCAGTGCTGTCCCTCTGTGCCTAGGTTTCCATGGAGGATGGAGATGCACCATCAGGGAACAGGGTGGGAGAACAGAAACATCATCCTCACCGTGGTTTTCCCCATCTCTCAAGTTTCTGCCTTATTTTTTTTTTTTTTTTAAGCTGGAGTATCTATTTTATCCAGGAAAAACTCGACAAACACTAAGAAACCAAATAAAATTCTGTTTGAAACAACCTCTGAGGCCTCTGAGCTATTGGGTGTTAGTTCTTCCTAATCCAGAAGAAAATAATTGAATTCAAACAGATCTCTAAAGGCCTTTGGAGGCTTGGCTGACAAAAAGTGCTGCCACGACTTGCTTTAGAAGAAAGCCAGGTTTGTTAGTTTGGTGAACACCATTAAAATGAACAGCAGTTCCTCTCTAATAGCACCAAAGAGACTTCAGTGGGATTGTTTAACTGTGAACTCTGCATTTCCTTAAAACCCCCTCTCTATTCACATCATTAAAGTGTTTTTAGAAACTCTGAATAAACAACACAAAGGGTTTTTTTATGGCATGCAACTGGAATACAGGAAAAAAAAAAAAAACAGCAAATATCTGAACAACAACAGGCAAAGCATCTCCAGATTTCCATAACAGATGATACAGATAATAGAGGCATTCATAAGCCTTTTTTTTTTTCATCTAAGGCTGAAGATGTGGTGCAGCACCTTGTTCATGGGGTTGTTGAATGTGATGGAGCAGTTCCCTGCTTTTGTGTCTCTGCTAATCACCTTTAATGGAAACCACTTACTTCATTGGTGCAAAAAACTGCCTTGAAGTTTGTTTTCTAGGCAAAAATCCCAGTGCTCTAATTAATACCTTGAAATAATCACTGATTAATGATACCAATCTGGGGCTGTTGCACAAAGGTTTTTTGCTCCAAAAATCAGGACAATGAATGATGTTACCATTGGTACAGAAAGCTCCACCCCTGGAAACCCTTTGGGATGGAGAGCACAGACATTTAACAGCTGCAGTGGACACTGTGCAGAAGGAGAGGGGGATACCACCAGGGTGTCTCCAGGAAGAACAGCACCATTAATGCTGTGAACCTTTCCCACAGACTTGAAGATACTCACATTTATTTCCCTCATTTTCTACCAGCTCTACTTTGCAAGAAATTGTCTTTTATTTCTTTCCCCTCACCAGAGAACAGATATATTTGAGGTCTCAAACTCCTGATTTATGGTAGTCAATACACTTGTTTCTTGAAGTGTGGAAGGAAGCTAATAAAACTAAAATCTACATTAAACACCAATTTGTTTCTATGGTTTAATGCTGTGGGAAATCACCAACTGCCAGACTCTTCAGGTATATCAGAATCAGCTTTGTAGAGCTCAAATTATTATCTGATTACAAAATGTATGCAAAACCCAGGGCATAAGTGCTATAAAGAAATTATGGGCAGATCAGGTGATGACCACTTGTCCATGGAACTGTTGTCATCACATTTATTATGCAATTCTTGTCATATCTGTTTGGCACAGCCTGATAAAGAGCAGCCACAGAATCCCAGAATGGTTTGTGTTGGAAAGGACATTAAGGAACCTACAGCTCCAGCCCCCTGCCATGGGCAGGGACCCCTTCCCCAAGCCCTGCCAAACCTGGCCTTGTGTAGGATCCTTCTGGAAACCTCCTCATCTGTCAAAGCAGCAGGAGCAGGGTGTCCCAGGGCGAGGGTCTCAGCAGGGAAGGCAGAGGGGCTCCCCCCTTCCCTGAGCACACCCACCAGCTCAGACACAGGGGCTGCTCAGCACAGCCTGAGCTGTCTCACAGCCACAGGCTGTCCTGAAGGGGGATTTTCACAGAATCACAGAATAATGAGGTTAGAAGAGACCTCTAAGATCATCAAGTCCAACCCATGCCCTAACACCTCAACTAGAACTATAACACCAAGTGCCATGTCCAGTCTTTATTTAAACACATCCAGGGATGGTGATTCCACCACCTCCCTGGGAAGACAATTCCAGTACTTTATTATTCTTTGGGTGAAATTTTTTTTCCTAATATCCAACCTAAGCTTTCCCTGACGTAGCTTGAGACTGTGTCCTCCTGTTCTGTCAGTGCTGCCTGGGGGCAGAGACCGACCCCACCTGTCTAAACCTCCCTTTAGGAGTTGTAAAGAGCAATAAGATCACCCCTGAGCCTCCTCTTCTCCAGGATAAACAACCCCAGTTCCTTCAAACATTCCTCACAGGGTGTGTGTTCCCAGCCCCTCACCAGCCTCGTTGCCTCCTCTGGATGTGCTCGAGCATCTCAAGGTCCTTCCCAAACTGAGGGGCCAGAACTGGACACAGCACTCGAGGTGTGCCCTCACCAGCACCGAGTACAGGGGGACAGTGACCTCCCTGCTCCTCCTGGCCACCCCATTCCTGATCCAGGCCAGGATGCCCCTGGACTTCTTGGCCACCGAGGCACACTGCTGGCTCATGTTCAACTGGCTGTCAACAGCACCCCCAGGTCCCTTCTGCCTGTCCAGCCACACTGTATTTTCCAAGGATTCTACCAGGAGAGCTGTGCCAAATGCAGCTGTGCTCTCCCCATGCCCCCAGTTTCAACCCCAACTCAGGGAACTTGGGCATTTCACAAAATGGCGAGATTTGAAGTGTTTGGAGCGACCATAAAACCTTGTTCAATTATGAACAAACTAAATTACAGCACACAGGAGTAGCTATTGTGTCTTTGGGTGCTGTGGCCAGAGGCAGCTGCAGCTTTTGCAGCCTTGCCCTCGTGCCTTGATGCTGCACTCCCTGTCCAGGCACAGCTCCTGCTGGGAAAAATCCATTTTCCTTGGGAAGGACAAAGACCTGTGGCAGGCATACAGCTCCTTCCCTGTTTTCCATCCCCATGATAACATGTGAGGCTTTATTCAGGAGTTCCACATCCAGCAGTGATATTTGCCAATGTTGTTGTCCAGTCCTACACTTGGTTTTATTGTTGCACAAAAATATTGCTCATTTTCAACACGACGAGCACCAGGGAGAAGAGGAGATCCCTGGAAAAGGCTGTTGTTAAATCGTAGGGAGGTGCAGGCTGGAGAGAACACCCACCTCACAATTTAATGACTATTCTGAAGATTTTCTTTAGGCCAGTACCCCCTCTGTGGCCTTGCTGAATGCTGAAATGAGGATGAGGGTGTGCAATAAACACAGAACCTTCTCCCTTCAGCCTCTCATCCCTGGCAGTGCTCTCTCCCTCAGAGCCACAACCACACGGTGCACAGGGAAGGATCTCTGCATGAAGCCCCTGGATATCAATAAACAGTTGGATAAAAATATTCTCTGATAGCACCTGCAGTTTTCCTGATAGCTGGAGCAGCTTTGCCTGCCAAAAGCACACATGGAAGCTGCTCTACCAGAAGGAGAACAGCATCAGATGAAGCACTTCCCTAATGCCATTTAGATTAACAAGTGTAAAAAATAAATGTAAAATACTTTCAGCCCCTGTTCTTTTTTTGCCTTGAAAAATTAAGAAGGGCTGGGGTGAGCACAACTGAAATCAAAGCAGCCCTGAAGGACTTCTCTGCAATTAGCAGCTCCACCTGCAAACGAGGCCAGGACAGACACGTTTATACCACACAGGATTGTTTGCTGTTATGGCTCAGGACACTCATCCAAGGGAGATAAGCAACACCAAGTGACTCCTGTGCCAGGACAAACAGGAGCATTGCAGGGACTCTGAGGGGCCACTGTGCCAGAAGCAATTGGACACAGAGCAGGTATGACAGCATCAGCAATAAAACACGATAAATTCTCCTGTATGTAAAATGCCTCATGCCCCATGACTCTCTCCACAATACAATATTGAGAAACTACCAAGAATTAGCAGCAGCTGTGAGTTCTTATCCAAATTTTCATTCCAGTACAAACCCCAGGAGTGGTTTCATCTTGCACCTCAAGCAGGAGAGTTCTGCCTGCTTTGTTTGCAGAGTGGTCTCACTCTGCAGCATGCAGGCAGCGTATCCAGACACCTGAATTATTCTCTTGGTAGATGTACTGCAGATTTTATATGGAAAAAGAACTGTGAACGCTTCCCTTTCATGCTGGAAAAAGACAGCAACAGATGGCAGTGTGAGGAGGGCAGTAACAGATCAGTCCTTTGGCCTTCCTGCAGCTCCTTCCTCCTTGGAGACAATCTCACAAGAACACAGGATGAAAGAATAGCAGGGTGCTGTCAGCATCCTTCTGTTCCCCCCTTTTCCCAGCTTCTTGTTAGACAGCAAAGAGCTCCTCCACCTGGAACCACAGACATCCCAGCATCTTTTCACCCCCAACAGATCTTGGAGCATGGATGCTGCAGTGTAATTTTTGAGAAATGTATGTCCCACAGAAAAGAAGAGCTGCAAACCAAAATGCTGAGGTAAGGGCTTCATTAGCTCAAAATCTCCTCAGAATACAGAACCTTTTCCACCCCACCAAGACCAGAGCTGCATTTGGTCAGGCACCCTGGTTTGGATGCTGTGACTGGCAGGTTCAATTACCCAGCACACAAGTCACTGGCTTGCTTCCAGCTGGATCACAATAAAGATCCTTGGAGCTATTTCCTATTCCCAATAAAGTGTAGCAACACATCTGTACTGTGGGGCTCAACTTCTAGTTATTCTTGAGGTTTTAAATTGCTCCTCATAAGAGTATTAGTTCCCCATCGGGATATCTCATCAAAAAACATGAATACTTGAAGACAAATGCTGTGAATAAACAACATCACCATTTTCTTAGGCATCAAAATGACCATAAGCACATGAAAAGCTGTAAACAGCTACCAATTTTGTTCATTTCAGTCATTTCTCCTTAGAAGTAATCCTAGAAAAGACACTTTGGACCCTCTCTGTTCAGCTTAACTCCAGTAACAATGAAAATATGCAGAGCCCTTTTCTCCCACTGCCATTCCACACTCCAGCAAGCATAATAATATCAAAGGTGTTGCGTGAGAAATTGATGTCAACATTTTAGCCTTGGACTCTTAACTTACCTGATTTAAACTTTGAAAAACTTGGCTCAGATCCCAAGAATCTGCTGAGCCACTCCAAGTCACACAGAAAACAACACATGCAGGCTGGGTACCACCTCGAGAGCAGATGCTCCCAGTGAAAGGAAATGTCACAATGTTGGCTGGTGTCCCCAAACAGTTGTGTCCTCCCAGTGATGTCCTGCCAAGAGGCACAAAGTCCCCCAAGCCTGCTTTTGTCTAGGAGGGGTGGGGGTTGTGTTTTGGGTTAATTTTCTGATGGCTGAGGAAGCTCCATCAGAGGGGGAAGCACTCCCAGCCCTTTCCAGTCAGTCTCTTTGCAGTTGTACTGCTGACAAAACATTTGGACATTCAGTACTGCTGGTGGAGTAGGGAGAGTGTGATTCCAAGTGAAGGGAGTTTGCTCTGGGCAAGGTGGGGAATACCATTATTGGCACAAATCACTGCCTTGATGTGATTACAGCTGGGGCTGGCGCTCACTGAAGTCAAAGCTTTTGCTTTTTCATTTCTGCTATTGGTGCCTAAGTGGATTGATTATGTATGAGATAACAGAGCGTGGAGGAGTATGCTAATGCTGCTGTTAAAGCACACTTTTATCTTGCAGCATTAAGTGAATGGAGGAAAGAGAGACAGAATTGGCTGCTATGAGCTTAAAGATCTTTTTTTTTTCTCCTTTTGGTGAGAATCATGAAAGTTTTTAACTCACCACAAACATTCCCAACAGCCAACTCAAACTCAGGGTCCAGGGGACAGCAGCAGGAACTCGCAGCAGCTGTACCACAGACAGGCAAAGGCTCCCTCTCTGTCTCTGCTTTCTCTTTACAGATGGGACAGTATAAATAAGGCACAGTAAAACTGAAAGTCAAGTCCCATTGCTGAGACCACAAACACTCATAAACTCATTTGATTCCAGCTGAGACACCGATTCTCCATATGCTTTCCCACTGACCTCACCAGAGCTAATGGGACTAGTCCTGGTACAGAAAGACAAATAAACACTGGGGGCATTAATGTGTTTTATGTGCACTAACCTTTCCACAAGACCTGGGCAATATATTCTCAATGAATACTTTTGCAAATCATTATCCAATCCCTTCGATTAAAAGGAGGTCTTGGCTTCATGAAAAAAACCCACTTCCCATATTCTGAAATAGCAGCAGTGCTTCTACTCATAATTTTTAATTAGAAGGGGCAGCTCCCACCCACAGCAAATAGGAATACCAGAGGAAAACAGAAGGGCAGTCGTTTGGACAAGGTCTGCTGGGAATCCTCCCAGCATTTTGTTCTCCTCCAATAATTCAGTCATCATAAAAGCAGGCATGAGGCCGTTTATCACCAGGATGGACTTGCTTACATCTTTTTTAAAGTTCAAAGCAGTAGGAACTAATGAACAATGGAGAGCTTTGTTTTTTCACTGGGGTGCTAGGAGCTCTCTATGGGGTCTGGCAATTTATTTCTGATGGCAGGGGGAGGAGGGCTTCACCTGGAACAGGCAAACTCTTGGGGCTGCTCAGGGCTGAGCCTCCCCCACCTCTGGGTTACACTCCAGCAGCAGGTTTGGGCTGTTACCCCAGGATAAATATCACAGCAGTACTTTGCTGATATTCAGAATCGTGCACAGCATTTGTAATCCCATAAAATGGAGATTTGATAAAGCATAATGCAATAGAAACTTTATTTCTTGACTAGAGAAATTTTAAGCGCAACCATGAGAAATGAGCTCTCCTTTCAAACTAATAACCCCAAAATTAATGATTTTTTTTTAAAAATCTACCTCCTTGCCAAGGAAGAAGTCTGGTTTAAGTTTTAAAGAAACAAAAGCCATTCTCTAAGCAAAACATATCTGTGTGCATACAGAGCTTTCATTAAAATACTTCACAGCTGTGAAGCTGCAGAGCTCATGCTGACTGGAATTACTTCATGGGGTCTCTTATGCAATCTGTACACTCTCCTGTCTTCTGATAAAAAACTTCAAACTGTCTGAAGCAAGAAGGTCTATTTTGGTCTCTCTTTGAAGTGCCTTAGAACGCAAGGTCTGGGACTGGAACTCCAAATACCACATTAATACAAATAAAACCACAACTTTTAAGAGGAAACCTCTTGTCTTCCAGCATCTCCCAGATGCTGTAAATGAGCTGAATCAGCTGAATTTCAACGAGTTCAAGTTGCGCTGGGAGCGAGGTTTAACACAAAACCAGATCTATTGACTCTGCTTATATCTCAGGACCACTTGCAATGTTCAAGTCTTGGCTTTCTGAGAGCATCTTCCAAAAAATGCAATGTGCATGGCAGCACATGGAACCCCATCCTTGGATTCAACCCACAGAGAAGCACAGGAAATGCAAAACACTCACCCTGATGGAAATGCAGGAGTGATATCAGAGCCATCATAGTTATAAAGCTGTAAGAAACCTGCCCAAAGCCATTTGATAAAGGATATAAACTAAGCAAACAATAGGAATATGAAACAGGAATGAAATTTTAGGAAGCAATGCAATTTGTTTGGAAAAGCATTCTCCAGTGATGAGATGAATCACAGGAGAATATTTTACCTACAAATAAAAAGAGAGGCAATAAATTTGCAAATGCTGGTCTCTGCAGACTTATCCCTGACAGTGGAGCTTGCAGCAGGGAATGTAATCAGCTGCTGTAAACAGAGATACTGGAATCCATCCATTAAAATTTGGGAAGCTACTATGTAGTCTTAGGTATGGAAAAAAAAATCAACCAAAAATAAAAAAATAAACCCCAAAAGCTTAGGGAATAATTTCATTGGCTTCATTTGGGTTTGGATTCATGAACATGCATATTCAACTGCAATAAATACTTTGTATCCTGTTATTTAGATTGTATATCTTTCTAAGGCTTTTCCCATCCGTGACTAGAGGCTTTTTTTTCTTTGAGTGCAGAATAAATCAAGTGCAGAGTCCCTCACACCCATCTGAGAGCCAAGCAAGTCCTACAAGATGCACAAGACTTGAAGGTTCAGTTGCTTCTCTCTGAACTTTTTCCTGTTAAATTTCTCTGCTACTTTCCACTTCCCCAACCCAACAGCATTACAGACACAAGGTTTAAATTTCAAATAAAGAAGAAATTGTGCCCTCATGCTATTCCACATTCCTGCAGTGGTGCTGACACCTCCTGCAGCACCAGGAGTTGTGCATTGCACTGCATTCCTAAACATGGACCACAATGCTCCTGTTGTTCAGGAGCTGAACCTTTAAAATCAATCAATCAATCAATCAATCAATCAATCAATATGTTGACTAATAAAACTAGCAGGGATTTGCACTGTTGGCTAGCAGGAGGGGCAGGCAATCAGCATCAGCTCCCAGTGCAGCCCTTCAGCACAGCACAGGCACAATCTGTGGTTAATTCCTTGTCCTTCAGAAGGTTTCAGCCCTCCAGGCATGGGCAGCTCTGCATGTCCTTTTCCAGGAGGATCTTCCCCCTCAGGTTTCATGCACAGCCACTCTCTGGGGCTCTGTTTGTCTTCAACACCTCTCAGCAAGGACATCCCAGCTCCTCCATCCCACAGGAATGGCCAAGCTCAGACGTGTCAGGATAAAAAAGCAATGCTAATGAGCATTTTAATGTCTCAGGAATGACCAAAGACATGAAAAGAGCTAAAAACTAAGGGAAGCACTATGGAAAGAGTTAGAGCCATGGAATGATTTACCAACCTTGCAGGAAGAACAAGAAGTCACAAAAGTGTAGATATTATAGTAGAAGTAGTCACAAAGTAAAGGGAAGAATTTTTGAGTGCTGTACACTGAAAGTCAAGTCAAGTTTTGGTTTTGTACATGGGGGTCAGAGGTTTAAGATGGAGGGATTTGGGCCTGCCCTGTCCTCCCTCTTTCTCCTTCCTTACCTCCATGTCCTTGGTGATGTTGGCACTCACAGGTTGGTTTAGAGTAGAAAAGCACCATTTAATATAGGTAATAGGCATTGGGGACAAACTGTACCCATGTAACACGTAATGTACCATATAAAAGACAGCAGCAGCCCTGGGCAGAGGGGGAGAGAAGAAGCAGTTGGGAGTCAGAGAGGATGTCAGGGTGTGTGTGTGCCTCTGCCTGAGCTGTGAGCAAACCACAGCAGCTCCAGGAGAAAATCTTTTAGATAACTTGCAATAAACTGCCTTGAGACGGGACAGCAGAGACTGCTGAGCCTTTCTTTGGAAGCTCGGGCTGGAGGAGAGACTTTTCCACCACATGGAGCCACCCTGACCCAGGGTGAGCTCTGGCACCCCTCTGCATTCGTTCCTCCTCAGCAGGTGCCTCAGAGATGAGCCCCTCCTGGCAGGGGCTGCTCCCGAGAATGCTCTAAAGCAGCATTTGGGGTTTGGGAACAGCAGCAACAATGCAACTTCCAGAAAAAAATCACCAAGGCCAACAATTCAGGGTAGTGTAAAGCTGCCTGACCAAAAGGAGCCCCTGGATATCTAAAAGAAGGGAGATTCAAATGAGATTTAAGGAAAAAAATTGCTTAGAGTGAGGGTGGGCAGGCCCTGGCACAGGTGCCCAGAGCAGCTGTGGCTGCCCCTGGATCCCTGGCAGTGCCCAAGGCCAGGCTGGACAGGGTTTGGAGCAGCCTGGGATAATGAAATGTGTCCCTGCCATGGCAGGGGTGGCACTGGATGGGATTTAAGGTCTCTTCCAACCCAAAGCAATCTGGGGTTTGACCCAGGCAAATCCTTGTTCCTTCTGCCTGTTCCCTCTCATTCTGCTCAGGATCCCAGCCCACATCTCCCAGCGCTGACATTTCACATTTCACCACTCCTAATGCACAGAGTCAGGATTTTTAACTATAAGGTGATAACATAATAGAAGCCATTCTTTGCTAGCCATAAACTTATTTCTCTTCTAGGGTTGCTCAGGGTTGTCCTGATTTATCTCAGAGAACAGCACCCCATTGACTACTAGAAAAATAAACTTGCTCAGAGTTGAAGTGCGGCAACACAAAAAGCTCAGAGAAAACAACAAAAGAAATGCTATTAAATTTGTAAAAATGAATAAAATTAGATCATGAAAATGTGGAACAGTAATACTGCATGGAGATCAAGAAAATATACAGAATAAATGAAAAAATTATTCTTTTGTATCCAAACACTGCTACAGCATCAAGGTTGTGTCTGTGGAGAATACAATCTAATTCACCTGCTTTCATTCTTGTGATCTTTCACATTTCAAAAGAAAACAACAGATGAAAAATTCAATACTGCCTTTACTCTATAAAAGTGAAGAAAAGGTCATTTATTGGCCTTTTTCATTATTAATATCTGTCTAGGCTTCTATTTTAAATACAAAGAATCTTTGTAACAGCCATTTATGTTCAAGGCTTCGAAGTTGTTTTACAAGTGGTCTCAAATACATCTGCTAAGTTGAAATAAATCTCATCCTTTCAAATTAATCATGCTTGTTTCAGCTTTTTGCAAGGAAAAAAATAAAAAGAGGCAAAAGAACACTATCATAACACAAGGCAGCCTTTCCAGAACTCAAGTTGAACTGAGGCAAATGAGATAGCAAATCAATACTGAATCCAACAGAAAGAGAAATTCAGGCACTGAGCTCCTATTCTGGAGCTTTTGAAAAACTTCATTACCAACCATTTCAATTTGTATTTATTGAATTAAGGCTTTTAACATGGATAAAATGTTACTGAATTTAACAGAAATGGCCCTCACTGCCACAAAAAAGTTCAAATCATGGGTTAGAATAAAAAAAAAATTAAACAATAAATAAATAAATAAAATTTTTTTTAAAAATAACAAAACACAATGATTTTCAAGCCTAAAACTTTGCTCCCCCTTTTCCTCCAGCCCCAGTCGAAACCTTTACCCCATCTCTGTAGCCCAGGGAGCACAATCCTGTTTTCATCCCTCAGGGTTTCCTTCCTGCTGGGAGGATTGAAACCAACACCAGTAGCTGAGGGAAAGCACTGACAACAGGGAGCTTCCTTCTGTGTCAGCACATTCCACAGCCTCAGAAAAATCCCATAAAACTGCTCAGGAATCCCTGAGTGTGCTGGGAAATCCCTCTGCCTGCAGGGGGGATGCCCAGGACCATCCAATGTGTCACACAGCTGGGCTGCTTGTGATGCACTCCAGTTCCAGAGGGAGACCTGGTGTGGGAAATGGGGAGGAAATCACCCTGCTTGCAAATAGTCCTGTTAGTTGGGTAAATTTAGGGAGAAAAGCAGGAAATGAAAGAGGGAGAGCAAGATGGAGAGGTCAGCAGCAGTGGAAATAAAAGTCCCCTATCCTATGTGAATAATTCAGAAGTAAGATTTAATTTCTAAAACTCCTATTTACATGGATGCATTGAAAGACAACCACCAGCCTCAGATATGGCTTCTGTTTTAAAGAGACTGCCCAGAAATGTTTAGGAATATGATTCATCACAACATCTCCACTGCTGAAATAACACCTTGTGTAATTCTGCCAAGCCCAACCATAAATCTATAAATCCCAGAGCTCATGTACCCATATCTTCCAAAATAAAACAATGTAAAAAGGAACTGTGGATTTCTACGAGCTGGTTCAATAAAATACTCCTTATTTTTGGATCAGAGAGCAGCCATGCAGCAGCCAGTTGAATATTTGTAGAGGGTTATATGAGCTTTCCTGCATGGGATTCATATTTATATCCAACTGAAATTTTTTCTTCAGGATTCCTGAAGACAAAACCAAGGTCCAGCTGTCCATTAACACCCATTAAAGAGGGGAATCTGAAGGATGTGCCATTTTGCTCTAATTTGAGCTGAATGAAAATTTATGGGTGTTTCCTTTTATTTTTACTAATCTCAAACGCAGAGAGTAGTTGAGTCTCACTCAGCTCTTTTTTACAGTAATATTTTAGTATTTTTTTGGGTAATGGAGGGGCCAACATGAAAGAAAAAAGTTGATAAACCTTGTCAAAGTCAATTTAAAGGAATCATTGCCTGTTTTTCTCTGGCTCTGGAAGAAAAATTAAAACCCACCAAAAAAAAAAAAAAAAAAAAAAAAACAAAAAAACCCAAAAACCCATGGAAATTTCTGCTTACTGTATTACGGAGTCGAAGAAAGTGAAAGCTGATTAGTAACAACTCTGTGCCTCTCCTACACTGAAATAAACTTTTACATCCAAAACACCTGCATTATGATAACACTCAATTCATACTTTCATGGAAACTTTCCTGAGGTTGTTGGTGAAAGTCCACACCACAAAGAATCTATGATAGATCTATTATCTCTCTCTATCTACCAGTGAAATTTTTGACTTTCACAAGCATAAGATTGCATTCTAAAAACATTCAATAAAGCCACTCCAAGACCATTACCACATTTGTCCCAGTGTGGAAGAAATCCCTTCAGCTGGGCACTGAAGGCAGTCAGATACTTCTGTGGACACTGATATTATTTTCCTCTCAAAATAACTTATTCAAAATAAATCTACTGATCCACAATAAAGAACACAGAGTATTTTGGATAAGGTATCAAAATCTTGCCCTTTCAGGAATTAAAAGCCTGGTTTGGGTCTGCCTATCTTGTCAGGTAATTTGCTGAGCCAGATAAAATCTGCTGTAGATATGGGGGTTTTTTTTGCTCATTGCCTTTCTAGGAAATCAATCCTTGTAATAGTACATAAAACCTAATCATTACCCAGATGAGGCCCTACTTATCAGGTCATTTGATGACATGCTGCCTAAACGAATCTCATTTATAAAGTCTTGTCTTCTCCTCTCCAAGCCAAGATTCACGACTCGCACGCCTCAGTGTGCAGCATCCATAATTAGCACAACTCCCCACACCAGAACAATTCCTACACCCTGAGGAGCAGGGAAATGCACCTTGAGAAGTTGGAGAACATGGCAAGGATGAAATTGGTGTTGTTTTGCTGCCATTATCCACTCCGTGGCAATGAACTCGGACATTTTTATGATACAAGGACGTTAATGGCAAAAGTCATCACCTTTCATCATCACTGCTTCAGGGCAGGAACTTTTTCAAGGACAATAACATCAAATAGCAATCAGGGAGGAACTCACAACCAGTAATTTCCCCTTTCCTGCTCACAAATTGCCCACGCTCAGGTTGCCACAGTCTCAGAGGGACTCATCATTCAAAATATTTCATTATTTCAGCAACAGTGCGTTTTGATCCACGGATAAGTTTTAAATTACAAATGCTTATAGTCAAGGTCTTATTTGTGTTTGTGAGAGCTCAAAAATGATAACACACATGCAGATCTTTGAATAAAATGAGACAGAATCTTCCAACCTTCCTACAATCAGGTGTGACCATAATTCCTCACACATCCCCACTTACACAAACCCAATTTGCACACCGGTTCCTTTTTACCAAGGAGAAGACACTCACAGAATTCTAACCTCCAAGTGGTTTGTTTAGCAGATGGCGCCACTCCTTTCCTTGTCCAGTTGTGCAGAACTAATGTAGTTAGTATCCTTGCCTTTACAAAACCAGTTTTTCTTTGTCCCGGGGACAAAAATCTCCCTTTTAGAAAACCAAACCTGCTGTTAACAAACTCTTCACACCAACAGACATTGCCATGCACGTCATGTCTTAGATTTGTCATCAAGATGAAGCACCTCTGATAAATATTCCTGAAGGGAGTCTTTCTATCCTTATTTTAATGCCTTTTTAGCATCGCCTTTAGAAATGCCGAGAAGATGATATTTACTCAGCCATTTCACCTTTCCCCTCCTCTTCTGTGAGTGGCTCTGATAAACACTGACAACTTCAATATTTAATTTTGAGCCACTCCTTCCCTAACAAAAATGTTAATGTCATCATCTACCTCAGGGAGAACATTTGTGCAACAATATTATCTCTTTCTTTTCTGAGACAGAAAGGCTGCTCAGGCATTGATAGCAAATCCTGTTTGGTGTTTTATAATGCACAATGGAAAAATATTAAATAGATCAATAGGAAAATGAAGCTGTTGCAAGTTGATCTCCGTGGAGTGAGGAAAAATTGCTGGGGAAAGAAGAATTATGAGGAAAAAAGAAAATTAAATTTACACATTGGAGATAATAAGGCATGTCGCTTACCCTCAGTGCTTCCTCTAATCTGGCTTTACTTAATTGCATTCTCTGTAAAGACATATTGTTTCATTTCTTACCCCGATGGATCTTTTTTTGTTGGGGGTGGATATAGTGTAATTACTAGCTCCCAGCATTATCTCCACTTTTATTAAAAAATGTCATGATTCTGAAAAGGAAAATTTCATGCACTATATAATGTCAATCATCTGTCTTTATGAGATGGAACAGCTTCACTTTGTTCAGGATGGGTTTGAAGGGGGAAAACAGCCTTTCATGTATGGTCATTTTTTAAAAGCAATATTCCAATCTGCTTAGCACAAGAGCACAGCCCCAGTGCTGATCACCCACTTGAAAGGAGATTTGTGTGTGTCAATAACAGCTTTTAAGTCTGGACATCCAGACAAAGTCACGCTGGTGGAGAAACAGGAGAGAAAATTTTAACATTTCCCTGAAACTTCAAAGCTCTGTTTTCATCTGAGAATCTTTGTGATTCAAATCAAAGCCGCTGTAGCTGCGCAGCATCTGAATTTCACTTTTGAAAATGTGACACTTCCTTCCACCATTATTTTACTTGCCAAAGGAATTCCAAGAGGGAACCTCTGAACTCCCAAAACAGCCAAGGCTTCAAATTGTGGGGAATGGGCTCTTCTCCCAGTTAATAACTGCCAGGATGAGAGAAGTGGCCCCACATCATGCCAGGGAGGTTTAGGTTGGATATTGAGAGAAAATTCCTTCACTGAAATGCCGGAGCTCACCCTAGGTCAGGGGTGGCTCCGTGTGGTGGAATAGCCAAAACATTGTCAGAATATCAGGGACTTTCTCAAATATTAAAAAAAAGGATAAATATGTATTCATAACTGCTTTAATTATTTATCTCATAAATCTGTGTTTGCCACATACTTACAAATGCATATTTTGCATAATTTATATTATTTCCTGTAAATTTATTATATTTGTTAGAATTCATTTACCTGTACTATTTAAAGACATTTCTGAATGTATTTGCTGAGAACTGTCTGCAGAGTCCACAACAACCTCTGCAAACTAAAGCCAACTGGTTTTGACTAAAATTCTGCTGTAGTTACTGTTACATTGCTGCAACAGAACTTCAATAAATTTTTCCATATACAAGTTCTTCCAGGCCTGCACTATTGTAGAACAAATGAATTTCAATTTTTAACCATTTTCTTATCTACAAAGTTGTATAAAGGTTATTAAATTATTCCTTATAAACACGCATTTTGTTTTCCTAAATGTTCCTGCTGATTGACAGCAATGTTCAAAGAGTTTTGGAATGATCAGTATCATTTTATGGTTGGATATGCACATGGAAGAGACAGGGAGTCAACACTGTAAGAGCATCTGTTTAAGCACAAGAATTGAATTTTGTTTCAGTCAAGACAAACATTACTCTGCTGCCAGAGGTCAGGAGGAGGAAAAGGAGGAGGAGAATCCAAGCTAACTCCATGGGATGAGAGCAGTATTTTGGGTTTTTTTTTAAGAAAACTCTCACTGCAGACACAAGACACAGCCCGTGCACCTCACCTCAGCAATAAATCAGTCCTAGATCAGCACTAAAGGAGTCTCTGGCTTGCAGTGGATATTTTGGCAACCTGCAGCCATCAAATATCAGTTTATTCCCCTGAAAATCCTTCCCTCTGTCTGGAGAGGGACAAGGCATTTTGCTTGCCAGTGATAATTAAACTGGTGCAGGGTAAATCTTCTGTTATCAGAGCCTCCTTCCAGGGGAGGAGGTGAAACACCTGAATTGTCTGTGCCAGGACAATGTGCTGTGGCACATTGATCTTTCCCTGTGACTGCTGCACCTGTCAGCACAAGGGAACACAGCACCCACTGGTGTTTATGGCCAAAAATTCCTGTTTGGATTGGGCTGTTCATCTACATCCAATAAATCACAAACTGATGTCTTCTCCAAAAGCATCAGTGCCAAGGGAATTCGTTTGGTTTTCCCAAAACATCAGAGAAGTGACATCTGAGGTACACAAGGTGTTAGCCTGATTACATCTTTTCCTTTTTGCTTTTATGGATATTATCCACTGGACTTTTGACCTCTGGACTTCTGTGCAATGTCTGCAGGTCTGTAAACATCACTGTGCAATAATCTATACATTTCTGTCTCTGGTAAAATAACTTCAAACTAGGTTTTAATCACTTGTGGATAGAGCATGATTTTTTAATGAGATTTTTTTTTATTACACAAAAAAGGACTTCTGGTGCTTGAAGCACTCATTCTCTTGCAGATTTATGGCATATTTAATTAGTCATTTGGAGTGCAGATCACTGCATTCACTGAGGATCAATATATAGCAACTGACAGCAAGCTGGTAAGGAAATATGGTTGAGTTTATCAGGATAGACAAAGCCTAAATCTAAGCTGAGAGGGTGCAGATGGCAGACATGGGAACATGATCTGCCCCCAGGCATCTGCTGCTGGCTGCAGGGGAGGCAGCCAGCCCAGCCCAGCCCAGCCAAACCCAGCCCAGCCCAGCCCAGCCCAGCCCAGCCCAACCCAACCCAGCCAAACCAAACCCAGCCAAACCAAACCCAGCCCAGCCCAGCCCAGCCCTGGGGTGCCAGGGGACCCAGCCTGGCCAGGCAGGAATCACACATTCCCAAGGGGCAGTTTGGCTCTTCTGCCCCTCTCTGTCCCCCCAGAAATGGGGAGCAGCTCTTCCAAAATCCCACCTGCACCAAGAGGATCACAAGCCTGCATTTCCCTTCCTTACAGCCACCTGTATTTTGGATTTTGGGTGCTGCACTTCTGGTGACACCTGAGCTGACGCCTGTGGTCACACAGAACTCATGGCCACCATCACCATCATAAAAACAAAGCAGCTACTCTACAAAAGTTCTCATAGTTTTGAGTATTAGCCTGGATTATCGATTATCCAAACATAAAATATAACTAGGAAAAAAAAAAAAAACCTCTCAGCAGAATATTCTCCTTCCAACTGCCTAGAACTTCTTATGCTGCACAAGAAACAAAAGCAAAGCTGAACACCAAATAAACTTCTGTTTATTGATGTATCTATGGGAAGGGTTTTATTAAGGGGCCAGAAGTTAAATTGCATTCGAATGGGTAATAATAAAGGCAATACACTGCAGTTTCTGGTAATACAGTCCTAGATTCAAGCACATAGCTAAGGTAACCTTCCAATTCTCTTCTTTCATTTGAGAGGCTACTGAGAACACTAGAGAATAAAAGACACTGTTGTTAGTTGTCACACTGTGTCTATAATTACTTACTTTGTTCCTGAAGCCATCACCATGATAAATTTGCAGTTTTCCCCCATCTGCCAGGAGTAGTAATGTGCAATACATTTAACAACTGAATTTGCATATAGAAAGTATCATTGACCTTTGGATTTAAAAGGACAAAGATTTACAAGGACACCCTTCTGAAGCAAAGTGCTTAGTTTAGGAAAAACGAACCGGTGCGAGAGGAATAAAAAGCCCGATCTGCTGCACGCGGGAGGTGTTGCAGATTTTACAAGGAGCACATTTGAAATCCCTATGAAACAGCTCCCTCGTGAGCAGCCACACAATAAAGGAAACAACTGTCAAACAGAAGGAAAACACCGGGGCAGGATTTGGAGCGTGTTCAGCACGGGGGGAAGTGGTGGCAGGGAAATGCAGGGTGACAGCGCCTGCTCTGCCTCCCGGTGCGGCAGGCACATTTCTCTCCCTCTCAGGATTCTTCATAGAGGTGCACAGAGAGAAATGAAAGAGAAAACAATTTCTATTTCTGCTCCTTGTTTTTCCTATGTGGAATGTGTTTGGAGAATTGTTTACCTGGGGTGAGTGCTTGGTTGGATTCTGGTGAGGATTGTTTGAGCTGATGGCCAATCCAATCCAACCCAACTCAATCCAATCCAATCCAACCCAATCCAACCCAGTCCAATCCAATCCAATCCAATCCAATCCAATCCAATCCAATCCAATCCAATCCAATCCAATCCAATCCAATCCAATCCAATCCAATCCAATCCAATCCAATCCAACCCAACCCAATCCAATCCAATCCAATCCAATCCAATCCAATCTAATCCAATCCAATCCAACCCACCTGGGGCTGGACTCTCAGAGAGGGTCACGAGTTTGGTTAGAGTTAGAGATGGAGTCAGAGAAAGTAATATGTAGTTTTGGTATCCTCCTTTTATATACCATATTAATGTATTATAGCATAGTTATAATAAAGAAATAATTCAGCCTTCTGAATTGAGTCAGACATTGTAATTTCTTCCCATTGGGTTCTCCTGCATTTACAATATCCCAGGGGTTATTTACAGGGCTGGCAGGAGCCTGGCTCTGCTCCCACGCAGGGAAACAGGGATTTCCAGCACAGCTTCCTTCCCCTGTCCCTGCAGGGCTGCCCGTGCAGGGTTTGCAGCAGATGCAGTGCAGAGAGTGGGCAAAGCAAGCTCCTGTCAGCAGGCTGGCTAAAAATAATGTGAATTTGTGTTTATAGAGAAAAGAGAGAAAATAAACTCTTTTTTTTCCCCCTCCCTACCCTGAGTGGCACCAGGGCCTGGCAAAGCCCTTTCCCTATTCCTGGCTAGATGCACAGGCAGCTCTTCCAGCTCCAGGTCAGCCCAGGCACAGCCTGCACATCCCATTTCAACACTTCCAGAGAGTTTTCAGAAGGATTTCAAGTGCCTGTTTTCCTTACTGTCAATAGCTCTTCCAAATAACCCATGTGAAGGAATTGCTACAGTTCAGTTTACCATATCATCAATGAATTATTCATAAATGCCACTTTGTGCCATAAAAATTTAAGGTATTAGTTCACAACATGATCATAAATATGATTAATACAGACCACACATCCCTTGACTGCCACACTACAATATTTTCACAATAAACTGTGATGACCCAAGATAAAACGCTGGTAGCGAGTTAAAAGTCTGAGTTGAAGAACTGTTGAATTCTGAATTTCTCAGAGTATGTTATTTTGGTCATCTTAGAAGAGTTTGCCCAGACTTGTTACTGCATCCCCTCTCCATTCTCCCTGGAGCCCTGTGCGACTTCAAAGTACCCAGATTTATTTGTTCACCCTGTTTACACCAGCAAAGGAAAGAATCAAAGCACTATTTTCTGACAATATATTCCCCTGTGACTCAAGCTGCATGTGTGGGGTTTAGCATGTACTTTAATAGTGAGTCAGCAGCCCGGGGAGAGGCATTAGCTGCATTCTAAATCAGTCAGGGATGGAAGATAACAAGAAAAGCAAGGAGTGACTCCCATCAACTCTGGAACAGTCTCTGTAACACTGCAGATAAAGGGTATTGCCATGGTTTCATTTCCAGTTGTGACAAACTGACCGAGAAAGAGCCTTTCCTTCTAAAGGGCAAACAACTAAAATTAAAAAGAAAAAAGAAAAAGGCAGGAGGGGTGGGGAGGCAGGAAGTTTTTTTACAAAAAAAAGAAAAGAGAACCTGAGAAGAGCAGGGTGAGTAACAAGGATGGCTCCCTGTCTTCTCTCCAGCAATAAATAAGAGCTGTGACAAAAAAAGTTCCTGTAAAGAGAACATGCAGTTCAGAATGATCTGGATTATGGTTGGGAAAACTCAGTGTCACTGTATTACCTGTGATAATTTTAACCAATTCTACCTGCAAGTATCCATAGGTATGGGAGAGGACATTTTACCTACTACTCATTTCTTATTACATTTTTCACTTTGTTTTCCCATTCTCTTCACAAACTGACCTCAAAGGGCACAAGAATTTTTACCAATATCCCTCCTAAAGTCTCATGGATGTTTCAGAAAAGATTTCTGAGTTTATGTATTCTTGATCCAATGGAGCACCTACATGTTTCTTCAATTGTCCATCAGGACGATTCCTTGCATTTCCTCTGTTAGGTTTGTGGGCAGACTATGTCGAGTCCCTCATTTTCTTAGAGAAAATTCACAGTTAATTTCAAATAGATTTGAAAACTTTGCCAATTCTAGCAGCTTTACTTCATCCTCATATTGAATAACTGCACCTGGCATACATATATATAAAAAACCCTTGAAATCTACTTTTCACAAGTATTCCTCCAGCACTTCCTGCATTAGCCAACATCTGCTGTGAAGTGTTTTCTGGAAGGGATGCAAGCAACAACAAACAGCCACAGGAGTCTGTGACAAGACAAACAATCAGGGAGGCTCGTCAGAGGCAGTGCCTGAAGCCACACAGGACGTGGAGGGTGCAGAAGAACACGGGAGGTGCAGCTCCATCCCTGTCCCTCAGCAGATGCAGGGCTGCTGCCCCACGGGAGGACGTGGCTTGGGCTCCCACTGAACATCTGGTGGAGCTGGATTCCAAGCAGCCAGAGAAACTCTGTCTCTGCACAGTAACTGTGGTCCATTTTCCCTGGATCTGCCTGCGACTGGCTTGTTAACAAAAACAAAATCCAACACCTGTGCACGGGCTGTGGAAGGGTTTCTGTGCCAGCAGGGATCCATCTGCAGAGCACATCGTTAGCCAACTCCTTTTCTCTGGGCGAGACACGAGGCACATTCATCAGAGCAAACCCACAGCACCACTAAAGGAACATTTTGTGGCCCAGCCTACCTCTCCTCACTTCTTTCTTTGCCTTTTCAAGCTGCCATAATGGTGATGAATAGTGATAAAATATTCATTTCTCTCCTCATCAGGTAATTCTCCAGGCCCTGGACCAGCACTCTGACCTCATCCCCTCTTCTTTATTGCCCCACCTGCTACTTTATTGGCAGATCCTTCCAGCCTGCCATCCCCTCATCTGACTTCTCCTCCTGCACTACAGGGCAGGGAGATTTTTCAGAGCTATTTAAGTGCTGCTGGATTGGGTCTGGCTGGGTTGCAGGGGTGTGAGGAGATGCCAGAAGCATCCTCTCCCTCCCACCCCTCCTCTGACTTCAGGAGCACAATGTCATCCAAGTCATCACACCTTACAGCTCATTATGTGATCTTACTGGGCTGGGATTTGGTCAGGATTTTTCACTGAGACTATTGGAAAGCTCTCAGCTGTGCAGGGGCACAGCTCAGCCTGGGCGAGGAGCAGCAGGAGTGAGGTGACCCCGGGGGTTCCCTGGGGCTGCCAGAGCTCACCCTGGGTCAGGGGAGGCTCTGAGTGGTGGAAAAGTCTCTCCTCCAAGCCGAGCTTCCAAAGAAAGGCTCAGCAGTCTCTGCTGTCCGGTCCCAAGGCAGTTTATTGCAAGTTATCTAAAAGATTTTCTCCTGGAGCTGCTGTGGTTTGCTCACAGCTCAGGCAGAGGCACACACACACCCTGACATCCTCTCTGACTCCCGACTGCTTCTTCTCTCCCTCTCTGCCCAGGGCTGTGCTGTCTGTTATATGGTACATTACGTGTTACATGTTACAGTTTTTCCCCAATGCCTATTACCTATATTAAATGGTGCTTTTCTATCTTTTATATGGTACATTACGTGTTACATGGTTACAGTTTGTCCCCAATGCCCATTACCTATATTAAATGGTGCCTTTGTACTCTAAACCAATCTGGGAGTGCCAACATCACCAAGAACATGGAGGTAAGGAAGGAGAAAGAGGGAGGACAGGGCAGGCCCAAATCCCTCCATCTTAAAACCTCTGACCCCCATGTACAAAACCAAACCCCCCTGTACAGCACTCAGAAATTCTTCCCTCTACTTTGTGACTACTTCTACTATAATATCTAAACTTTTGTGACTTCTTGTTCTTCCTGCAAGGTTGGTAAATTGTTCCATGGCTCAAACCCAAAATCACAGCTGTTTGCAGCTGCCTGCCAGGGTCTCAAATGCTTCTGACCTGGGCCCGGAACATCCAAAAATGTCTGAGGAACATTTTGAGTTCCCACATGGGGCCATCAGCTGCTCTCTGAAATTGCTCTCACTGGGCACCTTCCCAGCTCCAGAGCCACATTTCACTGCAGGTTTGGTCAGTCCCCAGACCCCACTGAAAACAAACCCTCCCAAGGCAGGGTCACCCAGAACTGATGCAAAGCCACCCTGAGCCCTCTGCAGGGACTGCACTGCCTGGAGCTGTGACACTGACCCAGCATCTGCTGCAACAGCAGATTGTGGCATAAGAACTCCAGATTATTGATCACTGCTCTGCAGGAGCCCAAACACCTCCTGGACACACCTTCCTTGCATCCCTCCACGTGACAAGGGCTTCCCACCCTATGGAAATTGCTTGTGCTGGGAAATGACTGTGCTCACAGCACTGCAGGGCAGAGATAAATTGGGTTTTACCTGCCTTCATTCCCAATGAACAGACCCAAATTCACCTGTGCTTACTGCACATTTGTCTTCCCCTTAAACCTATTGTGATCTTGCAGCTGCTGGCCCTAGATTAGTGTGGGGTTCTCTCATTGGTTTCAAATTTCTCTCTTTCATGTGGTGAAAGTCCTCTCACCATCCTCGCCAAGACAGCGTAAAAAAATGAAGCCTAAGCAATTTCTCTTGGACTTTTCAAAGTCTTAAATGTTTCTTCCCTCTCTGAATGCTAAATCAAGCCAGGCAGCAGAGCTGAGTAAGTTTTGGCAGGAGTTCACTCCACCTCCCAAAGAGAGTTCAGGAACATCCTCACACACCTCAATATGTAATACCTGCATCCCAAAAATACCATCAAACTAAAGCAGACATATGGAGTTCATCCTGCATGTATAACTGAAAGACCAATATTAGTCCAGGTTTGCTAAACCCAAAGTATAATAGAGAGTCTTCTGGGGGTCTTGGTTTTTTGTTAAATTTGAGGATTACAGTTGAGTTTATCCTCTGTCCCTTGCTCCAAACCCTTAAACAGAAAGATCTGCAGTATCAGAGTTATCAGGATGGGATTACTTTTGCAATTATCCTGGGATAAAATGCAGTTCCTTTGACCAGTGCCTGAATAAATGGCTGGCAGCTTTCTTATCTGCTTCCTCCTGTTTACAATAATTCAGTTGTTACAGCAATTTGTAGTGTAAATATCAACAACTCCTACGTGGGGAAGGAGTTGTTGTGGAGGTGGGACACTTTCATCCCTGTGAATAGTGATGGATCCTGAGGCTGAAGAAAGCCACAGTTAAATGTGAAAGGCAGAATTAAAGTCCCTACAGTCTTACATTTGGTCAGTGCACCATGCAGTGAAGTCAGCGAACTTTTTTCCACTGGGGCAGGAACTGGGTCCAAGCCTTGCCCTAATCACAGGGACCTGAAACACTTTCCAGCACAGAAACACAAGGCAGGACTTGCAGATGTGTCATGCAACAGAGCCACTGGCAAAAATGCAAATTCTCTGTAGCAATTTTCTTGGGTTAAGCTAAACTAAGATGAGGTTACTGCTGAAAAGGGCAGCCCTGGCACTCCCCACTCCAGTAATCCCCATCCCCTTTCCTTTGCCAGAGCATACTAACCACAGAACTCCCTGTCATACCTATAAAAAAAACATTTTATTGGTGTTTTATTACTGCATTTAAAATATTTTCCCCTTTCTGAATGGGAACACAGAAAGCAAACACCATTTTTTGTGCTGCCACAGTGGTGATGGCATCATGGTGGCCCTGGGTCTGCTTCAGCTGACTATTACATTTCCCCCTCATTTTCAAAAATCTTTCACTGCAGCACTCCAGACATGCATGGCATGCAGTAGCTCCTTGGAAAAGTGTCAGGAAGGATTAAGGAATCTGCTGCCAGAACTATCCATCCTCCCTGCCTCTCCCAACCCCTGTGTGCAGCACCTGCTTCAGCTCCAGAGCAGCCATGAGGATTTCCTCCTGCACAACCTCCTCGGGTGATGCTCTGGAAAAGGCTCTCCTTGACTCACTCGACTTAATTGGGAGCACAGCAAACAGAGCAGAGCCTGGGGGTTTGAGATAGCAAACCACATTTTGTTCAAAACTGGGATTACTTCATGATAAATCCATCTGCAAGCAGATAAATGCCAGCAAAGAGATAGAAATGGGAAGTGTCTGCAAAATAAAGCAGGTTACTGAGGGGGGGAAAAAACAAAGAAAGGGAGATTTGGGTTTATTTTGAACAAATAAGCCAGGGTTTAAAGGTTATTGCACTAAAGCAAAGGAAAAGACAAAGCAGACTGTAATCCAATTCAATGTAATAAGCAGTAAATTAAAGAGCTGGTATTCCTACAGCACATATTGATTATTGTATTCTTGTGTACCATGTTTGGTGCTGGCAAATCTATAAGCATCTTATTACTCTTCACAGGATACAGAGCAGAGCACTCAGATTAATTTCAGGCCTCATATTTAAACTCTTCTGCCAGCCTGAGAGCTCTGGGTACAAAAGAGTGAACTCCCACTAAGCTGATTTACTCTGATTTACTCAGAGCAGCAGAGGAACCGCACGAATCTGAACAAAGAGTTTCTCCAGTGCTCTGCCAGGTCACCCAAAGCCAACTGCAAGGAGCTCAGAAGGAGCAGCCCCAGCACTCACAAAATGCAGCTGCTGCTTCTGTGTTAAGATTTGGGAAATCGATAGAAACCACCAAGAATCATTGTCACTAAAAGAATCGTGACTTCCCCCTGATGATCACATCTGTCAGATGTTCAGTGTTTACTCTGGAGGTGTTTTTCACTTCCACAGCCATTCCCACCACTTCTCCACCTTTTCCCTGTGCCACATCTCATCCAGAGAAGCAATCCAACACCTCTTCTTAAAACAGAACTCTGCTTTCTTGCAGATCTGACATTTATTACCTTTATTTTGCCCTGTAGAGATGGGAAGAAATACATAATCAAATATGTATGTACATTTCTGCTGGGTATTTGCAGGCAGTAGCCAACTCCTGGATTATCAAAGGGAGACCTATGATGCATGGCAAAGAAATAACAGAGGAAGGGATGGACAGAATCACTCAACTTCCATCCAAAATAAAATCAGGCAGGAAAAAGAAAAAGAAAGCTGTCCATGAACCAAAATTCTCCAAATGGTACAGAAAATAAAAGCCAATTTTTACCATTGTATTCCTAAAAGCTTTTCAACAATGAGAATTAATTTCTTCTGAAATAGGGATGGGATAATTGCATGCAGTCTTTAATATTATTTGCCATGTAAGTTGTTCTAAAAAGTTTTGTTATCTCCACTCCCACACAGATAGGCCTAGTCAAAGCCACCTTGGTGGCCAAGGGAACACTCCCCAGTACGAATGTATGAAATCAGGGGCCAGCAGTGAGCTCCCCATTTCAAAAGCCTGGCTCCTTGCATGGGGTCAGAGCACAATGAGCTAACACTGCTCCCTGCAATTGTGGGAGCTTTTAAAAACCCTGGGGTAGCACTCGAGTCAATGCATCAGCCACTTGAGTTTCTTTAGCAACCCCATCTGGATAATTCTTTCTTAAATTTTAGAGGACAGAAAAATGTGCTGGAGAATAAACAAAACCCAACCAGTTTTCAAGTTCCAGTTTATAACCAATAAGAACTCAGAAACAATTATTTTGAAAACACAGATTTGAGCAGATTAAGGCACACATATCAAAATATTACATTCCATAAGATGTTTGACCAGTCTAGAACATAAAGTAGATCTTAGAATTTTACTTTAAAGCAAATTTATATTTTGTCTATGTTTTTTATCTTAATTGGTGCTAACTACCACATTATCTTGGTAATTCTTTGTCCTCAAAGCATTTCACTGGATAGCACAGCTGGAACTGGAGCCAGAATCCTGTGGATAGAAGGGACAACCTGCAGAGCCCTTGCACATGAGAGGAGTATAAAAGGTTGGCCCTAATTACATGGAAGTAAAGCAATGACCTCTTTAGCAACAGACACAGCCTTTGAGACAAGAACTAGAGGACAAAATCAGTGCAAAGATGTTTTACCCATCAGCGATCCAGAACTGACCCTTAAGGTGGGAACTGCAGAAACAGCACAAGAGGCAAAGCGGGCACAGGAGGAAATTTAAAGAGGATTTGATGCTTTGAGAGGCTGCCTGGAACAGAGGCTGGGCAGAGATAAAGGAATAAAGTGGGGATTTATTAAAAGGCATTCAAAAGATATACCTTGGGCAGTGCAAGAGCCTGGCCATGGCTACATACCAGATGGACTCTGAGTCATGAGTTTTTATACTTTTATAAGTTCTGGTCCATTTCCACATTGGGTTCATTGTCCAATTCCAGCTCCAGGTGCTGCACCATTTCTTCCCTTCAAAAGATAAAAGCCAAATGGCCGCGCAGCCAAATGACAAAATGTTAAATTATTATTTCCTGTGAAGTTACAGAAAGGATAAACCTGATTCATACCAGACAAACACAGCAGAGAGCTTGACCTGCACAGCCAGGAAGGATTGGTCCTGGGTCAGCAAGGACAGAAGAATAAGAGATACAAGAACCTTTCCTCCTGTTCACCTCTGATCTTCCCTGCCTGCCCAAGCTCCATTTTCACACCCCAGGACTGCCACACCTGAGGCAATTCCTTGCTCATTTTGCCCAAAGTGACACTTAATGTTCTATTTCAAGCACCACCTGGATTTTCTGTATTAAATACAGAAAATTGGAAAGTCCAGAGATGTTATCTCTTTACCTACTGACCACCAGCTGTCAGTCATGAGGAACAATGTCTAAAAATTATCCTAAAAAGCCTCCACCCCTTGGAAAATTCTTTCCTGCACTGTATCTCCTGTCAGATTTACTTAGCAGTTTTCTATGAATCAATTGCTGTTAGAGAATTTTATCTATCAACAAAAAGACTACAAGAACCATTAAGTTTCTGTTAGTGCTACTTGAGAAATAAAGAATTGGGAGACTTTTATCCTAAGATGAGCAGCTCTGAATGGGTTATTTCAAATGAATTTTTGGAAAAAGTGATAAAAACTTGGTAAGAAACAATCTTTGTTGAGACAAAAAGCTTTTAAATTGCAATTTAAACTGCATTTCAGTAATATCTTGGTTGAAATTCTGAAACAGAACCACACAAAGGAGATCCACTCTGCTTGAAAAGTTCATTAAATTGTCACGTGGGGATATTACTCATGAGGATATTGGGGAGAAAAGTAACATTTTACAGTGGCTCTCAAACCAATTTCACAATGGAACATTAACCGTGATAGGACGAGTATCTCTGTAATAATTGAATAAAACAGTCATTAAGAACCTAATTTCTTGTGTAGCCTGTAAGATTTTGAATTTTTAACTAAATGAGGAATCAATGTTGAGCTAAATTGTGAGAGAAATTATTTGATGTTGCTGCACTAAACTCATTAAAAGATAAACTCACAAATTAATTTCAGTTCCTATGCTAACAGGTTCAGAGATGCTTCCTCAACCACGAGGTAAGTAAAAATTTCAATTGAGTCGGTGCTTGTGGAGTAAACCAATTGTTCAATACACAAAATTTCTTTTTTTCTTTTTTTCTTTTTTTTGTGCATTCAAGGACCCTCTCCAACCCAGTGCAATCCACCAGAGCAGTAAATAGATGCCAGGATGGCTTGGCTTGGAAGGGACCTTCAAGATTATCTCATTTCAACCCCCAACACAAAACTGGACAGAATTTGGGAGCCTGCAGCGAGGTGTGCTGTGTTTGGGGGAGTTGGAAAAGCTGTAGCAGCCCCTGGATAACAGCCTGGTTCTGGTAATCAGCAACAGCTTCTAATAACCAGGAAAGGCCCCATGGGAGACAGGCTTTAGGTGGGAAAACACTCATATTCTAGGACTGCAAAATCGAGTCACTTATGAATAATTCAGAGGTGCTTGCTGCGACAGACGTTACGTGCAGTCACCAGCAATGCCCTCAGAAAACCAGAAATTGTGGTACTGACAAGCTGAGCACATTTATATCTCCAAAAAATCCTTTTGCACAAACCCTTGGGGTCCTCAGTCTCTGGTTTGTTGGAGTCAGCTCTCCCCAGCGAGAGTGGATGTGGCCTGGCTGACAATTTGGGGACCTTGTGGCCACAACCAGCCCTGTGCCCCCATGGCTGGAGCCTCGGGGTGGTCAGAGCTGCCAAACCCAACGCTGAATTCTGCTGCTTTTTCCAGTAGCTGCTCGTTGATCTATTAATCCAATCTGGGGTAATGAGCAAACAGCCAGCCAGGCTGCAGTAGGTCACAGCCAAGAGCTAAAGAGTCAGTGACACCTTGTCCCCAGTGCCCAGCCCTGCTGGTAAATAGAAACACTCACCAAGAGCAGGATTTCTGGTCTCCCGGAGCCAAAAATGCTCTGCGCCCATTCCTTCACTGCATTGCTGCCCAAACTATGGAACACAACTGTGGCAAGCACATTTCTCTCCCTCTCAGGATTTTTCATAGAGGTGCACAGAGAGAAATGAAAGAGAAAACAATTTCTATTTCTGCTCCTTGTTTTTCCTATGTGGAATGTGTTTGGAGAATTGTTTACCTGGGGTGAGTGCTTGGTTGGATTCTGGTGAGGATTGTTTGAGCTGGTGGCCAATCCAATCCAATCCAATCCAATCCAATCCAATCCAATCCAATCCAATCCAATCCAATCCAATCCAATCCAATCCAATCCAATCCAATCCAACCCAATCCAACCCACCTGGGGCTGGGCTCTCAGAGAGGGGCACGAGTTCTGTTAGAGTCAGAGAAAGTAGTATGTAGTTTTAGTATCCTCCTTATATATAGTACATTCATGTATTTTAGCATAGTTATAATAAAGAAATCATTCAGCCTTCTGAATTGAGTCAGACATTGTAATTTCTTCCCGTTGGGTTCACCTGCGTTTACAATACACAACACCATAAACTCCCCTTCAAGTATGTTTTCTCTTGTGCAGCGGGATTTGGCCCTGAAACTCTCCATGAACCTCCTCTCCTGTAATGCCATTTAAAGCTGTGCCTCTGTGTCCACTTCTGATCTGGGTTTTTGGTTCTTTTTTTGGTAAAAAAAAATCTGTTAAAATTAAAGTTTTTCCTCACTTAATCTTTTACCGAGCACCTTTTCACCCAGGATGTTTCTTTTTCTCTTTGGGAACATTGCAAGCAACTCAATCCCAAGGGGAAGAGAGTGCTAATATGCAGTGGGGGAAGAAAATAATTTGAGTGTGAGCAGGAACATTTTGATTAAAATGCAAGAATATTCAATCATTCTATCTCGCAGACCATATGTACATGAAAAGCCTATCTTCATTCTGATCATTTGGGTGCTAAACCCCAGCTGGAGGCAGGGCAGGCTGGAAAATGCACACACCAGGTGCCTTCACACACCAGTTCATGCACAACCATGGAAAAAGGAGGTAGGAATTGTGCTCCTGCTTCTACACCATAATTTAATTTCAGAGCTCCACATCCAGAGCAGGGACAATGAGGTTTGACACCTTCCCTCCACCTCAGTCACGTCCCAAATCACAGGTGCAGAGTCAGGTACAGAAATCACCTCGATAACGAGTCGCTTAAATATTCTTGATGTGTGCAGAGAGTTAATTGCATCTAAAGTGATTTTATCAGCAAGAGACTGCCCAAGATGCTGCAGGAAGCATCTGGTAGTGCAAGAAATACAGTTTGTGGTTTCCAAGGCCAGCAAGAAGCATTTCATTTGTGCTTCCCCCAGCAGCACGTGGGACTGTGGCCACTCACAGCTAGAAGATGATGCAGATTATTACCCAAGGAGTTCTGGGGTACAAATGAATAATGGAGCTATTCCAGTCTAAAGTCCCAGATGGAGAATTGCTTACAAGCATCTGAGAGTATCAAAGTTTTATTCTCCCATCATAGTCCCCAAGGGAAGCCCCATAAATGTTTCTAACTGGAGGTTCTGCTACCAACAGCTCGTTTTCCCTCCTGCCTCCAGAAAGGCCATGAATCACAGAGCTTTTAACCAGCACTTTATATCACATCCTCCTCTAATGGTTCTGGAGGAAAATACCAAATTGGAACAGCAAAACATCAAGCGCTGCCAGTGATTAGAGCTACAATTAATTTGCTGTATGAATAAAAAATCCTCATTGGGCCTCAGTGAATGGAGGCACTCCCAGGGGCAAGATCTGAAGAGAAGGTGATGGAAAGATAAAAGAGAGAGCAGAGAAATAGAGAAATGCTCTTTTTTCTGAGCTTCTTGTGACTTTAGTGCTGAACTGGGTAAAAATATCAACTTGCAGCCACAAACTCAGAAAAGGCTCCTCTCAGCAGAACTGAAAACATTTCCCATGCATGGCCTGTACCAACAAGAAAAAAAGTGCTCAGGATTCTGCTCCTGATTCTGCCATGCACCAGTGATTCCTGAAACAGCAGGCAAAGCAGATGTTGTGCTAACTTCCATGCAATGGCATGTGACAGCCACCTTGACTGTCCTTTTCCAGCCATTTAATTCACTTACTGGGGGAAACAGTGACACTGACACATCTGCAAATGCCATGTGTTCCCATAAATCAAGTATTTATATCTCTTTTTTTTTTTTTTTTCCCTGGGAAAACCATAAACCAAATTTGGAAGGTACTTAATGGAACATCAGAGTACCAGAAGTACCAGCAGATGTGATGTGGCTCTGACACGTCCAGAGGAAAAAAAATGCCCAAAAACACTGGGTATTTGAACATGACTGGATTTGCATCATTGTAGGGGGAGTGGGAAATTTATCCCATCCAGTTCTAACCGAAGACTCATGAGGGTCACCCAAGAGGAAATTTGTCAGCTGCAATACGCTTCAGTGGATCTGTTCAGCTACAAATCTTCTCAGAGTATCTTCCCTTCCTAAAGCCCAAAATCAGATGCTAGTAACAAAAAAAAAAAAAAAAAAAAAAAAACTAACTTGATTCAGCAGTTGTTTTGTGTTGATACAGGATACCTGCAAGGCAAGAGTTAATATAACATAATTTACTTTTAATCAGAGAAAATCTGCATGAATCAGAAGGCCATACCCGTTCCAAGGAGATGAAATAATCCAAGACAGACAGGGGCTTCAAGGTATTGCCTCCACAAAAAGGCAATCACAGACCAAAACAAAACCTTGCTAAGAACAAAAGAAAGAAGTCAGCTCCACAGAGTCAATGGTCTTGCTTTCCAAGTGCCAGCAGAAAAAGCAACATTTTCATTCCAAGACACTGTTGCTCTTCTCAAAAGCCCTTCAGTCTTCCACTCTCTATAATTTCCATCAGGGTGAAAGACACATAAGAAAAAAAAAAACCAAAAAAAAACCCCAAACAACCACCCAGTGCTTTTAAGCAGCCAGAAATAAATGTATTGTTCAACGTTGCTGCTCAAGTTCAAGAGTAAGGGAATCCACTTTGTCACAGTCACTTTCAATGAACACTCCATTTTATGATAAGTTCCATAAAAACTGCTTAATTCAACATTTATGAAAGTAACTGAAGATAGATGAAAGGTGTAGAAATAGGAATCTTGCCAATCAATCATCCTGTTGAGAATGAGCACCCAAATGATCAGAATGAAGATAGGCTTTTCATGTACATATGGTCTGCGAGATAGAATGATTGAATATTCTTGCATTTTTAATCAAAATGTTCCTGCTCACACTCAAATTATTTTCTTCCCCCACTGCATATTAGCACTCTCTTCCCCTTGGGACTGAGTTGCTTGCAATGTTCCCAAAGAGAAAAAGAAACATCCTGGGTGAAAAGGTGCTCGGTAAAAGATCGAGTGAGGAAAAACTTTAATTTTAACAGATTTTTTTACCAAAAAAAAGAACCAAAAAACCCTGTTCAGAAGTGGACACAGAGGCACAGCTTTAAATGGTATTACAAAGAATAAAATGGTTTCATGCCAGATAACACAATTTGCTTCTCAAACGACACATGCTAGAAAAGTTTTGGGGCAGAGACCACCATTTACTAAGCAACTTGTATGGCTTCTTGTTCAAGGAATCGTTGCTGGAAATTCTACTCATGCTACAAGCCCATCAATGAAAATCTGAACATTTGGGTGAATCTGTTCTGAAAATACCCAGCCAGGGCAAACTCCGTCTTCTTCCCTCTGTGAGGTTCTCCAGGGAATAACAGCCCAAGTTGGGATGGAGCTGGAAACTAAACTGAGCTGGCTCTTCTCCCAGGGCTCCAGCCTATGAGCAATGGAGAGAAAAGCCTTATTTATTAGCTCCAAATTTAAAAAAAATCAAAATCACTTTTTCTGTCCTTTCTTTACAAAGCGACCCAAGTGAGATCAGCCCAGCTTGGTGCAAAAAGCAGCTTAATAGGATTTCTCCTAATCCTTTTACAGTTTTGGAGACTCCTAGAAATAGGAATCTAAAAGAAAAGAAAGGAACCCCAAGCTCCTCTGATTTCCATATTCACCTAGTTCCCCTTCAATGGAATTGTAAAAGTTACAGTTCAAGTCTTAAGTGATAACATATGGTGCAATAAACACTATTATCAGCTTGATGAGTTATTGTAAGTAACCACCTAAATTACCAAAGTATTTCCTTGGGGTGGAACAAGCTGGAACTGAATACAGATTCCCTGTAATTTCACAAGTGGGAACATTTATCACAGAGAAGCTGTGAATTATTTTTGCCTGTTAATACCCTGTAAGTGCCAATGTTCTCTTTCAACGCTTGTAATATCTGGTGGAAAGATAATGATTCCTGTAAAATTGATTGTTCCCCTTTGACTAATAAGAGAAGTTTGTAGTTTGTAAATAGTATGAGACAAAGGCACAGGCACAGTGCTGCCACTTAAATCATCTGCATCAGGTTCTTAAATACTTCATCCCCCTCTGCTCCTTCTGTTCTGCAGAGCAGGACAATTGAAACAGTAATGCTGAAATAATCGACTCAAATTGTTACTAGAGATATCTAAAATCTCTTACAGACAGCTCTACAGAAAGGCAACTACATCTGTTCAAACAAGCTCCCTTTGCCTCATTTGGTGCAAGGGAGCAGAGCAACATCATTAATTTCAAAATCTTCAAGCCTCTAACTGGGCCCTGCTCACAATAGGACACACTAAACAATACCTGCAAAAATAACATATTTTCATTTTCACAAACTCCAGCCTCAAGTTCCATTGCACAGAAGGAGGAGGAGTTGGAAATAAAGATGCACTTTCATGGGAATAAAAGAAGAAAATGTCCTTTTCACTTCCAGCCCTTGAAGAACTTTCCAAACAAACAGAGAACAGGCTACCTATTCATGAAATCTGCAGGAGTACTCTGTGGATTTCAGAAAGGTCTTGCCAAGACAGATGAGGCAATCCATCACCTCAGAGCCAGTGGCTGCTCTCTGGAATTGATATTACAAGGAGGGACATGAATGCCAGGAGCAGCAGAGGGTTTGGGACTTGGACTTGGGTGCTCCTGAGTGCTGTGATCTGGGCTGGGTTTGGGATTGCAGCTCCTGGGATGTCGGAATCTGTGGTATTGATGATTCTGAGATTGTAGAAAGTCTCTGTCTTTCAGCCCCGCTGCCAAAGCAGAAGCCATAATTGGTCTGTGCTGTTTCAAGGTTGTTTATTCTGTTTATCTCTAACATGTTCTGCTGCCCTGCCGCAGCTCTGTCCTGCAGGGCAGCGTGTGGGGCTCTGCCCTCAGTGGGATGGTACAAACATTAAATACCACAAACTACCTGTGCTGGATTTACAATAACGTGCCAATATCTGTCACCTACGTTGGACAGTGTGTCCCCAGCCTGAACCAACAGAAAAATGCCAACACTGCAGTGAAACATGGAGGGCATGAAGAAGGAGAAAAAGGACAAGACACACCCAATTTCCTCCATCTTGTCCCCTCTGAACCCCTAATCCAGAATCCTAAAATTTTACTTTTGCACCCGTGTCACACTTAATTATTACTGATATCAAACACTCAGAGCTTGTAATTCATCCTGTAAGATTGAAAACTCTTTTCCATGGACAGAGATCACAGCCAGTGTCTCTGGGGGCTCTGTCCAGGGGGGTTCCTGACCCCTGCCAGGGTCCCAGACCTGCCAGGGCAGTCAGAGGGGTGCCCTGGATTCCCACACTGGGACATTTACAGCTATAGATTATCTGTTGTTTAACAGGCTGAGTCAGGGTTCTGCCTGACTGGGATGGGGAAGAGCAGGGAAATCTTGAACACCAACAACTTAAAATCCTAATTGTTGAAAAGCTGTAGGAACTTGTGTTGTCTCAGAGCTCTGTGTCCTGCTCCTGCTGGCCAGAGCTGCCCCTGAGGCTCAGAGCTGGTCAGGAGCAGAGCACCCCACTGGTCACACACTGTCCGTGCCCTGTCACCCCAAAGAGCCCCACTGGATCCCTGGAAGCAGGGCCAGCACAGAGCTGGGACACCGGGCACAGGGACAGGGACACCTCACACCCAGGGCTGTGGCACAGCAGAGCAACTTTTGGGTTCCTATTGCTTTAAGCAAAAGGCTGCCCCATCCTCCTCCTCTCCAAAAATACCACAAAAAGACAGACTGCTCCTGTAGCTCACCGCATCTGAAAATCATTTCTGTTTCATGGAGGAGGGAGAAATAACCAATAAAATAAATCCAGTCTGATTATTTTGAAAAGGACAAAGACAGCAGAGGTGACAGAGGTGTAATTGTTAGTCAACCTTACAGCACTTTCCAGTGGAGCTATTTAACATTTGATTCCACTGATAAGAAAAATAATAAACAAAGTTATTATGAAAGCTCTCTATCTGTCAGCCAAAAGTCCAGTGAATCATTTATGAATGTGTACCTAGAGCTTCTTTCCCTTCTATTCTCTTTTCCCATCAGAACCTGAAGCTAGTTACTTTTTTTTTAAGTGTTGTTTTTATTTCTTAAATCAGCCTGAAAGGAATAAAATATTGCAATGAGCAAAAATACAAAATAAATGTTTGCAGTTCTGTAATTCCTCGAAATGTCAAATAAAAACATAAAAACGTATGCTCTGTAAGTTTTCAGCTGAACTTGGCATGACAGTCCATCTATTATTTAAAAGATGTTGAAGCTCAATTCATGAATTATTAAATTCTTGTTACATTTGGTTTTCAAGGGAAAAAATTATTTCATTCAATAAAGGAAATTCAATTCGCTCTATAATACTTTCCTAAAAAACGTGGAATTTAAAGTTATTCTGAAAAATGGAAGAAATAACTAGTCCAAGCTTCATAACGTTACTGCCTCATTAAAGGGATGTTCTGAATATTCAAAACTTTTCAGCATCCCCACATCCACTGCACAAGCATCCCACATGTGAAATCACCTGCAATGCAGGAGAGGGGCTGGAGGGAGCTCCTGATGGATTTATTTGGGATCCTCCATCCTGCTCCCTTCCCTCACTTCGCACCACCCCCCTCAAACCGAGCTCACACCCCAGCAAAGAACAGCCCCAAACCAAAGTTCTTTGTCGAGATGCCCAAAATTTGGATTACAAGTCACATGCACAAGTTGTCTCAGAGGTGAAGAACAGCAGAGAGACCCCGGGCTGTTCACCTGATGAAAATTGAGTCTTTGGAGTTTAAAAGGGTCTATCCCTGTTCTGAAGGGCATTGCTGCTGCTGATTACCTGGATCATTTCCGAAATCTCTTACTGGCCCCCTCAGCCCACACCAGCCTGTGCAGGCAGCAGTGGGTGGTCACTGTGCCAGGATCAGGGCTGGAACAGAATTCCCTGCATCCCTCCAGGACAGCAAACCAGACCCCAAAGGAGCCCGATTATCCCTTGGCTCAGCCAACAGGCCCCTGGAACTTCATCAGCCTTGCTAATCTACGATGGGTTCTTCTCTAGAATGACAACTTAATAGCTACAGGGACAACAGCTAACTGAGCTGATTTAATAAGAGACCCAAAACAAACTCAATGACACTACTTAGACTGCCTAATAAAGTTATTTCACTGTACTCTGGGGTTTGGCTATTCAATTGGCTTCTAAAAATCCATGCTGATATTCCTCAAAGGCTCTGAACAACAAACTGTCACAGGTGCAGTGGCTGCTCTGTGTGACAGGTATTTCAAAGACAGCTACTCAAGCATAAAATCCCTCAGATAAAAAAAAAAAAAGTAATAAAATTATATTATGATGAAGCTGCCATAATCATCAACCAAATTTACAATGCCTAACTGATTAGCTTATACAGATAAATTTTCCAACACCCACTGGGGTATTTTTCCCAGTAAGAAGAGGAACCCTGAGTTTGTTTGCTGCATTTTTCAAAGAAATGGTTTAAACCACCAACATTACAGGAACAAGCCAGAAGAAACACTGCTATTCAACAACAACAAATCCTCCTCTAAAAAACAAAAGTGTTAAAAGCAAGCCTTTTAAAATATTCATTTGCTTAGCCATGAGTTAATAAATTTTCAAAGTAGATTTTGACACGATGTCATCATAAATGCAAACTAGCATTGAACTGCTGGAATTATCTTCTTAAAGTGTTTCATCTGTGTTGGCCTCCTGACATTTCTTCAGTGCTCAAGCCCTAAACACGACTCATTTCCACAGCCAGGCACAAGGGTGTCAGGGAAACTCCCCTCCATGTCTGGATGCTCTGTCAGAACAGGTTCAGGGAGAAACTTCAAAGAGCTTTGCATTTTCCACCAATTTCAGCACCTCATAAACACTAAACAAAAAGAGATTCACTCAATCCCCCAGTGCTGCATCCTGACTGGAGCAGGGAAGTCACTCTGTTCAGAGTTAACTGCTGGGTGAAAGAACCTGGATCATTCCCGAGGAGCCAAGGGTCCTTGAAATATGAGGAGAACAGAGGAGAACCGGCTGATTGTCTTCTCATTCAGCACAAGAGCTTGTGACCTGTGCCTGAATGTCTTGTTAACATCACTCAGCTCAATAACAGACCAGCTCCTGCAGGAAAAATCCAGCCTCTCTAGGGGATTCTAGGGATGAACACGTCCACTTTCCCAGAATACACCATTAACTGTCTAGAAAGGGACTTCTTCTTGGACTGTTATTCTTTTTATTATGATACATGACACCACTCTCAAAGAACAGTGATTTAGCTTTCTTTGTAAATAGAGTTATTGATTGGAGCCCCTTTAACAGCACTTCCCCCACCCTTGCTGCTCTCAGGCTCCATAAAACAAGGAGCCATTTCTGCCTTTAGGTCTTCACCATGATTTTTGGTACAGCCCATCCTTCCAGCTCAGAAACAAATTGAAAAAGAAATAAAACCACCTATTGCAGAGTATTTTTTTTCCTCTTTAGACATCTAGCATTCCAGGTCTGTGCCCATACGAAATGCAGGATGTGCCTGGAGCAGGAGGGATGGCCTGTCCCTGTCCCATGGTCAGGGCAGTGCCCAAATGCCCCTGTGCCCATTGTCCCCTCTGCTGCCACCACCAGAGTGGGCAAACCCCATTTCCTCTGTGGGCACAGGGCAGGCTCTGAATCAATATCATAACAATAATAGTATCACCACTTAAATTGCTTGCAGAGCTCTCTGTGCTTTCCAGGGTAGCTTGGGGTGTATTTTTGCCCTTTAAGTGAAGCATTTTGTCAGTTCCTGATTGAGAGTTACATAAATCAAGGTTCACTGCATCTTCACTCTCCTCTGACTCAAACGACACAGAAGTATTTTTGGTAGCTGTGAAGAACACTGAGACACGAAAATAACTTCCAGGGAAAGAGGACTGGCACAGGCAGGAAGTGTCTTTTCAATAATTGAACCGAAGAAGTAGCTGGTGCTGTTTGAAATGCAAGATTTGTAAACTGTGTGCATGTGTCCCACCATGGGGCAGTTCCAGCAGTCTGGAACTGAACTCCCAAAATAATCAGAAAAGGGTTCTTTCCAATGAACATTATGTCACAAAGTTACCACAAAACTCCCCTACAAAACACTTCCATCTCAGAATGCATTAAAGAAAACCAACTTTTTACATTCTCTGCCACTGGTGGAGAAGCAAAATCAACCACTTCCAAGCTGGAAATGTCAGACTTGAGAACTGGCTGTGCAACCTCAGTTTGCCCCTCATGCCTGTGCATAATGAGGTGGGCTTTAATTACCTGAACACCATCTCCAGTTTTAAGATCCTGCCTCAATCAGCACAGGGCTGGAGGAGAAAGGTCTGTAGGATTACACAGCAGGCAACATTAAAGCAGGAAAATGGATTATCTGCTCGTGGCAAAGATGCTCCACAACCTGAGGAGGGAATTAAAGGAAGGATTCCATCCTTTTTCACCTCCACAATCATGAGACTCACAGAACAGACATTCCTCTGGTACCCCTGACAAAAACCATGCATCTGCATTCCCCAAACTCCCCACAGACATGTTTAATGCCAAGCTCAAGCTCTAACAAAGCCCCAGGTCTGATGCTTATCCATTGGATATGATCAGTTTAATGAGGGTGATGTTCTGGTTGACACTGGTGAAGATTTTACTCTCAGTAAAATCAGTGTTTTCTGAGACCAGAGGAATTTTTCCAATGATGCAAACTGTTTCCAAGATTTTTACTTCTCACTGTACCTTGGATAATTGCCTCCAAGCCAGGCCTAAAGTGTCCATGCAACCCAAGCCCCAGTCAGGAGGTCTGATTGATCTGCAACTCATCCCAGAACCAACTGGCCTTTAGTCCCAGCTCTAACCATTATCCACCTCTAGGACACCCAAAACATTTTTGGTTCAGATCTGAAATAGATTGGAAAGAGATAAGTAAAATAGGTAATTTCATTTAAGACATAAAAGACTGATTTTCCAAGTAGGGTTCCAGTTTTGAAGGTCATCTCCATGGCCCTCTCCTGTACCAGTTCTGGGTTCCTCCAATGGAGGTTGTGCTCTGGAATTTGCTACAATTTAAAACCATTTAATATCTAAAACATTGCTTTTCCCCCACTTTTATAAAACAAAACTAAGTGCTGCCATTCAGTTTTTAATTCAGACTCTAAAAGGAGCAGCATGAGAAATGCTTTAAATTATCAAGCTTTCAGCACCACTGCAGTATTTATGAATAAACAGAGAGTCCCTTTGCAGGGCACAGCTGGAAAAACTTTCTGAAAATTCTTCTGATTAAGGGGAATCAGCGTTTCCCTACCCTCTCCTGGCCAGAGCCCAAACCCTCCCATGCTGCTGCTTTCATCCCAGGCTTTGGAAGGCAGGCAGCACTCAGCATCCATCCAGCAGGGAGTGAAATCCATCCCTGATGGAACTGGGAGCTCTGCCCTCACCTTCCCGCAGCTCTAAAATGCGCTGCAGCTTCAGAGTCATTTTTCCCCCTCCTGTAGCTCTTGTAAGAGCCACAAATCCCTGGTTACTTTTGATTTACAATAGAGGCAAGGTCATCCTTATAATGAAAAAAAACAAGGTCTATATTTTCAGACACCAAGATACAATTTATCATAGAGATCAATGACACTTTTATTCTCTATAGAGATGAAGTATCCATTTTGCAGTAAAATTATCAGAGGGGTTTTCTCCTTTTTCTCTCCTTTAAAAGCCTCTTGCAGGTGCTGCAGCAGTTGAAAACCAACTTGTAACAGAACATTTTAGCATTAGCATCCAGTTCTCCTGGCTGCCTTTCTAAAATAGATTTCACTTTTCTTATATTAGTGGCTGGGAGAAAAGGGAACGGTGCAATCTGTGAAACCAGACGTGTTTGGGTGGTGAAAGGTAATACTAATGGTACCCCCTGAGTCAAGAGGTATTTCTAAGCCCTTTCAATTAAAATAATTGCCCCTTCCCAGCTCTCCCAATGTCTCATGTCTGGGCAGTCACACCAGCCCGTGCCAGGCTGCAGCAGCCACGGTAGATGATCCATGGGGTTACCCAGAGTAACCTTTAGTTTTTTCCTAATAGGACTTTCAGTTTTTGTTTTATTTGAAATCCTATTTGTAACACATTTTTTAGCTCATCTCCAGCAGCTCTTCTGAGCATCCAGAAACCATTTGGGGAATTTTCACCTGCTAAGACTGGGTAATTGTCACCAGCTGTAGAGTTTATTTGGGAATTGAAGACACAGAAATGTTCCTTGGGTAGGGAATAGGGAATGTGTCTGTCCCAGATGTGTTCATGGCACTGCCCCACACAGGATCACTGGGGCTGAGCTGCTCCATCACTCCTAACACCAGCTGAGACACTGCAGTGTCACCCTGACACAGTCACAGCTGGGTGACAGCACCTTTCCTGTGCTCCCTTGTCATCTTTTGCAGCAGCCTGGCCTGGCTCTGAAAGCTGTGACAAACAGGTGGCTGTGGTGGCACACAGCAGGGAGATGCATCAGCTCAAACTGCCCAGCCCAAATCTTCTGCAAGGCAGCAAAGTGCATTCCCACCCTGCCCGAGTCACACCTTCGTCTCCTCTGCCCACTGCATCCCATGGCAAGACAAGCTCATTAGGAGGATTTATTTTTTAAATTCACTCCTTTAAAGCACATGAAATTCCTGATTTTATTGATGGCTGCCAAGGGTTACAGCTTAATTCAGGTGAATTTCCCTTAAGCTCTGTGCTTGCCCTAAGCTAATCACAACTTTCAGGAAAGGAAAGCACTTTAGAGTTTTCCTGGTGTTCAGCTCCTTTGGAAATTATTTACCACACGTGTTCAATAGTCTCACCTTACCTGTAGTTCCCAAATTAACATTTTCTGTTTACTGATTTTAGAGCAGCTGGAGATAAAGGAATCTTCTGCACCCAGGGGTATCTGCACTGCTGCTGCATCCATATCAAATCAAATAATTATGGACTGTAGCAATCTGGAGATATTGACATAGGCAGGACATCACTTGTTCATGGGAATTTCCTTAACTTGATGATTTCCAGTTAATATATGTTGAAAGATTAAAGGGAACCTTTTTATTCTCTGCTTAGTCCTGCCAAATAACCATAATTATTTCCAAAACAAAACCAAACAAAGACCACTGGACATTTTAGTAACTTTTAAAGCCTTGCCCAACCCCATTTTTCCAGCCACCATCTCCAAGCAGCAAGAAAAGAACCATGTGTTTGTGCTGATGAGCCATACTGATCCTCAAGGTCCTACTTCACCTCTTCCAGGCACACCAAGTGGAATATTTGATAGCAAAACTTCTTTTCTCATGTTTTTTGTCACTATCATTACATTTAATTCCTTTTTTGCTCTGACTTGTCTGCCAGTGCCAGCACGGACCCTCTGGATGTATTTTTGTGAGGCATTTTGAGGAGAAAAGGTGCCACAGCACAATAAAAGGGAGGTTTCAAATATCTTGAACCTTCCTGAAGAAGCCACTGAGCTGTTCCTTACAGGGATTTGCAGTGATATGACAATACAAACATATTGCTTTTCATCTGATGCACATTAAAAATAAACTCTTCTAATAAAACCTGTTTGGGGTCCCGATTCAGCTCTGCTTTGTGTTCATTTGCTGCTGCAAGAAGAGAGTTCAAAATGAGCTGAAAGCCACCTGCTTGTTCTATTTTGCAATCACTCCACAATCAGCCTAGGAGGTGTTAAATGACTGCAAAAGTGCATGCCAGTGGAGAAAGGCAACAGCAAAATCATCTCCTTGATCCAGCTGTGTCCTGAGCACCATCCTTTTCCTTTTCCCATCCTTTTCCCACCACCACTTGAGCAGGAACGAAAGGCTCAGCTCTCACAAATGAAAAACATCACTGGGGTTTTTTCTGGCCTCATAGATCATCAGAGACATTTTAGGAGAGTTGCTGCTCTTGGCTGAAGCATTGCCCAGATTGGAAGCACCAATCTCCCCAGAACACTCCAATCCCAGCAAGAGAAATGCTGGAGCAGCTCCTCTGCCACCAGCAAAATGCTTCAGATTTTTCATTTCACGACTTCAGCCAAAGCAAAACCCAAAGCAGAAGCTACTTAATGATCCAAAGCCAGGCTGAGATTGAACTTGTACATATATCCCATGGAATTATTCCAGATTCTGTAAAACAAAATTAAGAAGGCAATGGGGCTTCTGCAGGCTGGGATTAGCTAAGGGAATCAAATCCAACCATTTTAAGAATGAGGAAAAACCTAAACAATACCATTTTAAAGCTATATCTTCAAAATAACAACTGATTTTTGGAGAGAGGGGGGTTGATTTTAATCGTTGCCTGTACTGGGAGACACTGGGCTCACCGTCCACTCCAGGGATTTGCCAGTTCATCCTTCCCTCCTCTCAGCTCTGCATCAGGAGCTGGACCAGACACCCAGAAAGCAGCAGAGAGCAGGATTTCCTCATCACTTGGGTTCCACAGTTGTAGGTGAAGGCTCTGCAGTGATTTAAAGGCAAATGGAAAAGCCAGGTCTCTTCACTCAGTATAAACTTTATCACCTGCCTATGACACTGCTAAAAAATTCATACAGGAGAGCCATTAATACACAGGCCAGCAGAAAAGGCTTGGGTTGTTTTTATGGGTTTGATTTTTTTTTTAAACTATAAATAAACCGTGATTCCTTTTACTAGTTTAACTTCACCAAACCTCCTATTGTTTATATATTTCATCAGGAGCCACCCACAAGAGGGGCAGCCTGTGAGATTCAAGATCTCCTTGCCCAGCACATTCCAGAACAAAGAATCCCCATGTTTCAGTGCTCAAAAGCATCATTCAGATTATCAGAGGTAGCAGCAGATGGGAGAGCATCACAGAAAGAATGCTTTTTAATTACCAAAACATATGTGCTGATGCAGTGCAGCACAGTTGTCAGGCTTTTGTACCACTTCGAAAAACTTTCTGTACAAAGGTGAGTAATTTTTGGTCACGTTTCACAGTAAAACCCTTGTTACATTTTGTATTTAGAGCTAATCTCAAACTGTGGTCCCTGAAGAACACTGGATGAACAGAAGGCTGTGTCTTGTCCACAAACCTTCCATTTAGATACAACCAAGAGCAAAGCTGGGAAATTAGGTTAAAAAACTTACTGGAATAAATAAAAAAAAATAAAATAAAATCAAACAATAAATAAACCTGAGCAAACCCGAGCTCTTTGCTGTCTCAGCACACGCAGCACAAGAAGGCAGATGGCATTTCACAACTCCTTTATCTCAGTGCCTACAGACAAGCCATTCACATCCCTGAAATTCATGAGAATGAGACAGAGTAGAAATTTAACAGAGAGGGAAAAGTACTGGAAATTAACTATATTTCTAAGGCAGCACATCATGTATGGTAGAAGATCCCCCTAGCACAGCTAAATAATCAGCAGGACAAGGCAGAAACATCCAGGAGAGCTGAAACTGCGTGCTGGGAATACCCTGAATGAATAAAACCAAGAGGCAGACCTGCTGCGTTTGAATTTTTTGCTGTTACTTTTGACAGTCCTACAGGAAGCAGGAAAACAAGGAGAGAGAACGCTGCCTAGAAACTTCCTGGCAGGGAATGCAGTGCCATGGGAACAGGGAAAGGCTGGCCTTGGAGTAGGACCAGGTGAGCTCTGGCAGCAGCCCCCAGCTCCACACATTGGATTTTTCTGGAATCAGGAGCTCCCCCTCTCCCCCACGTTGCCAGCAATCCTCTTCCCAGCACATTCCCAAGCTGGAAACAGCCCAGCTGGCAGCTGTGCCAGCACAGAGCCAAATGTGCCCTGTGCTTCACCTGCTCAAACTGCAGCCACAGCTCCCTTCAGAGCATCACTTCTGAACTGGCTCTTGGCTCCTTCTCCTCTTGGAGAATGGTTGCTACCATTTCCCCACACGTTGTGATACACAGACTGGAGTTTTGTGCTTTTTTTCCCCCTCTTTTACTTCTTTAAATCCTTGTGTTAAGCTCAGTAAAAGAATCAATATTGTCGTTCTCTGCAATGATGATATTTTTCATTTGTCTTTCTATTCCTCATCAGTCAGTGATGCACAAATTTTTATCCTTGCTTTATCCTTTGCCCCCCTCCATTCTTATACTTGGTACATGGACTTTTGTGTTAAAAACTCTTCAAAGACATCATTACTCTTTGCATTGATATGCACTGAAATAATCTTCCTAATCTATGATCAAAGACTTGCTCTATCTGGCTGCATTCATTTCCTTTATTTCCCCTTCCTAATCAGACATTTTTATTTCTATTTAGTTTTCCTACCAAAAAAAAAAAAAGCCATCAAATCAGAAAGCCAAGGCCACACCCAGTCACACTGGTGATGTCCATAATTTGGATTTCCTTCCACTCTGCCTTGAATGCTTGGGCAGAGCTTCCCCCACACAACCCCTGAACTCAAACCCCTCCTCAAAACTCTTCTGCCAGGGAAGGTGATGCTCAGATGCTGAAATTTCCTCAGCACACCCAGTTCTGCACTGGTGTTTCTTCTCCACATTTCTAATCAGGGAAATTTTTCTGTAGAGATTTTCCTTTGGGTGGAAATCTTATGAAAAGCAGATAATAAATTACCACCTGGATTAAAATGGGGACTATCACCATTATTCCAGAGCTACACAAGGACTGTAGAAAATAATTCTCTGTTGGTTTTTTTAGCCAGGAAAACACTGAATTCTCTTTGCAGCACTTTAACCCATAATTCTAAGTTTTTAATACTTATGTTCCTCTCTCATCCAATTCTGAGCAGTTCTCCTCTCTTCTTTATTTTCTGAGCCTTCTATTTCACAAAGCTGAGGCTTCCACTTCCCCCACGATTGTCTCAACATTCAGGAATTAACTTTGGGTGCTGAACTTGGTCAAAGCTCCTTCCTGAGCCCAAGTTCTCCCTCAGGAATGTGCATCTGTGCTCAGAACACTCTTCAGCTTTCCAGGTTATATTATCCACCCATCTGATTTCACACAGGAGGTTCCTGTGGTACTTAGATGCCTTCTATATCAATATTTCTGGTTTAAACAGGGGCTTTGGGGTTCTTTGGTAGGTTCTGGAGACTTTTTGTTGGTAGGGTGTTTGAATTGGGGACTGAAATACACATCTACAGGGAAGCAGCACCAAAATTATTTACCAACATAAATAATTTGTTCATAATTAAGGTGAAAGAACTAAATAAACAGTATTAACTTGCATTTTACAACTATTATTTAAAGTCTATATATAAAAAGGGCACAAATTTAATGAATGTCAGGATGCATTATTAAATAACTCAGGGACACCAGAACAAAATATGCCTGAAGAATGAACAGGAGCATCAATGAAAACCTGTATCCACACTTCTTCAGCCCAAAAACACACACCACAGAACGTGTCAGCCGTGTTCACAACACAGCTCTTTTGAAGATTTTTATATCTGTAACTGGCAGGTTGAACAGCTCTTAATTTTAGCAGCATTTATTCTACTTTGTTTGGGGTTTTGTTGGGTTTAATGTGCTTTCACACATTCAGCAACAGAGCAGCAGTGAACAGTAGCTACACAAGTATATCTATTTATCTATATACTATCCCTGTAATACTTACTCTGCTCTCAGGCACCTGAACCTGCCCTTGGATGCCAGTAAAATGCTATTTCATCCCCAAAAACAAGTGAAAAGCAGCCATAGCACTTATTTACACTTAAATACAGCCTCTGAATAGAAAAAGAAGTGAAATGCTCTGATAAATTTAAACTACTGCAGGTTGCAAGTCTGCAGAATTTATTGGTGTTCCCAGTTCTGCAGACACCTTGCAAATAGCAAGATTTTAAGTCTGGCAAGATGACTTTGAAGTGCTGGCCCTGCTGTAGAGGGTCAGGAGAGTGTTGGAGACACCACAGAGATGCTTCACACTGGACAGGAGGAAAACTGATCGGTTTTGGGTGGCTGCTGTGAGTCAGCACCTTCCACTAAAATAAGTCCCAGGATCAACATCCCTGGGTATTACCCTTGTGCTCATTCAGCTCTTTAGAAACAAAAAGAATTACAGATATCTGTGGCAGAATCTTCCCTGCCTGATAGAACTCTGTGTATTATCACAATTTAATCCACCTGGGCGAGGCAAAACATGAACAGCCTCTAGGAAGTGTAATATAAGCTTTAAAACTCTAACATAACACAGAGGGAATTTTATATCCTCAAGTGCATTAAGAAAAAAGGGAAATAACACCTGCAAAGGGTTAGAAACAGATACTGAAGGATTAGAGCACCGAAAGGAATGATTATAAAGCGGACTAATTACAAAGGGGAGAAGAACAATTTAAAATATCATTCTTTGCAGTTAGCAGCCCACAAGCCATATCATGCCCTTGGCCAGGCAAGTTAACTGCAGTGAGAGCACTCCACAGGCTTTTATGGCAGAATTAACTCCTAAAAAAACCAAGAGAAACTCAAGCAGTTGTCATTGGTGTCAAGCCAAAAAAGCTTTCTGGCTTTAGCGCTCGTCTCTGCGAGGTCAGAGGTGGCCACAGGACCTTTATTATTGCTCAGAGTTCATTTGACTTGAATCATCCACAAATGCAATCCAACAAGCTAATTAAAGACATAAAGCTTCTCATGGTCTGCATTAAGGGTTGTCTTTTTTTTTTCTTTTTTTTTTGCTTTCCCATAGGAGAATAATTTTTTACAGCCCGAAGTGAAGTTACATATTTCCACAAGACAATACAAAATGAGAAAGGGAAACAAAGAAATACATGCTTTACCAAAAGCCAATAAAAAGGAGACAGATTAGCTTCCAATCATGCTGAAACAGGTCAGAGAAGTAAATCTAACTTTGCAGAGCTATAAAGAAAAGATCCGTCTTTGTCTCTGTGGTTTAAATAAAAGTTTGACAAGAAAGTTAATAATATGAAAGAGAAGGGAGGATTTATAAAAATCTCTTTTGCAGAGGCAAATAATTGAAACAAGGCACAGAGCTCGGAAATTATTGTAGCTCCACTTCAGCACAGAAAAAAGCCCTTCTGAGTTCAGCACAGTGTGCAGAATGGCAGGGGAAGCCAACGCTTCTCAAAGCCAGCTCGCAGAAAGATAAAGCTGTTTTGGAAGTTTCACTGTCACAAAAATTAGCCAAAATTGTACCAACTGCAGCACTTTCAAAAAGGGGATTAAACACCAGACTGAACCTAAAGTCTCCCTATAAATTATCCTCTCCTTGCCTGCTCTGGAGCATCCAAACTGACCAACACTTTGATAATCCACTTAAACCCCACTGCCCCCTCACAACAGGGCAGAAGGGATCTGACAAAGAAAATCCAAGCAATGCTCAGAGTTAAAACCTCTCCTAAAATCCCCTGGCACACATCCTGAAGAACTGAGTTTCTAAGAAAATCACCACAGCTTCAAAAATAAAGGAAATTTCCCTCAGCTGTAAGTCAGATGGGTCCTTTTCTCCTGCAATCCTGGAGCAGAAAGGTTTCTCCCTGCCTCTGTTACAGAAGCAATTTCCATAAAAACCTTTCAAAAGAGGTGTTCTCTCACCTTAAGCCCAAACTGCTCAACAGTTCTTTGCAAGACATAATAAAAAAGAAAACCTCTACCAGGAGCTCACTTAGCTCACGCACTCAGGAGTTAAATGAACTGTTCATAGAAGGAATTATCCTCCCTGGACAGCCTGGTGGAGGCTTTGAAGTTGGAAAAGCAACTCGTTTCTGAGCACCAGCTGGACTTTTTTTAGCTAGCAAATTTGCTGCTAATTCACTAGTTCAAGGCACCAGTGAGAGTTTCTTATTTCTTGATTTCCCCTTGGCACATCACAACTTTTTCCACTTTGGTGCTGAGGGTCTGGAGTTCATTGCTGCACCCACATGGGGATGTGGAGAGGTTCACTGGGGAGAGCCAGAGGTTCTGTGGAGCTTCTGGGCTCATTTAAAGGGATCAAATTGACTCCTCTGATCCCAAATTTTTAGCTGCATGTTGTCCCTGCCATCTCTACCTCTGCACAGCCCTAATTTCCAGCAGGGTGAAGAATAGATGCACCCCAAGCTGGGAGTGACTATTAAATTTCTCCAGCTTCTGCTCTTGCAGCTTTAGTCCCCTACCTTGATCAGCTGCATCTTATTTCCTCAAAGCTTCTTAGGGCAGTGTCCAAGTCCCCAAAATGCTAAATTGCTGCTCAGAAATGAGTGCAGATTATTTGGCCTGTCTCCTTCCCAGTTTTGGAATACTCAACAAAGATGTGAAGCACTCATCACCTTCATGTTGCCTCTTAGCCAAGATTGTAATTTCAAATATCTGATTATATTCCTCCCCTGATGAGTTCAAAGGAAACAAAAGGCAGCTACTAAGATGCAGGATTTAATTGCAGGAGGAAAAAAGGCTCTGAAGAAGTTTCATCTGACAGAATCAGCAACAAGTGTCATCTGCTATTAAATAAGTTGTCACATCATGGAATGTGTGCAAATGAGGAGTAATACAATAAGAGAGATCTAGAACGTGATATAAGGAATAAAAACACACACAAAAGTCAGTGAAACCCTGGGTGTTCAGAGGTGAGCAAACAGGTAAAGAAGAGAGGGAAATATCAGTTTGGAAAAGACAAAAAGCTGTGTGGCTCCAAATCACTGGGAAAAATACTGAGTTTGCCACTGCTAAAACCTGCTTCAGAGCTCAAATTTCACCTTAAAAATGCACATTTCTTTCCAAACTAATAATTAGTATTATGCTTAATTTTACCAGGGCTACTGTTACTAGGGAAGACTGATCCAGTTAGAGGAAATAACATTTAAATAATAGCACTTATTTACTTTAATGCTGATAGCATACATATTCCAAACACTGCTACAGAATCAAAAGTGGGTGATGGAGGCTATTTCAGACACTTGAGAAAGATATTCTAGATCAGGAGAGACACAGCCTGACTGCAGAGAGCACCAGGAGTGCAATGAGACTAATCAGAGATCTGCAAACGTGACATGATGGAAGATTAAAAACATTATGGTCTGTTTGCCCTGAAGAACAGACAACTCATGGGGGACCTCAAAGTCTTCACACACACAGAGCAGAATATCATCTTTTTCCATACCTAGGACAGATAAGACAAGTCTCTCCGTTTTCCTGACTAATTACAAGAAGAAACATCCAGGGTAAATGTCAAGAAAACCTTTCTAACAGCAGGGATGAGGAGACAGAATAGATTAGCTGAACATCTCTCTACCATTGGAGATCTTTCAGAACACATTGAATAAATATCTGTCACGATTAATACACAGCTCATCCTGCCTTGGGGCTGATGGATGAGTTACATGACCTCCCCAACATCCTTCCAGGTTATTCCACTGAATTTCTCTCGCAACAGTTGCTCTGAAAATCAGGAGCTGGATTTGAGAACTGAAAGTAATTTCCAGGATTCCTCAGGAGTACGCGAGTGGTACAAGATAAATCTCATTTTCAGGGAGCACAGAGCTGTTTGTTTCCCTGCTGTTGCAATCACCATCTTTAAGCAGCTGGGAGCACACACAGAAGTTGGGGTAATTTCCATTATCCAGTTCAGAAGTCAGTTCCAAAGGGTGGTAAATTAACTGCGCTGCAATTGTGCTAAGGAACATTTCAGCAAAGACACATCTGTTAAAAGCACCCTTGAAAGGCAGAGACCTTTAAATCTTTAAAGCTTTCCCTTTGAAAGACTTAATTTTTGCAGAAGTGATAAAGGTTTAACTAACATCGCTTGATATCCAGCCTGGGAGATATTGGGGAAACAAATAAAGAGTTTAAACACCATTTTTGAGAATTAAAATGCAAGATCTCCTCCAAGTCATTCACTGGCAAGGCTCCCAAATCATTCTTGCTTAATATAGACCATCTCAAAGTTGGAAGGGACCCATTAGGATCAATTAACTTACTAGCTAAGTAAGTTAATTCTCACCTTTAATGCAGCCAGATGGTTCCCAGGAACCAGATGACTGAAAAATGGAATCTTTGGCCTTTCTGAGATCAATTTCAGAGCTGTAAGACAACATAGGACATCTTTTAAATAAAGATGATCTCCACTTGTAGAAGTCATTTGTCAAAGAAAAATATTTAAGGAAAGGCTGGTGATGACTTTAAAGAATCTGTTCCCTAATGACCCTGGTACAGAACTGACCACCTGAGATGTTCTGCTCCTGACCATCTCCAGCCTGAGCTCCCTCAGTGACTCTTTCAGACACTGGAAGGAAATGGGGTTTTAAGTTTCCTAAATCAATGGCCTCTGTGACTGTTAGGACACATTTTGTACACCATGGGGATGACTGAGTTTTGGTTGTTGACTGGGGCTAAAATCTGACTCCCAGCACTGTGAATGGAAGCAGTGCTGGGGCTCCAGAGGCACGCAGGGCACGGCAGGAGATTCCTGCATCCTGCAAGTTACTCAGCACTGCCTCTGCCCTCCAGCAGAACTCCAGCAGAGCTGGGCTGGCTGTCAGAGCTCCTGACTGACAGGCAGGAGAGGAAAAGCTGCCAGCATCACTCCCTGCTCAGGCCAGGATGAGGTCCTGCCCCCGAGCCCCAGAGCGAGCTCCCTCCCCTCGCAGCGCCCGTCTCTCTCTGAACCTATTTACAGCAGCATCCCTTCTCATCACTCAGCCCATTCATCTGCAGCCCATGCAAATTAAATTAGAGCCTCAGCTTTCATCCAAGCAATCCTGGTTTGTGCTGCAGGATGTGCAGTTTGATCCTGTGCAAGCTCCAGCCTTGAATCCCTAATGCCACTGGGCCATGAGCGGTGCCTGCTGTTGCTCACCCATGCACAGGCAGCTCCTGAAGCATCACAAAATGCAATTATTGCCTTTTGTTTGGTCTTGGGTGTTACTCCTTGAATCATGTGAAAGACAGAGAGAGTGGGAGGTGCCCTGTGCCCTGGGAATTTTGGAGTAAACCTCTGGAAAAGGAGGTTAGGGGATGCACACAGAGCAGGAGGGCACAGCAGGGATGGAGAGGTTCTGCTTGTTGCCCATCACCTCTGCCAAAGACTCTTCTAGAAACCAAGGAAATCTCTGAGTATGGAAACATATTTCCAGAGGGAAACAAACCTAAAGATTTTTGCACAAGCAGACTTGGTCTGCTGAGGAAGTTCCCACTGGGACCTGCACTCATTTCCTCTCCCCATGCCAGTCTGTGTTGGTGAGGAGTAACTGCCATTAAAGAATAATAAAAAAAATAACTTGTATCTTCACAACTCTTTGAAATCTTCACAAAACCAATTTTTTATTCTCCCCCAGTAAAATTATCACAAAACCCAGTGTCAGTGGCTGCTACAAGGACCAGCAGAAGTGACAGTGGCAAAAGTTCATGCAAAAAGCTCAGCTCCCACATTGTTATGAGAAACTGCACAAAGAAAAGCCTTGGTCAGCCTTGCACAGGGACAGAGACAGCAGTAGGTAAAAATCCTCTCCCAAATCCTGGTTTTACTCCATATTTTACCCTGCATTCCTGACCAGAAGGGAATGATCATAAGCTGCTTTCCAGGGCAGTTTGCTGACTAACAGCTGGCTGGGGATAAGGTGATGCTTTACAACTTCACCTTGGGCTGCAGATTTCATCTCAGCTACAAATTCCTTTTGGAAAAGTAGCAATTTTACCTCCACTACTTCACTTAGCTCACTACACTGTGTTTTTCATCCTTTCTCTCTAAGAGAAGGAAGAAAAAAGCCATGAAATTCAACATATTAAACCATCCAAGTACTTAAAAGCACAATGCAAACTCACACATCCCAAGTTTTGGTCTAGTCAGGGTTTTCAGTGTAGCACAGCACTGTTTATGCAGCTCATGGCCCAAACCAGTGCTTTTGAAGTTACTCTAGCTTATCAGCTAAATATGCACTGATTTATTTTATTATTTATTCTTTAAAAGGATGTATTATTAATTAGGCAACAGAACAGAGCAGCTTCCCTGGAATTATTCCAGTCTGTGACTGAAAAACATATGCAAGGTGCCATCCAGAATAGAAACCCCCTGGTAGCTGAAGTGAGGATTTCACACAGCAAGCTCAACAGCCAGCCTTTCAAAACTAATGGATTGGGGCACAACTTCTGTTCTTTCCAGTTTATGCTGAGCAATTCAGGGGAAAGATTATGAACAGGGGACTCTCTACAAGTTAAAAGTAGCACAGGGATTGCTTGTGGGGGTGCCCAAACAAACTCAACCCCCATCTTCCCACGTACAAAAGTCAGATTTCCCTTGGTGGACTCATGGCCTGCAGTGAAGGTGCCAAGTCCCACCTGACATCAGCACCCAGCAGAGGAATGATGCTGCTGGAAACACCAAGGCTGTGGTCCAAGCCCCTTCAAAGACCAAATAGGTCCACAAAGTCTCAGGATGAGACTGGTCAAATTGTCCCTTAGGCTTCTCTTTAGAGAGCTGAGCTCTTAAAACCCATCTGTTGTTATTTCAAGGAATTAAGGATTTTTATCCCCCAATTTACCCCCCACATCAGAGTCCTGTGGTGCAGAGCAGCGAGTGCACAAGCCTCAGAGTTGTGTTTCCAGCACCCAGATGCTCTCTCGGATGTCACATCTCCCTGACAGCTGCTGGAAGTCATTCAGCAAAGTTGCATTAAGGCAACTTTAAAGCAAGAGGCCCCTGGGCTAAATAAAAAATAAAAAACTCCATGGGGAGCCCTGGAGAGGCTGACATGGCTCTTCTGTTGGGCTGGTCATTTCACCTTCCTTCCCTTTTTCCCTTCCAGAGGGACTCAGGCATTAGGCTGAGTGTTGAACTGTCAGTTCAGATTTTCAGCCTTTAGAGATGAATTCCCCTCCTGGCTCGAGGCAGGAGCACTCACCTCCTGCAATTGTGTGTGTGCAGCTGATCATAGGCAGCTACCCTGAACCTGATTGTTAAAAGGCTGAGTAAATATAACTACACCCTCGTTATCTTGTTTAAAGGTAGGGAGATTAATTTGAATTCTAACTGGAAATACTGATTCAATGAATAAGCCTGAAATGTAGCGGTTTTCAATTACACTAAGAAATTGGTCTTTTGAATTTTCAAATTATGCGAGGCAAAGCAAGTTCACTTTAATCTATACGTGGGGATATATTTGCCATCTTCACAGTGCTGCATGTCAGTGGGCAAGAGCTAAAAGGGAGTGAAAACTCCTAACGTTGGCTGTTGGTGCCCTCCAGGGGCCTGGCTGGGTATAAATTTCAGCCAAAACATAATTTTTGAGCATTCAACACATACAATAAATATTGCATATTATTGCCCTGCTTTAAAAAGGGGTGAGGGCCATTTTTCATGGTACCCTCAGCAGACAGGTGCTCTCCACAGTCCCACGGATATTATATAAACAGGGGCAAGAGAAGGATGCATTTATATTTGACTATTTCCAGCTTCCCTGCCTGGATTCCTAAGAAAAAAAGCTTTCTATCCAACAAGAAACCTGAAGGACAAATAGAAGTGGGGAAAACTCAATCTTGTAACATCAAGCCACAATGTGAGTTCTACTTAAGTCCATTTTTGTTGCAAGCTTACTGCAGCTTCACAAGGAGCTGGGATGCAGTGGTTTTACACCCTCTGGAGCAGGACAGAAAGCATTCCTCTGCCTCACAGACTGCAGCTGAGCTCCTTACTCCAGGGACTATTAATTCACATTTTCCCTCGCCATCCCATAAGAGCTGCTGCAACCAGACAACAGAGAGGCAAAGTTAAGCCAACAAACAAAAAAAACCACCAAACCACCAGTGTCCAAAAGCAGTCCAGAAGATAATCTGTGCATAACACACCTCCAGCACAGAGCTCCCTGATGCTGGGATTTTCTGGAATTAGTGGAGCTCGTCCTGCCAGTGCACAGGACTCACCAGAGCACAGCTGTGTTCGAATTTCTCCCCATAAACATTCCCACACCTTTGGAAAGCACCATGTCAAAATTGAGGCTGGTGTTATTGTCCAGTCTGACCTGCAAGAGCAGCTACAACCTTATAGATACTTCTTCTGCCAAATTAAAGTTTTTGGTGAACTAGAAGTGTCCTCTAAATCCACATCTCCCTTCTTCACCTCACAGCATCAATCATCCAATAAAAGTCGTAGCTGTGGAAAGCTCTCTTCCACTGAGGTAGGAGTGGCACTGCTCTGTTTCAGGGGTTGAATTTTCAGCACCTGCCCACAGTTTTCAGCCCAATATGCATCAATACTGAAATGACTATTTAGATTTCCTGCCAGGCCTAAGTAGGCAGGACTGCACTGGAGCCCAGCAGGGCTCAGCCCTGGGCTTTCTCCTCCACAAAGTCCAGCATCAAAGTGCTCCAGCAAAATCCAGACCAGGTGCTGCTGACCCAGTGCACCTGTGGGGTGCCTGAAGATGGTGAGAATTCCATCTGAATTCTGATGAGGGAATGCTGAAGCTGCTGAGGGATGGTCTACCATGCACAAGGTGTACCAAGTCAGCTTCTGACAGACCTGCTGAAAGAGTTACCACCTCCCTCTCCCTGCTCTCTGGTCACGTCAAGAAATGAGACTTTAAAGATGAGGAAAATCCAAAAGTATTTGATATAAGTAATATCAAATAATTGTTATGCATCTTCTTCCATCTGCCAATTACAAGCAGAAATTGAGTCTGGGGAGCTACTGCAGATCATCTTTCTGCAATCACAACTTGTGCTGAGCTACCCAGCTTCAGCAGCTCTCCCCGAGCTCCAGCACGATCCTAGATGGAAACCTGAGATCAGCAGTGACACAGCATCAATCCCAGTGTTTCACAAGCCCAGGAACCAGAAGGAGCACTCCTGGATGGCTGCTGGGTGTGAGCACCCAGCTCAGAGCTGAAAATCGCTGCCCAAATCAGAAGGGCAGGCAATGAGCAGCACATGCTGGCTCCCATTGCTTGGGTTTGTTCTCCTTCCATCACTCCCAGCCGGGCTCTGTCACTGCTTTCAGGGCTCATTTGGAGGTAGTTCAGACCCAAACAGGAGCTTGGCTCCCAGCAGTGCCACTGTGCAGCCTGGAGCTCCCAAAACTGACCCTGAGCAGCCAGAAACCTGAAGGAGCACCAGCCCGTCCTCAGCAGGAGCTCACCCATCCCTGTCACACACCAGGCTCTCATTCGAGAGGTTCAGCACTGAATAAAACAGCCAATAAATCAAATTATCAGAGTTCTGGCCCATGAGGACCTTTGGGCTGCACAAGTTTTTCCCTGAGAATGCAACAGAAAGGAAAACCATCCCCTACAAATCCTGCCCCATCCGAGCCCTTTCCACACACATTTAGTCAATGTGGGGGTTCTGGAACAACAGTTTCTAGCATATTTCATGTTTTCTCAATAGGATAAAAATATTCTATTCTATATGATAGAAATATTCTATTCAGAAATATTCTATTCTATTCAGAATATTCAGAATGTGCTGGCATTACTGACTCCTCCCCAGCTGCTTTCCTTTTTTACACATTGACACACACTCAGCTGACCCCTCCCTGCCTTTAGCCCGTGTGTACAAACATAAAAACAGGACAAAACCAAAAGGACAACTTTTCTTCAAGCCTTGAACGGCTACAGCTCAGCCATGAAGGATTTCCACCAGCAGTGAAGTTCACCAGCAGCTTTTCCAAGGCACATTACAACCCCTGGAACATCTTTGTCCAGTGGAAAAACCTTTTTGTCCAAACTTACACAGGCTTGCTCAAGGGTTTGACAGAGAATCTGTTCTACTGCACTTCTGTGGAGGCAGAGATAAGTTTCCCCACAAATATTTTACACTCCACAGTGCTCACAGCATCCCCCTTTCCCAACCCTACTGTCACTATCCAACACAAAATCTCACTGTCTTTACATTCAAGCTGTCTGCTCATTGATTCCAGTAGGAAAAAATGCATCAATATAGTCAGGCTTGGTTCAGCTGCCAAACTGCCACAAAATGGGAAAGAAATTTTGGGGCCCAGCCCCTAAAATTGATGGTTTTGCAGCAAGCCTGCAGTACCTCAGCCACAGAATCAAGTGATTCATGGCATGACAGCATTTCTGTAATCACAACTCTTCTGAAAATAAAACTCCAGTTAATCAGGGTGGTCTTGTTTCCCTTAAATACATTAAAAAGTCATTACCTCAAGTACCATTACATCAATACAGCATTTTTTTAAAGGGACAGCATCAGACAATGCTGAGGGGCTTTTCAGATGCTGCTGCTCCAGCCTTCTGTCATCTCCACAATGGCCCAATTCTTTCAGTCAACAGCTAGAAACATTAAACTTCCATTTTCCCTGCTCAGAGCTCCTTGCTGCCCTTTACTGGCACAGACTCTTGTTGAGCTTGGGAAGGAAATCAGAGCTCTCATATGTATCAGCACTTTTTCACCCCTGGGTCTAAGTTTAAAGCAGACAACATGTTTCAGAAACATTAATTTACATGAGATATTTAAAGTGCTGCATAGGAGTTTCCCAGAGTTTGCTTTCTCATGCTTCAGGCTTCATTAATCAACTCAGCCCTGCCAAAATATATTGTAGGAAGATGTCTGTAGCCTCTGGTCTAAGTCATAATCATAGCTCAGGGTGGAATAGTTACAAGCCAGTGTCTCCACTTTAACCAGGACACAAGAACCCAAACCTCCTGGCAGCTGCACAATGCTGCTGTTAACTCCTCCACATTGGCAGGACTCTCATGCTAAAAAGGGAGCAAAGCAAGAAAAAAAGCAGCACAGAAAGTGGGGAGAGTCAGCAGCTTGAAGTGCAAGGAAAAGGGCAGACCTAGCAGAGAGTGGGAGAACTCTGGAACAAAAACCAAAGCACAGCTTGCACAGGAGCAAATCTAGCTCGTGAAGGAAGGGGAAAGCTCCCCCCCACCTTTAAAAGCTTTCTATGACTTCTTACCACCTTTCAGGTGCTGCTTTTTGAGGGAGCTCAGCCAAAGAGCAAACGGTGCTGAGCACATCCCTGCCACAAGAAGGGTTCCCACGCTGAGGAGCTGCATGAAAAGTTCTGCCACAGGGAGGAAAGAACAGAGTAACAGCAACACAGCTGGAAAGCCCTGCAGATCAGCAATGCTGCAGCCAGGGTGAGAGCTGGAAACACCAGGAATTCCTCTCCCAAACCTCTCCAGAGCCCTGACTCCCACAGTGCCACCCACACCAGGCACTGCCCTCTGCAAGAGCCTTCCTGCAGCCCAGCAGCAATAAAGGGTTATTTTTTTTATACAAACAGATTTATTTTACATGACTTTTTAAGGATCATCTAATTCCAAACCCCCTGCTATGACAGGGACATCTTCCACTGTCTCAGGTTGCTCCAAAGCCCTGTCCAGCCTGGCCTTGGACATTGCCAGGGATGCAGGGGCAGCCACAGCTGCTCTGGGCACCTGTGCCAGGGCCTCAGCACCCTCACAGGGAGAAATTTCTTCCTAATATTTAGTCTAAACTTGCTTTGTGTCAGCTTGAACCCATTCCTGTGTCCTGTCCCTCCATCTCTTGTCATTTGTCACTCTCTATGTTTCTTGCAGCCCCTCCAGGTTCTGGAAATCCACACTGGGGTCACCCCAAAGTTGACCAGCTGCAAAGCTCAGGCTGAAAGTAGGCACAGCAGCCTCCTCCTGGGCTGGACACAGCCAACAAATCTTGTGCTGTTCCAGGTGGAAAAGGTTCCTTGTGCTTTGCCTTCTGTGTTCATGTAGGTGTTGGCCCCAGAAATCGCAGCACAGGGGTTTTCTGTGTAGGACTCCCTGTGTTTCTGCTCCACACTCAATTTTTTTAGTGACAGAATAGCTTATGTGGTCATGCAAAAGCACATAAAACTCTAAAACTATCTGAAGGAAATCTACCCTTCTTCTGGACCAGTCCTTTCCACTTCCATCCCCATCCACCTGCGTAAGAAGTACCACTGTGAAGCTGACCATTATAGTTCTACAGAAATTAGATTTTTAAAAGCTTTCTGATTTTATTTCGTGTTCAAATTCTCCAGTTCAGCTCAGCACAGAAAGGAAATTATTCCTGCTTTCCCCAGAGAAAACTGGTAGCTTATATTGCACAGAGAAGGTATTTCCCCCCCAGAAAAATGCCTTGTTGGCTTAAGACCAACAACAGCAGATCTCAGGCCTGTACCAATAAGAGATTCTCAGCACTAAACTCAGGAATTTCCCCCTTTAAAAACCTCTGAATAGGAAATAGTTCCTATTGGTATTACTCCTAGAGCTGAGAGACCTTCAGACATCAAATACTGGAATTATTCCATTTCTCCATGCTGAAAGAGCAATTTCATACTTCTTGTGGCATTTAAACACTGAACATTGAGCTTTGGGTTTTGCTGTATCCTGCCTGCCTCAGTTATTTTTTAATGTAAGCACAGCAAATTATCTGCTATCATCGAGCTGGAGCTATTAGAGTGCAGATAATAATTTACTGCTCCGCTCGTCTCCGTTTTGAACATGCAAATCATTAATTGATTACAGGTTTGCTGTAGTCATCTGTGCAAATGACTGTTCTTGCCATTCACTGCTGCCTCCTTCCCCACCCGTGTGCTGTCAGCCCCGCTGGGGATGCCAAGCTCACATTTCAGTGTTCTGCTGTCTGGGGAGGGATGCAGCTCCCAGGGCAGCAGAGCATCCCACAAGGGCCCTGGGGCTGCCCAGGGAGGGGATGCTGATATTTGGGGTGTGTGATCATCCCTGGGCTGGGGCACTTTTGGGACATGCTATGAAAAAAGTGGAGCACAACCTGAAGCTGCTGTGCAGGACCAGCGGGGACTGTCAGAAACAAGAATGAATCCCAGCTCAGGGAGTGTGGGAATCCAGAGCTTCCCTCTGGCTGCCCTGGCAGGTCTGGGACCCTGGCAGGGGTCAGGAACCCCCCTGGACAGAGCCCCCAGAGACACTGTCTGTGATCTCTGTCCATGGAAAAGAGTTTTCAATCCTACAGGATGAATTACAAGCTCTGAGTGTTTGATATAAGTAATAATTAAGTGTGGCATGGGTGCAAAAGTAAAGTTTTAGGTTTCTAGATAAGGGTTCACAAGATGGAGGAAATTGGGTGTGTCTTGCCGTTTTTCTCCTTCTTCATGCCCTCCATGTTTCACTGTGGTGTTGGCATTTTTCTGTTGGTTCAGGCTGGGGACACACTGTCCAACGTAGGTGACAGATATTGGCACGTTATTGTAAATCCAGCACAGGTAGTTTGTGGTATTTAATGTTTGTACCATCCCACTGGGGGCAGAGCCCCACACGCTGCCCTGCAGGACAGAGCTGCGGCAGGGCAGCAGAACATGTTAGAGATAAACAGAATAAACACCCTTGAAACAGCACAGACCAATTATGGCTTCTTCTTTGGCAGCAGGGCTGACAGACAGAGACTTTCTACAATCTTGGGATCATCAATACCTCAGATTCCGACAAGGGAGGAGCTGGAGCTGCTGGAGGAGCCCAGAGGAGCTCCAAGGGGATCAGAGGATGGAGCAGCTCTGCTGGCAGGAAAGGCTGGCACAGCTGGGATTGTTCCCCTGGGCAGGAGAAGCTTTGGGGTGACCCCAGTGTGGCTTTCCAGAACCTGAAGGGGCTGCAAGAAACATAGAGAGAGACAAATGACAAGAGATGGAGGGACAGGACACAGGAATGGGTTCAAACTGACACAAAGCAAGTTTAGACTAAATATTAGGAAGAAATTCCTCCCTGTGAGGGTGCTGAGGCCCTGGCACAGGTGCCCAGAGCAGCTGTGGCTGCCCCTGCATCCCTGGCAATGTCCAAGGCCAGGCTGGGCAGGGCTTTGGAGCAACCTGAGACAGTGGAAGATGTCCCTGTCATAGCAGGGGGTTTGGAACTAGATGATCCTTAAAAAGTCATGTAAAATAAAATCTGTATTTAAAAAAATAACCCTTTATTGCTGATGGAGGAAAAATAAAATGTTGATAAAATACATTGCCACCCTGAATATTTGGAGAGAAATGGAGAAGCAGTAGATGCCTCCTCTGGCAAGGTCTAGATAAGACCAGATAAGGTTTTAAGAGTCAAATGTACAGCAGCTTTAGCCCCATTTCCACCAGGCTCCAAGAATGGGTTCCTAATAATTTCCTGCTATCTGCTAAAATAACAACTGCTTAGGTCATGGTAAAAAGCCAAGATATCTGCTGTGTTTATTCTGCTAGAAGCTCTGTTTTTAATCTTGTTTGAAATCATGTGATGGTTTTACCTTTAGCTTGAAAAAGATCTACTTCCAGGTCCCTGCCTTGGAGTGAGTGTCCCAGAGGAGGTGAGGCAGGAAAAGCCTGGCTCATTTCACAGCTGGGCTGGCAGGACAGCACCAACACATCCCAGCCAACAGCATTTGCATTCTGTTCTGAAATCACAAACCAACCAGCCAAAGAGAATGGTCAGAAATCAGAAATCTTATTAATTTGTTTGTTTGAAGATAATGATCTTGATTCTTTTTCTGGTTTGTTTTGTTTTTTCAAGACATCTTCAGTGTTTTACCTTCCACTCTGAAGTTTACAAAAACAATTTTTCCCTTACTGAGCCTCATGTAATATCTGAGAAACAGACACTTTAGGAAAACTGTGGCAAGGCTCAGGCATCCAAAATTTATTTTAATTACTAATTCCCCTTGGTTTCAAAGTATATGAAGGCCTAAATATGTTTGAAACCTGGGGGCTAAATATGTGATTCACCAAAAACATGCACCCATTTTCCAAACTGTCTGTGAGCTGCTCTTCCCAGCTCTCCTTGCTGCAGCTCCCAAACCTCAATGTATAATTTTTTTTTTATTTCCAGAAAGCTCTTTACCTCTGCCAAGAAGAAAAGAGGTTGTTCTGTATGCTGGTTTTCACCCCACCTCCCTGATTTTAGTGAAGATAAGAGATGGGGAGAAAGAAACGCTCACATCTGTGCAGAGGCACATCTGTAGCCAGCCCTCCTGTATTCAATCCTCAGATTTGGCTGTGGGGAAGAAGCAGGTCTTGATTGCACAGAGCTTTGAAGTTTGATGGTGATTGGAACATGTGCTGAAAGTGCCACTACCATGTTTATATGGAAAGCTGATTATCTATTGAAGGGAAGTCTGTTTATATGTTTACTTCCACTTGTGTTAATACACGGGGAAAGGAGAGGGGAATTAGCATATGAAAATGCCAGATGTGACTAACAGCTCTCAAAGTGAGATAGGGCTGGGCTCAGATCAAAGGGCTCTGCTGATTTGGAGCAAGTCTCACACTGTCTCCTCTGTCTCAGAATTACTTTAGGCTCTCGTGGTTAAAAGATTTATTGGGAACCACAAAAGCACATCTGAGTTTCTCATTTTACAGACTTTACCTTCCTATTACACAGTTGCAGGATAGCACCAAGAGAACAACATCAATTCCCTCTGGTACCTTTCAGGCCACGTTCAAAGACGTGGAGCCTTTGGCAGAGAAGATTTATGCACCAAGGTGATACTCTAACAAATTATGTCCAGCCATCTGAAAGTCATCATTTCTGTGCACATGCATGCATTTTAAAAGAAAATCTACAAGAGGATCAAAACCAAGATTAAACCACATCTGTTTGGGTTTAAACTACATTGTCTGCAGAGTTCAAAGTTGTTTCCTTTCGTCTAAAAAAACTCACCCAGCTGTTTTTTATCTTAAATTCCTGCCACTATCAAAGAAGTGTTTTCATTGGCCAACCGATGTTATTTCTAGAAGTTGGGCTAGTTAGGAATGGAGCTAAGTAAGAAAATATGCTTTATTCATCAAAGGTCTACCCTCTGTGACTCAGCTTGGCACACTGAGAAAATTAATAGAGAGGTTTCATCAGGTTCTAATGGGAACAGTGTATCTACTGTGTGTCATCATGCCATAAATTAGGTCCTCAATCTTTTCACTCAGAGTAATTGACTACAACTGACACCGATAAGGAAAACACGAGGCAGAACGAATCAGAAGAGGCACAAATCAAACAATAAATAAATAAATACAGCACAAATTCAATACATGGGAAAGAGGAATGTTTTGAAAACCTCCATCAATCAATAACACGCAGTGTAAAGGCAGGTGTGTAAAAAAGCAGGGCTTGTTCAGCTGCCCCTGACAAATGTACACCCCCATGGACACGTGTAGGTGTGAATATACACACACACAGGCCACCACACCACCAGCTCTTGGGGCTCAGAGATAAATAAAGAGAATAAAGAGACTTCCTCCAGCATAGTTGCAGTGTTTTGTGATAAAATGTGAAAGGAACATGAGCTTAAACCAAAAGGGTGTGACAGGATAGCATTATGCTGAGCAGTGAATTGCACTTTTCTAGAAGCCTCTTTGAGTAATTTCAAGTAGTGTGTGAAGGTCTCTTTCATACCAGAGCCTGTTTCACCCTAGTGGGAACTGGCTGAAGCCTCTCATAAAATCACAGAATGTCCCATTCCTTGTCTTCAATTGGTTTCAGAACAGAGGAGGCCCACAATTGTCTGATGTTCCTAAAAGCTATTTGGCAGTTTCTATATTCTTCATTATAAACCCAGCTAACTAAACATGTGCTGACAAGCAATCAATTATTAGTTAACTACTAACTCCTAACTTCATGAAGGCCTACTCACTTATTTTAATTAACTCTAGTAAGGCTTATTTCTAACTAAAGTCTTAGCTCTTCTAAAATCTCTAAATTCCTTAAAATTTACGTTTCAATCCTGCCCTGCCCTTTCCGAATTCAAGAATACAGCTTCCTTTTATGATGCAGCAAATGGGGAAACTGAGCAGCTGGGCACCCCACAGCTGGTCCAGCAATGTCACCACGTCTTCAACAAGTTCATTTTCCAGTTGTCCCAGGCTGATCCATGTGACAGCAGATCATTCCTGCCATGGCCCAGCAGCTGGCAGCTCGTGCCACAACTCAGGAACTGTCCCTGTAATGTACAGAACATGTGGGGCTGGCCTTGCTCACCAACTGCATGTGCACACTGTGTGCTCCACAGTCAAATGTCATTTACACATTTCCATTTTACATTTAATGTTGGGTGGGATAAACCAGCAAATCATTTGCCCTGGGAAGAAGAACAATACCAGCTAATTTATGTAGCTAATCAGAAGCACATTATTTTTGTTGTGTTTGTTTTCACTGGAGTCTTGAGCTTGAAAATATTTTGGGTGGTCTTTGTTCTGAATTCGCTCCCCTTCTCTTTCCAAAATCCAGTGTTTCAGAGTAACCCCTATTTGTCTTATCTGTTCCACATAAATGGAAAAAGCCAGTGATTCAATCTCTTGACATATGTTTAGAGACTGCTCAGAGAAGGCTGGTCCTGTGTACAGCTCAGGAGGAAAACCTATAACCAAAGGTTCTCCAAAGGGGGAGAGTTCAAGAATGGAAATAAATCAAGATGAAGAGCAAAAAGAAAATACACTGTCAATTTATTCAAACACCTTCTGGCATACAGCAAGAAAAATAGCCCCAGTGCCCCCATCATTATTTAATACAATTCTCTTTTTCCAGGTCACGGTAATACATGCTCCAACCACCATCAGAAAATTAAATACAAAGCTGGCCAGAAACAGGATTCATATAGCTCCAAGGGAATGTCTTCAGCAATTCCCAAGTGCCTTAGAAATTAAGTCAAATTTTCAAAGTCTCAAAGCAGCATTTAGGGCCTATTTCAGTGCTTAAGCCTCATGCCTTTAAATATCTTTTTGCATTTGGCTTAGACCAGCAAGTGCTTTGGGCTGTAGCTACACAAACATCTTAAATTTTTTATAGGAATACTGTGCCTCTCCACAGCAGCTCATCTGATGAGCAACAGGCCTAGGAAATGCAATGCAGAAAAACACAATAATTTCAAAAATGTGCTGCCTCTTCCCACGAGTGATGGTCCAGAGCCCTGGATGGGAGGTGAGCTGAGGACAGGGAGCGAGCAGCAGAAATCCTGGCTCTGCCCAGTGCACGTAGCAGCTCCCCTCAGTTCTGTTTCAGGGTGTTCCTGTCCCCTTCCCACACCCAGAGCCCCTTCATCCTTTCAAAGATGGATAGATGTGGGCTGGGGCTTTTGAGGTTTGGGGATGAATAACAGCAGTAAGGGCCTTCCAAGGGATTTATTTGAATTTCAAATCTGTGGAGGAGCTGGAGGGCAGCCCTCGGTGGGTGGCTGGGCAGAACTGTGCTGCAAATATTGTGGTGTGTTCCCTGCTAACTGCACTCCCTGGGAAGCAGATTACAGCAGCCTGCACCTTTGCTGAGGCCTTAAAAATTCCACACAAAGAGAACAAATATTTGGCTTATGGGAGAAAAAAAAAAAAAAAAAAAAAAGTGTGGTGTAAATATGGAATAATTATTCATAAGGACTGTGTGTATCTGAAACATCCTCAGAGACCTGGAACTTCCTGGGAGCTTTTCAGAGCACTGATGGCAGGAGACAGAGACAGGGATGCTCTCCCAGTAACCAGTTCCCCTGTGACACGGCTGAACCTCGACAGCCAAAACCAACAGACCCCTGCAGCTGCAGACAGACAGGACTTCTGAGGTCACTGCCCACTGGGTAGAGACTAGAGCACCCCCTGTGCTTGGGCAATTCATGGCAGAGAAACCAGCAAACAGCCAGCTTAGAATAAACATTTCATTCTCTTGCTCCCACAGCCCTCCCAACACACCCACAGAGTCATTAAGTGCCTATTTCTGAGCGTCAGGACATAGACAATATGGGGAATTAAACCCTGACACGATTACAGCGTGGACACCACGTTGGCTTTGCTAATATTGCCTCATGTTGTGCAAACTTTGCAGGCTGTATTTATGGGAAGGCACTGCAGCCAGGCTTTGCAGGGTAGGGAAATGGAGCTGAGCCCTTTTGGAACCACGAGGGTGAACCATTGGTTGTTTTTTAAAACTCAAAGACAAGAGCAGCTCTTCAGCTTCAAATTCACCTGCAGAGCAGCTCAGGTAGAGGTGTGATGTGTAAGGGCTCTGCTGGGCTAACTGGGCTTGGCACTGCCTTCCTCTGTGGCAAAACCTGCCCTTAATAGTACAGACTTCAACAAAATCCTTTTCTCTTAATCGCTCCCAAACGCAGTAAATATTTCCAAAGGATTGAATGATATAAAATCAAACATGACAGACAAAATCCTGCTGTTCTGAAGACAATTTTAGAGATGTTTTGTGTCCAAAGAGACCCTTTTGAATACTGTCAGACCTCCAGAATGTTCTCATTAATCCTGCTACTGCAGGACCTGTGAGCTCTGGTCAAGTGCTTTGATCTACTGTGCAAAGACATGAAGACACAACCCAGCCCGAGGCAGGCTGCAATTAAACCAAGATGAGAGACAATTTAGGGACACAGGCAAGCCAGCAGGGCAGTCAAGGTAACTCTGATCATCCAGCCAAGCTGTGCCTCAGTAAAATCTTTGGATATTAAACTCAACAACAACAGTGGAAAAGACTGGACCCATCCCTTGTGCCATGAGAGGAGGTCTGGAGCTGACACAGAGCAGGAAGGGAGGGGAGGAATCAAAGAAAGGACTCCATGGAAGAGGACTCTCCTCAGGAAGAAAGGAAGCATCATCCTTTGATTACAGCAAAGAGAAATCTGGAAATATATCAGTGCAACACAGAGATAACCACCCCTCTTCTCCCCTGTGCCACACACTGGTCTCATCTTGCTTGCAATCTTAAGGATTAATTAATGCTGCACTGGCTCTGCTCATCCCAGAAGCCTGGTGGTAACAGAAGGTATCAAACAAACTGCTGGTCTCAAATGGAAAAGAAATATTTTAATGGCTTGAGTTTCCATTGTGTGAGCATGAAGTAAATATGCTTTATTTCTTTTGTATCTAGCAGGAAGCATATGGAAGTGGAATTACATTTGTCCCAGCCTGGCAGTATTTTAAATTTACAGAACCCAAATCCTTGGAGGAATGTCATGAATTTACACACACTCTCAATGCTAACGCTTGCACTGGGGTCTTTAGGGCGCTGGATCCATGTGCAAAAGCACATTTGTGCAAACAGCTCTTAGGAGCCAGTGCAGCTTAACACCTCTGAGATCAGTTTTACCCAGGCCAGGCTCAGATCAGAAGCTCCCCAGCTCCCCACTCCATCCCATCAGGGTTCCTGAGAGACATCTCCTCTGAGGCCCTGTCAGCACCGAGTACAAAATTCTTCCCTTTATCAGAGTACATCACCTTGGGTGCAACAAGAACGCTTTCCAGGCTGTATTATCTATTAAGGCACAAATCTTTCTCATCTGGTCTTTTTATTTGATGCCAAAATTCACCCCTAAGAAGCATCAGTCATTGCCCAGTCCATCCTAGAATAACAGAGCAGTTTATCTCAACAGGCTGATGAAAACTTCCCACTTCAAACTATTACATTTTCATTAGAGCTGCTTTACTTTATTCAGTGACTTCCCCAAGCAATACAAGCTGATTTGTATGTAGAACTAACTTTTGTTTATCAGCAATATCTCCTGATACAATTCATCAACAGCAACATTACAAATTACACCTATTCCTGTCACATTAGAGCTTAAATCTAATATTTTTCTTTCCAAATTAACCCCAAATGCCTGCACATACTGCCACCCTACAGGACTTTGGAAAGGTAAGCTGGGGAGCGGCAGGAAGAATGAATTCTCCCCTAATGAGTGCAGGGTTGGAGGGTGACCTTGCATGTCCTGGTGTGGGATGGATCTGTGGGGTCTGGCACGGCAGGAGGAGCTGGAGCATCCTCACCTTCCCCACCTTCCACTGCTTTAGCAGAAGGATGTCGCTGTTGAGATGCTTGTAACAAACAGAAGAATACCTCTCATATTTGAGAAGGCTTCTCTCTGTTTATTTTAGCAGCAGGCTGCTTTTCAAACCTTCTCACAAAGTTTATACCTGTCCATTGGCTACCACAGATCAGCATAATGTGCATTGGTGCAAGGCAGTCTCCACCACTGTTTTCCACCAAGAAGGGGATTGCAGTCCCCCCGTTTATCTTTTCTTCTCCTCTGTTTCCACACCTTGATAGAACTCCTTTCAGGGGCAAAGGCAGCTCTTATCAACTTTTCTTCTTCAACTAATTCTCTCTGGCCAACAGAGCAGCTGTCAGCCCCTTCCACAGCAGGAGGAGCTGGAGCTTCCTCACCTTCCTTACTTTTCAGTGCTTTAGCAGAAGGTGCAGGAGGAGCTGGAGCCATCCTCACCTTCCTCACCTTTCACTGCTTTAGCAGAAGGTGAAGGAGGAGCAGGAGAAGAATCCTCACCTTCCTCACCTTCCTCTGCTTTAGCATAAGGTGCAGGAGGAGCTGGAGCATCCTCACCTTGCCCACATTTCAGCAGAAGGTGCAAGAGGAGCTGGAGCATCCTCACCTTGCCCACACTTTAGCAGAAGGTGCAGGAGGAGCTGGAGCATCCCCACCTTGCCCAGACTTTAGCAGAAGGTGGCAGTGTTGGATCCACCATCGCCTCCAGCCCCGGCCCAGCCTCCCGAGCAGCAGCTGCCAGCACAAATGCAGCCTCAATAAAGACAAATTACACATCAATTAGCCATCATTCATGTCGGGAGCCCGTCAGGTGGCTGCAGCCAAAATCCTTCCCACAGAAATAGCTGCTTTGTTAGAAACACCTAAACCTGCTTTGTTGGAAGTACCCAAATGCAGTGCTGGGGACACAGGGACACACAGGCTCGTGCCAAAGCACATGCCCTGGGCATCGGGCTCTCTGCTGGGCTGGCTGGAGATTTTCCAGCATAAATCTGATTGATGAATTACAGGACAGCAACCCCAGCCCATGTCCAGAGGGACGTTTTCAGCCCTGGGACACGTCGTGGGAAATGGGAGATGCCGTGTTGGATCCTGTGAGTGCCAAGTGCCAGGAGGAGGAGGAGGGCTGATGTGCTCACAGTTATGAAGAATTTCAGTCACAGCAAAAGTGCTGCAGCCTCTCGAGGGCTCAGACAAGTTTTGGTTACACTGCAGGGTGCAGACAGATGTGTGTGTGCTCTGCCTGGGCGCCAGCTTGAGCCTGGGAAGTTTGTGAGCACACTGCAAAGGGCCTCACCTTGGGGTATTGTAAATGCAGGCGAACCCAGCGGGAAGAAATGACGATGTCTGACTCAATTCAGAAGGCTGAATGATTTCTTTATTATAACTATGCTAAAATACATTAATATACTATATAAAAGGAGGATACTAAAACTACATACTGCTTTCTCTGACTCTAACCCAACTCGTGAGAGCCGAGCCCCAGTGGGGTTGGATTGGCCATCAGCTCAAACAATCCTCATCAGAATCCAACCAAGCAACACCCCAGGAAAACAATTCTCCAAACACATTCCACATAGGAAAAGCAAGGAGCAGAAGTAGAAATTGTTTTCTCTTTCATTTCTCTCTGTGCACCTCTATGAAAAATCCTGAGAGGGAGAGAAATGTGCTTGCCACATTGGGGAATTAACCCAAATGCATTATTTTGGCCACAACTCAAAATCTACCTGCCCCAACCACTTCAGATACCTTCACACGAGGTGGAGGGTGCAGCAGATTCAGGAGCATCTTTAGCAAATGAGAGACATGTTCCTGAGGGAATAAAGCCTGGTAACTGCTAATTGAGCTGTGTTTAGGTATTCCCAAAACCCCGAGCCCAGACTGACCTGGCACAGTCAGTCCCAAAATCCACACAGGATCCAGGGTTTGCTCAGAACCTGAGAATTTTCCCTCCCACCCCAGGACATCACGCCCAGGTGGGGAACTTGTGCCTCCCAGCACATCAGACAGAGCAAAGCTCACCCTCTGCTCTCCAGCCCAGTGGAAATCCTGCAGGAAATATCTGCTCCTGGGTGACAGGCAAACAATCTGCCTCAGACAGGAAACACAACGCCAGCTGATTCAGGGCTTTTTAGCATATGAATGTGTAAATTTGCTGTGACAGGTGGGGCGTTTCAATGACTTTCAATGGAGAGCCAACTGCTCCTCGGTTATCATTAGAAATTTCTCACTGAAATGCCAATGACTGCTGCCCCATGCTGGGTAATGGGGCTCTGAGTTAGTTTTTTAAAAGAGAGAGTGAGAGCAACTAAATGCACTATCCCTGCTGGGGGATTGCCTGATCTGAGCACAACTAGCAAAATATTTGTTCATGCAAATGTTTCCTGCCATGAGCAGCTTAACGATTTCATGCAGGAAAATAAACAACAAATAATGAAAAGCGCATGAGGCAAATAGAAATATTTGGACTCATCCTAATTACAGAAATCTTCCCTGTGTGGAAAGAGCCAGAGAGTCCAGCAGCCCAGCAATGACCTCAGTCTGTACCAGAGCCAGGGCAGGAAGTCTTAGGGGGAGATTTCCAAAGCAGCTTAGCTCTTACACCTCTCTGCCAGAGATTTGGGGTGTTCACAAGGAGCAGCTCTTTCAGCAGCAGCTGCTGGGGGCTGAGCCTCGGTAGCAGAGAGTGGGGAACTCTTCTCACGAACTCTGATCCTTGCTGCCTCCCCACTGGGCAGCACCACAGCAGCTCCTGTTTGTCCCAGTAGGGACCAGGCACCCAGCTCTGAGGGCAGGGGCAGCTCAGGATGCTGCCCACCACCCCAGAGGGACATTCCTGGATTTAGCAAGCCCCCAGAGCACTGCCCAGCTCCCAAAACCCACGTGCAGGCTGACTGCAGCATCATCAGACTGACTGCAGCATCATCAGACTGACTGCAGCATCACCCACTGCATGGTTTGGCAGGATGAGAGGAAGTGGTTGCACCAGGGGGAAAAAGAATCACAAATAGTGTTGTAAAGGCTGCCCAGGGAAGTGGAGGAGTCACCATCTCTGGAAGTGTTCAAAATCGTGTGGATGTGGCACCTGGGGACATGGCTTAGTGGTGAACATGGTGGTGGTGCTGGGTTATGGTTGGACTTGATGATCTTTGAGGGCTTTTCTAGTCTTAATTATTCTGTGATTTTGAGTGGCAAAGGTTGATTTCACTAGCTGGGAATCCTGGGAAAATGGGGACACATTTTAAGGACTTTTTTGGTGGCCCTTACCCAACAGCCAGTACATAGAGCCTGTATATTTTTAGTCTCCTGGAATAATACAGAGAAAATTTCCCATCTGTCTCCTCCAGCTCTGATCCCCTTCCAAGATGAGGAACAACCCATCACCAGCTGGTTTTGCCCAGCCACAAGGGACAGAATGGTCCAGCAGTCTGAGCAGCAGCTCAGGCTGATTTCCACCCTCAGTGGGTCACAACATCCCCCTCCACCTCAGTGCCCCTCCACTGCCTGCCCCATCAGTGCTTTCATTTGTTCTATTCCAACAAACACAGGGGTGCTTGGAAACTGCAGTGAAAATGACTCAACTGCAGACACACATGCTGATGTAGGAGACTTGCAACACAAGCTGGAAGAAAATGGATTTTTTCCTTCTCCACCAGGCAGAACCTGTATTCCACAGACAGATGGGAATGTTCTTAAAACTAGAAAAACACTGTTTGCTCTGACCCACCAGTCATGCTCACTGAACCACTGTCATGCTCTACATGCACTAAGTGCTCCACCAAGGGAAACCAAACAAATGAATTCAAAAAGATTAACAACTCCAAAGCTAAAAGACATGGAGCCTTTCATGTTTTTCTCTCCAGGATATGTGGGACATTTGTTGTGAACACGAGTACACTGCACATGATTACAATTTATTGAATTAAACCCAGAGTAGTTTCTGTTGTATAAAGTAGCACTTCCCTCCCTTATCTAATGCAGATGAAATGTTGAACTTCAATGCCAATCTGCAATACCATGTCCCGTTACAAATATATTGAGCAAATTAAACTGAGTTCATCTGGATATTTTTTGGAGTTTGGTTTTTGAGGTTATGAGCAGGGCTTCAGGCAGCTGCTGCAATCAGTCTGTGACTGAAATGTTGGTTTCATGGTGGCTGATGACCTAAGAGAAACAGCAAATGCTGAACATAGGGGAACAGAGAGGAATCCTGTTTAATCATCTTACATTTCCTCTCCCTTTGTTTATTTGGTCTGCAAAAGTTACTTTTCTAAGAAGGGATTAAAACCTGCAGCCTTTTGCTGCAAGAGCCTTTGGTTTCAACTCACAGAAAGACAAAGTGGGGGGATTAATTCTGCTTAATGATCAGCTTGAAAAGTTTCATTTAGACAAGACAGAGCACATTTAGCTTTGAAGTCAGATGTTTGCTCCAGCTGGACTCTAAAGAAAGTTTTGGGGAGCACATCCCCACCTGAGCTTTGCCTGTGGAGGAGGATTTACAGCAGACACCCTTCAGCCACAAATCCCTCTGTGTACCACAGCCCATAGGGAAAGTCACAGTGAAGGAGCACAAGTTATTGCCACACCCCAAAGCTACTCTGGGTGTTTTCAGATTCCCAGGGTGACATTTGCATTGATGCTGTGGCATTGATTTGCACATTAATTTGGAGGGGAGAGCTCACTGGTGTGGGCTGGGGAGCATTCAGCACCCAGCACAGAGGATGCTGCTGCCTGTCTGCCCCAGAGATGCTCATCCAAACCCATCACATCCCTCACTGGAGTCTCTTTTACATCCAGGGGTTTACAGAGGCTTTGCAAGGTCTGCTCTTCTTGCTCGGTCCCACTCACCCAAAGACCCCCAGAATGTACCAGCTATCAAAACCACCACTTCAAAGCTGAAGAAAAAAGAGTAAGCAAACATCTGAAAGCCCAAATGGAGGCAGAAAACTTCCTCCAGTGCTGCAGGAAGTGTCACTTTACAATCCCAAAGTCTGTGGAGGTGATGACATTAACACTCACAGCGGAATTCCACTTCCAGCCCAGCTAAGAAGCAGCTGAGAAGCTCACAGCTCTGCTCTGAGGTGTCTCTTGAAGTCTCCTGCATTTCTTTGCACTTCCCTGGCAACAGCTCTCTGTGCCTCTCTCACAAGCCCATGCATTGTGAAATCAGAGTTATTAGCTATGTTACCCAAGGCTGGGTGCAAAATAACCCCAAGCCCTCTGCCTTGGATCTTGCAAAATTATTTGATTCAGCTTTATTTCCTTAGCAAAAGTATTTAAAAAAACAAAAAAAAAAAAGCCACTGAAAGAGTTTACAAACCCTTTTCATGTGGAGAGGAGGAACTGAGTGCCCTTTAATCTCTCATGGCCTGTGTGTGTTCACAGCAAGCTTGAAGCGTGCCAGCTGATTTGATTTTTGCAAGGGACAGGCAGGGAGCTCCAAAGTCAAAGAAGATCCATTCCTGTGAGGAGAGAGTGGCCACAGGAGCTGGGGCAGAGGGGACCAGGGGGGTGTAGCTGGTCCTGACACTATCACACAGGTGGGATGATCTCTTCTGCAGGCTGGGTTTGTCCCAGAGCAGGGAGATGTTTTCCTCTTCACCTCAGCTCATCCCACACCTCCAGCATGCCAGGAATGGGGAGGGAGGATTTTTGGATTCAGCACTACAGAGAAATGTCTCCCCTGCAGGGATGGGGATCAGCCTGACTGGGGAGGGAGAAGGGGAATTGCTGTGTGGGACAAAGGGAAATGGGGATAAAACCCAGGTGAAGGGAACAAGCAGCAGCCTGCTGCTATTGCAGGGTGAGCAGAGCCACATTGCACCTCCCCGAGCTGAAGTAGCCACATTCATAAAACCTTCTCTAAGTGCTTTCCAGAGTTTAATGCCGCTCTAAATGTCCTGTAAAAGTCCTTGCACACACAAATTGGAAAGAACTACTTGCCCAATGTGCCCCAAACAAACTGGGGCACACACTGCTGTGCCAGGAACTCACACCTTGGGTGGATGCAAAGAGCCCTCTGCCTTCAGCTCCCTCCACACAGGGCTCCAAGCTTTCAGCTGTGCCTTGCCACAGGCAAACTGACTGCAGGCAGCGGGGTTTTATTGATGTGAACTTCCTCACATATTAAGGTTCCCCACATTTGGGTTGAAAAATTGGCAACGCTTCCAAGAAAAGTATTAAATAAGGCTAAGGAAACAAGCAGTGCCTAATGTGAAATCTGCCAAGTAATATGAGATGGAGATGGTGAGGAGTTTTCCAGCAGGACATTCTTCCAGGAGGAAATTTGGTTTCCTTGAATCCAAAATGTTTGCAGAAATGTGTCAGTTTCAGTGACACCGTGTTTTGAAAAATGCTGGACTAGGGCTTAGGTTGAGACTGAACGCTCAGACTTCCTTTGAGTGGAACTTTTCTGCTTTGAAATGCACGTTTTCAATCCTTTTAATCTCATGTTACACAATATAAAAGAGAAAAATCCATTTCAGACCAAAATTATATTAAACTGAAAACTTGCTGCTGTATTAAAATAATACCTACCCCCAAAATCTCATGCCACAAGAATCCAAAAGTGTGTTACACTCTCATTTTGGAACAGAAAGTGATCTGCAAGCACAGTGAACTCCTGTGAAATGGAACGCTCTGTTCCAACACGGCTGTGTGGCTTTGCTTAAATTCAAACTGGAGCAAAATGTACAGTGGGGAAGAGTCCAGCTGGTCTGAAATCCTTATAAAGTGTAGGTTTATGGCTGTGATAGCTAGATGACAATGCTAGAGGGTCAATTGTGGGAAATATTCTAATGCTGCATTAAGATCCTGGAGGTCTGGAATGATCTTGAGACATTTCAACCCCATTTCTGCTCCTCGTGCTCTGCTGGCTCTGACCTGAGAGAACTGGTGAGCACCAGCCACCCCAGCAAACAAATGCCTCTGTCCTTGAAATTCCCCAGATATTCCATAGGAACAAGGGGAACTGAGGGCAGTGGAGGAAGCAGAGAGAGCCCAACTGATTTTAACTGGGAGCACTCAAACAGAACATCCTGGGGTAAAGGTACCCACCTAAATAAACCAAGTAATTTTTCTGAATAAATCTGAGAGACACCCACACAGCAAAGGGAAGGAACATAGGGAAGAAAAATTTTTAAAGTTATCCAGAAAACTGACCCTGAATTTTCCCTTTAAATTTAGATAAGTAAAGGTGCAAAAGGGAAATGTAAAATCTCGCCTATTTTCAAGCTGGCCAAGTTAAAACTGCCACCAAACCCACATCAGAACTGGTTTGCACAGGAGGAGTCAGAGACAGCAGCATAGCTGGTTATCCACACAGTCCCTCTCCCTGGAATGAGATGGTCAGACAAGAGAAACACAGGAAATAACCCCCAGCCTGCAGCTCCTGGTGAACAGCTCTGCCTGAAAAGCTGAGCCTGGGAAAAGCCCCAGGCTGGGACAGAATTGCTTTAATGAACCAGTTCCTAATAGCCAGCAGTGAGATTTCTCTGGATTCAGCCTCAGCTCCCACACCTGGCAAGAACCTGGGAGACTCCAGATTAAACAACTGAACACAAGCTGCAAGACCTTTCCAAGGTGTTTCAGGGCTGAGGAAGCTTTCTGCAGATAACAGGAAAAGAAACATGTGGTTTCCTAATGTGAGCTACCAGCAGTGAAAGAGATGGATGAAAAATCGCAGGGGCAAGCTGCAAAGCTGCCAGGCTGCTGAAGGGCTTTGGATTTTGGAGGGTGAGCAAGATTTCTATGAAATACCAGCAGCAACTGAGCTGAAATGGCTTTCAGAGCTAATCACACCCCTTCTTCTTCCCTAATAATTCACAGCTGAATAGTGGGCTCTGTGGAAGTATTGGATAAGGGAGAACTTCGTGCAGTGCCACTTTTAACAACTGCCTGGGAGTGATTATTTATGTGTGAGTGCCAAAGAATTTGACATGACAGATTAGAAAGTAAAAGCTCTGCTCTCAAGGAAATCGCCCGAAATGTGAACGAATGTATTGGATTTCAGTGGAGCAACTGTGCACTGACATTATTGTTTCACAGGCACCAGCCTTCCACATTTTTTTTCTTTTAAAAGAGCTCAAGGTAAGAAAATGAGGTGGGGAAATCGACTGAAATCATAAATTATCATCAAAGGAAGGAGCAGAAATGTCCGTGTTCTGCTGTCCAAGCTCTTTTATGTTTGTTGGAAGATTCTTTCACCACCAAACCCAGTTTCTACTTATTTGGAGACCCTGATGCTCATCCAGGCTCAGTTTAGCTATCAAGAAATGAACTTCAAAGAAAATCAGCCCTTTTTAAGTGGTTTGGGGCTTTTTGTCTCCCAGCATCTTTTATGACATTTTCACTTCCTTTAGCTTTTCAGCTTTTGAATTTAACCAAGCATGAAATCTTTGCTCTGTTGGAGCCAATGGCAACACTCCCACTTATTTGGATCATCTCATAATTTCATGCTATATATTTTGCTCAGGCTTTACTGCAATCAAAGCTTCTTTGTTGCTCCAGTTAGCAGTAGACTGTTTCCAGATTTTGGCACTCCTAAAATGACAATAAAGAGCAACAGAATTGGAGTAACCCTGGGAAGGAAGGTACTGCTTGAGGAGAAAGAGTTTCTCTAGAGGATTTGAAGAAGGAAAAGTGATATAAGTGTGAGAACACTGAGGGGTGTGAGCAGTGGAACTGAGGAGCAGAGGATGTGCAGGGCTGTAAAGGAGCAGGTTTTGAGGGGAAATGTCCTGGTATTTAAGGAGCAAAATGCTCCAAGGGATGGGAGAGGGAAGAGGGTGTGCTGCCCACTCCCAGAACTGCAAATGCACCCTTGAACAAGGGAAAACTGGACAAAACTTGTGACTGAGAGCCACAGCCACCCCCAGTTTGTTCATGGGGAAGCAGAGCCCCCTGCAATGAGCTCGTAGCAAAGCACTGAGTAAGTGCTGTGAACACATCCCATCACCTGGACTGTGCAGGCCACGTCTAGACACACCTGCTTATATTCCACATAATCAACTAATTGTTAATAAGAAGCTGTCTAAATAACAGACCCAGCTCTGGCACTTCAGTTCAGGTGAAATGATCCTGAATCCTTCCAGCAGTCACCTCTTGATTTCAGCTGGAATAAGTCACAGCCCAGCAGCACTAGCTGCAATGGTTTCAATTGCATGTTTAAAGTCAAGCACATCCCCATGACCAAAGTACATTTTAATAAATATATTCCCTTAAATGTCCAGTAAGGCTCATGTTAATCTACTTATGCATTATTTTCTGGAAGGTTTAAGATTCCTATAAGCTGAATTACATGTGGAAAGTTGCATTAATGTGTCTTCACATAAACTCAAAGTTTATTGTTTTATTATTATAGAAAAACCATAAAAAGATTTGTCTGAAGCCATTGGCTGTTGTTCTACACATCTGGTGGAATGTTAGTTATTACAATAACTCCTTCAGCGCCCTCAAATGAAGCCCTGGGCTAAAAATGAAAATAAGTAATACGATAATACTGTAAAAAGATGTTATGGAATCATACAGAAACACTGAGCCAAATCCAGCTGTCAAGGGGGAAAAGAAATCCTGGCTGAGTTTTAAAAATAGCATTAAGTCATGCAGGAAAAAAGGTCAAGAGCCTCATGACCAAGGCACAGGCTCAGCCAAATGTGGGGTGCTGCTGTAGGACCCTGTCAAGAGGAGCACGAGGATCCTGGGCTGCTCCAAGGCTGACACCAGAGCTTCTCTTCCCAGAGGTAATTAAAGGCTGCACAGAACCCTGCTAGGTTTGACTGAGTGCTGGGGACAGGCAGAGGCAGCAGGAGCTGGGAGGATGGGTGTGGGAATCCAGAGCATCCCTCTGGCTGCCCTGGCAGGTCTGAGACCCTGGCAGGGGTCAGGAACCCCCCTGGACAGAGCCCCCAGAGACACTGGCTGTGATCTCTGTCCATGGAAAAGAGTTTTCAATCCTACAGGATGAATTACAAGCTCTGAGTGTTTGATATAAGTAATAAGAGTGGCACGGGTGCAAAAGTAAAATTTTAGGATTCTAGATTCGGGGTCCAAAGGGGACAAGATGGAGGAAATTGGGTGTGCCTTGTCCTTTTTCTCCTTCTTCATGCCCTCCATGTTTCACTGTGGTGTTGGCATTTTTCTGTTGGTTCAGGCTGGGGACACACTGTCCAACGTAGGTGACAGATATTGGCACGTTATTGTAAATCCAGCACAGGTAGTTTCTGGTATTTAATGTTTGTAACATCCCACTGAGGGCAGAGCCCCACACGCTGCCCTGCAGGACAGAGCTGCGGCAGGGCAGCAGAACATGTTAGAGATAAACAGAATAAACAACCTTGAAACCAGCACAGACGAATTATGGCTTCTGCTTTGGCAGCGGGGCTGACAGACAGAGACTTTCTACAGTCTCAGAATCATCAACACCAGAGATTCTGACAGATGGGCAGGAGCAGCTGAGCACTGGGAGAGGAGCAGTGCTGGGGCTGCCCGGCATCACAGGCAGAATTCAGCCCAAATTCGGGGGTGGGAGATGGGCAGAGTGTGTGGGTGCTGAGAGTCTGGTCAGAGAAAGAGTCAGGCAAACTTCCCCAGGCCTTGCTCTGGGAAGTTTTGGGAAAGTTCAGAGAAAAAATTAAATCAATTCTTAATCTTTCCAGCTGGTGTTTTGAACGTGTTGTTTTCTTGTATGATGTTTACAAGAAGGGTGTTGTTCTAATTAACCAATGGTGTGAAGGGTGTTGATTAAAGACCAGTCAGGCCCAGCTCTATCATAGCTGTCTATAAAAGAATTCCTGCTATTTAATTAACTTACATTTACCTTCTGAGGACCTGAGAGTTCATGTTGCTTTATTCATCCATCCATCCATCCATCCATCCATCCATCCATCCATCCATCCATCCATCCATCCATCCATCCATCCATCCATCCTTAACAAAGGAGTGACAAGAGAGGGCTTGGGGGCCAGTCTGGCTGGCACTGTGATTTTCCTGGTGAGGGTGAACGGGGCATGGAAGGCTGGGAGAGATCAGTGAGATGTGAAGCAGGTGGGGGCACTGGGGATGAAATAAGGAATGGAGGAAGGGCTGGGAAGAAGGCCAGGAGGGCACTGAGGTGTTTCAGGAACGCTGGGGTGTGAGCACAGGGGAGTTTCTGTCCTGTTTGCTCCTCCTTCCCACACTCCCCACGCCATCCCTGGATGGCAGCAGTCCTTCCCAGTGCCCAGGAGCCCCCCAGGCAGCCCCAGCACAGGGAAAGGCTGTGGAGCAGGACAGCACAGGCAGGGACGCAGACTGGAGTGTGAAACAGCTGATCCTCACCTCCTCAAGCAAAGGCAAAGCCTGCAGCCTGTCATCCCTCCGTCTGCTGCCTTAATCCCTGTGACCCCTGTCAGAGGCAAAATCCATTTTCTGCTGGAAAAGGAATGTAGGCAGGAACGTACCAGCTGCCTAAAATGTGGTGGCAAAAGTGGAAGCAGCCTTGAGTGCTTTTGTTCCTGCAAATGGGCCAGACTGGTTCCAGCAACCATCTCTAAATTTATATTTATTGCTGTCCTGATCCAGAGCACATTTACCACGAGAGCTAATGGAGCAATATTTCTTCTCTGATCAGCACGGGGTGGGTGCTGCTGCTCAGCTTTCCTCACCCTCCTCTGAAGCAACTTCCAACCCTGAGTTTGCCTCCTCTGAGAAAGTACTCTGGGTACAATATATTTGAGGTTATGGCAGGGAATGAACTGAAAATAATTCACTGAGGCAACATTCTTCATAAATATTAATCTTGTTGCTTTATCTAAATTTTAAAGCTCTTTTATACCATTCACCTAAACATCCATCTTCTCCAGATGTTTAATTTTTCAAGCCAATGGCACATTTCATCTGTCTCTAATAATACTGCTGAGACTTTTTTTTTTTTTCCTGGATAAAGCTCAGTTATATTGTTGGCTTATCAAAATGTCAGCCACTAATTAACAATGAAAGTAGGCAGAGAAAATAAAATTGATAGCCTTATTTTGAAATCACTGAATAACCAACTAACCAGTTAAAAGTACACTTCAGAAATATGCTTGTTTTAGTCTAAACTTATCTCTCAAAAAAAAAAAAAAAAGGAAAAGGAAAAGTGGTTAGGGATAACTAAGCTAACCAGGAACATCTGCCTTTAATATTCCATTTTGACGTCAGTGAATCTTTATTGGCCTCTCAAAATAGCCTAAAGTTTTGTGAAACAAGCAGCAAACAAAACATACTGTTTTCCAACTTTTAAAAGATTTTTTTCCGCTGATGATAAAAGTAGAAATCCTCATTAATTCATTTTTTAAAATGTGTCCTTTGTAGCAAAACTCAGGCCAGGGTTATCCTGGTTCACGTAATCTGAACGCTGCTTGTAGCTGTCATTAAATCTACTCACAGCCTTTCGGGGTGAATAAAAATCAGTATTGCTGTGGCTGTTTGGGTGCATCCAGTGGAACACCAGCTCTCCCCACACCTACAAGCCAGAATCCCTTGTGACTGGAGAAACAGCCTTGGAAAGTGGTTTTGGGGAAAAACAAGCAGAAAGCAGCAGTGCTGCTGCTGCGAAGGTTGGGCAGAAGAAGCCCCAGGGAGTTCCACCCCCAGCCTGGATTTCAGAACAAAGTGCCCAGGGCAGCCTGGCCCAGCAGAGCTGATGGAAGGAGAGTCCCACATCCCACAGTGGGACAACCTTTGGGCTACCTAGAAGAGAGGCCAGACAGAATTAAGGGAATAAAAGCAGTTCTGTTTATTGAAGGCCCAAATCCCTCCATCTTAAACCTCTGACCCCCATGTACAAAACCAAAACCCCCCTGTACAGCACTCAAAAATTCTTCCCTTGACTTTGTGACTACTTCTACTATAACATCTAAACTTTTGTGACTTCTTGTTCTTCCTGCAAGGTTGGTAAATCGTTCCATGGCTCAAACCCAAAATCACAGCTGTTTCCAGCTGCCTGCCAGGGTCTCTAATGCTTCTGACCTGGGCCTGGAAGCTCCAAAAATGTCTGAGGGACATTTTGAGTTCCAACGGGACACAGCTCCAGCATTCCCTTCTGCATTTCCCTGACACTCTGCAAGGAAAGCCTTTGTACCTGGCTGAGGTGGGATGAGCTCACGCCTGTCTCAGGCTCCTGACACCTCAGCCTGGTGTTTCACCCCTGCATAAACATTCCAGCTCAAAAACCTCCTCCCATCATTTTGGGCACACTGGTAATGGGTTCAGAAAAGTGCCCCCTCCCCTAGGCACTGAGCAGAAAGCAGAACTCATTTTTGCAGGCCACAACAGAAAGTTTAATGGCATTCCAAGGCTGATGCACTTCTAGGAGTGATGATGTGGCAACAGCAGCCCTCCAACAACTGGAAGTGATGTGAAGAAATGTGACTGCTCTCTAAACAAACCACTTTTGATCCATTTCCCCTTGGACAGAAGCGTGATGTTGTTGTTCTCCTTGGGAATTATGAAATCACTTTCTAAAACTTCAGTTTTCTGTAAACACAGAGAGTGTATCTTCAAGCTAAGGAAACCTCACTTGGAAATACTGGGATTTTCATAACTCTTTTACTCTGCAAATACTAATAACTGTGGCAAGCCAATCAAGTCAGATTTTTTAAGGAGAGTTTGACCACCTCAATCTTCTGTTACAAATATTTTGCAGAAATCAATTCCATAAATGTAAATGATAAATAAACAGGTTAAGATCATGGAGTTTGAAAGAATCCTTTCACATGGGTTGCTTACAGCAGACTTAGCTGTGGTTCACTCTGCTGGAACAAGAATAACTCCACTGCTGGCAGTCCCCTGCACTGAGCAGACCATCAGTTTTGAACTCACACACAGCACCAAACTGGGAGTGGCACTAATATCAAGATTTAATTAAATATCAATATTCAAATAGTCACTTCTACATCACCTCACGATTTCTCTCTTCCTTTACCCAGACATTAACCCTTCTCTGTGAAATCTCTTTAAATTATAGTTATTTTTGGGCTTCCTCCCAACAGTGCTGTTGAGCATTCAGGGATCAGAGCTCTCTGCCTTGACCATGGGCTTCTGATTTGGTTGCTCAGCTTGAGAAACGACATCCACTCACATCTGCCACTGCCTCAGCTCAGACTGTGAAAAGGACAAAAACCAACACCAATTTTTGGGGTTTCTTCCCAGCAGATCTTGTATGGGGGTGAAGAACACACCTGTGCCAGCACAAAGAGTGAGAACAAATGAACAATTGCTGGGGCACTTACAGCTCCTGTATGTGTCCCACTGGGTATCCCACTCTCCTGGAGCAGCCTCCTGCAGCTCCCACCCAGCTGGGTGAGCCCTGCCCATGCATCCAGACAAATTCCTTGGGCCACAATGCAGGAATGACCTTCCTTGCTTTGCAATCTAATTGATGTTTTATTTACTGCAGCTTATCCAGCGCCTTCTCCACGAGAGCCACACCATAAATCCAGCCCAGAGCTGCCAGCCAGCTCCTGCTCTGTTAATAACCCATCAGTGCCCATTATATATGGCAAACACATCACAAAACCCAACAGCACATTAAAATTACTGGCAGCCATGTACACCCTAATCTTCCACCTCTCAGTAATGAAAACCTTCCCACTGCACACATCCCACCCTAATCTTTCACCTCTCAAGAGTGAAAACCTTCCCACTGCACACATCCCACACTTCAGGGCCCAGCATTTCCTCTCCCCTAACTGCAGTTTTATTGCTTTGTCCAGAAAGCAAAAAGATATTCCCTTAACAAATCAGTTCTGTGTTTGTTTAAAGCCTACAAGGCCTGTGAATCTCTTTTATCTCCCTCAGTCTTTATCTCCCTCATTCTTTCCTAATGAAAACCATAATGGTCACTGCCTTCCAGATGACCCAGCATGGAAAGTCTCGGAATACGTCACTTATTTTGTGAACCTGAAGATTAAAGGGCCACTGTATCTTAGGTTACATTCTCCAGTTGGGAGTGCGTGCCCATCTCCAATTCATCAGGAGTTAATTCCATATTTCAACTCTTCCCATTGATGAAAAACATTTATAATAATTCCACACACAAACAGTGGAGTTAGACCACATAAATCCTCTGCTTTGGAGTTTCTCCTTTCCTGTGGAATACTCCACATCTTTTCTGTCATCCTGGACCTTCCTGATGTATTTTTTGTTTTTAAACTTAAATTCTTCCCGAGGAAATGCTGATCCTTTTGAAGTGACAGTCTGTTTAGGTTTTGGTAATTGCTGAGGATCCTGTGCAGGAGTTTCAGCAGCTCAGTTCTCACCAAAGCCAAGAGGAGCCAGAGCACAAGGCAGGCTGCAAACTGCACCACAGAGAGCAGAATTTATTCCTCAAAATCTCTGCAGATTTTTCAAACAAGCAGAGGCTGTAAGACACTGAGAGGGGATGATGAAAGAAAGTTTAAAATGTGTATGAAAAAGCCATGGAAAAAGTGCCCAAGAATAATTCCTGAGAATTGTCTGTGACAGCACGGATGGCCAGAGTGGTGAGAAGTGGAATTTTGGTTACACCACACTCCTGTGCCTTTTTTTCTGGGGAAAATAGGGCATTCAGGGTATAACTATTCCTTATAACAAATTATTCACGGCGTTTAATTAGTTGATTCTATAATTGACCCAAATTTCACCAATTCAAAGACGCTTCTCCTATTTAAAAGAGTAAAGATACTGATCAGCTACTTAAATTATCAAATTGTCTTTAAATCATAAGTGCACATATATATATTTATATATACACCTACAAACAGATGCCATCATTCAAGTTGTCAGCTTTTGTTTCCTCTGAGGTTTTTTCCTCATTCATTTCATGGATATGACTTTGTCTTAATATTAAAAATGTCTGAAAAGCACAAACCAACTCATTTGGTGTGCCTGCCTGTAGCTAGAGAAGAAAAGGACACTTTTAGGTAGGTGTAACACATCTGTACAGACCCAAAGGTGACGCAGTAAAATCTTCATTAAAGTCTGGCTGAACTTTCATCTGAAGAGATGAGGAAAAGACCATGAGGGGTAAATAGTCAGGGAAGCAAAGAGGAGAAGAAAGAAAACAGGGGGAAAATTGTATTTTTACACCTCAGCAGGTGGGGTTTTTACAGGTTGCATTCATAGATTTGCTTAATTCCCTTTATGGCAGCATTTTGGCAGACTGTGCACTCAGACCAGGAAATTTATCAATGAAGTTGTTGGTGTTCAAATGAAGTTCTTGGTGTTTTAACTTCTAGCTGAGCTCTGCCTGCCTCCTCACCCTGTGATCCTGAGAGCAGCTCCTGGCATTTTCTCTTCTGGCACAGACAAACTTCATCTAGAGATCCCAATTATGGTCCCAATCTTCCTGGATTTCCTGTCTTTTAGCCCCAGTCGTGGAAGGGCTGTGATGGTGCCAGGACTCATCATTTTTTTGGAAAGCCTATTCCTGGCCCTCCTGGTGGTGGGGAAAAAATTAAAAAACATTTTAAAAAAGGATGAAAGCAATAAGTGAATGGAAGCAAAAGGGCAAGAGGACAGAAAGTATTTCAGTCTAGGAAATAACTCAAATAAGTATTTTCTCCCTGCCTTTGTTATTTTAATTTTTTTGAGATTGGAATTACTTCTTGACTATGCACTGCTTGTCATATGTAAATGTAGGTACCTATGGTCTCTTTGCACTCTGGATGTCCAGAAGCTCCTCTAACAAAAATATTCAGTGCATGTTAATATTACTGGAGAAAATACTAAGGCAAATGTTTGTGCTTCACAAGCTCTGGAAATAAAAATATGCTTCTTCTGCATGAGTGCCAAGCACATCATTCCAGTGCAATGCTGCTGAGAACTTGCAAAGTGGTGTGGATTTTGTGTTAGCAGTGACCTGTGGTTAAGTAAAGTTCATTTTTTACTGTCATTTAGTCTCAAAAGAGTGAATAAATAGCAGTAGGAACTCCAAAGCAAAAGATTTTAGGTTAGGCAGGGCACTCGTGGTTAGAATTTTGATACGTGCTATTCCAGAAATAAAAAAGCAATTTTTTGAGTGACGCTAAATCCTTAATTATAACATCTAGCAATTTTAAACCATGAAGCTTAAAAGCTGGGCTTTGAAAACCTGGAGAAACTGAATCTTCTAAAACACAATCTGGCACCACAGGTAACCCTTTCATTCTTTCCTTTTCTTCTTTTTTTTCTTTTTTTTTTTTTCTCCTTGAGGTAGGTGGTACCTTCCCTCATTGAACTAAAGAATTTCTCGCTGGAACATCTAAAGCATGACATTGATGAGACACAGTTAACCTGCACTCCTGTCTGCTGCAGAGCAGGGGAATAAAAGCTTTCTGGTATGTAAGTTCAAAGAAATGGACCTTTTACCAGATTTGAACAGTTGTCTTGGGAATGCAGATTTATGAAAATTGATCCCCTGTCTTTGTCCAGGGGAACAATGTGCCTTTCTTCCCCCACGTTTGCCCCCTCAGAACTTCTTCAGAAAAACTTTTTTTAATTAATAGAGGATAGCCTTGCAGCCACAAGGTTATAAGATGTCTCTGACAAACCTCTCTTTGGATACAGTCAAAGGGGGAGATATTTAGACTTCACATTCAATTTAAAGCAGAGGTCAGAGTTCAAAAGTGTAGTTTGCCCTTGTCATGTTCCATTTGGAATTCAAATAGTCAGAAAAACAAAAGGCAAAATGACACATTGCCATCACTGGGATTCTCCAGCCTGCTCCAAAACAGGCACAAGGGGAAAAGGAAGGACATTTCCAGTGGTGTTTATTGGGATTTATTCTATATAATCTCCACATTTTAAAGTACCCAAAATAACCAGACCATTAAAGTAGGTGTACACTATGACTTCAAAACTACTAGCATTAAGGATAAACAAGTTTATTTCTATTCTTCCTTAAACAACCTTAATAAAACAAATAACTCCAAATCAGAATTTAGGGAAGACAGATTATTTTAGATGCCCTTACACTGACTGCTGTATATGAAATTTTCTTGCCATTTGGTCTGATTGTTCTCTGGGAGGAAATAGTAACAACTTCCCTGATTTCTGCCATTTTCCTGAAATAAAACAATGAAAATGAGAAGAGAGCAGAGTATACACATTACGAAAATGTGAAATGATTTAGGATTTTTTTCCAAATATTTCATTGTATAATTTTTGCTCAAAATAATTGCACTCTTGGGAAGCACTCCAGTAACACTTTCCTCCTCATCATGCTGCATTTGTCTCTAAATACAGTCAGAAAAGAAGACAAGCCACAGAATGCATTAGCAGCAGCTAGAGGAGCCAAAAAAGCAGCTGAGACAATAAAAAATAGACAAACCTCACTCCTTTTCAAGCATTCTTGTCATGTGGAAGCTTCTATTTACACAAGTGCACAACTCCTTCAACCATAAATACTTATCTATAAAAATATAAGCACTACACAGAGCCTGTAGGACTCATCATTCATTCATTTATCATTCTTCACACAGTCCTGTACCTTCAGCCCAATTTCTGATTACACTCTCTCCCCGAGCTCCTGCAGGTTAACATTTATTTTTTCTCCAGCCATGCCAACTCCTGCTAAGCGTCCTCCTGTATTCCACAGCTGTGGGCACAGAAGCTCCTTGTCAGCTCTCCTGTAGCACAGTTTGAAGCATAAACTCTAAATTCTGTTGTGTTCTGGGTGTTTGCTCGTTCCCACCCTGGCTGCGTGTGCAGATCTCCCCTGTAGGAATGTGTCCCCTGTTGGTGAGGTAAACAAGTTACCCTTTGTCTCTTTAAAAAGGAGAAAAGCCCAGAAGTTTCTCTCCTCAATTTGGTTAAAAGACACCTCATAGGACCTTGGGGACTTCACCTCAAACTTAAGGATAGCCAATTGGACAGGAGCCAAAAAGTCCCCCCTAAGCAATTCCCTATAAATGAAGAAAACAAAAGAAGTGTTTTTTGTGAAGAAGTGCTTTTGTGAAGTGTTTTAGCAGGAGCAAGAACCTATTGCCCTGGCTGGGTTTTTCTCTGTAAAGAGCTTTTTTTATTTTGCCTTTTATTAAAACTTTCTTGTTTCCAACAATGTCACAGGAGCCATCCTGCTACTTTATGCCACCTGAGGCAGCTGAGCTATCAAGGGTTTGTAGCTTGATGCCACCCTTGTAGCTGGGCTATCAAGGTATGATGTTTGTCTATGAGAGCCTGTAAGACCTGGCTCAAACAGCTAAAACCCTCCCCAGCTGCAGCTCTGCTCCCAGATCCGTGCTCATTTCTGGCTGACCAGGCTGGTTTGGGTAAATCCATGCAGCCACCAGGCATTCCAGCTTGGGAAGGATGGCATGGAGAGCACTGTTCACTCAGCTGGGATGTTTGGTACAGAACAAGGGATGGGATGGTGTGAATATTCTCAGTTCAGTCAGAGAGAAAAAGAGAAAGATTTCTGCCAGGCTAAGCCTGAGAAAAAGTCCAAGAGGAATGTAAACAATCTATTATCTTTCTTTCTGTTCATATTGTTTATAGATACGTTCTACCACACTGACCTGAGTCCAGTGTACCAGTCAGGTGAAATGTGTTTACTCTAAGACCAATGGAATTAATGTTCAGGATGTTCTCTATAAAAGAGAGAAGTGCTTCTGAATAAACACTCACTTGCCTTCTGAAATTGCACGAGTCATTTCGCCCATCCCTGGCTCAGCAGTGTCAGGATGGGATGGGATGATGGTACAGAACAAGGACACGAGGCCAGGTTACCTCTTTCTGTTTCTTCAGAGCTGTGTGTGTGTGCTTGAGCCTGGAAAGGAGCTTAAAGAATCCATAGACCCAGCCTAGTTAATCTCACTCAATCAGCAACCTGAAGTGGCAAATACATCCAAGTCCTGGGGCCAAGACTTATTTTTCTAGTCCCCACCCAAAGCAGAATATTTGCCTGGTCAGCACTCTTTGAACAAGAAAAATGCTTTTTACTACACATTTCTGCACAACACGTGCGCTGTGGATGGCCATGCACCAAGCACCCTACAGTGCAAAAAGAACCAGAAAAATGGTCTTTTTTTGGGTTTGGTTTTTTTTTTTCCTCCATTTATCTTCATTAGGTGTTTAATTATAACTGGTCTCTGGGGGATCTCGGTTTGCTTCCACCATAGGACAGCTCCAGCCCAGCTGAAGGTTTGAGACCAGGCAAGTGCAGGCAAATTCACGCTGGTGCTCAGACACAGCTGGGCCACAGGACAGGAATTCATGAGTGGCCTTGGATGGATTTCAGCTCTCTGAGCCTGCCCACAGACCCTCAGCACATCTGCACTGGGCTCCTCTCCATCCTGCCTTTGACACTGCTGCCACCCCCAGAAATGGCATTGACTTTTACCTATGAAATCCTATCTTTGGTAGCTTAAACACAGACCCCAAGGTATGAATTACATAGAAGACGTGCTAGAAATCCTGCCAGATTATTGCACATATTCCTCCACAGCTAAGAATTTCTCTCTCTTTCCTAGGTTCATTGAAAACAACTTTAAAATGCAAATATTGTTCTGAATAACAGCCGCTCTATTATTTTCAGGACTACTTTGTGTTTCAGTGCTTAGAAAATGACAAAATGTAAAAGCTTTTGGCTCTGCAAAACTAATTGTGATGTCTGCCTAATTACATATTCTAGTTCTTAAACTGCATTTAACTTCAGACTTGACTTGCCTCGTCATCTTCACTGCCCAGTGCTGCATTATTGTGTATCTCCTCAAAAAAAAAAAAAATCAAAAAATTGTGGTTTTTATAGTATGGTACACTGCTGATTTAAGCTAAAAAAGCTCAACTGACAAAAAGCCAGCCTCTCTCTAGGTCAGTCTGTGAGAGAATTAATGATTTATTGGCCAAATACAAGATTTCTAACATAAAGAAGCCTGAGAAGAGCTTGCTGCCTGGCTGCTGTAATGAGATTCCAGGCAGGATCCTGCTCGGAGCTGTGCTGTACCCTTGGTGTCAGGAAGACAGATGAAAACCTGAAGTTCATCACAACAGTCAGACAGAACCGGGGGAAAATGTCACTTCCCCGACATCAAAGAATGCATAAGCAGCATTTACATTCTCAGTTCAGAGCGATCAAAGCAAACAGACAGCATTCTAATGTTTGTTTCCATTTTTAGAGCACATTTCTAATGCAGAGTTGTTGGGTTGGAGGGGTTTTTTTGGTGCCAGACAAAGTAAGTTGGAGATATTTTCTCACAGTACAAGTTAATGTTCTCAATCTGTTTTTCTTTTCTGGGGTCTGTGTAGACAAATTCCACAGCAACATCTGATGATAAGATCAGACAGTAGTAGCAGAGACATTTTTAAATCATATTTACAATATGTCCCCTCTGGGCCCACCAAAGAGCAGTCTTTCTCAGAACAATATATATTGGCTTTATTTTTTTTGCTCCATTTAGAGATAATTTTAGCTCTTTAGTGTCATGCAAATACGCAGGGCTTTACTCTGATAAAACTGCTATCAAGGCACTGGGAGCTCTGCCAGGGAAAGAGCAAACAAGGCTCCTAAGAGGAATTCAGCTGGAGAAAGGCTTCAGGATTTGCTCTATTGGGCACAAACTGGTGCATTTTAAAATGCATATTTAAAAGACAATTAATAGATAAAAGAAAAAAACAAAAGGCACCAAAATCATTAGTTTCTGAAGTCTAAATTTCCTTTAGACCCACCAAAATTTACATACATTTACACGTAAAATGAGGCTTTATTCAGCTCCTCTGCCTGGCAGCCTAGCAGGGTGTGGGGACCCCAGCAGCTCCCTCCCCACCTTCCAGGGACCTTCCCCTCTTCATTCCTTGGTCCAGCTGGGGTCATTTCTCCTGGGTGGCTGGCCAAGGGAACAGCCCAAATCTCCTAAAAAAGAGTTTGTTTCATAAGAGAAGGAATCTGATCTGATTGTCACCCCTTGGCCAAGACGATGAGGTGCTGCTGGACAGCAAACAGCAGTTATATACAAGGTACAGCAGATATATATGAGGTACAGCAGAATGAGAGATGTTAATGCAATTCCAAATCCACAGCTGGGTGTGGGTGTGGACAATGAGAGCATCTGCTGCTGCTTGGACAGGTTTGATGCACTCATACATGTCAGACATGCTCCTGCCTTCTGCTGGGTCCTGCAGGACCAAAAGGAGGGAGAAGTGCATGCCTGGAAATGCATTATGTGATTGCCAACTGGGGCATTCCCATTCCTGGAAAAGAAGTAAAACTCTGAGCTGCCAGAGGAAGGAAATTGGGAAAAAAATGGTCCATAAAGGAAGGAAATCGGACAAAATGGTCCATAAGGGAAGGAAATAGGTATGGCAAAGAGCTTGCAAGGAAGGAGGGGGAAACCTTTTTTAGGGAAGGAAGGGGAAGAAGTTGTAGCCTGGGCTCAAAATAATTCAGAGTGAAAATTCAGCAAACTGGAGCAGGACCTTCACTGACCCCCCTAAACCTTCCCTAAACATCCCTCTGGGGTGGGACAGCAGCCCAGGACCCACCAGACACCAAACCCCCATCCCCAATCCCTAAACATGCCACAGCTTGTGGGGATCCTGTGGATGAAAGTGATGTAAATATGAGATTATATTATCTGCTATTGTTATTGTAATCTTATGGCCCTGGCTGTATACAGTGAGTTAAAACTTTGTAAGCTCTTTTATTGTTTGGCTTTCGCTGCCTTTAAGCATCTTAGTAAATTAATAATCCCTTTTCTTTAGCTTCTTTTTCTATCTCTTTGCTTGATGACCTGGCATGCAATGAATCAAAAAAGGGATATTTATACCCATACTGTGAGAATGTTTACAATGTACAGAAAATTCTGTCAGTGGTTTGGTCTTTGTGTATTTTCAGAATAAATGACACTTTTCCAAACGTACTATATTACTGTTGAATCCACAGAGTCTGTATTTATGTAACTAAAATGCTTTTATTTAGACCTTTGCAACATGCCAAAATCAAAACTATTTTAATGAATGAATCAAAGTAATGCAGCAAAAAAATCTGTAATGGATTACTGCTTCAAAATACAGATTTCTGTGAAAAGCCTCTCAGATACAAAGAATATGTTTGTTTTATGAAAAGCAATTTTGTTATTTTCATGCCCATTGTTTTAATAACAGAACTTTGATCTTGAAAATATTTTTGCATGAAACATGAATATGGTAATAGCCAAAGTTTCCATTTAGCTGCTGCTTCATGTTCCAAGAATACTGGGTTCCATTACATGTAGTATTTAATAATTTACATGTGGGGTCCAGGCGACCTTCTTGACGTAGACAATATTTATGTATTTATATAAAAATATACATTTATGTGTTAATTTATTTGCATTATATATAAAAATATTTTTATAAAAATATAAATATTTTTATATTTTTAGCAAATTTTTGTTCAGGTACATGGGTTTTCAAATTCAGGAATATCAACAGCATCACTACAGGCCTGAGTGAGTTTTCCCACTGCCATGACCTGACCATAACCTTGAAGAACATCAAGGTTACAGGAGAATGTTCCAATCAGTCATGGAGGTAGGAAACACTCCATGAGCTCCCCACACTTCATTTGCAGAGCTCCATAACAGAGGAACTCAATATCTTGTATTAATTTCAATCCTCTATAAAGTTTTGGAAGCAAGGAGGCAGCTGCTAATATTCCATTTCCTTATTCAAAGAAATTTGCAGAAATTACAGCTAAAATCTGTGTTATTTTCATGCATTTTCCTCCTTGAGTTTACTCACAAGTGTAGGATCATATGAATGAATGCATGAATAAATGAATGAATGAATGAATGAATGAGGCAAATCCTTCCTTCCCACCCATCAACTTTGCCAAGGGAAAAAAAAAAAAAAAGAGGATTTTTTAAGTGTGTCTGGCACATGCAGATGTTGAGCAGCCCTGCCTGCCCACATATGGATCAACTCTGCCATGCACCTGCCAGGAGAGCAGAGCCCTGGGGCTGCCAGGCCCTGGTGGGTGTGTGGGTAAACAGATCCTGATGGATTTGTGGAGCAGTGCAAATCATCTCTGCAGCAAGTGTGCTGTACCATCACAGCTCCAGCATCTCCAGCAGCATCACTGCTGGGCTCTGGTCACCCCTGGAACGAACCAGAGGATCTCTGGGGTTCTGCATCCATCCCAGGGTGGGAATTAGTCAGGACTGTGGGAATCCAGGGCTTCCCTCTGGCTGCCCTGGCAGCTCTGGGACCCTGGCAGGGGTCAGGAACCCCCCTGTACAGAGCCCCCAGAGACACTGGCTGTGATCTCTGTCCATGGAAAAGAGTTTTCAATCTTACAGGGTGAATTACAAGCTCTGAGTGTTTGATATAAGTAAGAATTAAGTGTGGCACGGGTGCAAAAGTAAAATTTTAGGTTCTAGATTAGGGGTCCAAAGGGGACAAGATGGAGGAAATTGGGTGTGTCTTGTCCTTTTTCTCCTTCTTCATGCCCTCCATGTTTCACTGTGCTGTTGGCATTTTTCTGTTGGTTCAGGCTGGGGACACACTGTCCAACGTAGGTGACAGATATTGGCACGTTATTGTAAATCCAGCACAGGTAGTTTGTGGTATTTAATGTTTGTACCATCCCACTGAGGGCAGAGCCCCACACGCTGCCCTGCAGGACAGAGCTGCGGCAGGGCAGCAGAACATGTTAGAGATAAACAGAATAAACAACCTTGAAACCAGCACAGACCAATTATGGCTTCTGCTTTGGCAGAGGGGCTGACAGACAGAGACTTTCTACAATCTCAGAATCATCAATAGCTCAGATTCCGACAAGGACAGGAGGTGGTGGATCAAGTTTCGAGGTGAGATCCATCGCGGAGAAGTTAAAGATGTGCCACAGGCAGCACTGGAGGTATCTTGAGCCTCCTGGGGGCAACCAAACTTGCTTTAAAAGTTCTAAAAACACAACCAGGACCAGAGAGCATCTGCCTTAGAGGGAGAGTGATGCTGGGCAGAATGGTGCCCTGGGCTGATATTTATTCCTCATTAAGGAACAATTCTGATAAGATGAAGCCTTCCCCTCATCCCATATCGAGTTATGTGGCTGTTCCTCGAGCTTGCACACCTTTCCAGCATCCTTGGGGTGAATAAATAAATCTTACAAATGGTTACGTGTCTCCAATGACACCTCCTGAAAGGAAGCTGAACATAATAAATTCTTGTTAATCTTGATAGATGGGGGAAGGAAGGCAGGCAAGAGATAGCCAGGAAAAGCAGGAGCATTAGATATTTCCATTAACATGCCAGCCTGCCCTTGAAAGCTGATTAACACCAGCTCCTCAGAAAAAATAATGGAGAAACTGCAGCCTCAGACGTGACCTTGCAGCCCTGTGGCAGCTGCAGAAGGCAGAGAGTCCTCTGAAAGTGTTCTTTAATCTCCAGTTACAACATCAGTATTATTAACGCTTTAGAGGGCTCCAAAATTAGGAGACCACTTATTGTAAATGCAGGTGAACTTAATGGGAAGAAATGATGATGTTTGACTCAATTTAGAAGGCTGAATTATGTCTTTATTATAACTATGTTAAAATATATTAATATGCTATATAAAAGGAGGATATTAAAACTACATATTACTTTTTCTGACTCTAACACAACTCGTGACCCTCTCTGAGAGTTCAGGCCCAGGTGGGTTGGATTGGATTGGATTGGATTGGATTGGATTGGATTGGATTGGATTGGATTGGATTGGATTGGATTGGCCATCAACTCAAACAATCCTCACCAGAATCCAACCAAGCACTCACACCAGGAAACAATTCTCCAAACACATTCTACATAAGAAAAGCAAGGAGCAGAAATAAAAATTGTTTTCTCTTTCATTTCTCTCTGTGCACCTCTATGAAAAATCTTTAGAAGGAAAGAAATGTGCTTGCCACACCCACTCTCCCACCTCTGTCGGGGGAGAGGACTCACACTTGGGTTTGAGGTGTGTCTGAAAACAATGACATATTTACTCCCCAGTGCAGTCTGTCAGCAAGGACCAGAGATCCCTGTCCACACCCCAGGCAGGACCTGCCCCCATCCTTTCCCGAGTCTCACAGGGATATTTGGCACCCAGAGTGATGCTGGCCCAAAGCAAACAAGGTGGTTATCATGCAGTTCCAGATCCTGGAGAAGCCTGAATCCTCTCCTTTGGGCTGTTAATTCCACATAAGCTTCAGCACGCTGGCAAAGCTGGAAAAGGCATGTTGCCTCTGAATAGAAACAGTCTTCTGCAGAACACAGGACATTTTCACTTGGTAAATATCTGGAATATTTCAGTTCCTTTTACATTTAAACTACCCCTACCTGGGGCACACACTGCATCGTGCTGTCCCTGCCACTTTCCTCCTGTTCCTCCCTGTCCAGAGAGATGGGCCACCCCTGCTTCTCCTCATGGAGAGGAGAAAAACCCTCATGGGCTCCCCAAAGCCTGGAGCCATCCCCAAGGATTTGGGGAAATCCCTGGGGGCTCCCCAGAGCTTGGAGCCATCCCCAAAGATTTGGGGCAAACCTTCCCCAGAGCTTGGAACATCCCCAGGGATTTGGGGAAATCCCAAATTTTGAATTTTTGGGCTCCCCAAAGCCTGGAGGCATCCTCAGGGATCTGGGGCAAACCTTTCCCACATCTTGGAGCCATCCCCAGGGATTTGGGGAGATCCCTGGGGGCTCCCCAGAGCTTGGAGCCATCCCCAAGGATTTGGGGCAAACCTTCCCCACAGCCTGGAACATACCCAAGGATTTGGGGAAATCCTTTTGGGCTCCCCAGAGCCTGGAGCCATCCTCAGGGATCTGGGGCAACCCCTGGGGTCTCCCCAGAGCCTGGAGCAGGGATTTGGGGCACACCCTCCCTGCACAGGTAGGGGCAGCCCCGGGAGCCGTGTCCTGGCTGGGCTGTGCTCCCTGTTCCAGGAGGAAAACCATCTGGATCCCACAGTTCACAACTGGGGCAGGCATTCCAGGGCAGCCAGGCTCCCACTGACTTTCACTTTGTTTTCTTTCAAACAGGCCCAGTTGCTGTCAGCTTCCCCACGACTCTCCCCTGCTTTAATTTACATCCCATGCAAACTCCACTAACATTTTCCACTGGAAGGAGCCAAGGGCTGGCTTTTCCCCCTGCAGCATTTGGGGAAAACTGATGCTGAAAACAGTCCTGCAAAGAGGTTTGGATGATTTCTAGTCTGACCATTTTATATTTTCTAATTTCAAATAAAAACCACACTTCTTTCGGTTTTCAAGTTTTATTTGGGCTGAAACTATTGCTACCAAGCAACAAAGAAGGGTAAAATGGGAAGCTTTTAGAAATAACTCTTATATTTTTTCAGATCTCATTTATGCTTCTGGTATTAGACATAGCTTAAGAGGAAATCAGCAGAACACATATAATGTAATATAGATAACATATATAACCATATTTAATATACTGATGGTGACACAAACCATCCTGACTAAAGAGTTGAGCACACATCTGTGTCCATATACATTTAATTTTCTGCTGTGAGGAAAGTTCACTCAGAATTTAGTAAGTCATGTCTGCAGATCAGTTCTATTCAGCATCTATTTTTAAAAATAATGTCCCTGAATGTCCCTGTAATTCCAGTTTTTCCCTAACATTATTGGCTTGGGAAATGCTGGCAGTTTTCTGTGACTGGAGTGGTCACAGCAGTATGGCAGATATTTGTCTCAGATTAAAAAAAAAAAACAACAAGAAAAGCCACAAGAAGATTTTCATTGAGATTCACATTAGAGTTTAACATCAGAATGAACCTGTGCTATCCCAGAGTAACTGTGAGTCAAAAAAGTTTCAAATTTCTGAAAAATGCTTGAAAGCATTATAAAAAAAGAGAGATTTTTAAGCATCAGACAGCGAATTTAAAAAATGACTGGGAAAAATCAAATTGATGTTTTACCTCTAAGCATCACTAAACACCAGCTCTGGAGCTTGTCACAGACTCAGCTGAGAGGCACCACATTTGAACGATCAGGCTCATGTCCAACCACAATTTTGTCTTTCTTTTAAGTAGATTAACTAACTTGCATGATATTTTTAAGATAAATCCCTGGATCCTCCCTCCACCCAATTGAAAACCATTCAGATTAACCTTTGGAGAATGATACAAGAAATCAGATTAAGTATTATGAAAACATGGCAAGCAGGGCTCCAGGGGTTCCTTTAAGATTCCTCGATGAATAAGACACGTAATGTGAGGTTTTGCAATTCCCAAGTGAAGGTTTATGAGTTCAAATTGCAATGTTTCCAAGAGCAGAAGGGAGGCAAGGCCTGCAAGATGTAATAATGTTTAGTAGATTGAATGATACAGTGAAAAAAATACTCAGATTTGGAACAGATAATTCATTTTCATGTCACTGAAGAGCCCTGAAGAATCCCACAAGATCTTTTAAAAATTGCCTGAGTGCCAGAAAACTTTGTGTTCTTTTTAACAAAATCAATTGATCTAATAATAGATGGAAAACTGCTCTGCCTTAAAAGATTTTCCACTCCAAACAAATGGCTTATTTGGACAATGATACAACATTCAGCCCCATCACCAGTAACTCCCCCACTGCAAAGAGCTCAGGAAGGAGCATGTGTGTATTTACTCAAGTCCTACATGACCACTGATAAGCAGATACAACCACAGATAACCACAATCCACGTGGTTTCTGCCTCCTGCTTTTCCACCAGCCAAAATACCCCAGCTAAGGGCAACCCCCATCCAACTGCTGCTATTGTTCCCTGGCAACACTGCTTTCTCCATAAAAAAAAATCAGTCATAGGGTGTTTTGTTGGGGTTTTTTTTTCTCTTAGGGCAAGTCTAGCCAGTTAATTATTAAGTAACTAAATTGCTTAACTAGTTAGGGGAAGGCTGAGCCATCCCCAGCTGTTGTTTGGTTCCCGGGGCTTTCCCAAGGAGCAGTGAGGAGATGCAGAGCTCCTCCCAGAGGGATGGCACAGGAGGGGATGCCCAGAACTGCTCCTGGCACTGCTGCTGAGGTGATGTTGGAATCTGTGGCATTGATGATTCCCAGATTGTAGAAAGTCTCTGTCTGTCAGCCCCACTGCCAAAGCAGAAGCCATAATTGGTCTGTGCTGTTTCAAGGTTGTTTATTCTGTTTATCTCTAACATGTTCTGCTGCCCTGCCGCAGCTCTGTCCTGCAGGGCAGCGTGTGGGGCTCTGCCCTCAGTGGGATGGTACAAACATTAAATACCACAAACTACCTGTGCTGGATTTACAATAACGTGCCAATATCTGTCACCTACGTTGGACAGTGTGTCCCCAGCCTGAACCAACAGAAAAATGCCAACACCACAGTGAGACATGGAGGGCATGAAGAAGGAGAAAAAGGACAAAGCACACCCAATTTCCTCCATCTTGTCCCCTTTGGACCCCTAATCTAGAATCCTAAAATTTTACTTTTGCACCCGTGCCACACTTAATTTTACTTATATCAAACACTCAGAGCTGGTAATTCATCCTGTAAGATTGAAAACTCCTCTCCATGAACAGAGATCACAGCCAGTGTCTCTGGGGGCTCTGTCCAGGGGGGTTCCTGACCCCTGCCAGGGTCCCAGACCTGCCAGGGCAGCCAGAGGGAAGCCCTGAATTCCCACAAGGGGACAGAAGGGTCTGAGGTGTATTCCAGGTGGGATTTTGCCTGGCAGCAGCAGGGACCCCTGGAGCACCTCTGGAGGAGTCCTGACAGGGAAACCTTTCAGATGTGCTGGTGCCAGCAGAGCTGCCTGGGTCTGCAGGTCCTGCAGGGCTCTGGCTCCTGTGGATTGTGCTGGGATTCCTGTTGAGATTGGGATAGGAGCTATTTTGGGCAAGGAAGCCTTGGTGTTTACACAAGGATGCCAAACAGCTCCCTAAGGAAGGGCCTAAATGTAAACTCCTTTCTGTGAAATGTGAAAGCTAACTGTGAACTCACACAGCTGCCATCTCCCTGGGCAGCTCAGAACACTTTGTCTTCTTATTTAGGCATCCCAACACCATCTGCAACCTGGATGCCTCTCTCAGCTCTCTGTTTGCAAGGTCTAAATTAAAAGTCAAACATGCAAACATCCAACTGCACCAGACTAAATCAGCCCTGGAGCAGAAATGCACAGACTGCTGCAGAAAGCATCCTGCTTCTTACAGCCCAGGGACAGCCCAGCGCTGTCAGCAGCACAAAAAAGGTGCTGCTTTGCCTTGGCTTGGGCTCAGCAGGAGACAAAAGAGCTTGGCTGGGTCACTGCAGCTCAGCACAGAGCAAACACACAAAGGTTCCCTGTGGTGGGTTGTTCCTGCAAGGACTCCTGAGCCCAGAGAGGACTCCTGGCTCTCAACCTCAAGGCTGGTTTATATAAACTCTGATGCTTTCTTCCCTCACACTGCTGGTTCCAGAGACTGGTTTATTCTCACTAGGATTAAGGAGATAGCAAAAATAACAAGCTGCACTGTATGCTGCCAGTCAATTAAAGTGGCCTGGCCCATAATGGAGATTCTACAGAATATTATTCAGATTCCCAGACAATAAATCTTAGAAGTGATGTCTGGCATATTGTTCCAGTCCAATAGCATCTCTCAAACATTTATGCAGTGGTGTGTTTATACAGCCAGTTTTATTTGGAGCAGTGGTCTCTCTAGATTGATTGAAGGAGCTCAGAAAGCCTTGGAGCATGTCTTGGTTTGGTTCCTCTCTAATTAATCAGTATTGAGAACAAATAAGCAAATCACCAGGAAAAAGAAATTGCTAACAGTCATTTTTCAAGTCAACAGAAATTCTCCTTCATACAGATTTTGTATAAGTCTGCAGTCAGCACTTACAGCCAGGGATTGCACCCCAGCTCCCACTTGGTGTAAGTACTGCATTACAGCTACAACAGAGGGTAATTTTTCAGTCCCTGCTAATCAACTGTTCTCCTTTCTCTTCCTGTTCTGCTTTACAGGCACATACTTTTCACAGCATGAACTTTTCTAGTTACATCTATACACATATTCTTGCTAACACAGAAATTATTGCATGTGCTCCTGTAACCCACAGTGACATCCAGGTCCTGTTCCAGAGGTACAGGACCCGTGAGAGGTCTGAGAGAGGAACCCAAACTCTGTGTTCATTCCTGTGCTGCTGGTGTTGAAAGCATTAATGACAGTTTTTAGTGCTACTTCGTGAAACTGGGTGTTTCTGGGGGTTGGCTGCAGAAGATACCCAGAAAAGTTCTGCCTACACTACAATTTCTGCCTTTAACATCATCTGGGTCAACATTTTCTGAATGAAATTAGGGATAACTTGATAAATGGCTGAAGTGAAAAACCAGACAAGCAATCTGGGGCTTCACCAATGAATTCTATTTAACAGCAAATTTGTTACTTAAGACCATATTGAACATTTTCAAGACATCCATTAGCTCTATAAAAAGGCACAAGTTGATTTATGCCAATTATAATCACAGAAATGGATTTGAATACTTTACAATACTGTATAAAAATGTTTTTCCTCAAAAGACAACAAGCTTTGCAAACTGGAACATGGTTTCACCTGTCCTGCTGAAGTTTATGTATTACTGAGATTTTATCAGTCTAATTAGAGGCTTGATTCTGCATAATGATTATTGTGCTTCCCAAGGCCACATGGTTTACATGAACAGGTTCAAAGCTCCCCAGTTGCAGTTCTACAATTCAGGATTTGACCTGTAATGAACCAATTACCACTGAACAAACAGCACAAAATTTGTGTTTGTTTGGTTTTGTCAGCCTTTCTTTGGGTCCTGTTGTTTAGGCACAATTTGCAGGGAAGAAAAGAACTGTTGGTAAAATGAATGGAAAGTGTTTAATGGGGTGGATAGGACTTGTATGACTTCTATTTACATCCATAAAACCTAAATTCCTCCTGCTGCAGGCAACTGGCATAGCCACCTCCTCTTTAGGTATATTGAAAAATACCTCAGGTAATCTGCTTAAATATTACAGAGACTATTAAGAGCCTGATCCAATGCCAGTAGAAAACCAAAGTGTCACATGCTATGTATTTGGAGTAGTCAGAATTGTAACACTAATATACCTTATTTCCTTTGGAGAAGCCACAGACAACCCCAAAAGAGCAGAAGAAACCAAATCCTTAGGCAGCAATTTTTGGGAGAGGAGGAACACCGAACATTTATTTTCATCTGAAAAATCAGATCAGTCACTTTATTCCCACATGGAAACACAAACTCCCCACTATGTTTAATGTCACAAAAATGCTAACTGCTCATGGGGGAAATATTAGATCAATGCTCAAAACCAGCTGGGAAGGACCAGGGGAAAAATTGCACAGGCTCTGCAAGCACTTTGTGGAATATTTAGTTGGAACTTTTCTGGAGCATTTGGGAGCATTTTCTGATATTTCTGAAGGCATGCTGGGAAAATGCTATGGGAAAATAGCAGGCAAGTAGGAGAGCCATATGAAAAAAATCAACAACAAATAATAATGAAAGAAGCTGATTTGTCCCTCGGATAAATCAGTGCTAGGGCAGAAATCTCTGTGTGCAGCAGCATTTCTTGCTAGGGAAGCACCAGGCTAAGCTGGGCTGTTTCTAGACTCAGTTCTCTTCATTGCTACAACCACCAAGATGAGAGACACACCAATGTCTCCACACCTTTTAAGAAATCTGACAGTTTCACACCTTCCTCCTTCTTGGCTTATCATTAATTTTATCCAGCCTCTGTGAATTTTCAAGAAGGCAGGCACTGCTTTAACAGAAACAGCCTGCTCTGGATTGTGCAGTGTCACTTCAGCAATTCATATTCACTCGAGTTGTAGTTCCCTCCTTAAATATTTTTCTTCTCCACCATTATTTTAAGGATTATACCCCTCTCCCTTTATCCCTGTGGAGCACTTTCCCAACTCAGCACCTGCCTCCACCTCTCTCTACTGTTCTATTTCAAAGCTTTCTCTGTAGTTTCATAACTTTGAAAGGTATGTACAGCACACCTCAGCCTGCTCTGCTCTACTTTATTTTCCAGGTCACTTTGCTGGTGCCCTGCTGTGCAGAACCCTGAGTGTTTGGGAGCAGACAGAGCCCCTGCCCTCGTGACAGACTCCCCTCCCGAGAGGCAGAACAACTGCAAAATGCCACCAGCAGCGTGCAGACACAGATTGAGCATTAACATGCACCAGCCAAGGCCCCAGAAGGGTGGATATTCCAGGAAGGAGCCAACCCCTTGAGCAATAGAACAGGCCTGCCAAGGACAGCCAAGTAAAACCAGATGCGGTGGCTTGGAAAGGCACCGAGTGGGAATTGCACTGGTTGGCAGTGTGAGATGAGCAGAAAGGGAGGAGACAGGGAAATGAGAGGAGAAATGAAAGGAGAAACAAAAGAAGAGCTGACATGGAAAGTGTGTTTGGCAAAATATGAGATTGTGAATCATAGTATTTTACTGGGTATAAAAAACCCACCTATGACCTTACCATTACTAATTGCAATTTCACCATTACTAATTGCAGTTTTACCATCGCTATTTGCAGTCTCCCCATTACTATTTGCAGTTTTACCCTTACTTTTGCCATTGCTCCCCTTTCTCAATCTATTTGTCTTCAGTAAACTCCTGGTACTTGCACGTGTGCAAACTTCACACAGCAGAGGTCAATGCAGTGCTTTTATAAAATAACTGAGGCTAATGCTAAGGGAATGGCAAATGTACAACAAAAACAAATCTCAGCAACTTGAAAGAGCTTTGCATGCCTCCTGCCATAATTCGCAACACCAGCTCAGTACACTAACCTTTGCCTTTAGAATAGCTGTAGTCAGATAAATCATTTAACTCTACCATCAAGGCTGTTACCTTTGGCTTTTTCCATTACTTTCTATCTTGTTATTCAATGACTTAAATCACTCACTAGAGCCTACTTCATCAAGCTTCAATAATCTATAAAACAACTATTTTTGCCATGGTTTTTTGATGATTTTTCACCAGTCAGCCTAGTTTTCTTTACAAACATTATTAAATTTCTCTTTACATTAAGCGGGGGGAAGCCCACCATGGATAAAAAAAAAAAAAAAAAGCATTGGAAGGTATGAAGTCATTGCAGAATTAAAAAAAAATATATATATCTTTAGGTAATATCTGCCTTCAGAACCAAATAATTTAGGCTTCAGAGGCTGGGTTAAAGGGACAGGCTTTGGAGTGTGAGCTCCTGGGGGGTGCAGCAGCTCACCTCCACTCTGGCTGCCAAAAGCAGAGGCACAGCAAGCAGGGCCTTACATAAACACATCTGGGGGAGGCACAGGCAGCCCTCCCTCCCCTCGTGTCTCTCAGCAACAGCCCTGATGATCCAGCAGCAGGCTGGGCAGGAAATGCAGCTCCCAGCCCCAAAATGCAGCTGTTTAAATAGCAGATGTCAGTGAGGTCCCTGCAGCAGTGCTGGAGGATGCTGGGGACAGCCACAGCTGGCACTGGGGCTGGGCTGGCCTCCAGAGCTGTCCCTGCCTCCCTGGCACAAAGTTCCTCTACAAAAAAAACAAAAAAAAAATTAAGAAGAAAGGAGCTGGAAGCTGCTTATATCAAGACATTTAAAACACAAAAACAAAAGGCTAAGAGAGAAATAGGTATGAGAGCTATTTCACAAAGGGGGAAAAAGAATAAGAAAATAAAAAGGAAGAAGAAAGGAGCTGGAAGCTGCCTAGATCAAGATATTTGAAACACAAAAAAAAAAAAAGGCTAAAAGTGAAATGGTTATGAGAACTACATAAAATGTTTTTCATTAGGGGGAGATAGTCTGGAGATGAACAGGATGTCAGTGGGGTGGGTGTGGAGCAGTGTCCCATGCAGTAGGACTGTCCTCAGTGCTGTCTGTTCACAGCACAAACATGGATTTAAAAGCTCCTGACCCTGCACATCATCACACAAATAATAAATAAATAAATCAGCCCTTGAGGAGAGGCCTTGGGGGTCTCTGAACCCCCTCAGCCATGACCCTAAAGAAATTCAGAGCTTCCCAAGGCCTCTACCCATGCAAAGAGGAAGAGTCTTCATACCTTTAGGTATGGTCAGGTTTTTGATTTTTTAAGAGAAAAAAAACACAAAACATCCTCATGTCAAAAAAAAAAAAAAAAAAAAAGTACCTTTTGTCTCTGAACAGCAAAGCCAAGGATGTTCAGTAGCTGGGACGTCCCTTCTTTCTGCTCTAAACTGAGTGTCTGTGGTTCCAAACACACACAGCTCCCACCGTGCTGAATTCAGGGTAAAGATTGGTGCATATTGATGAGGAAAGCAATGGCCTGACCTGGTGTAACCTCACAAAACCCTGTTCCACCTCTCAACCCACAGCTTCAGTTTATCCCAACCCCCTTCACGACCAGAAATGAAGAAACAACTCTGAAATCAGTTCTCACCAAGTACTAGAACTTCCTTTTTAAAGACTTTTGTTTTAAAGCAATATAAACTGCACAGAAGATCCAAGAATTGAAAGGCTGCCTTACGCCACCACCGTTTTCCAAAACAATTCAACTATCAGAAAAAGCCAAAAAAAAAAAAAACAAAAAACAAAATACAACCAAAAGCTCCATTAGGATCAAATTAGAAGTGTTTGAGCCCAGAATCCTGCCTACAAGCAGTCAGATGGGGTTCCTCATCTTGCACAGATAATGGCAGGGGCTGTTTGCAGGGATTCTCTCCAGCTCCTGGCAAGCAGTGATTTAGAAACTTCTGGAGACAGAGGGCAGTACCAAGAGCTGGATTTATTTCCCCAAGATGCCCCATGGCCTACCTGAACCCACAGGGTTCAGTGCAGATACTCTGGGGTCTGCATCATCCTGCTGTAACATTCATCAGAAACAACCAGCACCCCCCAGCCTTTTATTCTTTTCTATCTTTGGGCACACCTGACCCAAAAATTCAGAATTTGTACTAAACAGCCTGGGCTTTCCATAAGGCTTCTGTTTTTGAACTGACATGTTTTAAAAAGGGATTTTTTCCTTAGTTTATACAAATGTAAACAGAGCTGTAAATACATAAGCAGGATGACTGCTTACCTAAGGAATGGTGGATGATCCCAAAAGCCTGCTTGTCAAATACACCTCGTGCAAGTATTAAGAGCTGTTTATTTTGGAAACGGAACAAAAGCATCCTGAGATAAAGCAGCGTTGCCGATGTGGAAAAACCAGAATATTCCACATCATTCACAGTCATCCTGCCAGTATGAAAAGTGAATCCATTTCCATCCCTGTCCTTGCAAACAGGAATAGTTGTTTTTTTTTTCATGTTTCAACAGAGGAAGGTTGGACTTAAAAAGACTTGAGGGAATGTTTATGTGTGAGCAGACAGGGATAAATAGAGCTTCACCTCTTTTTCATGGGGCCAGACTGTCAATTAAGGGCAATCAGATTTGTCAGCTCAATACAATCCCAAACACACCTACTCGTGGGGAGCACTGCCTGAGCCAGTGACAGCTCTGCAGCATCCACAGGCATGGAAGGGTGGAAAATGGGAGAGGATGCTCAGCAATTTGTGTTCACTCAGCACTCTCCACCCTCTGAGATGTGGGCTGGCCCCCACCATGGCTGAACTCACCCTCCAAACCCCTACAGAATTTGCCCCTAAATTGTGGCTTGTGTTTTATGTCCCACCCATCACTTAGAGCCTGGATTTAAACATTATCATTACTTACAACGTGCAAGATGTGTTAAAAGGGAGGAGGCATATATGATGCCAGTTCTCTTGCTCTAAATTGTTTAAATAAGGGAGGAAAAGACAAGAAATTATATAGTGCAAAATGTGGTGTCTACATCAGAATTTGATACCTACTGCATGGGTTTGTAGTGCTGGGGACAGCCAAAGATGCAGCATTTGTGGCCCTATAAACTGGGCACCAAAACCTTTCTGGGATGCAGCTCCCAGTGAAATTTGGAATCCCTGTGTCATTTCCAGCAGTGGTCAGGTCTGCGCCTCAGCCTTGTTCTCAAATCCCAGACTTGCTCAGAGTAAGCAGCTGCTCACCAAAACTGGCTCCAGTGTCCAGAGAAGAGCTCAGGAAAAGCAGAATTCAGTTCCTAGCACTTCAGATAAAGATTTGCTGAATTACAACAAGCACTTCTATTACATTAAGCCCAGACTTCAAACATGGCTAACTCTTCCCTAATCACAAAGTGGACTGTTGATAATAAAATGTACAATAAATAACTTTAAGAGTCAGATATTGTAGTGGTGAATAATGTAACTATTCAAAGAGCAGCAAAAGTCAACATGGCTGGCTGATCAAATTTCCTAAAAAGCCCCAGAAAGAAGAGCATTATTTTATATTTTTCTCTATCCATATTAATATAGGAATGCGTACTTAGAGCCAAAATTCTTGTGGCTCTTTCCTCTCGACTATTCCTAAATAAAATAGAAACTCTTCTATTCCATTAGCTGTGTTCAGGGACCAGGAGAAGGCAGCCAGTTATGAAACAGGCTCAGATGTGGCCAGTCCTTCAAGTTTGTCTGAAGACAGCAACATTTCTGAGGCACTGAAGTGGCTCTTAAGTAGCTACACAAAAATATGTCTGAGATGTCAGGAAAGGATGCTCAAGTGCTGTCTTTCACTTCTTGTTTAGATGTTTTTTTCTGAAACAGAGGGATTTGGTGAGGATTTTCGTGCAGCCTGGTCTGTTAAGATACCGTTTATCTCTAAGAACCCTTTTTTATTTCATATCCACCTTCTACTTGAACATGTAAAACCCTGAAATGTCACTCAGCTGCCAAGTCAGAGCTTGACCTTTCACAAAATACTGCCTATAAATGTCATATAAACCATTATCATTATGAACCATCTCTTCTGGGCTTGATGGCTCTACCATCACACGATGACATTTTATCTGGCCCATGCTCCCCAGCTCTTCTGTGCACCTTCTATAAATGCAAACTTATATTTCTGCCAGCAGTAAAAATAAAGGATCGAGGCAAGTTCACTTGAAATTTAATGATAGATGCTACATAGATAGATAAAGAAACCCATGTAAGACAAACATCGTACAAGAAAGGTCGTAAAATGTCAAAGAAGACAGAATCTTTCAACTTTATAACTCTCTACAGTGCTTGGCAATGAACAGAATGTTGAGAAGATATTAACATTTTAGGTACATTTTAAGATACTGCACATATTCTAGGTAGATTAAATATATTTGAAACACGCCCAGGATCACAGGGAGTGGTCCAACTCATAAATTAAGAGGAAACCAAGTTACATTGGACGTGTCCCATTAAGCACAGGGGATTTGTCAAAATGACCCAGATGATTGACATGGAGAGGGACACAACTCTATCTCTGCATTACCTCATCATTTCCCCCTTTTTAAAGGCAAACTGATTAAATAATAATAATAATAATGATAATGATAATGATAATGATAATGATGATAATAATAATAATAATAATAATAATAATAATAATAATAAACAGGTTTCTTGCAAAGATTTCATAATCCAGTGTAAAATAATGCCAACCTTTATGGACAAAAGGCAGGCAAAGATAAATTGCATTCGATTTTCTGTGGGACTAGAAACTTCACAGCAGCAGGAAAAAAAAAATCCACAATCTGAGTGAAACCCGCAGCAAACCCCTCATTTTTGCAGCCCTTTGAGGGCTGGCATTTTTGTCTGTGCTGCATCCCAAACTGACATTTCCTCACCCTTCCTTTGACAAGGGAGCAAAGCGAAGTGGGAGAGCCTTAATGGCTCAGCAGTGGTCCCACCCCAGCACTGCCTCTGAGGATGAGAGAATTTACTAAATAAAAACGACCTTCCTTAGCTGGGGCAGTGTAATTTCAGCCCTGGAACCCAAACCTCTCCTCAGTTACAAACCTCAGGCTTTGAAAAGAACATTAAAGGCTCATGTTGAGAGGCTGCTTTTCAGACTTCTCTTTTTTTTTTTCCAAAAGGGAACAGAAATGTGTCTCCAGTAGGGAAAGCTCCATTTGTGCCTTCTCCCATGGACAGAGGCAGCAGGGAGAAGGAAATTTCAATTCCCTGTCAGCACTCCAAGCTGTAGTCTGAGTGCAAGGCTGCAGTGGTCTTCAAAAGCTTTAATTTATAAATAAAGTATCTATTCCTACATAAATGTCACATTAAAGTGTATCACAGAATTCAGCACAGCATCTGCCCAGCCATGGCTCCAAGTGAAAATGTTATTCCAGTTCTTGCCTATATTTTCCATCCAAATATTTGTGTAGTTTCAAATAGCCCAAGGAACCCGGTCCTGACGTCACCCTCGTGGAAATCAATAAAAGTTCTGCCTCTGACTTGAGGCAGTGGCCTCGAGCATCCTGCAGCGACAACTTTGAAATCCTAAACCCAAACCTCCACAGCAATCTTTGAAGGAATTAATTTCTTTCTATTTACAACCATGCTGAGCACATGGGGCAGTTTATAAACTGGAGGAGAGGAGGCTGTGAGGTGATGGTCGCTGATTTGGAGCAGCTCTCTCAAACCAGCCTGCTCAGAACCAGGGGCACTGCTGGATTTCCCCATCAGAGATACAGCAGCTCCAGCAGTGAGCACCAAACCCCCTCGGCTGTGTGGGAGTCCAGGGCATCCCTCTGGCTGCCCTGGCAGCTCTGGGACCCTGGCAGGGGTCAGGAACCCCCCTGGACAGAGCCCCCAGAGACACTGTCTGTGATCTCTGTCCATGGAAAAGAGTTTTCAATCTCACAGGATGAATTACAAGCTCTGAGTGATTGATATGACTAATAATTAAGTGCGGCACAGGTGCAAAAGTAAAATTTTAGGATTCTAGATTAGGGGTTCAGAGGGGACAAGATGGAGGAAATTGGGTGTGCCTTGTCCTTTTTCTCCTTCTTCATGCCCTCCATGTTTCACTGTGGTGTTGGCATTTTTCTGTTGGTTCAGGCTGGGGACACACTGTCCAACGTAGGTGACAGATATTGGCACGTTATTGTAAATCCAGCACAGGTAGTTTGTGGTATTTAATGTTTGTACCATCCCACTGAGGGCAGAGCCCCACACGCTGCCCTGCAGGACAGAGCTGCGGCAGGGCAGCAGAACATGTTAGAGATAAACAGAATAAACAACCTTGAAACCAGCACAGACAAATTATAGCTTCTGCTTTGGCAGCGGGGCTGACAGACAGAGACTTTCTACAATCTCAGAATCATCAATACCTCAGATTCTGACACAGCTGGACTATGTGCATCCCCTGAGCAGGGAGTGTGAGTTTATTCCATTGAAATGCCCCTGGAAAAAGCAGATGCTGTGATTGATAACAGCAACCCCAAGTTTTGTGGCAAAGTGCAGAAGAAGAGAGTCCTGCTAGGGGAAGTGTGAACTGACACTGCAGCTGAAGTGTGGGGACTCAGCAGGGCAGGGCTGCTGGCCCCAGGGGACAGAGGGAGCAGAAGTGGCACTGAAGGAAGGGGAATGGCAGGAGGGACACGTGAGCAGAGATATCCTGAGGAGAAACAGATGGCAAAGAGAAGGAAGATGCAAAAAGGCAGTGAAACACAAGAAGAAGTATGAGAATAACTACTAAAGTTTAATTAGAAGAATCCAAAAGTCAGCAATATACATGTATTAATTAAATTTTATCACCCTGCAGTGCACACAACCTTCAGATGGAGTTAACAGAAACCTATATGCACAGTTCTCTATTACATCATCTGCTTTTTTTAAAAAGAAAAAAGGAACAAATCTGTTAAAAATTCCTTAGTTAGGTATATCACCCTAAATATTGATGCATGCTCCCTTCGGCGGGGCAATGTATGGAGCCAAAAGCAACCTCAAGCTTTATGGAACATTAATAATTAGAATGAGCACTACAGATGGAATTCAGATTTGAAAAGGGAAAAGGCTTAGCACTAAAAAATACTTGCCTGAGTCTGAAATGGGAACACAGTTGTGTAACCACGAGTCTTGTTGCCTTCTAGAGGTCACCAACACACCAAAAGTCATCCCAGGCGTTCAGAAAGTCGTTTTACTGGGACATCACAGACACACACTAAAGGCCACTTGAAGCTGAAGTTTCTTGCTCACTTCTGCTTTGCCATAAAGCAAAACACAATAAAAGAACAACTGAGCTGCTCTGTGGCTCTGGTGCACGTGAGAATTTTGCATCACTATCCACAATGAACAAAGCTGCTCTCTTTTATTACTTTTTTTTCAGTACTTGAATATCTGCCTTGTAGGAGAAATTGCTTTTGCCTAATGCTGTGCCTGGTGCTTCAGGTGTGGTCTGGCTGGCTTTTTACAGCATATTCAGGAGTGCTTTTCAATCATCCCTGGGCAGAAACAGGTATCAAAAGTGGTGGCTTTTAATGAGCTACATCAGCTACATCCAAGTGGCAGCAACGGGGCATTAGCAGCCTGTGCAAACACAGAACAATCTGATCCCTTTTCCATGAGGATGTGGACAGCACTGTGCTCTGTGAGCTGATTGCTGAGGTTCTTGTTCACAGATCCCTTGGGGGGATTGGAATGAAACGACACTGAATGGAGTATTTTTATTTCTATAAAATGTACGGCAAGTTTATTTTGGAACAATTTGTATGCAAGGGAAAGGAGGTACATAGCTCTTCTGGGTATTATCTATAGTAATAAAGCAGTATGAAAGTATAAAGAGATCACTTAAGAAAATAATTAGGAAGAAAGAGAAAGAAAAGATAAAAGTAGACAGTGGGAAGGAAAGATGTCACCACCTGTGGATCCAGAAACAAGATTTGACTGCTGCAGTTTTGATGCCCATTTGTCAAAATGATGGTCTCAGCCTCCATCCATCAGGGCTGCAGGAAATCCATGGAACATAAAGTTTGGTGGGATAACACAGGTTCAGATTCAGGTGCTAGTGCCTCCCCTGGAGGGGGAGTTTTCCACTCTCTGTTGCAACACTGTGGATCATGAGTCTGGGGGCACTTTGAGAATCTTTGATGGTTTATGGTCCCTTCTCAGACATGACTGCACAGCTGAGCCAGTTGTGCCTTCTCAGAAGGGATGAAAACGCTCAGGTCTGTGTGGGAATGTCCCGATACCCCGACCCGAGAGGGCATTTACACCTGAGCCAGATGTGTAAGGGAGGACATGGGCATGACAGAAAGCATTCCCCACCTCCACAGGGTCTGTTTTTTACCAGCTTTCTCCCCCATCTGGCCCAAGACTCGGTTTGTTGCTAAACAAAGGTTGATTTGTTGTGGTCATCCTTTGGTGGTGTGTGTTCATCCCCCCGTATCTGGGCTGCTCTTGGACAGATCAGACATTTTGCCACCACACACCCAAAACGTCTTCACCTCCCCTTCGGCTGCGGGGTGCAAACCTGTCCTCAGCAAAGCACCCTGGTGCTTTTGCAAATAATTAACCCTTAAAGTTTCAGTCCCTCACACACTGGCAGATTGTTCTGTTTGCACTTTTTCTCGTCGGTAATGTAAGAATTCACACTTGAGGACTGAGGAGTCAGCCCAGTTTCTAAGCAACTCGTCCAGGACCTGACTCCAGGGGCAACTCCGTGAGTGCCCTTTCCAAAAGTCACCACATTGAATGGTTTGGGCTGGAAGGAATCTTAAAGACCATCTAGTTCCAAACCTTTTACCACAGTCAGGGACACCTTGCACTACAAGTAGCTCCAGGCTGCCCTGTCCCAGCCGATGCGTCGCTCCGAGTGATCCCTCCTGTCCCCGCTGCCGGTCGCGACCCTCGCAGCGCTCCCCCTCCCCTCCATCCCCTCCATCCCTCTCTCTCCCTGCTCTCCCACCGCTCCCCCACCCCGTCCCGGATACTTTTGCCCGTGTGCGCGGCCGCGCTCCGCCGCCTCTCGGGGGTCGGGGCAGCGGCGCGGAGCCCGGCCCAGCCCGGTGCCGGCACAAAGCCGCCTTGTCCGGCCGGGGAGCCGCGGGCCGGGGGCGGTGCGAGCCGCGGGCCGGGCCGGGGGCAGTGCGGGCCGGGGAGCCGCGGGCCGGGCCGGGGGCGGTGCGGGCCGGGCCGGGGAGCCGCGGGCCGGGCCGGGCCGGGGGCGGTGCGGGCCGGGCCGGGGGCGGTGCGGGCCGGGGGCGGTTCGGGCCGGGCCGGGGAGCCGCGGGCCGGGGGCGGTGCGGGCCGGGGGCGGTGCGGGCCGGGGGCGGTGCGGGCCAGGGGCGGTGCCGGGCCGGGCCGGGGGCGGTGCGGGCCGGGGGCGGTGCGGACCGGGCCGGGGAGCCGCGGGCCGGGGGCGGTGCGGGCCGGGCCGGGGGCGGTGCGGACCGGGCCGGGGAGCCGCGGGCCGGGGCGGTGCCGGGCCGGGGGCAGTGTGGGCCAGGGAGCCGCGGGCCGGGGGCGGTGCGGGCCGGGCCGGGGGCGGTGCCGGGCCGGGGGCGGGCGCTGCGCGCAGGCGGCGGCGCGGCCGCGGCTCTTCCCGGCGCTCCGGACCGGCGGGGACGGGGCACGGCCGCGGGCCGCGCCGGGGGCTCCGCTGCCTCTCGGGCGGCTCGGACTTATTCATTGCCGTTCTCCGCCTCTCCCCCGGCCCGTCGCCGCGCTCCGGGTACTTTTTCTGGGCTTTTTATTTTTTCTTTTTTCCTTTTCTTCGGTTGTTTGCGGCGGAGCGGAAGGAGGATGGGGTTCGAGCTGGATCGCTTCAGCGGGGAGGTGGACCCCGACTTCAAGTGCAACCTGTGCAACAAGGTGCTGGAGGACCCGCTGACCACCCCGTGCGGACACGTCTTCTGCGCGGGCTGCGTGCTGCCCTGGGTGGTGCAGCAGGGCAGCTGCCCCGTCAACTGCCAGCGCATCTCCACCAAGGAGCTCAACCACGTCCTGCCCCTCAAGAGCCTCATCCTCAAGCTGGACATCAAGTGCGACAACCACGCGCGGGGCTGCGAGGCGGTGGTGCCGCTGCAGCAGCTGGGCGAGCACGCCGAGACCTGCGACTTCTCGCCGGCCAAGTGCCGCAACCGCGGCTGCCGCCAGGTGCTCAACCTGCGCGACGTGGAAGCGCACATGCGGGAGCGCTGCGAGGCGCGGCCCGCGGGGCTGTGCGAGCAGGGCTGCGGGCTGCTGCTGACCCACGGCGAGCGCCGGGCCGGCGGCCACGGCTGCCTGCGGGCGCTGCGCGCACACGGGGCCGCGCTGCAGGCGCGGGCGGCCGCGCTGGAGAAGGCGCTGAAGAAGGAGGCGCTGCGCGCCGGCAAGCGGGAGCAGTCGCTGCTGTCCCGGCTGGCGGCGGCGCAGCTGGAGCTGCAGGTGACGGCGCTGCGCTACCAGAAGCGCTTCACGCAGTACAGCGCCCGCCTGGACGCGCTGGCCCGTGCCCGCGCAGCTTCCCCCGGCAAGGTAAGGATGGGCCCCGCGCTGCCCAGGGTCCCCTGGGATGAGCCATGTCCCCCGGGATGTGGTTTGTCCCGCCGGAATGCGCCTTGTCCCTAAGGATGCACCTTGTCCCTAGGGACGCGCCATGTCCCCCGGGATGTGTTTTGTCCCCCCGGAATGCGCCTTGTCCCTAGGGATGCACCTCGTCCCCCGGGATGCGCCCCGGGATGCGTGTTGTCCCTAAGGATGCGCCTTGTCCCCCGGGATGCACCTCGTCCCTAAGGCTGTGCCTGGTCCCTAAGGATGCACCTTGTCCCTAAGGATGCGCCTTGTCCCTAGGGATGTGCCTGGTCCCTAAGGATGCACCTTGTCCCTAAGGATGCGCCTTGTCCCTAGGGATGTGCCTTGTCCCTAAGGATGCACCTTGTCCCTAAGGATGCGCCTTGTCCCTAGGGATGCACTTTCTCCCGTGAGCGGCGCATCCCGGGGCGTTCCCGTGTGCAGGGTTTCTCCTGGAGAGCCCATCCGGCCGCAAATCCTTTCAAATATTTGACTTTTGGGGTTTAATAGGGGTAATACGCCGTTTTCTCTAGTGGATCTTTAAGTGGTACATCTGTAGGTACACCTTTCTGTAGGTACGTTTTAAAGTGTGACCGTCCTTGCTAGCAGGACTTCTAACTCACACAGAAAAGTAACAACTCGCAGTGTTACTGTTTTCTCTTGGTTCTCTTCCCCGAAGAAACTCTAAAAGTGGAATTTCCAGGGCTGGAAATGGTATTAAGGCAGCAGAAATTGACTCCCAGGAGTCACACAAAGTGGAGTGAATTGGAAGAAGCTGCTGTGGCCCGGTGCTTTCCAGAGCCTGAGCTCACCTGGCATCCCACAATAGGGCTTCCTACAAAATGCAGGCTTTGGGATTAGCTGTGATGCAACTCGGACACCTCGCCAGCTATTTCAGGATCTGCAGCCATCATCTTTGTAAAATCCACATCCATGTACAAGATATCTGCTGTGAACTTGTGATCTCTTTCCCAGCATCACACAGGGTTCTTTAATTAGGAAGGGAAAAATTAACTTGATTTCAACCCCTCAAAATTAGACCATTTATAAAATGACCAGAATTAAAAGCCAGAGCTACAACAATCCCCAAGTTTTAATTGGAATGAGGCTCCCCATCGAGGCGAGCCCTGGAAGCCAATTATCTTTTAAATGAAGACATTCAGAGTCCTCCCAGTGACCTGGAATGTGCTACCACAGACACAGCAGTATTAAACTGTTCAAAACTGTCAAACATCTGTATTCACACCTCTGGTAATGTTGAGGCTCTAAAAGCTGTGTAAAGGAAATAAAGCTTCATGTCAGAGGATCTTTTTTTTTTTTTTTTTAACCTTCTGAGGAATTCAGGACAGAACCCATCCTGTTTTCCTAACTCAAACCAGAAAATATTTTGATACTAAATGAACTGTTCTAACTTCAGGCACTACTGGGTGTGTGCTGGTCAAAATGCTAGTAATACCATTAAAATAAATTGGGGTTTCACAGTCATATCAAGATTCAGGACAGTTGTGTCTCCCCCTTTTCCTGCAGCACTTTGCCATGGCATTCTGTGGGCTTTCTGCTCCCACAGCCTGGCACACAGCTTCATCCCCACTGCACACTGTCCTGCTGTCAGAAACCATCTCACCCAATCCCTGCCTCCTCATCTTTGCTCTCCTTTATTCCCACACCACCCTTTTTTCGTGGCTGGTGCTGCTGATGTTGGGTTTGCACCGTTTAGCTCTGTACGGTGTAGGGGGCTGCTGTAATCCTGAGAGCTGCTCCTTCTTAGCTGCAAATGTTCATGACACATATTTTCAGCTATACTTCCTATCAGATTTATGGGTACAGCTGGCCCAGACCCCTGTGCTGGGGTTACAAAGGGCTGTTGTGCAGTTCTCTGGAGCAGCCACCAGTCTGGAGAAAGCTGAGAGGTGTCGTGTCACCACAGCCTGGGCCAGCGGTCAGTCAATTCCGTGGCTTTCACAGCATTTGGGGCAGCTGGCCAACACTAACAGCTCTCTGCTGCCCAGCTCCCAGGCAAGCACAAACAGCAAACTTGCATCTTTGTCACACAGAGAGTTTAGTAAAAGACCTGTGGTAATCACCTAGTGCAGGGATGCTTTCCTTCTTTGGGGCTGTGACAGGCTTCCAAGTGTGGGGTTCTTTTCTCAGAGACAGTAGCACAGACTGTGCAGGAACACTCAGCAGGACGTATAAATTTTCCTAAGGATTATGTCCCTGAACACAGGGATTAGAGATATGGTAGTTTGAAATAACCAATTTGCTGTCATTTTTTTAATTATGACCATTATTCATTTTTTGTACATTCTCAGATGTAGTAGTTTGGTCTGTGCTAACAGACCAACAATCTGGGTTCAAAGCTTACAAGTGGTGATTGCAGAACTTACTGTGGGATGTTCTGGCTCCTCAGCAGATAAGAAAAGGGGTTTTCTGGCTTTCCTGCCTGATGGCTGCTTGTTGCTGCAGATGTAGAACCAATCCAGAATAAATCAGATCACGCATCCTATAGTCTAAACAGAAGAAATGACCACGTACAGTTGTGTTTAAATGCTTAGTCAAAGGGGAAATACCATATTGAGTGACATTAGACCATTCTTTAAAGACCCAAATTTGTGGTCTTTTGGCAGCTTTGGAGACCCAGGCTGGGATTCACCTTAGCATGGACTTTGTGATGCTGGATGAATCTCAGCTTTGCTGTGCTTTCATCTGCCATTTCTGAGGTGAGCTGTATAACAACACCATGACCATAATGAGAGAAGACATAAATAAATATGTATTTTTATATACACACTCATCTGTAAGCATGTCACAATTTTATAAGCCCCTTAGGCAGGCAGATGTGCCTTAAGTGACCCCAGTTGTGTTACCCGTGTGTATTGTCACTGAGGCAACACTTTAATTTTACTGTGTACAGTTCAAAGGTTTATTCAGAGAATGACTTTATTCCTTGTGGGAGGGAGGAGAGGTTTATTGAGGATGAGCTTGAGGAGGGAGTAGGAGGGAAGGTGGAGTGTCTCCCTCAAAATTAGTATTTCCTTCCATCAGACATGTCAGTCCTGAAATATCAAAGTCTAAACAATCAAGAAAAAAACTTGTACAATTCAAACAAGGCTTAATCCTTGGTGAAACACAGCACTGTGCACACCTCTTGATAAGCTGATCTGGTCAATCCCTTATTTACACAGCCAGCAAAGTCCTGGGGGAAGCAGCAAGGAGAGAGGGAATCGGAAGCAGTTGACAGCCCAGGGTAGAAACTGTTGTCCTCTCCTGGCAACCAGAAGAGACAGGGACTGACTTTAAATGCATCAGCCAGGCAAGAACCAGTTATGATCTGACATTCAGGACCTCTGTGGTGGTGGTGACGCAGATTTGAACTCTGTAAGAACCAGGTGAAGTCCTTTAAAACAAGCTGATGTGTTTTTCTCAGCCTGTCCCCAAGCAGGATGGGCCAGGCTGGTCCTGGCAGCCCTTTCCCCAGCGAAGAAGGAGCTGAGGTGCCTCCTCTGGTGCAGACAGACCTTCTTAGCCACTGCACCACCTAAGAAATTAGTCTTTGCTATCAAAAGGGAAAGGCAGTCTATTAGCTGCACATTACTCAGCTGGGAAGTGCAGTAATTTCAAGAATTATGTTTAAGAGTTCTGTTCAGCTGTGGGAATACAAGATGCCAGGAACCATCAGGTCTGCTGCCGGAGCAGCTGCCGGGGCAGGGCTGGCCCCTGGCCACCACATTTCCACAGTTACCTCACTGTTTAATGACTGCTCCGCTAGAACGCCAGATCCTGGAGGGGGAGAGAAAGGCAGAGCCCTGGAAAAATCATTTACATCGTGGCTTCCTTGTGCAGAGAAGGAGAAGGTGGTTGAAGGGGTTGTTAAGAGCTGAGATGTGCAGAAGTGTCAGAGCGAGGTGCTGCTGCCTCCCCAGGCTGGGCCCTTCTGCACCCACAGTGGGGCTGGAGCATGGAGACAAAGCCACCAGAAAAACCTAGAAATGTCTTTAAAACCCCTGTAGACAGAAGCACTTTTTCAGAAGTACCTACAGAAAGCTGCATTAATTGTTTCTTTTCCCTCACAACCCGACTGATTCAATCCCACCTGCTTTAATGCTTGTTCAGCCAGGTGTAAAAGTGTCAAATCAAAGCCACATAAGGAGGCTTTAATGAAAATAGGCAACTCTAATTACTGAAAGTGTCTTGAGAGCAATGTTGTAATTGTTTTTTGATCGTTCTAATTGATTTGCCTTCTTAAATAGGGATAATAGAAGGAAACAGTCATGCTAGCATGTGCTTGTCTTTCAAAGCCAGAATCATCAGTCCTTGAAAGTGGTCTCACAGGACTGGAAATTTGTTCCTTGAAATCCTGTCTGAGGTCTGGGTCTGTAGACTTGCAGGGAAATAGATTTTACTTCATTTTTCAGTTCTCTTCTGGGTACCTGGTTCTCAGTGCTGCCGAGTGCAGGCAGATTCAAATGAAATCAGAGTTTGTTCATGTTCCTCTGTATCAGGTCCAAGTCTCTTTGTGCCTCGATCATTAGGGGAGATAATGATCAGAAGCTGACGTAGAAGTTGTAAAGCACATTTTCAGGTGGAGCTGGTGGTGCAGTTCCCCCTCGGAGTGTGCGGTCAGTGGAGCTCTGCCAGCTCACACTGGCAGGGAATTGGGCCTCCTTATCATCCCCAAGGCTCTGGGAGTAATTCAGTAATCCAGGATTACTTTGACATTTTTTACGACTTTAATAGACGTTAATATTTGATTGACAACTTCAAATTGACATGTCAGAAGAAAAATGCACAAACTAAAACCATCTGCATTGAATTACAATGTAACTTGCAATTTTTGTCATTAATTGGTTATGAAAATCAGACTTTTAAGATAACTTCCTCAAACTTTTTATGAGTTCATAACTTTTTCACAAAGAAAATGGTTTTGGAGGTAGAAATGTTCATCAGTATCTCTAGATGCACACACTGATCTGATCTCTAAATGTTGTTATTCAGAGGGCTTTTTGTAGTGTTCTGCTGTTGTCTATTGTGCTGTAAATAACAACACTAGATTGAGACTGAAGGCAGAACATGTGAACATTTAGTTGTCTTTAACAGTTCACGCACTTAGTTTTCTCTTCATAAAAGTAATAGGCCTAAACAGCATTTCTGTGTCATAAAGGATATTTTGTAGGAGTTTGTAGTTAGGAACAAGCTGGAATGAGAGACCAGGATAACAGAGCCCTCCAAATATTACATGTTCTTCCAGTGTATCTTTGTTGTATGCTGTTTGTCCAGAAAACTATTCACTGAAGAATTTCGTATTTTAGGGGATCAACATAATGATTTTCAGGGCTGGGAGATTTCTGTTTTGCTAATCTTAAAATGCCAGAGAAAAAAAAAAATCATGCATAGCAGGTGCTGTGAATAGCAATTGCCATTCCAGGCCTGTGGCAAAATTTGTCACAGTTTTGTTTAATGCTGTTTTCTAAAACTCTGCAGAGAATTTTGTGCTGTTTAAAACAATGTCACTTACAACAATGTCATGTAGTCAGCAGGAGAGAGAGGCAATGCAAGGATCCAGTCCTAAGGCTCAGTCACCCCCAAGCACTGGAAAAGTCAAAGAGTTTGACTACTGGAAACGTGGAGTATTTTACATAACACATCACATATGACTGGGTCAAGTAGTTGCAGGAACCAGCATTGCATATAAACCCCTTCTGTTGCTGTTAAGTGTCTCACTGTAGATCTCAATAAAAAAGACACATAAATCTTAGGGGAGGTTCTGCTGCTGGAGCTCAGTGGGGTGGCTGGAGCAGCCACTGGGAGCTGCAAAGTTATTCCAAACATTTGTCTCTAAACCACAAGGGGATTTTACAAAAATGAGAAAGCAACCCAACAAAATACCCTGGGTAGAAGTATTACCTGTCCTGTTTATCCCCTACACACGATGTTTTGAAGGTGTTTGTCTGTTTTTTGCAGGGTGAAGAAACTAAAGCACTGACTCTGGTCCTTCATCGGGACTCTGGATCTCTTGGATTTAATATTATTGGTGGCCGGCCATGCGTGGTATGTTAATTGTTAAAATATGTTTGCCCTTTCCAGTTGGGAAAAGCATGTAGGTCAACACTTAGAGGAAAAATGTTGCTGACAAGCATTTGGTCCTCTTGGGATTCTTTCAGAGCAGTTCTTCCATTGAGATTGTGTGGATGTCTATTAACTATGCTGCCTTTTCTCTGCCTGCCTGTTTATTCTTGCATATCACAGCCAGCACCCCTAATCCTACAGCAGTGCCACTCCCAAAGTGATAAAACCCACGGTGTCTCTTTCTCAGACCATACTGCTGTGAAGTTCATGGGCCGAGAGCCACAACTTTAGTGCCTTTCATTCTAAAAAAATAAAATTTACTCTCCAGCAGAGATCCAGCAGCCCTCTGTGCAGGTGAAGGGATGGAACTTAAACAGCTTGGTTTTGAGTTTTGTGATTTCAGCAGATGTTTCCTGCACCACACACTCACTAATGTATTTTTTTGGGATGCTTTTTGGCTGGAGCTGCTGCATATGACTTTAATTACATCAAGGAGTGGATTATACCTTGTCCTAGTAATTTAGAAAGTATTCAGAACTACTTCTTGGCTGCTCAGAAATTTGACATTAATCACGATTTGTTCCTAGTGAATTCACTTGAAAGTTATTCTTTCTTTAGAGTTTTTTGAATTTCTGAGACATTGTTCTGCACTGGTAGAAGCACAATACACAGGAATATGAAAATACCTTGTTAGGTGTAAGGTGTTTTCATGGGTTTATTTTCAAGTCTCCAGAGGAAAAGCTGTGCAACTAAAAATGAAAATTGCACTGTTGTCTTATGTTTGATGTGCAAGCAGGCTGTGTCTCACTGGATTTTGCTGTGAGAATAATTGTAATGACAATTACTCCTGAGCTGGCGGAAGTCAGAGGAAAATGATTATCAAACAACTAATTTACCTAATGGAAGCCCATCCCTGGCTGCTTAATCTTTCAAAATCAGAGTATCAGGTGTTCTCATTAGCACAAAGTAATTCCATATTAAGACATCAGTAAGAATATTTCTCTCAAATTAGGTGCACTGTTGTGACATGGACGAGCTTCAGCTGAGGGCAGAGGAGAGGGACAATAACGTGTTTTCCTTTTCATCCTTGAAGGACAATCAGGATGGCTCATCCAGCGAAGGAATTTTTGTATCCAAAATAGTTGACACTGGGCCTGCTGCTAAGGAAGGAGGGCTGCAAATCCACGACAGGATCATTGAGGTAAGAGAATACACTGCCTTTAATAGTGCAAGCTCCAGCTCGGGTCTTCACATGGCACGTTTGCTGTGGGTTTGGGAGAGTGGACTGTGGTAAACACTGTCTAGAACATCTGTCTGTGAAAATATTCCGGGCTTGATTCAGTGCTGACCTCCAGGGCTTTAGGTATAGTCCTTCCCTAAAAATAGAAACCAGATTATGGATGGTATGTGCATGTCCTGACTTTCTGAGGGGCTCGCATCTTTCTGGTATGCCATAGATAGTTCTTTTTTAAGCTGTTGGAAACTTGGAAGTTATTTAGTTAAAACCATATGTGAAATATCTGTGGTGTAAAGCACGATGTTATTTTTCTTGGTATTTAAGTTTTGAAAGTCAGGGAAAATTCCGCTCTATGATTTCTCTATGGTTTATCATAAACCCAAGTAACTCCTTTAACGTTGTTTGTGAGTTCTTTCATTACTTAGATTGCAGTCTGAATTTCTTCTCATTTTGCCAAAGTCTTGACCTCAATAAAAAGCTCTTCCTGTGAAGGAGATGGTTGCATGAAACTTTTCTCTAAATTTGCAGCAAGCAAATTTCTTTTTTAAGGAGGGAGAGAGAGAAAGAAAATGTTTCATTTTCATGAAACACAGTGCAGCTGACGGTGAGTCAGTTCCCATTGTTTGGCATTTTGCAGTTAAGAAAAAGTCTTCCTCACTGTCTTATTTTTGTAGGCAGCAGAAACTTTGAGAGTCTATTGTTCAAAAAGATAAGTGTGGTGTTTATTGCCAAGGATATCACGGAACAGCCAGTTTCTCTAAGTAATGGAATTCCATTGCTCTTATGTTTTGCAAATGAGCAATAAACAGCTGTTAAGGATTTTCTGTTGGCAGGGGACAACAGAATTTGCTTTTTCTGTACTGTTATGGCAAATTGTATTCACAATCTAGTAAGAGTATAAAATATTAATTAAGTTTCTTCATTTGGGAAAGAATGGAGCCACAGTAGCAGAACTATAAAAAGATAAGAAGCTGAGCTTGAAATGTGAAATGATCCAGAGTTGCTCAAACCCTGTGTGTGATGTAACATAATTGCGAAAAGGTCTGGACAGTTTTGTGAGAACTCTGTGATTCTGTTTGAACTGAAGCTTTCCCATAAGCTTCAATTCCCCCACAGCCTCCTTGGAAAGCTGACATCCGTTTCTGAAGTAGTGCACAGTCACATAAACCAAACAACTGTATGAAAACCAAAACTCTGGGAGATCAAATACCCCAAGGTTAGGAAATGTGCTGGTCCTGGTCAGGCTCTGTGAGCTGTGGAAGTGACCCTGGCTCCCAGTGCAGGGGACGAGGGCAGCCAACCTCCATGGGCTCTGCACCCTCTGCTCTCTCACAAAGGACCTCCTTCCTTCTGATTTTACTTTTTGCTCCTTCTTTACTGCTCCCCAGGGTTGGTGTTGGTGCGGGCTGAGGAAGGAGTGCCACTCTGTGTGTCCAGAGGAGCTGAGAGGGACACGAGGGGACAGGCTGGGTGAGCTCTCCTGCCCTGTCCCCTCCCTGAACAGAGCCATGCCTGTGCCAGCTGTGTTTGTGCAGAGCCTTTTGCACAGTTCAAGCTGCATTTTCAGACAAGAGAAAAGCCCAGAACAAAGACATTAGAGGGATTTGTTGGATTAATAACACGCCATGGGTAGCAGGAACCCATGTGTTGACATGGGGCTGACATGTGTTGACAGCTCTTGTTGTGCTGACCACAAACTCATTGTCATATTCACTCTTCTCACCTCTAAATATACACAGAATGCTGATGTAAATGGAGCACATTGTTTCCCAAGGGTTGGCTTTGGGTACCTCCACACCAGCATCTCACTCTGGACCAGGAGTGTCCAAGCCTTGAGTGGTGCCCAGCTAATGTGGTTTGATTCCCACAGTGGAGCAGTCTCCAGGAGCGCTAATGGAATGCTTTTCTAGATAAATTAATTTGTTTCATGCAGCCCAGCCACTACAGACATCCAGTTCACAGCACTAGACTGGAGTGCTCTAAAAGTGAGCCCTTTAAAATACAGATACTGTGGACACCAGCTCCTGAGAGCAGCTGTTTCATCCTGTGCTCTCTGCAGCTTATATTTAGCACATTTTATCTATCCTTGCCCTGGATAAGGAAAAAGGGGATACCTCCTGCATCGAGGCATCTAAGTGAGCGTCACCATCCTGATGTCTCATTATCTTAGAGAACTGAAATACCTGTAAACGATCTAGGTGAGAATTAGTAATGGCCACTGGTGGTGTCCTTTGAGAGGCAAGTTTTTTTATAACCTCCACTCTGTCAAAGTTGATTTGGGAGTTTGACTCAAAAATTATTTACAGATGTAGCTGTAACTAGGAGGACACAGCTGGAGAACTTGGCACAGAGCAGAGCATCCTAGCAGGTCACATTTCCTTTCAAATGCATAAAAAATGGTGAGGAAAGATGGCAACTTACTTCCCTAGAACTGAATTTAGCTATCTAGAACTTCTTCAACTTGTTCATTCAATATTAAGGTTTTATATATCATCAGCATGATTCTAAATAGACTCTTCCACAAAGAATTCTTATTCCAGTATAAGATGCTGAGCATAACATCTCCCTAATTAATTCCAGCATCCATCATAGAGAATTTACAATGAAGTAAAACACAAATAATTTGATTTCGTTTTGGCAAATGTTTCTTTGGTGCAGATCTTCTGGTGAATGTGTTTTGGAGCACATATAAAAGAGCATCACTTCTCATTTTCAGAACTGCCACAACATTTCTAATTACTGATCAAGGATTAGGCAGAGTGAAATACAGACACATCAGGGTACTGTTCAGAGCTGATAGCAGAAGCAGGTTTTTATTGCTGTTTGCTTGCAAATTTTATCCCCTGACAATTTGATCCAGAGATAACCTTGGAATTATGTCAGAGATAATTTTTAAATATATTTTGCTTGTGTAATTTGGATTTCCTGTTCTGCATTTTTCAGAAGGTTAAATGCAAATTGAATCAGATTTAAGAATTGACTTGAATTTTCTTTAAAAGCAATTTTTGGCCGTTTTCATATCACTGAAATAAGTAATGGCACTGTGAGGTCTATGCTGCTACTACTAAATGACAAAAACCAAGATGAATGTTGCATGGTCTGTGCTACTCAGTCATCAGAGCAGCATGTAGCAAATACAGAGAAATAGCCTTTTCTTGTATTTTCTTTTACAGAATCTGTTGAATAATGATACTTAGTGCTTACATATGACCATGAAGATCATGTTGTGGCTATTAACTGCTTAATAATTTCTCCTCACTGTTTAATTATACCCTTACTCTGTAAATGGGTAATCTGAGGCACAGGAGGAAAGAAGTTCTTGAAGTTCTTGCCAGATTAGGGTTAAAGATTTGGATTTTGGTGGTTTTGTAACTTCTCTATGTAAACCAAAGCTTCTTCTTACCCGTGTCTGTTCTCAGATTTTTCACGGTGACGTTAGGAGTGAGGAAGTCAAAATTCTGGGAGATTTCTTCTGCTTTGACTGCAGATTTTTCATGCAGTTCTGTACTTGTACTCTCAAAGCCAGCAGCTGATTTAAACTGGTGATATACTGAGGTATTGTTAAGATGTTCCACAGCAAATTGCCACGTTAAAAACATGCTGAAACTATTGATTTCTTTCTGCAAAGGAATTACTGTTCTCATAGATTTCATTTTTGTCAGGGTAACAAAATGGTCCTAATTTCCTCTCTCAACAGAAGTTGGTTCAGGTCCCAGCCCTGAATGCCTCTACACAGCTGCTTGGCATTTCTTAAGACAAAATCAGATTTTCAGAGTTATTATTTTTAAGCACATCATCCCTGAAAGAGTATAAATTAAATCCGGCATTCTCTTCTCACTAACTGGTAAACCTGTTTGTTTAGCCCTGGGACTGCTTGGGAAGAAGGAGGCTTTTGAAAAGGCTGCCTGCTCGCCACCTTAAGAAGTTTGCAGCACAATTAGGGTACTGTTGAGGTAGTATAAACTGTCACAGCTTTGCTGAAACCTGGAGGATTTATGCCATCTGGGACTCGCCCGCTGTTTCATGCTGCTCACAGGAAGGATCATTAGTTTAGGAGTTGAGAACACGTCTTAGTTCATTTGATTGATTTTCCCCAAAGCACACTCATGTGCTACAAATTACAGGCTGCTTTTCCAGGACGTGCATTTCTTCACAGATTACACACGAGAACAATGAAACTTTTTAGCAAATCTTGTGGATGTACAAACAAAATTTGCCGTTTGCTGCGGGCTCCCTGTTCGCCCCACAGTAAGTGTGGTGTTTTGGCAGAGCCACTTTCTGCTCACAGGAGGGGGTTAGGTGGATTTCAGGGAGATTAATTTGGTAGCTGTGTTCACAGCACAGCCTCTGAAAAGTCACATCAGCGCAGAGAAATCCATCAGGAATGGCAGGAAAGGACAGTGGCAGGAGCGTGGTGAACCTTTCCCTGACAGGGACACAAAGTGAGGCGAGGATGGCTGTAAAACTGAGTGAATGAATAAAAGAAGAAGCATTCCTTGTGGTCTGGTGGTGCGTGATGGGTCTCGTTTTTCCAGCAGACTGAGCCTGTGGCTGAAAGGGCTCAGTGTGCTGCTGCTCTGTCAGAGCACCCTTGTGCTGCCCTGGGTGCCCTGCTCACCTACCACCCCTCACAGGCATCTTCCACACACAACCACTCAATAAAATTACTGTCTGAACACCACCTTCAATTCCTGCTTTGCTGCTGAGCACTTTTTAAAGCAATGCCAGCTTCAGCAGGATAATCCCAAGCCTGCAGCTCCTCGCAGGACGCTCCGTGCCAGCTGAACTCTGACAAGGATATGGATTTAACAGAATTGTCATGAATGGAAAACTCAGCTCTGCCAACAAGATTTACTGTGCAGCTTCGTACGCTCAGGAATTAATTTTCTAGAAGAAAACATTTTCAGACAGTGACTTAAAATTGGCTGTTGCAGTTCCTGCCAGGACACGCAAGCACACGAGAGCATTTGTGGGGAACGAACGGTGCAGCTACAGCAGAGTCAGCTCTTTTTTGGGAAAAAAAGAGGAAAAAGCCCAGAAAACTGTCCAAGGCCTTTGTCCATATCTGTTAATGGTGTCTCACAAAGCAGCATCTGTGCTAAAACACAGATCCCACAGCTCGGTCGAAAGGGAGTAATAATAACAACCCGAAGAGGAAAATGTAAATGAAAACAGGCGGCCTCGGTTGTCGCTGCATTTTTTCCTCTCATAAATTTGTTTCCCTGATTTCATACCAGCACTACAGGCTGAGCTGTGGCAGGGAGGTGGGGAAAGCAGGGGGATGAGCCAGAGAATGAACCAAAGAGGTACAGCAGGATTTCTACACTAAATCCTGTAATATTGTTCTTCCCACAAACAAAGCCAGAAAGATAAATTGGATGGAATGAAAATATAAGTGTTGCAAAAAAAAAAAAAGGAATTTTGTTTCAAAGTTTATGGACCAGCATTCTCTGACCTGCAGGCTTCAGAGCTCAGGTTATAAGCACATTTCATGCTGCAACTTTTGAAAAGGTCTAGCGTGGGCTCCCCTCAAAGTTCCACACCATCCTGTTCCTTCTTCTTTTTAATAGAAGTCCACATCATCCTGACCCTAAGTGTAATGTAGGCATTTTGAATCTGTGGAAGCTTAGAATATTGGTCTCAAGGGCGTGTTGAATGAATAAGAGGTAATTAAGTTATCAAAAAAAAAGCTCTCTTAAACTCAGGAATAGATCCCTTATGTGTAACACATCTTAAATTAATGGGATTATGGTTTGGAGTCCTTTCTCCCCTGCACTTCCCTCTGCTCTGGCTTTCCTTGCTCACAGTCTGCTTGAAAACAATCATTTCAGTCTTTAGCCAGCGTGAGATCTCTCCCATAAAACCATCAGTGCTCTCGAGATGGGGACCATGACAACTGTGCACAAATCAGGAAAAGAACTGCCACTGCTGGAATTGGGAGGAATGCCAATTTTTTTCTGGGATGGAGCATCCACAGTCCTTGCAGAGAAGTTAAATAATGTTGCTCATGTTTGTGTTGGAATTGTGGTTAAACAGGAAATTGCTCTTGAGAAAAAGGGGAATCAATTATGAGGAATTTGCTTTCCAGGTTGGATCCTCTTGCCTCAAACTTTGCATTACTGTAAGGTTGGAAAAACTGGGAGAAAAGTCCTACTGATACAGTGTTTTAAAACACAGTGAAAGTCACAGATTGTTTAACAAATGTTGTTTCTCTTTGGTGTGGTTAACTTGTTTGGGACCACAAGGAGCAAGACAGGAGAGGAAATGCAAACTGCTTTGGTAATTTCCAGTCAAATCTCACAAAAAGTCAGGGACTCACTCCACTGACTGCTGTGGTGGTGAATTCCCTCATCCATCCTCCCTCAGCTGTGTTTGCCATTTTTTGCTAAAATCAAGCCAATCCTTGCTAATTGCCTGGATAATCCAGCTCTTGGTGGGTGCCTGCCTGCCTTAGAGGTTGTTCCAAGCCTGCTGTGGCACCTGGTGCTGCAGGTGCTTGGGACCTGGGACAGTTTGTGATGAATTCAAATTACAAATCACCTATCAATCTAGAATTTGGGGTTAGGAATTGTTATTCTGTCAAAGAAATGAAAAATAGCTGGTTCATCCTCTGTAGCTCATCAGAGAGAAACGTGTCAGACTCCAACAAATGCTGGGCCATTATAAAGGATGCTAATAGTGCATGTAACAATGGGATAATTTAATCTTTTCATTTGTGGTGCAATTCCTTGCATTTTAAATCATCTTGTCAGTTTTCCACATTTCAAGCCAAACCATTATGATTAACTGTTAGGTTTTATTTTTAGATTTTTTAATGCGGAGTCTTTTTAGAGAAAACACACAGAATGTCCTATCAACTATTTTCACACATTCGGTATCATAATTGGGCAATCAGGCACAATCATCCTTAATTTAGTACATATGTGGCACATTACCATGCCAAGTGGGTTACAGATATGCATGAAGTAAGTGCAAATTTACTGACAAAAGGAGCAAGCTCAGACCAGCGCTATCAAAAGGCACTTGAGTCACATTTGCATAACTCTTCATTTGGAATTAAAAATTGAATTTGTTCAGTTTTCTTCAGGACAAGAGCGTGGTGCTGTTCTGGTGAGAAGGACGAAGAAAGTCTCTCCTGCCTAGAGGGCTTTGTAGTTTTAATGAGAAATAAGGTGTTTAATAGTAAACAAAATCGATTCCAGTGTGGTTTTTTTTTGTTTGTTTTAGCAAAGTTGCCAAATGGGGGTATGGTAGGACAAGAAACACGCCAGAGAGGAAAGCCTGGAAAAGGAGAGTGCTCAATAGACGTTTATCAAATGTACTCCAGCAAATTGTATGGCAATTATGGCTTTAGAATTCTTTACACTATGAAAGTTATCCACAATGAACTGAAGTTTTGGGCTTGAAACACTGAGAGGTGACAACTGGTCAGCATTGGGAATTTAGTTCCAACACTGTTGGCTGCTGCTTTACTTTCAACATGTTTTGATAAATTTCAAAACAATGTAACCTGACTACTTTATGTTCCACTACAAAGTGCGACTACAGGACTTGTAAAGTTTTTAGGCTCTCATAAATACAAATGGGACTGGGCTGACAATAATAGCAGTTGAAAATTTTTGCTTCATCACTGAGGCTTTTAAATGAAAACAATATTTTCCTTTTAAGACTTTTATTATGCATTTTTAGTATCCAAAGTGAATTTGTGTTGTGTTGGCTTTCATATAAAGGTGTGCCATCTTTAAAGAAGCTTCTATCTGTAAAGTCTTATATCTCTAAAGAGAATTTACCTCTGAAAGGGGAATTTAAATGGGTTTTAAAGGCTGTGTGGGGGAATATTCCATCCAGAAAGGAAAGCTGAGCCTTTGGGGTTAGGGAGGAGTGGTACAGGAGGGTGGTGTGGGCTGAGCAGTAAATGGTGGAGACACATCCCATCCCTGTGTGCATCCCTTTTGTGAGGGACCAGGGGATTCCTCATCCCAAAGAGTGCAAATGCTGCAAATGTCTTTTCTCCAGCCTAAATTCTGCATTTAACGTGCTTCGGTTGTGTGAAGCAGGTGGAAAAAGACGCAGAGTGTGGAAAACAGACTTTTTCCATAGTCTAATTGAGCCTGGTGTTAAAATACTCCTTTAAAAAATCACTAATTTCTAGATCCCTTACTGTAGGGCTGGACCTGTGGCTCTCAGGAAAGGCATTCCCTTTCCCACTGGCACAGTTATCATCCACAGCCCCAGAGGAGTATCCACATTAATTACATGCTCCATTTAACAGCAGTACAAAATTAATCCTGTTTGGACAGAGATTAGGTGCCATATGAAGAGCTGTGTCTTGTCTCTTCAGTGTGGTGAATTTTATCTCCTAGTATTTGAATTTAATCTTTATTATTTTTTGCCATCATCCACATGACTCTGAAGGGCACAAAAGCGTGCAAAGCTGAAAACAAGGAACAGGTCTGGGGATGGAGCCTGGCTCGGGATCCAGTTTAATTCCTGCACAGGTTTTCCAAGACTGGAAAATGCCATATAAAGGTATTGGAGTTGGGAGTACTGGAATCCCATCTCCAATTTTATCAATCAGAGTAAAATCACTGGATGTTTCCAAGCATGGAATGGGGTTGGAGAGGACCTTTGGGGAGCAGCTAATCCAGCCCTTGCTCCCAGCAGGGTCAGCCAGAGCCTGGACCCAGGGCCACGTGTCTGCCTGGGGGGAATAAAAGCTCACACACATTCTGCACGTGAATAGTCCTTTGGGCTGAGCAGGAATTTGAGCTGAAAACTGGTAAATATTATACATCTGCTTGATTGATTGGATGAATATGAGAAAGAAACCAGCAACAGGAAGGGAGAGTGAAAATGTTTCCTGAACCATTTGAAGGTGGGAGGAGAAAAAAAAATTAACTTTTTAGTGCTATTTTTTTCCTTCTCTCAGTTCTGCAGGCCTCCCAGCTCAGGAAGATTTAGTTTACTTCTTAAAAGGTCTTGCTTATAAAGCAGACCTTTTTCTGTTTCTGGCCAGCTCTAATAAAAATTAGCAGTAACTTTAGCAGCTGCCATACCACATGACTGCTTGGAATTGCATAACTTCTTTTTCCTCCTAAAGAAACACACAAAGATCATCTGATCTCCACCCTTGCAGCCTTCTCCAAAATGTTTTTCTCTAACTTGATTCCTAAACAGAAATCTTTTTCTCCTTTCTTTTAACAAGCCTCTTTTCTCAAGCCCAAAATCTGACAGCAAATGGTGAGGGGCTCTGGGCAGAGCTTTCATCAGTTTGTGAATAAGGTGATTATTTGTATTTTTGCTACTTCAAGCTCTGTTACTGTTTATAAGAAGCCACACCATGGACAAAAAAAAAAAATATTTTGTGGCTGAAATGATGGGGATTTAGGGCCTGTATTTCTGGGAGCATGGGTTTGGATGGAGGAACATTGTGGTTTGCCAAGGACGAGGTCATGGTGGGAGGACAAGTCTTCTGTGGCCACTCCAGATGTAAACTGGACACAGACTGTTGGCTCAGACCAGGTCCTCTTTGGAAATCCCCAAGGACCCAACTTGATCTGCAATCAGAGGAGATGGAAACTGGAAACTGAAAATTGTCATCCTCTTCTAGATGTGTGACATATGGAGATGAAATTGCTTTCTGCCCAGTTGTTTCCTTTAGCAAAAAAACCCCAAGTTGATCATCTTCATCAAAACTAAGAACAAATAACCCCTTTTCTGTACAGAACTTTTTTTCCAAGCAACTTTCTTGCAAAGAAAAAAAAAATATTTGTTTTGTCAGGATACTCCACTGACTGCATATTTATTTATCTCTCCCTTGTACCTCATTCAGAATTCATTCCTCTTTTTTAAGTTTTAAAGAAATCTGCTGTCTATAGTTACAAGGAAGGCTTAAATGGTCGAATGAAAGAAAAAAAAAAAAAAGTGTGTGTCAGACTCTTTAAAGCTTGCTTCATCCCAAAGCCAAACAAACAAAGCCAAGTGATGATAATATCATGGAATATGAAATGTTGCTGAAAAGCCAAGCCTGCTGGCGCCCAGGGAAGCTGCACCTCTTGGAGCCAGTCACTGCCTTACACCCAGTTACGTTCCCATACTTCAGCTGAGCCAGTTCTCTTAACCACGATAAAATAGGAATAAAATGTGAATTTATGTAATTCTCACTTTTGTATTTTCTCTGCTAGTGCAATTCCCTTTTTCTGCTAGCTTGTCAGGAACCCTAACTCTCATTTTGGAGTGCAAGCCTGGCCCCTGGGTGCTGAACAGATGCACTGAGCTGTCTTAGCTGCACTCACAGCTCAGAGTGTCCTGCTAGCATCTCTTGTTTTAATTTCAGCGTTCACACAGCCAGCCCTGCGATTCCTTCCTGTGTTTGAAGGAGCCAGTACATACTGAGCCACTTCTTTTTAATCCAACTTTTCGTTGTTTTCCCTTCATTTTGGCCTCCTTCTTTCCCCTTAAAACCTTTGTAGACAAAGTTTCCTCTGCAGCTGGGGAATTATTCACCATTTCTATTACAAACCTTTCTCTAGCAATGAGGACTTTCTCCTTCAGTTTTAGCCAGCTTTATGTTCTGCTGCTAATTAAAACGCTCTCTGTCTTTGCTTCTAAGTTGACCCAAAAGCAAGATTTTTGCCCCGTTTTTGGCTGCCTCACTGGAGGAGGCATTTGCAGAATTGCTGAGCAGCTGATGTTAGAGTGAGTTACCAGCCCAGGATGGATTTAGGGGTGGCAGAGAGACCCTGCTGGGGCTCTTTGTTAGACACCCAAACTCGTTAGATTAATGAGAAACACTTCAGTGACTCAGTACCTCTGTGGCTCTTTTAGTATCTCAGGTAGAAATAGGAGGCTGAGAAGATGCTGTGAAGTTTCTTTTGGGATGAAATGAATTTTGTGCACAATGTAAGGGAAAAGCCCTCCAGACTGGAGTGACACTCATCATTTAAACTTTCTGCTTGCTTGGAATGCTGTGTTACAATTTGAACAGATTTACAGAACAAAGGAACCAAACTAACATGATACACTTGTCACTGCCTCTGTCCTTTTTGTCCCAAATGACTAAAAATAACTTGCTTTCCTGTTGTTTAACCCCTTTCCTGAGGTGCTCTTCAGTATGGACAAGATGCAGAGATGGGTGCTTAGCTCTTGTTTGTGTCTGACTGGAAGGACTGAATTCCCCTAGTTTGGAAAACCTTTGGAGAAAAGCTAAGCCCAAAAGCTTTTAACTGCTTAGGAAGTGTTTTCCTGCCATTTCGGGAAAAAAATGCAATTATCATGGCTGCTTCAAGGGAGTTGTCACTGAAGCGATAAACCATGGTAGAATTTACTTATCCTTGTAGGAAAATGCAAATTAAGGCTATAAATGGGGGTTTTGGGAAAGGTCCTGGCTGCTTTTTGCCACCAGGCTCATAATCACCCCCAGTTGTTCATATTCCAAGGCAATCAGGTTATGTACATCATCTTCTGCAGGGGCAAAAAGGACTGGGGAGTTAAGGGTGTAAGTGAAAGATGCTGAAAGAATAAATACCTTTGTTTGTATCTATCCTTCACATGTTAACTGCAAACCACATTTCAATCCATGCAAGGCCTTTCTCCAAGGAAATTGAACTGGGGGGCCAGGGATAGTATTTAAAAAGTAGCTAAAAATGGAAAGGCAAACGCTGCCCTGAAGTAAAGCACAAAGTGTGATTAATTTGATATCTGTCTAGCTGAAGTCAGCAGTGAAGATTTCACTAAGAGAGTTCTTGGGAGCTGATGGCCACATTCATAAAGTCTGTTCTAAGCCAGGGATAAAAAGTCAATTTACAACAACTATTTATTGGAACTATTTATAACTATATAACATCTATTTATTGAACTGGAGGTTCTGTGCAAGCCTATAGGATCTGTAGGTGAGCAGACACCCTGGGATAAAGCTGCCCCATAAATTCTCTATCACAGTGCATAACTTAAGCATGTTTTATATGTTCAGGCTAAGTGGGGGATTTGTTTTACTACAGCCAAAGTTGCTCCTTATTTGCCTAAATTAAAGGATATGCATTAGATAAACAACAAGTGGGGTCTTAGGCACTGCTCAGTGTCAGGGTCCATAAACATGGAAAAATAATCTGCAAGTGACAAATCCGCTGGTCTGTAACAGGCACAAATGTATTTTCCATCTCTTTTGAATACTTAAAACATTAACTCATCTTTGGAGAATACCAATTGTGGTATTTGACACTTGAGAAGAATTTTATGGAAAACAATGTCAGATTTTCAGTTCAGTCTCCCGCTTTGTAATAATGCAGTTGTTGTAAAGAGCTCCATTTCTGCTTCCTTCAGTTCCTAATATCCACATTTGCAACTGCTTTTATCCTCCCAGTAAACCAGATTTTTGACAGGAGAAAGTGAACCACAGTGTATTATGTCACTGCCTAAGTATTACATATTTCCTTTTTAAGCAAATGAAATGCAACATAATCTTAATGTTTGAAAATTAAAAGCATTGGGCTTTTTTTTTTCCCCAGAATATTCCTGTTATTTTGTTACAGTGCAGTCATTTTCTAGTCCTAATTTTAAATTTTGATTTCTGTCATTAACTGCAGAGTAGATACAGGCTTGAGACCTGGAGTAATGACTTTTCAACTGAAACACACAAACTTCTACCACTCTAAGTGATTTAGAGAGGCAACAGACTTGTGTTATTGTCAGGCATCCAAGTTATTTAAAATCACTTTTCCCTGAATGTAAATTTTTGTGCATGTCATGATCTAACTAGATTTATTCTATTCAAGTTTATAGTTCAGCTCCACAGTTAAAAGTTTTCTTTTGCTTGGATGTACAAATTCAACAAATTCTAGATCAAGGTCAGTTCTAAAGCTCGAGTTTATTTTGGTTGTTCTCTCCCAACCATTACTTTGTCCATCATTTAAATTGCCTTTGGATTAAAGTATTTTGTTATATCAAAACACGGGGCATTTTAGAGATTAAGAGCACTGAGCCTATCTCTGAATCACAAATGGGGTCTGATTTTTGTTTTTCTTTATCCTGTACTGTGTCAGACAGAGGATTTCCTACCGTTGTTTGGGAAAAGAAAGCTGGAGCTGGAAAGGAAAGCATAAAACTGATTGCCTGATGGTTTCATGTTACAGACCACCTACCCTGAGAGGGGAGTAATTGAAATTCTGAAGAAGAAAAAAGCCATAGCCCAGCAACAAACAAATAAGGGAAAGCTTAGTGGAAAATTAGTGGAACAATAAAATATGATTCCATTTTGGTAACACTTTGGTGCTTGGAATAGTTTTACATGGGAGGAAATAAAAAGCAAAAGGAGCCACTTAAGGGAAAGCCATTAGACAGACATTTAGAGACTTTCTAGACAGACCTAATATAATTTTATACACTTAACTTGTTATAAAATCTGTGTATATTCAGGTGTTGTCTTACATAATTCCTTGACTTCACAGTTAAAAGAAGGGAACATTAATAAATATATAAGAAAGGGAAAGAAAATAAAGCATGCATCTTTCCAGAAGAGGCTTTTTTTAGGGAAGAAAGCACAGGGCAAGATGTTATAATTCCTTTTGGGATCTCAACAAGCAATTTATCTATAAACTATCTTTATAAAGTCGCAGTTAGTGACAAATAGATGTATCTTAGCTTAAAATTCACTTCTGGGTGAAATATTTACCTAATTTTATCCACATTCACCCTTAAATAATCTGGTTTGCTTTGGGGCATTGTGTACAGTAAATTCTACACACATCTGATTAAGGGGCAGTTCTGTCCCTGGGGATTCCTGCTCACCTCCAAACCATAGATTTTTCCCAAAATAGGAGAATCTGACTGCAGAAGCACAGATTGGTGTGGAGCAGTGAACTCAGGGCAGAGCATTACCACAATCAGCTTCGGGCATTCTGTTGAGTGCATGAAGAACTTTAAATAACAAAGAAATAAAAAAGCTGTCAGCTGAAGTTGGAAGTTCACTGAGAATATTTTCCAGAGACGACAGCTACACCTCACTGCTGTTTGTCTGGCTGCTCAGCTTCCATGAGAACATTGTGGAGGAATTTCGAAGGGGCTAAAACCTTTTATTCCCAAACACATTTATCTCCATCCCAGTCGCTGGGGAATCCAAGAGCACAAGAGCAGAGGCCAAGTGGACACATCCTGGCTGCTGGAACAGGCTGTGCTCCTGTGCTGCAAGCCAGCAAAAAGTGAGAGTGTTCTTGCCTTGGTAACCCCGAGGGGATGAAATTTGGGTTGTGATCTCTTCTTTTGGGGCGAGTGTGAATCCATCTATTGTTTCACGGGAGAACAGCTGCAGGGGACACCAGGGAAGTTTGCAGGAGGAAGGAAAAGCTGATTTTTCTTCAAGATGGAGCTGAAGGTTTTCTGGTTGAACAGATGTTCCTGCAGTGGCTGTTTTGTACTGATAGAATCACTTACCAGTCTGTAAAAGCCAATAGGGTCAGTGAAGCAAAATTGTGTCCAATCCATTTTAAGGCACCAGGGCAAATTTCTCACTTCACACACTTAAACCAAGGTAAGATTTCAGTTATAAATCAAAATGGCCATTCCTGCCCTGTCAGTAGAGGAGGAATCCCACAGGAGCAGCTGCCAGGCTGCTGTGAAGGCTCACACCCACTCTCCTTTCCAGGTAGGGACTGGGATTGTTTCAAAGACCCCTTTTAAAACACCCCTCTCACTGAGCCCTGGGACGTGGAAAGACACTGGAAACTATTTTGAATCCTTGCAACAGGTGGTTAGAGTCAAACTGCAGTACAGGAAAATTGTAATCTTTCCAAGGTTTTCATTTTAGCCACATGAATTATTTCTCATTTAGTGAGACAAGAGTTTCAGTGAGTTGTGCACTTAATTTCTATTTGCTTTCTCTAATAAGCAGTCATGGCAAGGGTGATTTCTGTTCTTTCTGCCTCAAAATGTGTGTGAGCAAACAAACATCTCATCTCATATGCAGCAGCAGCACAATGACCAGATGTCTTGTTTATGCTTTAAAATATTTTTGTTCCAGTCCATAGATGAAATTCTTTCCACTTTAAAAATGTTCAGCTTGAACTTGAGCAGTTAAAGGATTCCTGATGACAGAGCTGGATGAGCCAGTGAGACACAAACTCTTCTCAAGGTCTTTCTTACACTGAATTAATATGAATTCCTTTCATGGCCTGAGGTGAGACGGTAAAATTTTCTCTGTTGTTTTTATTGTTCCTCTGGATGGGACCAGATTTGTGCCCCAAGACCCAGCAAGAGCAGAACTACTGCCTAAAAACTGAACTAAGGCTGCCCTCAGCCCTGCAGGGTCAGAGGGATTTGAAGAATCTCCATTCCTGTTTCTTCCAGGAATACAAGAACATACTTTAACAAATACACATCAGAAATTGTCCCATGTGGAGATTTCATGGTTCTTGCTTGCAGTGCCCACTGCCAGTTCTAAAACCCACACAGCCCATGTCTGAAATCCTTATCAAAAAAGAGTTGTGCTCATTTAAATCCTAGTTCACACAGCAGTGCCCTCATGGAATACCTTCAGCTCTCCCAAATCTCCCCTGCTGCAGCCAGCCCAGTCACACTGCCTCTGCTTTTTCCATGGAGGAGGTAGGAAAGGAAAATTATCAGGTACTGGTAATAACAAGAGTCTGCTAAAATTAATTTTCTTACTACTGCCAGTGCTAAATGGAGAAATGAACTGAGTGGAGTGAGTGGAGCAGAACAGACTTGAGCAAAAGGAGGTAAATAACAGTATTTTACATAAGCATCAAATATTTGAGTTTTACAAGCAGATTGTTACTCCTGACAACTGCTGCATTGGGATAAAGAGGGTTTGCTCTTCCCTTTCCTGGCTTTCCTCAGAGCTGCTGGTGCCTGGAGGAGGTGCCAAGAACCAGCTCTGTGTCAGTGCCACGGGGCATCTGAGGGGTTTTTACTTTCTCAGCTCTCCCAGTGGAACCCTAGGATTTATTTCAGCAGCTCACAGATAGCAGACAGAGCTGCCCATCAGGGTGAGGACTTGTTCTGGCTGCAGTGGGGTTGTTTCACGCAGTCTGCACTGCAGAGGGTGGGCACCTTCTGTCCCCCTCACCTCTGACCCACCACAGGACCTTCACACAAAATCCAAAGCTGTGGCTCATCATTTGTTATTGTTCCTGGAGTAGTGCCTGGGGACCCTCACAGGAATCAAATCCCCATTGTCACCAGAGTGACAAATAAAAAGTGAAACATAAATATTCAAGAATGTACAACAGGGCGAAGCCAAGAGGAGTTATGTCACAATTATTGTCAGAAGTGACTCACAGAAACTCAATTTACCCACTTTCATGGGCTGGGACCCTAAGCCTTAAGTCCAGAGAGTGACTTTACCACAAAGGCAGCAGCTTCCCTTGCAGGGGGAATAAATCCACAATTGTAATCCTCTCCAGGCTTAGTGCTCCTCCTGGGTATAGATGGAAGCTCGTGGTAGTTTCACAGTGCCTTTGTCTAGACTAAGATTTAGATAGATAATTCTAAAAATTCAATGTATGACACATGTAACATAAATTACTGTATGCTGACCTAGACTGGAGAAGGATTAGGATCTGTATTAAAATGTAGATCACACCTACACAGTTTTTGGGGGTATTTTTGGTTATGCTAGACCAGACTTGCTAACCAGTTCTAACAGAATTGGAACCAGTGGAATTAGGGCACAGCATAAAGTGACGGAAAAAGAACAGAGAGAAAATTAGGGAAAATATCCCTTCATTAATAACAGAATGCTTTTTAGAATTTTACTCACCCTTAAAATATAAATCAGATACCTTGAGACTAAGAGAACAGTAAGAAGTCTGGGACAAATTAGGAATATTTTCAGAAAAGTCTTGAAAATAAATGCTTAGATTGTTGAAATACTTCTTGAGCCACAGCTAGAGCACCTGCAGTTCTATACCCTATAAACAAGCTTTACCTGCATTTCCATCAAGAATGGGAAGCAGCCATGATACGGATAACAGCTGCTTAAAATTTCAATTGTATTAAAGTTTGGTTTAACCACGAATTATTTATTCAACTGTAGCTTGCTAACAACAATTAATACTACTCCTTTAAATAAAAAGCACAACGTGCATCAGTGTCAGATGGAGAAAACATTTATTCTGTGTGTACCTAAAGAGTCCCAGAGGGAGATTGGGGTGTCCAAGGAATGCAGGGTGGGGTGGGCTGTGGCTTCCCTTCAGCCCTGGCTGTCAGACCAGCCCCAAATTGCTCTTTCTGCTGCCATTTTTAGTGATTTGGTATCAGCAGCTCCAGCCCCTGGGAAGATAAGAGGGGGCACATGAGCTGTGCAGGGCTGTGGGGCAGGACTATATCAGTCTGGCAGCTGTTCTGTGATGGGGAAGGTATGTGACAGCTCAGGGCAGGCTCCAGCAAGTGGCACCCACTCCCAAAAAAACGGGCTCAAAATGACCTGCCCCCCCACCCCCCAAAGGCTGGCTGGGTAAGGATTCAGTGCCATGCCTGACATTCGTGCTGAAATCTGAATTTTTACAGAGGGAAATGGCATAACATGGAGGTGTTTCCAGGGAATGCTTTGGGGGTCTGCTGAACCCTGACCCTTTACCCAGCAAGGACCTGCTGCTGTGCATAATCTGACACGTCACTGCTGTTTTAACCAAAGATGGTTCAGCCCCAGAGCTGCTGGTATTTATAGTGGGGAAGAGGCTTGCAGAGGAGTGATGGAATGCTGCCCTAAAATGCTGAGACCTGCAGCTCATAACTACTCCCCACATGCTGGGACTCTAATTCTGGGCAGCAGAAAAATTAAGATCCAGACCAGACAAATCTGAATCAAAGTAGAACTCTCAAGACCATCTCAGGGGGATTATCATACTCAGAAGAAATTATTACAGATAAATTTTCCCATGGGTCATATTCTCTGTTTTGTCCCATGGGTGGTTGTTTTATTTAATGTGAAAAAAGGTGTAAAACACTGTTGTTCTCAGTGATGGTGTTTCACACTCACTGTAGTTTTAAAGGGTACAGAGTAGAAGGGAAGGAGACTCAGTGCAGGTGGAGTTCTGTGCAGAAAAAGCTGCTCATTGAATTTCTGTTTTCTGTCCCTGGATGCTCTGCTCACTCCATGTTCTTGCCTCCCCAGCAAACCCCAGGATTCACATCCATGATTTTTTTGCAGCCTAGGAAGTTTGACAAACAGACTTTTGATTTCTGCCATTAGCTAGAAAAGAATGCACCTTTCCAATCCATTTCACCCAGGACTATTAGGTAGTCATTGAGTAGGCAGCTGAGGTACCAAATTCAGATTAAATCTTTGTTTCTACTTCCTCAGAGTGCTGAAACCTATCACTTCCAGGGTGATTTTAGCTCAATACATTGGAATAACACATTTCAACTTAGGGACGTAATTTATGCCAAACATACCTTTGTAGGTTAGGAGATAGTATTTATAATTTAGATAAGATTCGTGGAAAATAATCTTTTGTGCTTTATGTTAGAAAGTGTTGATTTGTGTAGTCACAGATTTACTGTAAAACTGATATGGCTGAGATAACCTGTCAGTAATTAGGGTTTGAGATGGGTAAATACAGAACAACACAAAACTGGGATTTCGTTAATAGCAGTAAATTCCCAGAGCATAAATGCAGTGGTCCCCCCTGGAATCCACGGAGCCTGCAGGGACCCCAGGGTCCCTCACACACACTGAATATTCACAAAAATACAAATGACAGCCCCAGAGAAGAGGAGGAAGGAGCAATTCTGCTGCCTGACCGTGAGGTGTATAGTCCATGAAAGAGGAGAGTTTTGCCTCCTGTTTCTATTCTCCAGTCCCCTGAGCTAAGCAATGTCAGGCAAATCCCATTTTACCTGTGATACTTTCATGTCTTTGAGGATTATTTATGTACATCCCCATTTGCAGCTTTTACCCACAACATTGACCATCATGTTGGGACACTAAGCTCAGATGTTTTAATAAATACAGTGATTTTTTTTAATTAAACTGTTCCTGAGCCATCACTGTTTTGCTGCTGAGTGCGAGTATGAGCTGCTAAACATGAAATATTGTCCACAGCTACAGAATATTCCCATGAAAATATCATTTGCACAGATACAGGGGATAAAAAGCTATATTGTTGATTTTTCAACAAAAATACAATCAACTTTGAGTGCAAACATTCAAAGCTGTAATGAAAAGCTGCTGTAACTACAATTCTCCCAGCGTAGCTGCTGGTGGGAGTTTGAATGTGCCATTTGTAAGGTTTAAATTGCTTTTGCAGTCAAGTGTTGTAATCCATTAGTGATAAGAAAAGGTATTTGTCTATCAGTTATAGTTAACTACATTCCTTGTATTAGAAACAGTTTAGTCTCTTACATGAGCCCAGTGCAGGAAATTGTTTAGAGAGTCTGGCTGCAGAAAAGCTGGAAAAGGAGCAGTTGGTGCTCCCTTCCCCCTCAGAAATGTGATGGATAACTGAGCTCTGACAGCCAGCAACTTAACCTTTAGCAGTGCTGCACAGAGCAGCACCACAGACTTTTCCTCCAAGGATTTCAGCTCCTTCTGAGCAAAGTTGTGCACAAAAAAACTGTGCAACTCTTCCTGGGATTTTTTTTTCATAAAGCAGTGATGTTCCTTCCTTTGGCTGTTCAGCCATGTTGTTTCATTACTTTTTTTGGTGATATCATTACTCTTCCAAAAAATAAATTTAAATGTGTGGGTAAATGGATGAAGATTAAGAATTGGGTTTTGTAAATGGAAATTGCAGTTTCTCTAGAAGAGCAAGTTCTCAGAGCAGATTTGCTACCAGCTCTGTTGGGGTTTTGGAGCAGCATTTGCTAAATATTACCAGCTTTGCATGTTTAGCTAAACATCAGACGTGCACCAGGACATTTCCTTGGGTTTCTTTTTGCTCTGTAAAGAAGCTGACAAATGTTGCACCAGATCTCTTAAGATGTGATCTAGCACAGCAAAGCAGGATGGATATTACATGTCACAGACTCATGGAAATCAGATAGGAAACATATCAGATGTTACATCAACCCCCAGACTGGCACTGGACTGGCACACTGATCAACTTGGTCACTACCTAAAATGCAGGATTATAAATCATTTTGGGATCCATATAAACTGCACTGTACAAAGGAATATATTTCTAAATAGATTAAAACAGTAATTCAAGCACTGCACCCTTTATGGTTGTAATGCAGTCATCTCCTTATGAGGTTTTATTGCAAAAAGCTCAATTTTGTGAGAGGCTTTTTTCACAGGGTCAGCAGTCTGTTAGAGGCTGGTCTCACCCTATCCTGAAACCCAAAGCAGCTTCCTGTGGGATTTAAGGGCTGCAGCTGTTCCAGTGAATTCAAGATGTGTCTTACAAAGCTTTGCACCCAAGGAAAAGCTGCAGCCATTGGGCTGGACAACCCCTGATTTTATACATAAGATTCCTCTATTCTGCTGCTTAGAATAACCCATGCTGAGGGGAGATTGTGTAGGTTTCCAGGGCCTCACTCCCTGCTGGATTGGTGCTGTAAAACAGGAATTGGCAGAGGCACTGGAATATGGATGTTGCAGAGGAGTCAGCTTTCCCACCCAGTGTATTTGGCAGGGTGACCTGCAGGGAAGGTGAGCTGAACCCCTGGAGAAGGGGGGATAACAATCCTGGGAAAACAAGCAGTGAGAAGGGAGACAAAGTGCATTACATCAGGGTTACTTGTTCATCAGAGGAGCTGCACAACTTCAGCTCCTGATTTCTGAGGAGGAGAACAGAGGCTGTGCCAGGACCGTGTCTCCCTTACAAAGGCTGGGCACGGGGCCACGCAGTGATAGCGTGTTCTTCACAGCAAATAATCACATCAATACCAGCTTCTTCTTGTGCAGAGTGTTTGGAGATCGTACATCACCCTTAACAGGAACATTTCCTGCTCTCCTGCTGCCAGGGTGCTGCCAGCAAAGCCTGGAGAAAGGAGGAGGCTTTGAGCGCTGTTTGGGAGAGCAGCAGTGCCACAGCACCCGAGTGGGTCACTGCTCTCTTCTGCTCCTAATCTGGGTTCATCTGACAGGGATTCCAGCTTGTTTTCATTGAGCAGAACCATATGTTTGCTTTTCAGCAGCACATGAAAAAGTCAGGGCACTGTTCACAGGCTGAAATGCCTCCACAGAGAGGGAATGGATGGGGCTGCATCTGCCCCACCACTCGTTATTTCTCTTCAAAGGCTGGGTTAGATTTACTGCAGCTGTCAATCAGCTCCAAGCACTTACTCCATTTTTCCCCCCTCTTTATAAATCACATCCATCAAATCTACTGCTGTCAAGTGGATAGTAAAAGGTACCTCCCCCCTAAAAGGCCTCTCCAGCTGAAGGCAAAACAAGCACCTGATAATCCACAGGAAACCCTGTGGGATATAAATATACCTGCAGTGTATCAGGCCAGAATAACCAGAGGGAATCTAAAGGCTGAACACCAGGGTGCCCAGTCCAACCAAGTCCAGTTCACAGGAGCATCCCTCTTGTTTTCCCTTAAATGGGATCAGTTTGTCCAGACTCTTAAAACCTAGTTCCACAAATTCCACACAACTCCCTCTCGCCATTTCTTTTGCTTCCTTGCTCCAGGTAATGCAGTAAAATACTGATCCAGCACCTGCTCTGTGTGCAGCTGACATTTCTCTCTGGTTTCAAGCAATCTTTGCCTCTCCACAGCCATAAAACAAGGCAACATATAAACAAAGTTTTGTCCTTGCATAGAAGGTCTAAACTCTGAGGGACAATCCTCACTGGATGCTGAGCTTTATGCCAGCTCACAGGTATTTGACAATTTACATTCTGCTTTGGATTACATTTGTTCTCACATCCTATTTCCCACAGAAATAGGGACTGGAATTGGACACTTCTTGCTCACCTGACAGATAAATATCCTTGCTGTAAACAGGAAGCCTGTTGAGTTTTTTTGGCCATGAATGAAGTTGTATCCAGCAGTAACTATAGGAGGGCAGACTTCAGGCTCCGTGTTGTAAACACTGTCAGATGCAAAAAATAGTTTCTGGATTTTATGGAAGGTATTAGACTATCAAAATGTGATTACAAGGCATACATTTTTTCTGGGAGCCTATTTATGTGCAGCTGAACACAGCTTTTGATTCATGAAGCTCCTTTTTTATATAAAATGTAGTTTGGCAACTTTTAGCACTTAGTTAACTAATTCCCACCAGAAATACTGAAAGCATGTTTTCCATTTATAGCAGAGGGGATTAGGCTGATTTAGAAACACAGTATGTTGACAGTACTATTTAAAAGCATATGGACAATTTGCTCCTTTCTTCTCCATGACAAAAATGAGTGGTAACCATCAAATTTTGTGCACTGGCCTCTCTGTTTTGTCAAGATCAGTGTAATCTTTCCCAGTTGTGAAATCAAATCCAAAGTAGCTTGATTTATTGTTCTTTGCTCTCCTCAGAAGGCACTGAGGCATCTCCACAGCCCTTTCAAGGAAAACTTAGTGTAAATCACTGCATGTTTCCTGGACACAGGAATATATCTAGCAGTGATGTAGGAACTTCACAGGAAAAGCTGCCACTGTCACAGGGGACAGCAGGCTGTCACACTCATCTTTTGGCTTGCCAGGCTGCAAGAAATCTCAGGATTTTCCTACAGGCACCAAAAATAAGGAGTCAGAAGTGTATTGTGAATCTTGGCCTTGGGACATTTAGGTCTGACTCAAATATCTGCACGATTTTATGTTCACAGAGCTCAGGAAAGAATATCCACAGAGGTGGCAGAGTCAAAGGAAGGATCCATGAGCAAATCCATGGAGAAAGTCCTACCCTCAAGTATAGGGAGTTCTTTTGAGTCCTGTGTGAACATTTTACTTACAGAAGAGGCACTGAAATGGAAAATGCAGCTCCCCAACAAGCAGGGACTGAAATGATTCTCAGCTGAAGTCAGTGAGACTTTGTGTGCCAACCCAATCTGATATTCACAGTGATCTGCAGTCACTCTCTTCATCCATTTGCTGACTGCAGTGCATTATAGTGAATGAATAACACCACATTTTCTTGAAGATATCTTAGACTAATACCATGAATACTTTTGTTAATGATCCAGAACATTCACAGCCTGATTTAATTATTTCATCTCCCTTGTACTCTCAATTACCAGAATAAGCAGAAGTTACCAGAAAGTGTTAGGAACGAAGTTTAAGCGTGAAAACAGCTCTGTGCTCTCAGCAGCACCATCCAGAAAACATTTGGTTGCCAACAGTTCAGTGATTCATGAAAATCACACTTGCAGCTGAAATCTGTGTTTAGCTGAGGCCCCAGGCAGGTGGTACCAACCTGTCAGGCTTAACACACAGAAGGATTTCAGAGCATTTCAGGTCAGTGCTGTTTTAAATGAAACAGCCCAGTGGGGGTTTTGCTGATCCTCAGGTGCAGAGGATTTTAGAACTGCACTGACCAAGGAATCCAACTTTGCTATTCCTGCATCTCTCATAGGAAGATCTAACAAGTACTTTGGGGCAGGAGGAATTTAACACAACAAAACCTTCTCTTTTCCCTCCATTGTTACATGCTGCAAATTATGGCAATATTTATGAGTATTAAAACATGAAAATACTCAATGATTAAGCCAATGTAGTGACTATGTCAGGGAGCAAATTTAATCCAGACAGGTGTATGGCAAAATGACTCAAACCTTTGCTACCAAATGTCAAGTGGAGATAATTAACATTCTCTTTAAGCAGAGCTATTCAATGTTTCACTATTTAGAAGTGGCCAGTTGGAGAAATATTCCCAAGACAAAAATATTGTGCATCCAAAATGCTCCATGGTACTGTGACCTGCACAACAATAACCTTCAAATGTTCACACTCCTGTCTCTCATGGAAGCAACCTAAGGCAAGGTCTACATTATGAAATATCAGTCTGGTTACCACCAAACTCCAGAGTCACTCAAAATACCTGAGCAACTGTCCCCAGATAAACCAGCTCATGTGTCACATTGACTGTTAAATAACACCCACAAAAAAATACACATGTACACAGATCTTGAACACAACTTTCAGGGCAATGTTTTTATGATTTAGTGCTTTCCCAAAATAGATGCATACATCTGCAAACTTTAAACATCTCACCCTTAGGAGCTTTAAAAAATACATATAATCATACCACATTTTTGAGAAAAACCCCTTCCTATTGTGGGATCTTATTGCACTCAGCTCTGTTATGGACACACGAGTGTCTCCAGGGCTAAGCACACCAAAATATTTGTAATCCAATTGTGCTGAAATATTTAAGGGCATTTGTAGCTGTAAGAACATTGCATTTAACTCAGTCAAGACACACACAGCTGGAATGTTTTCAGAAATAAAAGTTATGGCTCTTGCCCAGCTCCCATGGAAGTAAATGGCCAGGGTGTCATCTGTTTGGCTGGGCTTGGACTGGGCCCTGCGTGGTGCTGCCCGGGCCATGCAACAAAATGTTAAACAAAAGATTCTGCCAGCTGTAAGAGCTGTAAGTTTTACCAAGTGTACAGTAAATATCCTGGGAAGCTGCTTTACTGTGCCAGGAGGCATCGCAGAGCTGCAAGAAATGACATTTCAGCCTTGCCTGCCACTGACTGCCCAAGGTACTGCGCTTTCATCCCGCCTCTTACCACCCCTTCCACCCTCCTGGTGGCTAAACAAACTCCCCTGGAGCTGTTGTTATTACTGATTTTGAGGCATGTAAACACAATTTGCATCAGCAAAGTCTTCAGCTGTCATAAACCATATTTTGGAAGTCTGGTGTTGACGGTGACTAAAACATGTTTGTCATTGCTAAAAAACACAAACCCAGATTTGGGTTTCTGGTGTTTCTTGTCTGTGTTTGTACAAAAGCTCCCTCAGTCCCTGCTCCAAGAGAGCAGAGCACACTCATGTTGATATAGTAGTGATAGACAAGTGTATCTTTTCAGTTTTTAACTAGTTCCTGATTTTTAGTTATTTCACTTTATGAAGGGGTTGTGTATTGCCTTTGTTTTGGTTTTGACTTAATGGCAATTAGGACTTCATTCATTAATGCATAATAGGAATAAAGAGAGGAAGGGCACTCTATTAGCAGATGTTTCTAAAGCTAAAAATGTAAAAAGCAAGGAAAAAAGTACAGCAAAATCACTAATGAATAAATAAAGCTAAGCTTTTCATCCGGTAACAATTAGGATTATTTGAACACTTCTACCATAGTTAGTATTTAAGAACTACACCCTAAAACTTTTCTGAAGTCCTGGTCTTAGTATTCACCTCTGCTGGTGGAAGTCAAGGATAAATTGTGCCACAGGTCCACCCTGCTCCTGCAGTCAGGCTGAGGAAACAAGCTCAGAAAGAGCCAGGGAAATATTTCCAGATTTAATAACCCAAGGCCGATGAGCCACTTCCAAGTAAAGATAATGCAAATTTTCGAAACACAAACCAGCTGCTTTCCTTAAACCAGCAGAATGTTTTCTTCCAGAAATGGACCAAAAAGCGGAGCATGCTGAAGGATGAGTTTTGCTAGTTTTGAATCAGCTGTCATTGATCTGTAGGGAACTCATGATTTAAAAATCACCGCAGCCTAAAGCTTGAATAAAAACGCTCTGAAATGACACTCCAGAAGTCACTTCAGTGTCCTGAGTGACACTGTGCTGCCTGACAAACCCAGCTCACACTTCCTTGCCATGCCAGTTATTCTCCTTGCACTGTCCAAGGCACACAAGGCTGGCCTGTTAGAAAATGCAAATAACAATGGTTAGTGAGCTGAACATGCTTTGTCAGCTTCCTATTTCTGGTACTGATCCAGGTTGTTCAAAACGAGAGTTCTAAAAACTGGAGAGATTTGTTCCACCATGGGATGATTGAAATGCAGCTCTCTTTCCACAGCAGTGGAAGAGCTTTACCCACCCTGTCTTTCCCCCTTTTTAAGAAAATAGTTGAAAATTTGATAGATTTTTATAGTAAGAATAAAATGAGAAATGAGTAATGCTTAAATCCTATATTACTGCATTTCTCCTCACCTCTAGGAGCTGATGTAATAAGTTAGATGTTATTTTATGTTTCCAGACCTAAATGGCTGCATAATCTTAGTGTTACTACACTGTAATTTGGTCACAAACTATATTTTTGTGGCATGTGAAGTGCCATCTGAATGTAGTAAAGCACAGCTGACACTGGATGCATGTAAGGAATTAAAGTAGAAGCAGAACTGATATTATTTCTTAAAAATAAATTAATTTTCAGGCCATTAATTTGTGCAGCAAGGCTTATTGTGCAAACATCTATCAGTGCTTAATATTTCTTGGTTCAGTGATTAGGATTCTGAAAATACAGGTCATGTTTCCAATTGCATATCATTCCTATTACCTTATTTAAGCTAAAACCTACACAGAGATTCACAGACAAACCCGGTGTAATGCAAAGCTTTACCTTGGAAAATAATCAAGACCTTGAATGTTGGCTAAGAAACAGGATGAATAATCCAATGCATGTGGGGACATCAGAATAAAATTAATAAAATACTGAGATTGACCAGCAAGTGATGTTCGTACATGCAAAATATTTGTCATCACAGCATATTCAAGCAACCACAGAGTTTTCATAGGTGATAATTTTAAATTCTACAGTACTACAACTGCACTCAGTGCTGCAGGGCAGAAGAGATCCCTCAAGCACTGATGACACCAGTGAATATGAAAAGCTGATTTCCACAAGCCTCTGCCTTCACAGAGCAGCAAGCAGCTCTGAACGCACACACCTCGTTAACAAACCACAGTCTGTTCTAATTTAGGCCCGTGCAAACAGCACTGGAGTTGTTCCAGATTTGTATCTGTAATTGATAGCAGAATTTGGGTAGTGTATGTACACACACACACATATATAACATAAGCTTTCCACCCACTACTGTATACAAGGCTTTCAGAGTAAGAAAAGCTCCTTAAAAATACATGTATTTTTAATTATAGAGGGCTTTTTTCAGAACAATCTTTCACTTAATCAATCCTGAAGTGCATTAACTTCTGTAATCCAAAATAATTGACTCTCCCTTGATAACTGGAGTTCAGATTTAGGTTTCTGGACTGCTTGCTTGCAGTGTTTTGTACCTTATCTTGGAAAGTACTCTGTGAGAGGGCCAGCATTGAGCAACTACAGTTAATGTATTTCTGACTGGATATTGTCTGATGCCTTTTACTCTCTCTGCAGTCTCATTAATGTCTTTCACATGTTAAGATCCTTTTTCATCAGAACATCCCAGCCCTGTAGAAAGGTGGCTGGGTGCTGCTGGCAGTGCTTTTACAGATGGAGATCCATTGGTGGGGAGGGTGATGCAAGAGGCAAAATGCAATGCTAGAAACCAATTTATTGGATCTTATTTCTGTGCTCCAACCACTGGATTCTTCTGTCTCCATACAGATTTAAAGGATTAAGCTAAGTCAGTTTGGCAAAATACATTCAAGTTGCACTGGCTATTTTTGCTGTGTTCAGAAATAAGCAGCAACATCCAACAATTCCATGGCAGGGAAACCACAGTAAAGATCTTTGTGATTGTTCAGTACTCTGGGGAGTATCTGGCAATGCTGTCAGTGATTTTGCCATCCACAAAACTCTTCATCTATAAACCAGTGGCCAGGGCCACATCATGGTGCCCCTTGTTCAAGGGGAAGGGAGGAGAAAGATGGTTTGAGCAGTTTCAGAGGCTGAAACCTCATGGAAATGCCTAAAGCAAATTATCACTCGTTCTTCCCCAGCAATCCCTGGCAGCTTGGGACTGTGGGCACAAATCAGAGCAAACCTGAACTGCTCCAAGTTTTGCCAAGAGCTCAAAGTCTCCCCAGCCAAAGGATGTGGAAGGGCTGGTGGAGCCTCCCCTTCCAGGAGAAATCCTCATTTCTAAGAGATTGCACACAGAGATTTAACTGTGTGCCTGGAACTGCCCCACAGCAACGAGCACTTCCACCCACCATGGAACACAACCTTTCCCAGGTCATTGCTGGGCTCATTCCTTGTCTTCCTCAGCAAAAAGCTCATTAGGATGCAACCAACGTAACAGGCAAGGTGCCAAACCCCAGCAAGATTCAAATCTTGACCTGATACAACTAAAATGCAGCTCTGATAGCAATGCAAAACAGCCCATTAAAAAGAAAGCAGGGCAGCAATAACAAGATGTTCTACCCATAGCTGGTAGACACTGAGGCAGCACCAGGGTCAAGCCAAGAAACACAAAGAGCTCAGGAAGAGGGACAGGCAGCAGGACAGCCCCAGCATGGCTCAGGAAAGGACCAAAGCCCCACAGCTGAGCTGAAGTGGATTTTGGGCTGTGGGTGGGGTGGGCAGAAAGCCCAGGTAAGGCTGGTCAGGGCCACCAAGTGCTCTCAGCAGTCCCTGTCCCTCTCAGGGCAGCACAAAACCTTCTGTTCATGAGGCAGGGTGGCTTTAGTCCATATTGTCCCAATCTAATTCTGGAGGGGGTTTGTTGTGTTTGTAAGACCCTTGAAGTGCCTTGTCCTTTCTGCCAAGAAACAGCACAGCTTTATTTCCGTGTTCTCCCTCTGTTTCACACGCCACAAGTGCCCTGTGCCATGGCTGGCACTCCCAGCCTGTGCAGCCCTTGTCACCAGCAGAGTGGCAGCTGCCCTTGGAGACACGAGGGACGGGAATAGCAGGGTTGCTGCAGGTCACTGCCCCCTGTGAAAGTTCACACACCACCTGCTCCAGCCATGACCCCTCATAAAATAATGATCCTTCAAAAACACACGGGGTCTGGCCTGGCTCCTCGGGCTCACCAGCTCTGCCCCTCTCAGTGACAGCACGGGGCAATGGCCAGGCTGCTGTCACTGCTTATAACAAGTTTACTTTTTAATTTAACTCCTTGTGTTTTATCATCCCTCTGAAAGACAGATTTCGTCTGTAAGGGGGGGACAGTCTAGCATTGACCAGACTCCATCTTTAGGCTCATTGCTTTGTGCTCTGCATTTTTCCCAGTCCCTCTCTGCCTGCCTGGAAGGACTTGCAGCCCTGCTTTCTTTTTAAAAGGGGGATAAATAGGAGCTTTGTAGGCTTGTCCCAGCTCCCTGTACAAATATATAGGGTGAGTGAGTTGCTGACTTGTCCTGAGCAATTTTCCACAATCTGCACCCTAACTAGACAAAAATACTCATTTTCTCATATAAGACTAACAAATATACCCAGAGAAAATAGACATCTGTGCTGGGGAAAGGGAGTCTTTCTTTTCCTTCCCTTATTGTGAGCTGACTGGTGAAGCTCTAAAGCCCAGAGCTGGCCACACTGGCTGTGTAGCAGTTTGCAGTCCCATGTGTAAGTTCACTTACACTTTTCCTACTTCAGCTTATTATTCTGATAATAATGAGCCCTCTCCCTTTTCCCTGTCACCCATTTCTGAAAGCTCCAGCCAGGGCCAGATTTTGCTTGCTTTGCCCACATGAACACCCCGCTGAGCTGCCATGGGTGAAGAATAGGGTCCCTGTCGTTGCCCACCCCCCTAAAAAGCAGCTGTTGGGGTGCAGAGGCAGCCAGGTCCCTGTTCCTCCCCTCCTTTCCTTCTCCTTGCCGGAGGCAGCCCCGTCTCCCGAGGTGCTGGGCTGCTGTAACAGGATCTCCCCGCTGCTCACTGCCCTGGACTCTGTTTTTCTTGGCACAGCGCTCCCCAAGACACTTGAAAACAGAAAGCAACTCAAAGCTCTCTTGGCTTCCTTCCTCGCCTCTGCTCCCCCTTTCCTCTCTCGAAACAGTTTATGAATAAAATGGCAATATTCTCTCTTAAAAGCGTTGGGTTACAATGTTAAAATTTGGATTGCAAGGGCTCTATTCAGTGTTCAGAAGTGGCAGATGTTTGCAACAGGCACAGCGGGAAAAACCCATCCCAGATTCCTGCAGCGGGAAGTGAAGGTGCAGGCTCGATTTTGGGTAGAAATACGAATCCCCGTAGATCACTTGCTGCATATTTTAATGACATTTAAACATAACCAGACACAATTAATACTTGAGAAGCAGGGAGCTATTCTGAGCAGCAGGGGCTGAAAGTGCTGGGCTCCACTGAAGAGTTATTCACCATTCACCGAGGAGAGGGCTGGAGAGAGTCTGCAGGAAATTAGCTAAAATAACATCTCGCCCAAATGGAATATTTTAATTCATGCTAATACGAAACGCTAAGAAAATACATGTATCTGTGAAGGATTCCTGTGAGCACCAAACAAACGCTGCTTCCCAGGCTCCCTTTTGCTATCCCAGGCTGATAGTTCCAGAAAACGCGCAGGAATTTTAATCTCTTGTGACTGTAGCCCAGAGCTGGAGTCTATATGGGGGATGGAAAATTTACATGCACCTGGAAGCAAACATAAATCACAGTCCACAGCCTGTGCAGCCTCCTCCGGCCATCCAGGCTCATTCCAGACATTTCCAAGGCTGGAATATTTGCTGGGTCCTGACTCTGTGCTCGCTGTTTTTGCACAGCTCACGCAGCTTCCAGGGAGTTCAGCTGTTCTGTGTGCGAGGGGCAGAGCCGTGGCTTGGCCCATCTTCCATGGCTTTACCCTGGCTGGGATCTGCTCTGTGACACGGGAAAGTGAGAGCAGCTGGGACTCGACAGGAAATCTGTCACATCTACGGAGCCATAAAGAAGCAGCGTGTGATCCAAATATGCTCAAGTTTGCAATTCTTCAGCGCAGATCCGCTGACATCAAGGGCTGCGGGACTGACTCCAGCTGGGAATTCACCCCAGCCTTTCCCTGAGCTCACACCAGCCATGTGAGCACAGGAACACATTTCTGCTCCTTTTCCCATTCTCTCTGTGGCAGAATCAGCTGCAGGAGATCCTGCACAGTGGGACGTACCTGGGGCCATGTGTGTGCAGTCATGGCAATGCCACATCCTTTGGGAGAACCAGGCCACTCTCACCACAGACCTCTAATTTCAAGTAGATAAAAATCCTGCATAAAATATAAGAGTAGATCTGCAAGAGTTTAGGGAGAAAATAAACCTGCATTTTCCAAGTTTTTCTAGAAGAATTGTAAAGGAAAAATCTATATCTCTCTGTTGTTGCAATGCCAGAGGTTTGTTTGCCAAGATTTGCATTTAATCTTACCTACACTACTGCAGAAAATTAAATACATCTGAGAAATCAGAAGAACTTCCAGATACACCCTATAAAATGCTGATACAATACTGAGATTGCACAAATACCTACAGATAAATCTTGTGGTTTTATGACTTCAGTAAGGGCAGTTTGTTGGAGATAAGTAGCATGATAGTGATACTAGCCTGAGATCATGTTACCTGAAAGAAACACACTGAGCTATAGGGGAAAAAAATGCAGCAGGAGGTAGCAAAGTGTTTCATAGATCTGTATCCCACGTTCCCTAGAGCAGCAGTATCCACAGGGAGAGCAAGGGGATCAGAGGCAGGTGCTGTTCTCAGCAGGAAGGTGTGGGGATGTGCCACTGACAACTCGGGGTGTATTTTATAACACTCCTACTGCGCTGATGCTGCAGCGTGAAAATCGTTTTGTCAGTGCTGCTGGGAGATCTGCTGGCTTCTCTGCTTACCCCATGTTTGCCTGGTTGCTGAGAAATATTACAAGGAGAAAAGAAGGGAAAAGGGAGGAGTTAGGTATGGCTGTTGGTAGGAGGATTGATCAGAGATAACTCCAAAATACTCATATTTGCAGACAGAAACTGTTCAAAAGTGCCCTGTTTGCAGGTTTCAAGTAACCATGGTTTTACCAGCCCCTACTCATAGTACTAAAACGCACCAACTGGAAGATCAAATTTTTGTGAATGGTCTTTTTTTAACAATAGCAGTTTCTAAATATTACATGATACATTTCACATAACATACTATTGTTGTTTAGCACAACAAAGTATTTAGGCAGAAAGAATATTTTCCTGTCTAGTTCTTTTGTAGAGCATCTTCTGCTGGAAAAATATACAGTAGCTCCTAATACTAATTTCCATGTAAAGCAGATTGAGTTTTTTCTTCCAGTGTTCAGTGAATAGTGAATAAAAATCCATGTATCCTTTTCCTGTAAACTTCTCTCAAAGAACAGAAATAAAACCAAGTTGCATTATGCATCCTGAAGACAGTAAGCTTTTCTTGCTGCACTTGTGATGCCATGAAGAAAATTTAATGGCCAAGGGCTTAGATTAATCTTTCCTTATAATTTAGATTCACTTTTAGGTCACCTCTACAGATTCACACAGCCCACACACCTATGGCAGCCATCAGTGGGGTTGTGTTAGTCTGGCACACTAAACTGCTCCAGTGGACCTCTCCCAGTTAAACAGCAGTGAAACCCTGCTATGAAAAACCAGTGAAACCCTTGGCTGATGCTTGTAGAAGAGGAGCAGAAGATTCTCCACAGAAACACTGGGGATAAGTGATATTTGGGTATTTGTTGGTGGGTCAGAGAAACAGAGCAGAGCGGTTCAGATCGGCCACGGGGCACAGCTCGTGCTGGCTCCCTTCTGTTGGCACTTAATTTCAGTCACTGAGGTGATAAATTGGATTCTCAGGAGAAGGAATCAGGCACAGTGCAGATGATGTGTGGGAATCCAGGGCTTCCCTCTGGCTGCTCTGGCAGGTCTGGGACCCTGGCAGGGGTCAGGAACCCCCCTGGACAGAGCCCCCAGAGACACTGGCTGTGATCTCTGTCCATGGAAAAGAGTTTTCAGTCTTACAGCATGAATTACCAGCTCTGACTGTTTGATATGAGTAATAATTAAGTGTGGCATGGGTGCAAAAGTAAAATTTTAGGATTCTAGATTAATGGTCCAAAGGGGATAAGATGGAGGAAATTGGGTGTGCCTTGTCCTTTTTCTCCTTCTTCATGCCCTCCATGTTTCACTGTGGTGTTGGCATTTTTCTGTTGGTTCAGGCTGGGGACACACTGTCCAACGTAGGTGACAGATATTGGCACGTTATTGTAAATCCAGCACAGGTAGTTTGTGGTATTTAATGTTTGTAACATCCCACTGGGGGCAGAGCCCCACACGCTGCCCTGCAGGACAGAGCTGCGGCAGGGCAGCAGAACATGTTAGAGATAAACAGAATAAACACCCTTGAAACAGCACAGACCAATTATGGCTTCTGCTTTGGCAGCGGGGCTGAAAGACAGAGACTTTCTACAATCTGGGAATCATCAATACCTCAGATTCCAACAGTGATGTAGCAGCTTGAGCACACAGCACTGCTGGGTTTGTACCTGTGGTGACACGGAGGTGACACCAACACCTCTCCCCAGGACAGGGCTGGAGCCAAGGATGTGAAACTGCTGCTGCATCTAGGACAGTGCCCTTAGGAACACTGAAATGTTGGGAAATACTGTGTTGGGTAAGAAAACCCAGTTCTAAAAACCCACCAAAACCCGTGTGGGGAGGCATTGCAAAACAGCCAATCGTGTATTCAGTTTGAACTCAGTAGAGTGTAAATAAATGCAGACATTTCCCTTTATTAGTAAGAAAATAATTGTGATCGTTTGTGCCTCCGCCTAATTTAATAAAACTGTTTTACATCCCTGGTATGTGTGCTGTGGCTGGTACTTATTAAAGGAGGCAGTGTGTGCCAGGGGATGGTAGTCATTAAAAACCAGCGCACGCCAGAAGCTGTCAGCCCAGCTCACTGCTGAGCATCAGGTGCTGAAAACATTGGGTTTAGCAAAGAGAAGAGAATTAAGGCAAAAGCAATAATGTTAGACTAACATACACTGTATGTTTTTTTCTCTAAAGTTGGTCCTCCAGAACACAATATTGATTGTTGTTCAAGCCTGCATTGGCTGGGACTGCCTGGGAGCTGCACTCTGGTGTGTAACCCTGGAGCTCAAGGCATTGAGCAGGGAATGGGATGTGCCTGTGAGGCAAGAAAAGCATTTTCAGTGCTCACAAGGATCTGAGAGAACCTTCACTCAGGGAAAGCTGAGCACTGGCTGCAAAATACACAATAAAGGAAAGCTCAATGTGGATCCCTGACAAAACGAAACATTTCCCTTCGTTTTCTCTGAAATCCTTGGCTGCATCTCTTGCCACTTTTGTGCAAATGAGATCCACCATCCTCTGCACCTCAAAGAGGGAGCCCACAGTCCCAGAGGTGAACATACAGTACCTCTGGCTCAGAATATTACCAAATACCACGATGACAACTCATCTTATGGCTCCAGTTGCTGCAGGAAGGCACAGATGTGTAGCAGGAATCTGACTGCTTTGGATAATCTTGGCTACTTAACAGAGATGTGGGAGAGCTCGTAGGAGAATGGGGCCCGGGAGGATACAACTGTGCACAAAAACTGGAGGAGGGTCACACCCTGCACTGTCCTTTTGCCAATTTAGAAGACAATTACAGAGAAGAAGCTTTGCTCAAGCCACACACATTGAAAAAAAAGGAAAAAAGTGGAATTAGAGGGAAGTGATTAAGAGAAGGGTTAAGAGAGGGAAGATGTAAATCCAGTCTCCTGGGCTTTATTTAGAAATGTCTGGCAAGCAGGACTTCCATAACAAGTCAAAAGGCACATTTTCATTTTGAAGTCATGACAAAATACATGTTATACTCAGTAATGTTACACTTCAGCAGTTACAATTGGTTTTAATTAAGTTTGTGCATGACATGTACGCACACAGATGCAGAAATGGATGGCCTGAGTTAACTGTTGGTCTCCTGGTTTTCAGGAGGAACACAAAGAACTGATATTACCACTCTGAATATTTTACCACCACCTCTCAGCCTCTCCATTTTGTCTCAGGACAATCCTTCAGCATGTGATAGGCTGTATAAGAGCCAAGCAAAACCACTTAAAAATGGAAATTATCCTTCATCTTACAGAGATCAAAGAGGCAGCCAAAATTGCAACTCCTACAGCATTTATCCAGACCACAGTATAGAATGAGATCAGTGAAAGTTAATGAAAGCTTTTGTACAGGCAAAAGGAGAAACAGGATGGGGATGTAACAAGTACTTAACTTGCACTGAAGTGTTTGTCTTGGGAGCCCAAAGACAGCTCTTTTTCCAGGGACAGGCAATGTAAAGCTGGAGAATAATAAATAAAATTAGAGGCAGTAGTTTTGTATCTTCATTTCTCTTTCAGAGGTTTCTACATCTGGCTTGTCTGTTTCTATTCTCCATGTCATATTCTCACAATGTCTCTAGAACAAGGGAAAGTCCACAGGTGACCCATTCTCAGGGAGTATTTTCAGGAATTAATTTCTCTGTGCAAAGCTCTGAGGTTTTACCAGCTCCAGTAGCCCAAATGTTTTCATCTGGAGATAATCTGAACAGCAGTTGAACTGTCAGAGCAGGCAGAGCCCACCTGCCTCCAGGTGCCAGATGTTCTGAGTGGTGCCAGATGTTTGGAGTGGGCACAAGTTCCACTGAGAACTGGACCCCACCACGGGCTCATTTTTCAGCAGTGAACAATAAATGTGTATTGTTGCATGTCAGAATTTACTTGCCCGTAACAACAAAGATCATTGATATTTAGGATTAATTTTCTCACCGTTTTTCACGCTGATAAAGCAGCCACAGGGACAGAAATAAATATTCTTTTGAGGAGAAAGTTGCACTGCGGTGTGGTCAGCACCTTTACCAGAGGGAAGTGCTCAGAAAAAACAGAACAGGTAAATGTCAAGCCCAGCGGTGTGGACTCAGTCATGTAAAAGGAAAATGGTTGTTACTTGAAGAGTTGCTGAGAAGAATTTTACTTCCTCAAGTAGGAAATTAAGCTAAATATTTCAAAATGTAAAACTTGAACTACAATCAGAGTAAGTGAAAAAATGTCCTCGGGTTAAAGTGAGCTACTTTGGCTTAGGTCTCTAGTATTAATTCCTGCCAGCAATACTTATAAAAAATATAAACTTAATTAGGACAGAAGGACTGGTGTGGGTATTGGCCTTATTTTTCCAAATCCTTCAATGTTGCTTCATTTAACCCTGCCAATGAATCTTTTCCTTTGATCTTAAACTAACAGGATTAAAACCAACTTGTTAAAATTGAATCCTGAGGTCACAGTGTAGATTTGTTGAAGCAGAACTTGGTTAGAGCTGTGTTTTCTTTTAGTTAGTTATGGAGTTTTATTTCAGAGTTCCTTCAATATGAAGGTAGATAATAATTGTGTTTTACAGTTATGTATGCTTCAGTTATAACAAAGAGCTATTTGTTACCATGGTCCAAGGAGGCTGGAGTTGGAGAGGGTTGTGCTCTGTGAGAGAGCTGTCCTTGCAGGACCTTTTGTGGAGGTCCTGAACCGTCCTTAAAGGAAATAAGTGGAATTATGAAAATAAACCATCACAATAGTGAGACTTCCTTGCATTTCATGCACACTCACGTGGCTGTGGCTGCCCCATCCCTGCAAGTGTTCAAGGTGGGATGAGGCCCAGATGCAGTGAACAGCACCCCTGCCCAGGGCAGGTGGGTTTGGAATGAGAGGATCTTTAACATCCCTTCCAACCCAAACTATTCCATGATCTACTCAAAAAGTGAACACGAATCACTTAACTGAGTCAATCCAGAAACAACTGGCACTATAACTGTGCTGAAATCCCGTGGAAGAGGCACCTGAGATGATTTAGCAGGTGGGCTCAGCATCCTCTCCTTTTCTCCATTCCAGCGCACTCCATAATCTTACTGTGACTCTCATTTAATCACTGGGAGCCTGTCCCTGATTTTGGAATAAGGACTAAGTTGCAGAGCATTGTGTCATTTGTTTTCAACATCTTTGCAGAAATTTTATGTTTGAAGTGTTGGCAGCAATCTTGAGGTTACTCACATTAATAACAAACTCTATAACAGCATTTACTGCCACACAGAAATTAATAGGTAAATTAAATATAGTAGTGGTTTCATTATTTAGCAGTGGCCTTACATAACAATTTTATTTTTATTAGCAAGGGTGTTAGATTGTAAAGATTGGCTGCATTATGAACTACAAAACTACATTATAAACCTTAGCAAAGGGGCCAGTCAAGCACGTGTAGCTGCTGCATTCCAGAGTCAACACTGCCTGGGTCTCATGTCTAACATCATTTGGTGCAGAGCTAATGAGAGCAAGTCAGGAGAGACATACAGACTATGTATTTATGTAGAAAATGTGAACCTTACTCCTTTACAAGTAGTCATGGAATATATGTGCATGTAAGTAATGGTAAATGAGTACAGCACAGCCATAACATTAATTCATAGAGATTAATTCATGCAGATGAAATACTGGAGCAGCTCAGGCCTGTGTTAGTAAAATGCTGAGGAATGTCATTTATGGGAAAGCCTTGAGCAGCTGTCATCAGCTCATGAGTGTGGTGGAAAAAATATGGTTAGTTAAAAAAAATGATAGGTTGGGTTTTTAGCTAATATAAAGCACAGCATTTTGTGCTTAGTGGAAAAAGAACACCAGGAGATGTGCCCTGCAATTTCATTTTCTGTTCATCTTTTCCTTTTTGTTATATCTAAACTTAGAGATATTTCTCATCTCTCACATGACTTGGTGGTTTGAAAGCTGCTTGACCATTTTTTGGGGTTTTGGGCAGGTTTTGGTAGCCAGGGCTCTGGGGTGGCTGCTGTGAGAAGATTCCAGAAGCTCCCCCTATGCCCAGTGGAGCCAGTGCCAGTTGCCCATCAGCAGCAGTGGTGGCACCTCTGGGATAACAGGTTTGAGAAGGGGAAAAGCTGCATCCCTTGGGAAGACCTCTACTGGAGGGGGGGAAGGTGTCTTAAGGTTTAGTTTTGAATTCTCTTTGTCCTTCTCTGGTAATAAATGAAACCAGTCTGCCCAGTGGAGTCTGTTTTACCTCTGAAAGTCGCTGATGAGGGATCTCCCTGCCCTTACCCCCTCCACCAGCCCTTCTTTGTCTTTCCTCTCCCCTGCCCAGCTGGGGATCAGAGATAATTCCAAAATACTGCAGGGCAGTGATGCAGCAGCTCTGGTGGCACCAGGCATCCCTCCAGGATCAACCCACCACAGTGATTTATGTTCTTATTTCAATTAAAGATCTGTGGAGTTATGGATGATATTTATTCTCCCAGTCAATTGGCTGGATTTTTTGATTGACGTTATTATACACTGAATTCCTCTGAAGTCATATAATATTTACTTGTAGCCTTGCCTGGGTGCAAAGGAAAATATAAATTCACATTTTTGTCTTATTGAAGGCTAATCATGTACCATAAACAGTTTTGAACAGGCAAGATGTGGATCAGATTGCCTTCCCATGTGATTGTGTAAAAAGAATTAATTAAGGATGTATGTATGAAAAGTAGCATTTGTCCTCTAATTACATGAATCTGTTCTGCAGACCTATGAATTCTTCATTCCTAGTTATTTATATCATTATTAAGTGTATTAGTGGAGTACAAAGTGGTAAAAGCAGTTGACTGGTAGTGAGAAAATTTCCTAAAACTAAAATAATGGGCTATTTGTAATCAGCTCAAGTTATAAATTCTTCAAGTTGCCCTTTGAAGAAGAAAAAAGCTGCTAGTGTAGAAAATGAGGAGGGAGTTTCATCTGCAAATATTTACATTGAGAAAGACATTTTCTATTAAGATGGAAAAAATGCTGTCATGTTTTCACACTTTCAGAAGAATGGCCAACGTGTGGGTAAGAAGTTGGCTGATTTTTCTGGACCATTTACAAATAAGGATGAAAAAGCAAGTTGTACAATTTCCAAGCTCCCAGAAAAACAGCAGCAACAGTCTGGGATGGAGATTCCAAGGGCGTTCCCAGTGCCCCCTACAGTAGAAGAAACACTGTGGAAGGACTCAGAAACTAGCTAGAAAGTACAGAGACCATTATTTTGAATTTAAACAGATTAGTAACATATCTTGATTTGTACTGCACTTACTCTGTACCCTCTCCTACTGCCTGAAAAAATAAGAAAGCAAAGAGAGGATTTCAAAGAATGAAAAGTACAACAACTTCTTTTTTTATGTGCTTACTTTTAACTTCAAGTTTAACTTCAAGGAAAAAGGGTTGGGATTATCTAGAGAATTGAATATGAGAATTAGTTGTGTTGGTTCTTGGTCATCATAAGACATGGTGACACCAGGGAACATGCTTATCTGCACAGACAAAACCTTACCCAAAATGCCATCTGTTTAAAGCAGAAACCCCCAGTTCATGTGGAATGCAGCCACAGAGGAGGAGACAGCACAGAAAACCTGGGGTACTTGTGAGATGAGAAGGAATAAAATCAGCCACAGCCAAATCCCAGTTTAGAGCCAAAAATAAATATGGAATGATGCAAACCCGAGCTCCATAGCCTCCAGTGAAGATCCCTGCTGCCTAATGAAACCCAGATCCCCAGGTCAGGTACCCAGCTACGTTTCAATCCAGTAAAAGGAGATAAGCACCTAAACATTCAGAAGAGCCAACCCCAGCTTGACACTCTGCCTTCCAGCTCCTGTGATTTCACCTTTTCACACACGTCAGCAGGACTTTCACTGCCGAGGTGAGAATTATAAATGTCACAGTTAACACTCAGGTTTTTAAAGTTTGAAGGGCAAAGTGTTGTTTCATGTTGAATATTAGCTTCTTCCTGAAAAGGCAATAATAAAAGTGTCAGATATGCCCTATAATCTGTTTAGGCATGCAAGCTTTCTTTAGGGAACATAAAAGCTTGGCTGTGGAGGAGAAAAGCTTTGAGTACCAGACTTGCCTTTTCCCCCCAACTATAATAGAGATATAATCTATATTTTCCTAATTCTTTGAATAATATGTGTTAAATAATCACCCGGAGCTGGTCTGTAAAACAGGAAACTTAGTATCCACATCCTTCACAGACCTGTTTCTCTTTCAAATGCGTTTTTGGGCGTTCTTGCGGGTTTTTAGAATGACACTGCCAGTTTCTCTCGAACTTCAGGGGGAAAAAGAAAACCAGGCAGCTTTAATCTTGCCAGTGTAGCTCATGAAAGCAGCCAGTGGGCCATGGTGGGGATTAACCAGCAGGAGCCTTAAGCCACCCCCTCGTGTAAGCAAATGTCCCAGGCAGCTTCCAGCGGAGCGTGAACGCTGCAGCCCTTAATGGAGCTGGCATGAAAGAGCAGCCCTGCATCACATGGGCTCCAGGGAAGGCCCTTGACATCAGAAAGAGCTGAACTCTGACCTTGGCCCTTGCCACCTTGATTAGCAACGAGAGCAATTTGTCGGGGTTATTGTGCGCGCAGGGCCGCAGCAGCTGGGCAGTTTGGAATTCCCAAAGCAAACAGCAAGGAGCTGCACCGTGTGCTCCTTTACACGCCCAAAGTGCATTAAAGGATTGTTAAATTGGTAAATGGAAAGGCCCAACGGGCAGGGCAGCTCTGTGTCCTTTTTTTTATTCCTGTGATCACACACTGTCCCCCCAAGCTCCCTTCAGGGCACGCAGGGGCCAGCCCGGCTGGGACGAGCAGCTTTGCAGGACTTTTGTGTTCCCCAAATTGTTCAGTGGCTGTTTCACATGACTGACTCCCTGACACAGTGCTGCAAGGACAGAATTGCTAATTTTGCCACAGTTGTCCCCGTTTGTGGCGTTTTCCCAAACATTAATTAATCTCCCCAACTGCGCAGCCGGGCGTTAAGAGGTGCGAACGTGAAACACGGGGAAAAAAGTAATTCTGTGGTGGGTGACAGGAAATTCGGCACGTTGTGAGCCCTAGATGGGATTTCTTGGAGGATTTAGAGTTACATCATGACTCTGGATGTTTAGAGAAGGGACAGGTCTGTATTGTGAGGCTGTGGGGTGGCAGCACTCCAGATCAGCCAGATGAGGGGCCTCACGCTGGGCATTGACACAATGGGCAGTGTCCAGCTTGTGGCCACCTGCAAAAATCTCATTTTCAGTGATCAACAGCAATCCTTGAGTGTTTTGAAAAACAGGCGATACTTTCCCCAAAACTCTCTCATCCTTGTCTTCTCCAGCTTTAATGGTTTTCTGATTCTCTGTGTCCATCGGGTTCCTTTCTCCTGGCACGGCACCCCATGGTTTAAATCTCCTTTAAAATTCCCCATCTAGACCCTGCTTATGCAGGCACAATTTGCCACTGATGTCCTAACACTCCCTGTGTGCAAACCAGCATATTTTCATATTTTCCCCTATATTCATTCTCAGAAACAGATGGGCCTGGTTTGGGGTTTTTTTGTTTGTTTTTGTTTTTGTTTTTGTTTTTGTTTTTTCTTTTTCTTGAAAATTTTTCCACAAAACTGAATGTGAAGCAGATATCCAGTGTGGATAATTTCAACCTCCTGAATAAAGCTAGTAAAGTGTGAGTAGCTTAAAAATAATCTGAAAAGGTGCCCAGGATGACTAATTGCAGGTATCTTTACCAATCTCAAACATATAGAAAATGAAAGAGTGCTGTGAAAAACTCTTGTTTTGGAAACCTGCCTAGTTATTTCATATTCTGTGTGGAAAGGGTGGCAGTTCTATTGAGCAGTGCATGTTCTGCAGCCAGGCACTCACCAGAGGGTAGGGAAGTGGGTAAATATTCCAAAGGGCTGGATTTCAGTGATCCAGAAAGTGGTAGGGATGAAATAAGGCAGATATCAAAGCCATTCATTACAGCAGTCAGCTGAGGCTGGAGGGAGAACCGAGGAGAAAGATAAATATCCAGGCAAAAATGGGAGCTGGGACATGACACAGAGCAGGAAACCAACAGGCTGATGCTGGAGCCAAGTGAAAACACGAGGAGAAGGCAGCAGAGAATCAGAGCCCACCACAGGGACACAGATTTAGGATGAAGTGTAAGCAGTGCCTGCTGAAGCTGAATTTGAAAACCTGCTCCCTGGTGCCTCCTTGGGTCTTGTACCTGCTGGGGCATGGATCTGACTCACAGAAAATTAAGATTCCCCACAGGTAATTTCAGTAGCTGATAAAAATACTAAGATCTGCATTTTTGTTGTTGTTTTTGACTATTCTGATATTTTTTTATTTGATACTGGCAATGTTCATTTATGAACTGATGCACTGAGGGTTTTCATTTAACAGGACAGGTTTCTTTAAATAATCTACTTACAACAGAAATGCATACTTTGGCATGAAAAAATAGTTCTGGTCCCCAGTGTCTCTGGAACACCACAGACTTGAAAGCAAAAGTTTTTGTTGTGTAAGCAAAAAAAATGTGCATGTCAAAGCTGAATTTGCTTTATTGTTTTCCTTGAAAATATCAGCTAAACTTTCCAAGGGAATACATTTTAAAAGTCCACAGTGGTTGATTAGAAACAAATCAAACCAGATGCAGGAACAGCCTTCACATGAAAATTCCCAAGGTAGACTAGATCATAGTTTGGAACTGAAATCCTGTAGCAGATTGAAACCTGGAGATTGAGAAAATATGTTCTGGACTCTGAATAAATATACCCCTGAATAAAGTCAGATGCCCCTGAGCTGGCTGCCCATCACAGGGTGCATTCTGCAATGTGTGTCCTACAGAGATGAACTCTGGATGTGCTCTCAGCTTTAATCTGGTGGCTCTGTCACATGTCACCCTCCCCTAGTAAAGATATTTCTGACACACCACTCTCTAATTCCTGGAGAAAGGCATTCTGCTTTTCCAGAGAGAGCTCTTTGTGCACTCCATTTGTTTATAAAGTTACTCATGCAGAAGTACCTGCAAGGTCAGGACCTACATTTTCTCCCAGCAGCAATTATGAGCTGCATGTTAATGGTGAAACCACTCATGACTTAATGCTACAGCAAATGATGGTGTAGCTTCAGAGGAGGAATGCCATTCCCACAGGGAATCTGTAATCAATGATATAATTAATGAACAGATCACTCACACTGCTGTAAGCTCAGTACACGCTGTCATTTGCTGTACCGTCCTAGTCTCACTCTGTGCCAAAAATGAATTATTCACAAAGAGAATTTTCCACAAATAGAATCATTGAAATGGTTTGTTAAATACTTCATTAATGCATTGACCCAGTCTGTGAGATCCCTCCTAGTTTGTACCTGTTCAAATGTGTGTAGGAGAACATTATTTTTGAGCAAGTAAATCCTCCAGCAGGTCCTCAGCTACACTGAGTTACTCCAGCACAGAAATAATTTCTCTTCCTGATAAATAGCACCTGTAAAGCAACTGAGGAGAAGCTGAAGGATTTAGTATTTTAAAATTTGAGAAACCACAGAGATAAAAGTAAAAAGCTTCATTATTCAGTGTGCCTCTGCCCAACTCAGCACCTGCTGGAGTGAATGTCACTTTAGAGTCATTCAGCATTTGGCAAAAACTTTGCAAAGGGTCTCCCCAATACAAAAAATGAGTTCTTGAGCATTCAGCACCATCATATTTCTGATGTGCTAACTTTTAAAATACTATTCCCCTTTCTATAAATTCTATTTCACTACAAACTCTTTAGTATTTTTTTTTCCTATTACAAATGCAACTAACACAGACTTTCTTCTTATAAATCTGAGTTAATTAAATTGGAGTATGCCAGTGTAAGCAATCTCTTTTCAAATACAGACTCTTTGGTTCCTGAAAATCCCTCTTATTTGGAATAACTGCTGTTACTTCAAAGCATCCAGTGAAAACCGAGGGCTCTTTCATTTTTTAATAAAGAGATTTTCTGGTCCAAGGGGGCACACCTGATATGGTTTGCATCCAAAGCAAGTGGTCTGTAATAAGTGGCCCAATGAAAGTTTAAGCCTGCTTTCAAGGGTCATCAGCTTTTCTGACTGTTACTTGATCTGTTTAGAACTGGCTAATTTGTTAATCAGAGCAAAGCTTCAGACTTACTGTGATCACCTCCTTAATGCTGTTTTCACACACTGATAATTAAAGCAAAAATCCTATACAAGATTGTCATATGCTTTTCTGAAAACACAAAATACAGCAGCACCTGGTGGAGTATTAAATCATGCTCCAGATGTCAGAAGTTTGTTCTGTTCATACGGGGATTTAAAACTCATTTTCTCTAGTATTTTTCATCAAGGGTTTTCCTTGTCCTCTGACATCCTGCCTATCAGTTGAGTTGATTTTCATCCCTCACTGCTTTTACGGCTGCATGTTCTAGTGGGATTAGACCCTATTCAGATGGTGAATAATGCAAAACAGACTTACCATCCTCTCTGTATCCTAAATCTGGGAAGTTTGGTCGCAGGCAACTTTGGATCTCAAAAGGATACAGAGTTTAAGGGTTTCTCTGCATGGAAAAATCTCCATTATATAATCTGAATCTGTCTTTTGGAAAAACAAACAAACAAAAACTAGAGTTAACTGGTGCCAAACTCCAGTTTTTAAACTAAACTTTGGTTTAGTTGAATCCTTCCCTAACAGCTTCATATTAAGTAAAAATACTCGAGTCTTCAATGAAAAGACCCCCACATAGTTTTTTACTCAAGATTTTGAAGGAGAATTTAAGCTCTGCCAGGCCAGTGTTCTCATACAAACTGTTTTCCCTATTACAGTATGGACTGTCTGTGTAGGGAAAATAGAGTGAAAATATGGGATTGCAAAATGCATGTCAGCTGGGAAATAAGTGATCTGCTTGGAAGAATATTTATGTGTTTTCTCCTGACTTGGCTTGGGGAAAAAAACAAAACATCAGCTGTGAGCAGGATATTTCTGCCACTGAAAATCCACATGGTCGCACTTGAGAGGCTCCTGGAAAAATGAAATGCTGTCATTCAGAATCTGGAGGGTTTCCTGGAAAGGCATTTCTCCTAACATCCATCAGGCAGGGCCATGTTTGCCCTGTTTGAACTGGTCACTCAGGAGTTATCATAATAATGTCTGCTTTTAGCTCTTTAGTTTGCTAGAGAAATGCACAATGAAACCTTTCATTAAAAATACCTATTTGCTGATTTTTTAGAGCCAGCAGACTATTTCCTCTACCTGAAAAGGCAGATGTGAGCTTGCTAAGGCACAAAAAGGCAGATATATTCACATGTGAGCTTGCTAAGGCACAAAGTCCTTCTCTTCCTTACTCTGTGTGTGTGTGTGTGTGTGTTGAAATCACAGAGAGAAACACACAGCAAAGTCCAAAATCATTGTTCTTTATAGTCCTTCCAGCCTGGGACTCAGATCCCTGACTGTAGGCCAGTCTCGTTGCATGAAATAAAATATTTCTCCGGAACAGCAGAGTTAGTCTTTAACTGATTTACTGCAGTTAAAGAGTAACAGTGAGAGTGTTCATAGTGCCGAGGCCGGTGGCAAAAGCTCCGTACAAACGAGGCATTCATGGCAGCAGGAGAGGCCTGAGCTTCCCCTCAGAGCGTGGGGCAAGGCCAGCAGGAAAATCCCAGCCCAGCTCCGCAGTCCAGCTGGAATAAATTCTGAAATGAAAGCTCTCCAGATACCAAGTGAGGCTGTGAATGTTTGGAAGGCTGCAGGGAAAAACGTTTGGTCTCCACATGAGTGTCTGGGGTGAAGTCACCTCCGAGGCTGGCCGCAGCTCGAGGCAGCAGATGAGAAACACGGGAATATCCAGCACTGGGGACAGGCAGGGAATGATGCTGGGCTGGGCTGGTGTTGGTGAGAGCTTCTCCTTCTTTGCTAATTAGAGTTGGGAGTTGTTAAAAAAAAATAAAAATAAAAAGAGGATTATTAAATCTGTTCAAGGTGGATGAGCTAATCTTCTCCCATTTCTCCTTTCCATTTCCAGCACACTGGCCGTGATCAGCCAAAAAACCAAATCAAGCTACTGGATTATTTGCTTAGCTACCACTCAGCTGCAACAGTCTTCATGTCAGATGATCTATGATCTCTTTATTGCATGAAAATTGCTTCTGTTTAGATGGCTTAGGGAAGAGAGCTCAGCCACTGAGGAAGCTCTTCCACCTTTCTCTGTCCATCTGAGTGTCTGAGTCTGTTACTCATCCTTCCTGTTTTGTAGACAATGCTGCTAACCAGAACTTTACAAACTTCCAGAGAATGCTTTGCACGGGCCTTTCCAAGCTCTTGAACCACTCATTATCAGAATGTATTTGTTTATTTGAACACTTTGAGTGTCTCAAGCAGTTTTCTGTGTCCTGTGAATCCCAGACTGCCTGAAAACTTATGGAAATACCAATATCTGTGGATCACAATGGCCTTCCAGAATGTCTGCAATTTTGCAAGCTTATTTTTGTCAACAGAAGACAGGAAATTGAGTGTGGCAATAGCTGGGAGAGTGTGGGGAGCAGCAGTGGTGAGGAGCAGCTCCATGGATATCCTCAGGCAATGGATGGATGGAGGGCAGGGGGGTTGTGGTATTATTTATCCACTGCACTGTGAAGGTACAGTTGAAAAAAATCCCTGCTGGGAGAAAAGAGAAGGGTCCAGAGACTTTTTGCAGAGCAGATTTGCTAACTATGGTTCCACTTACTTATCTCATTATTGGATATTGGGACTGCTGTAGGATCCAGGGAATGCTCCACAGGGTGGCTGACCAGTGTTCAGAGGGAGTAGAAGTGTGTGAGCAGTGCCTGTGTCACTCCAAAGGGGTGGAAATTCCAGATGTCACCCACCCCCTCAAGGGGCAAAGCTGCCTGGCCAGGCTCCCAGACCTGAGGTGGCTCCAGATGAGCTGGAACTCAGGGATGGGTGCTGCCCCTGGCTCAGCATCCTGTGCCTTCTGACCATCACTCAGCCTGGCAGGTCCCTTTCAGGAGCCATCAGCCCAGGGAGAGTCAGGAGAAGGCCTGGAGAAGGTCAGGAGAAGGTCTGGAGAATGTCAGGAGAAGGTCAGGAAGGTCCATCAGAAGGTCCATCTTCCTCCTCCTGCCCCACAGCACAGCAGTAACACCTGAGGCTGGAATCTCAGCTCTGCCTGCATCTTGCATCTGCCTGTACAGAAATGCTGCTCTTCCCAGCAGTGATGACTGCACAAATAAACAACCTCCCTGGGGCAGAGGGTTCAAAGCAACAGATATTTAATAAATAACACAGTCCATAGAAAAGTCTCAGCTAGAACCCACTTGTTTTTAGGGTCTCATAAATATTCCCCAACACTTTCCCTTTGGAGAGGCATTTTCCACAGCTGAAGTCTGCTCAAAACAGGTGGCCAGGGTTGTTTTGCTGTTTGTTTGGGGGAGCTCTGCAGCAGAATTACAGCTGCCATGTTCTAGTTTTCAACACGTTCAGAAAATAGAAACAAGTAGTCTTCTTTGTGGAGCTACAGACAGAAAAAAATAAGCCAAGTTTTAAGGCTGCTTCAGTGCTGGTGGAATTCTCACCAAGGGAAATATTTTTTGTATGAGCAGCAGGATTTTTCTGATTGCTTTTTGTGCTTCACTCGCAGCTTTGAAAGCTGTTGACACACATGCACAACAGATTTGCCTTTTTTTTTTTCTGTTCAATTGAAAGCAGCTTTTCTTTCCTTAGATTTATGATATCTTGTTTTCCTGAGTATTAAAATGCTTTGAGAAAAGACTGAAAAATACATTAATTTTCCACAGGCAATATATTTTAGTAGAAAATTGGTGAATGCTTATGTTAAATATAAACAATGGAAGCTGTTAAGACATGGAAATACAGTATTAGCAAGCAAGCTTTAAAAAAAAAAAGATAGCTAGGCAAGAGAAACATTGAAACAGCCCCCAAACCTGTGCAAATTATCTATAAAGAATCTGCCTTACGTATAAGAATATGGAAGCAAGATTTGTATATAATGATCTTTAATAAATCTGTGTTATGATTTGGAATCCAGTCCAGCCTGGATCATCTGTTCTGCCTCTTTCAGCAGCAGAAAGTTCAGGGCTTCGTTCTAATCAGGTCTGGTTTGCAACAATTAAATTATTAATTCTAAAATTTGGGGAATCTCAGTTGGGGTAGGATTCTGGAGCCCTTTACCTCAAACGTAATGCAGCAAAACTAGAGGCACGGATTTGGTGCAGTTTCTTGAGGAAAGGTCTGAGGATTTGTACACAATTTGCATTTTGCCCTTTGGCTCTCACATTAATTAGGGACATCTCCAGATTTGTTTTTCAAATTGAGACAGTGAGGGGAGCGACAGTGAACTCCTGTGTGAGCCTACAGGGCTCTGTTTGCCAAGGTGCAAGGCTTTTCCCAGGAAAAGGAAACAAAGGCTTCATTTTAGGGAGCTTCATAATGAGCCTTTCAGAAAAGATGGAAGAATGTGTTAACAAAGAATAAATGTAACCAGAATGGAGATATTTAAATTGTATATCCCACAGAATTATCTTCAGGGGTTTAAAGGTTTTTAAACTTTGGATGTTCTTGGAGGGGAAGTCAAGCATTCTTTTTTTTTAATGGAGAAAAAAAGTCAAGATGACTAACCTTGCACATATTTAATTTAGCTCCACCAATGTTTATAGCAGGGGACACACAGTGTTTTAGTGCAATAAGATGAATATTTATTAACAATTCGAAATGATCTGTTCCAAAATGTACAGTGCACTCCCAGTGATGTTTGACCACAGAGGTCCAGGTGTTTCCTGTCTGAGTTTGGAAGGCTCCTGGCGTGTGATGGGATACTGAGCCATGCTTTTATAAGTTTAATGTGCAGCTCAACAACATTTCACTCTGTCTCATCCCTCAAAATGAAAATGGTTAAAAATTTTTTAACATTGGTATTGCCTAATCTAATGTGGAGGATGGACTCGGGAAATCTATTTAATATGCACAAGGAGCTGCCACTGTTCCTTATTTCAACTTCTCTGCTGGAGTCCTGTGAACTGTTTCACTAACAGGGAATGGGAAAGTGAGAAACTCAATAGGAATTGATATTTTCTACATCGTGCCTCTACTGTGTGTTGATGGTAATTCCCCAGTGTTGCTGGTAATGGTCTGAGTTTGGGCTTTGTTCTTTCTGAACAGTCCAGCTGGGCTCATTGCAGTGCCCAGTAGGTCCCATCTCAGCAAAGGGCTTCAAGACTATTGAGGTGACCTTAATTAGACCCTTTTCACACATCCAGAAAGAATTTTAGTGATGACTGTACTTGCAGGAGACTGCAATGATATATTTCTCCTCACCCAGACAACTCTGAAATTACAGAAGACAATTCCTGAGAGCAGAGGTGACCAGAACAGCTCATGACTGCAGTGTCCTGCAGTCCTGCTGCCATTCCACCCTGGGACCCCTCTGCCCACACATGCACCTTTCCTTCCAGCAGAAACGGGAGCAGAGTGGAGAATGGGCACTTGGCTAACACCCATGATGTCCTGAAAAGCTCCCAAAGCCAACCCTTGTCACCCAGCCACCATTAAATGGCCAGAAACTTCAGTGTTACAATCTTCAGACAATTGTACTGACATCTAAACCCCATCATTATTGAGCTTGGACTCCCCAGCATTTCCAGTGTCTGTGTCCAAGCCCCTGAACACAAATCCAGGCAAACCAACCTAGTTTTCCATGACAGGCTCAGTTTTTGGAATGCTGTACCTTGGGATCGTAAGTGCGTGTCATGTTTAGAAAGTGTGCTCCTCTGTCTCTTTTCAGGGAGGAAATTAGGTTTCTGTTTATTTCTGTTTGCTGGAGAAAGGCTACTAAAGCTCTCAGTGTGCAGATTTTCTGTGGAACTCGGAGCTGTGCTGCTGGGAGCAGTTGTACTCCTGTGTGGTCACCACATCACAACAGGGAGAAGATTTCAAGAGCATTCTGTTGTTTACAAAGCCCATTTCTTTTGAAAAGCTGGTTTTGACAGTAGCTGTTTGCCTTGGGAAAGGGTGAGAGTGTTGTCACATTCTCAGAAGAACCAGCAGCAATTCACCCAAAAATCAGCGGAAATTCACCCTAAATCAGTGGAAATTCATCCCAAAATTGGCTCAAATTCACCCTAAATCAGTGGAAATTCATCCCAAAATCGGCTCAAATTCACCCTAAATCAGCAGCAAATCACCCAAAAATCGGCCCAGATTCAACCAAAATCGGCTCAAATTCTCCCAAAAATCACCCCAAAAATTGGTTTAACTTCTCCCAAAAATCACCTAAAAATCAGTAGAAATTCTCCCCAAATTTCCCCAAAAATCAGCTCAAATTAACCCAAAAATCAGCAAAAATTCTCCCCAAAATCACCAAAAAATTGGCTCAGATTCACCCAAAAGGCCGGGAAAAGTGGCATGAAAGTCACTTCTGGGGAGATATGAGCAGCCAAGGGAAGCCAGCTGGTGCCAGTGAAGCTGGCTAACCCAGTTCTGCAGGACCTGAGAGTCAGGAAATCCTTCCACTGCTGTGTCCATGTGTGAGGGCAGCACTGGCAGTCCCAGAGTGCCACAAACCCAGTGCAGCCTTGTTTTGTCCCATCCACTTCAAGAAACAGCAAACTCCACAGTGCCTGGGAAAGCAAAGCTGAATTGCAGAAAACAGTCTGCGAGGAGAAGGGAACTGAGATTTTGGACAGCTTTCTAAGCCAGGAGGGGAAGGTATCATTAGAAAACTTGATTTCTAAATAAACCAAGCCTGTCACTCGGGAGCCATCTAGTGCCTGCCTGGTCCCTGCATGGGGAGAGTGACCATGAGCTGCCCAGCTACACCCCAAACCAAACCAAGGCATGTGGCATGTGCCAAATCCACTGTCCCAGGTTTGTGTCCTGTCCTGGAATCCGGCAGGATAGAGAAATGTTTTGGTTTTTCTGATGATTTGCATGGCAGTGCTCACAGAATCTAACCTTTATTTTGAATAGTAATTAACACACATTATCTACAGGTATTAATCAAAGACAGGAGGGGGAGGAAATGCTCCCTGCACTGGGTTGTGCAATGTTTCTATAGGTGGGACCGGAGGTATGGGCAGGGCATAGCTAATCCCCTAAAGTCCTTCCACACTTCTGGTGCAAGGTCTGTTCAGATTAAAGGATGTGCTCTGAGGATGGGAAGCTGCATGTCGGGTGTTTGAGCATGCTGGGATTTTCTGAGCTCCACCAGCCCTTGTTTTTCACTGCTTTTTCTCAGTCTCTCCTTTTAAGCTTTACTTTGTTGTTCTTTATCCACTTGGGAGTTGTGGATATTGGGGGCAGAATTATGTAAAGCAAACTTCTCCTTTTATCAAGAATTTTATATTCAGGTTTTGTTCTAAAGGAAGTCTCAGGGGGTGTGTGACTGGTATTAATGTACTCCTACTGAAAGAGGATAAAGTCATTCTTTTAGTTGAAAGTTTAGAAAAAAAGGAACAGAGCTGACCCAATCTACCTTCAGAGAGTCTTTTCTAAAAAATGTCATGCATTAAAAGGTGTTTGATCCACAACACAACAATCTACCTTTGAATTCCAGACTCGAAGGTGATTATTGCACTTTATTTTCCAGAGTGACCATAAAACCCTGTTAAGCACCTTCATACTGCTCCAGCCCAGCCCAGGCTCTCCAGAGCTGTGGCTGGAGTCCAGTCCCTGCTTTTCCTGCTGCTGCTGCAGCAATTCTCCTCTGAGCTGCCCCATGCTTAGGTTAGGGATTCAATATTGTCACTGTGATCACTCTAGGTGGAAGGAGGCTACCATCTAGCCTGGGATGATCCCATAAAAGAAAATAAGTTGTTCTGTGCCCAGAAACACTAATCAAGCCATTTCTGCATAAATTAAAGCCATTTTTTCCTCAAGGATTTCCCTTGCCTCAGCCCCGTATCCCTGTGACCCATCCACCAGGCAGTAGTCAGACATGCTGTGGATTTCCCAGAGCAAAATGTGCTCTGAGGAGTCCCCACGAGCTCTCAGGACAGCTGGGGCATCTGCCAGGCTTCCCAGCACGCCAAAAACTTCAGTATTTTGAGAAGTTTTAAAAAGGAGACGAGAGCACTTTTGTACAAGCTGCATCTCAGGCTAAAAGGGCCCTGGAAACATTTGCTGGACACTGAGGCTCCTTCTCCTTCTCCTCCCTGTGGGATGTGGAGTGTTCTGAGAAGGAGAGGATTTTATGGAACAGCATTTTTAAGGCACAGTGTCACACCAAAAGCAAAGGTGGGCTCCAGCCTGTGGCCTGGGAAGCTTTTTGTTTCCCTGGCTGAGGTAAAAATTCCATCAGATCTCAGAGTTGGAGCTTGGAGCCGCTTCCAGGCAGCTCTGGTGCATGGAGACCCTCATCATTTGGGAGGTTTACTCATGGTTTTCTCAGCTGAGAAGGCTGGAAAGGAGAACACCTCTTCTCCTCCTGGTGCTGACTGCAGCAGTTTTTGGGGCAGGCACCCTGGGGAGGCAGTGATTCAGTCATGCAGCCACGTAACAACGTGGGCCTTAATGAGTAGCACATTTGTACTTTCCATTCTCCCTCTCAGAAAGGGCCTATAAATAAAGCATGCTTGCCCTCAGATCAAGAAAACCTTTTTCTTCAATAATGTCATTAAATTTTAAATGAGATGGATAGGCAATTAGGGTGAAAATGTTAAATACTGGCTAACCTAGGAATATGACCTAATTTAATGTAATTTCATAAATGCTTGAATTCAATTAAATAAAAATTTTTGTATAGCATTTAAAACGTTTGCTTAGTTCTCCCCAGAGCTCACAGTAGGTTACTATAAGCCAAACAGCATTACAGCATTTGTTTAAAATGCCAGACGGCTTAGGATAGATCCCATACACTTGGAGCTGAATCCCCAGTCACTGGACAGCCATTTCTGGGCAGAAGCTGCTGTATTAAATAATTCCTAGCTAATAAATATATTTTAGACACATTATAAACCTGGATGTTAAACCTTTTAGAGCAAATGAGATGTTTATTGCAGAAAAATATATAATTTGCTGGTTTGACCCGGGTGCATTGTCATGGAAACCCAAATCTTTCTTGAGCAATAAAAAATCTGCTTGTCATCTGATTTGAGCCCGGTATTTGCACAGGTGGTTTTCTTAGCAGACAAGTACTTAGTAAAAACAAATCCATTCTTTCTCAATAGTTCCATTATGTGTTTCCACAACAATGTGTTTCGTTTCACTGGCTTTGTAATTAACGATCCATTATCAACTAATTAAATCACATTTTGATTTTATATGAGTTCATCTGTTACACAACACTTGCTCCCCAATCCTCCTTCCTGTGTGTGTTAAGCTTGGAAAAGTTTTAATTAATGGTGAGAATGAAGTATGGGAGGTTGCAGGTACTTCAGACAGACTAAAGTAGTAACAAATGTGGACATGTAAATATATCCAACAATTTAATACCAATTTCCTTCAATTAATTAAAGCAGCAGTAGGAATCACTTAAATCCGATTTCCAATCTCTACGTAAAACTGTTGTAAAATATTAAGTTCATCTGTTTGCAGACAATGGAAAACTGAAATACGAACTATGCCAACAGTTCCAAAATGTCATCCAAAACAGAATTCAACTTAATAGACAACATCTTTGGTGTTCGGCCTGCTCCAGACCCCTATGAGATGGGTGAGATGTTCATGAACTAATTTTGGTTCAGATTTGCAATCTCTTGGGTGGAAGCTGTCTCCAGCTGTCCCAGCCATCACACAGGAGAGCTGTTTTGTAGGTCTGGGCTGGTTTTTGCAGTATCATAAAGAGCAGCAACAGCAGAGGTGAGATGGGAACACGGGGGACAAAAGAAAGCGCTGTCGATCGCGTGGTGTTTGTTACGGGAGTTTTAAGGCAAAGGTGGCACAATGATGGAGCTTTGGACAATGCCTGTGTGGTTTCACTGACTCTCCCAAACTGTTTGAGCTGGAGGCTGATGATCTCCAGGGTCAAACAGCACCAGGTGGGCACTGTTTTTCCATTTCTGTGCACTGGAGAGAGGTCGGGCTGGCCAGGAGCTGGACATGGAGCTGCCAGGCTGTGAGGGGTGGTCAGAGGCTGCAGGGTAACATTAAAAACTCTTTGGGGTCATTAAAAGTGTCTTGGGGTCCCCTCATGGGCCCCAGTTGTGGCTCAGAGCGAGCTCACCTGAAGGAGGTGAGGACCTAAAGAAAGAAATCCTGAGTCCCACCCAGAGGTACAGGAAGGGTTAAATGGAAAATTCCCAATTTGAAGCATTTGCCTTCAAACTGAGCCACTTTTCTTGGTGGTTTTGAGCATCTGCTAGAAAGAAGCTCTGCAGGACTTGAGATTTCAAGGAAATACTCCAGGCAGATAACAGGCCCTTAAACATCCCTTTGCCAGTGTGGCAAATAGTGTCAACAGCTTTTTAAAACAGATTATACAAGAGATGTGTTTAGTCTACAAGCTGGGTACCACTAACTAAAGCACCTTTGTTTCTGCTTGGAATGACTTTATCAAAGATTCAAGTTTTATACTTCCAGTGGAATGTTAAATTATGTGCAGCTCCAGTGCCTTGGGAATGCAATGCTACAGGGCACTGTTTGGGTAAAAAAATTTATTTTATTTAATTACGCTGTTGATGGAATGTTGCCAGAGGACAGCAGTATATTTATTTAGTATTATGTTTAAAAATAAACATAATCATTTGGGTTTTGTGCAATAATGGACACACAGAGTATTATAACTAACTCACTAGATGGCACCACAGCCCCAGGAATATGGGAAAGACCTGCTGCTGAGTTAATCTGGAATCCAGTTTGCTTTTATACCATAAATGAGGTGTGATGGTGATGGGAATTGCCACGGAGCAAGCGATGCTGAGATCTCAGCTCACACACACCGGTTTGCCCTGTCCCACACACTGCACTGAGCAGGTCAGAACCTGGAACACCACGGAGAGGCTCAAGGGAATTGTAACTGGAGCAAATATTCTGATCCACAAAAATGGAAGGAACTTCTCTGAAGAGTGGAAGGAGCAGGAAAAGAACAGGTTTTTGATTTTTTGAGAGGACTCGGGAAAAGAAAGAGCTGTGGCCAAAAATGGAGCAACAGCTTTAACACATTAAAAATGCCAATAAACTTGGAAGGGCCGTGCTTGTGGAATAGAAATTCTACAGAGAGCTTGGGAAAGAAGAAAGACTTTCCAGCTTGAATTGGAGGGTAGATAAGAGGTATTCTAGGGATATTATATTTCGCTATCTTGGAGAAAGAAAGTATTCTGACCATAATCTTACTATTTCCCTGAAGATTAGTGAATAGCAAACTAAGGCCAGCTCTTCATCTGCTGTTGACTTTTGTGGCTCCTCTGACTTTTAAGTGAAGTCACTCTGAGTTAAACCAGATGAAGATCAGATCTCTGTAAGTTTGAAGCACTTATCAAGAGAGCAGATAACATCTTTTTTCTTTTTCTTTATCCTGAAGAATATTATTAAATTACATGCAAAGTTTAGGCATCCTGCATTTCCCTAGATTGTGGTAACGTTGTGCTTTCTATTGAAGCACTCAGCTGTGCCAGTTGTAACTTGTATTCTTCTTTAATCGATCTCACCCAGGCTGGTGCATTGTGTTGAAAGCACAATTTGGTGATGCTCAGGTTCCACACCCGTGTGTGGATGTGTGAGCTGTGTGCTCTGACACAAACTGATGGGGTTTGGCAGGTTCAGCTGCAGGGGCCCAAGACTTGAGCACCTCCAGCTGTTCCCCTGCTGCCTCCCTGCCTGCCCTCATCAGCAGCCCCTGGAGAGGGGCACAGAATGGGGCGTGTGGCAGCCCAGTTCAGAGCCTGGAGTTTGAGCTGGCAGCGCTGGTGAGGGCAGTGTGGGATGCAGGAGTGAGGGATGGATGGACACACTCCCTGCTCTGCGCTGGACACACAGCCAGCAGCTGGGCTGGATGTACAGCCAGAGCTGAGGTGACAGCGAGAGCCAAAGGTGCCACCAGAGCTGCAGAAGTGTGGGTGTGTGGCAGTCCAGCCCTGCCAGCACAACCCTGAGCACCTTCTCAGTCTCATCCACTCCACAGGTGTTAATGCCACAACCAAAGCCTACCAAAACTCACCAGCTCTGAATCAGTTCTGAACAAGGAGTCAACGTGAGGGGCTTCCACCTCATTATTTCAATTAAAATTACTTGCAGTTTTGTTTTATGACATTATTCCACTGTTTAATGTCCCTTTAGTACTTTACATGAGCTAAGCTCAAGACATGTTTTGTGCAGGGGCTCCTTCAGAGACAGCAGCAAGTCCATAGAGTGAGCAGTGAGTGAGGCTGAAGCATAACCTTGTTATTTTTAGAAAAAAAATATATTTCCCAGTATTTCCAAGCCTGTTAACCATGTTTTCCCTGTTTATTTAGTAGAAAAAAGTCTTATTCTTTTCCCTGAGGTACAAGTTTTATTGCATGAAGATGCTTTTAGCATTGGAACTGGTGTCATCAATGACTGAAAATCTCTGAGTAAAAGAAAAAGCTTTATCAAAACTGTTACTGCTGAATACAGGAACTCAGTTTATGTCACCTGGCTATCAGACAAATATTGGTTTTAGCTATGGAAGCTTTAGAAGCAAGTGAACTTAAATTTTCTCCAAATTTCACAAATCTGTGCTTGAGACTGTCCGTTTGTCTGTCTCCAGTCCCAACTCCCAGGAGTCTGTGATGCTTTGGAGCCATCCAACACCAGAATCTCAGGAGAAACTGCAAGATGAATCCTGTGGTATCCAATCCCTGCTTTTTTGTTATCTGGCCCTGCTCTGATTGCTGGTGCAGAGCTCCCGGAGCCGCTGCCCGGCTGGCAGAGCAGGGTGGCAATATTTCATCTGCACTGCACTTTCCAATTAGCTTGTGTCCAACTCAGTCTGCTGAGATGTGCATCCAGCCTTCCCCAGACAGCTTGTCTTTCCACAGAAGCAAGCATTGACAAGCAGAGGAGGAGTGATTTAGCCATTTGGCCGGGATTTAAAGACTTTGTCTTGCAGGCAGAGTGGCTGCCTTGCAGGAGGTGCCAGATAAATGGGTCCTGCTCCCACCCACACTGGGCTGGGCTGCTCCTTTGGGCAGAATTCAGGGTGATGAAATGTTTCTGTTTGGTTTAGAGCTAAGCTGAGTGCTGACCCACTTTGGACATCAGGAGAGGCTCTCCTTTTGCTCAGGAGAGGCAATGATCATAGCAAACCTCACTGGGGAAGCTCAGTGGGGTTGGGAGCTGCTCTGGTGATCAGGTGAGACACAGAAGAGCATCCCTGGCTTGGTGCTGTGGGTTATTCCAGGTGGGAGCTGCCACAGCCTGACTGTGTTCCCCTGGGAGTCACAGGGAGCTCCATCACTGCTGCCACTGCACAGAAACCATTTGGTGCCAGGATCACCCTCTGCGCTGAGGTGTGACATTTTCAATTGCTTCAAATTGGCAGAGAGCTCGTATAATTGAAGTATTTGAATAATAAGGCTCATTTCCTAAGAAATGTTAACAGGGCTGTAACCTCGTGCAGTGTGGCTCACGCCTCATGGCCCCTGAGGCTTCAGTGCCTCTTTCCTCTTAATCCTGACACCTACGGTGTTTTTTAAATAAAAAAAATATGGAAATAGCAAAAACGGCTATGGCAGTTGTATTTCTTTAAAAATACTGTAATGGAATTTATTATTATAGGTCATTACTGTGCACCCATAAATATTTACATATTTTTATATTGTACTCAGTGGCCATGACAGATTGAAAATAGCAACAGTTCTGTGGTTTCTGTGTTTTAATAACAGTGTGTTTCTTTCAATATTTTCCAGTAGTCAGCTGGGTATTTCTAAATGATCATTCTGGAGGTTGCCTCTCCAGACAGAGATATAAAAATATATTTAACCCACTTGTAATATATTGGATTTTTCTTTATAATCCCATTAAAAAGTGTGCAGTGAACACAAACCCATAATTTACCTGGTGTTGTAGTTTCATTAAACATCAAAAGGGTGCTTGATGGAGTAGAATAATCCTATTCTGCATCCTTCATTGAACATCTTTCAGAATAAGTTTATTCATTTAATTAGAAGGTTTCTCTGTGTGAAGATTGCACTGGTTTTACCGAATTTGCATTTGTTATCCAAAGCACCCTCTATTTAACTGCACTTAGGATAAGTGTGTTAGGACACGTGCTGCAAAATATCTCCACAAATTGGTACTTATTTTTAAAATTGTGTTAGTACTAATTCAAAAATGAAGGAGCAGAGAAGCTCCATTACACTTTAAAGTGGAATTTTCCCTTCAAATCTGTGGATTAGTCATGGCAAACAATGAAATGTTTAACTCAACATTAAATGGGATTATTAAATATCTTTTCAAAGTGGAAAATCACATGCGTTATTCTATTCCCAGTACAAAAGGACAGTGAATTAGTTTCTCTCTTCATTCAGTATAAAACAATGATAATACCACAGGCACCCTTCAGCCTCAGAGGACCCTGCTGAACCACATCTGCTGAAAACTGTCTGGATGGTTTTAACATGAAGGTGACATTCTTTGTGATTAAAACATGGCTTTGTTGTAATCACAGCCATCCTTTTAAAGGTTGGGAAGTTGCAGACTGGGCTGTGTAAACTGGGATATTGCAGCTCAGGCAAATCTGAGCTCCTAGGCCTGGATGCAGGCAGAGTTCTGGAGAGATGCTGAGCAGCTCAGCAGACAGAGCACTCACTTGGAAGAGTGAAGGCTCTTCATCTTCATTTTTCTCTTTTATGTGTCTGGCTTTGGGTAGTGTGACCTTCCTGCCATGGGATCGATGTGTCTGTAACCATTAATTCAGGCAAAGCAGGGCCTGTTTGTAACTGGAGATGAGGATGTAACACATGGGCAGAGCTCTCCCTTCTCCAGAATGGATAGGTGGCTAACGAGGCAGTTCTCCTCCAAATCAATGGCATTGGCTTCCCAGGGAAAGGGATGAGCTCTGGCTGTAGACATGCAGAGATGGATGGCTCTTCAGCATCCAAAACAGCAAAAGGGGAATGGAGCTGAAATGCTTTTAAAGTTTTTTTTTTCTCCTTCCATAATATCTGACTCCCTCTCATGCCTGTGTTGGGTTAGGTGCAAGCTGATTTCCTGCACAGTATGAAATATATTGCAGCTATTTTCTAGAGTTAGATATCTTTTCTCATGTGAGAAATAATCAAAAGAAACATTATTAGAAATAAAAACATTCCTGGGCCCCAAATTTATGGTATTTACTCCCAGATAAGCGCAAAAAGCTTGCAGCCAACTGTGCACAGTTCTTTTTAAGAAAAAAAAATCAGATGGAAATCATGCCAGGCTAACAGGAATTGTCTTTCCATGGGCATCTGAAAGGATCTCTGGAAGCAGGGTTGTTGGCTAATGAGATCATTTGAATACTCTTGGTACATGGTTGACAATCCCCCTGGACAGGAGAGGTTCACCCTCCTTCACCTCTTGGCCCATCCACATGGAGCCATGACAAGGTTGCTGAAATGGATCCCGTGGAGACAGCTCTGGAGAGGAAAAGGGGAAGGCACTCACTGGAGTTTCAGACTCCAGGTCCTTTGCAAAGGGATGCTTTCCAGAAAAACCCTTCCCGTGCTCGGGTCCTCGCAGCCCGTACAGGACAGTGCCCTCCTGGATTGCAGGGAGTCTGTCACTGGCTGAAAATCACTTCAAAACTGAGCTTTTTGTACTCTGCTATTCCTGGGTACATGAATTTCTTGTACAAGTATGAGGAATTCCTCACTGGGGTGCACCAAGTCTGTTGTTGAGGGTCAAAAGCCTCAACAACAGAACTAATCAGGGCCTTTGCTGTGGTTTATTTGAGCCATTGGGGTGACCAGTAAGAGATAACGAATTCCCGGCTGTGTTCAGGTGATTGCTTCTTTTGTTGCTGTAATTACTCCTTGGAGGCTGGCTAGGAGTTCAAATAATCTGACACTTTTGTTAGACAAATCCATGTTAAACCAACAGGACAGGTAACTTGAGGCATAAGTCTGAAATAGGACAGTGGCCACATCATGTTTTGAGGCTCCCTTAACAGTCAGTACAACAAAGTTATTTTTTATCCCTGACCAGGTTTTCTGCCTACCAGAACATCCAAGGCAGTGGCAAAACTGCTTCCATAGAAAGGAACTACATGAAGAAAAATTATTTGTTTTGTATACAAAATGTTTTGAACACAGGAGATGCATTTCAAAAATTTTGTCTTTTCATAGGATGAAATGAAGTTTAATCATTTGATTTTGTTCTGAATATTTCAGTGCAGGAAATAAATGCTTATTTCCTTTAGCATTTGTGTCCAGTCCTCTTGTCCTGCCACTGTTCAATATTCTGGATATTCTGTGATCCTGTAATCTCCATTTCATGTTTGTTAGTAGATTCTCTCCCTGAGCTTTGTGCCATCCCTGCATATGTAGCAAATACAATAGGAGCAGGTATAAAGCCATGCCAAAAACTCAAAGCTAAGAGCAGGTTTTGGATTGAGTCAGCAGCTGTCGTGGTGCAGCAGGCTGCTGTATTTCTGTTTTTCTGGGGTGGCTGCCACAGTGTGCTTCAGCAGCAAAGCATTCCCCTTAGACAGTGTGGGTGTAAACCCGTCTCCCCATAGTCAGTGGGAAAATTCCCATCAGCTTCAAGGAGATGAGGGTGCCTTTTCAGTTCTCTGGGCTCAGTGTGAGATTTCTTCTGTGTGGCAAGCTATGCTAAAGCTTTGCTTTTCCCACGTTTCCTGTGGATTACTTGATATGACAACTATTGGTCTTTAACAAACCTTCTTCTTTTCCTTTTCTTTTTTAATTTCACTTTCTTGTCACTTCCATCTAGTCCTATAATGAAAAAATAAAAACATTTACCATGAAGACAAAGTAAGTCTGCTGTCCTTTGGATTTTGAATAAATCTTCAACATCAGCTTGAAGGGCAGGTGCTTGGAGCCATATCTGGAAGATGCTGAGGTGAAATACACTTTGAGAAATGAGAAATGGCATAATTACTTGGCATGTTAACCCTGAAGTAGCTGTGTTGATCCTGTCCAACAGTTGCCTATGTACAGCTACTCGGAGAAACAAATCTAAGTTTGTTTTAAATAGATTAGTCAAACTTCACTAAGTGCTTGTGTCGACATTCTCATCGGAAATTAAAGTGACCCTAATGCAGTTTCATTCACTTAGAAAATTGATTAGCTGTATGGACAGAGCATTGCAAGCAATAATATTCCCACGGCTTAATGAGTTGCCATTCATCAGCTGACTGTCAATAACTTCTTGTCTATAAGCTCCCATCCAGCCCAGTTTCCTGCCCCTGAGAGGGGCTGGCAGCCTGCACTGCTCAGGGCCGTGACAGGCTGCAATCTTTGCATCTCCATCACCTCGAGATCACACCCATCCTTTGGAAGTTTAGACATTTGTGGAGTGATTGCTGTGGATTTTGTGCAAACAAACCTTCTCCACATTCAGACCCACCACAGGAGACACTGTGCTTGAGTGCAGCCCTTGCACTCAAGCAAGCAGCCAAGGTAGATTGCAAACACAATTTCAGTTTTTCCATCATTATTTCCAATAAGTGCTCCTACAATTTTAAAACTCCACCAAGTCGACAATACAATGGAACAACTGTTTGTGAATTGCACGGTTTAAATTAATTATGAGCCCCAGTGAAGGAAGTAAGATGAACAAGTGAAAAGAGCTCTGCAGGGCTTTTCAAATGATTGTAAAGTTGGGAAAATTGGGCCCACTGTGTCTATTACCCACTTTATACAGTTTTAACTCGATTGTTTTGTTTGTCACGCTGCTGGATACTCTCATGGATCTTAAAGCCTTGCCAGTTGTTTTATTTATTGATAATTTTGCTGGGTGCCACGTTAAAGATGAAATAATTGGACTTTGTTTATGATGCCAAAATAGCTTTTCCTGAATTACTGTTTTCAGCAGTCAGTGCAGTTAAATAAACCCATGGTCCAGATACCACAGGGAGGTTTAAGGCAGGGATTGGTTATTTGCTTCCTGATTATCTTCAGATTTAAATCAAGTGAAGCTCAACTGGATTTAAATTTGGAAGCAGTTTTCCCCTGCCTTCCACTGTACTTGTATTGAGACTCTTTGCATGGAGTTTTCTCCTCCTCATGGTCATCCAAATTCACTCAAATTCACTCCTGTTCTCGCCAGAGGCTTTCCAAGAAAAGAGCAAGTGAAGGGTTTGGAAATTAATGTTTGAACCACACTAAACAGCACAATTAAACAATGCTCAGTCAGTCTCCCTGTTCACTTCATTGGTAATTTCCAGTTTCAGGTGTCATGAAGGAGTCTGATTTTTGGAGATTACCAGTATCTCATGCACAGGTCCCTCTGAAGCCACCGAACCACAACGGTGTATGAGCACATCTCTGACTCCTCTTGTCACTCTGTCCCAGAATATTTAGAAACATCACAACTAAACCAAACCAGGAAAAGTGTATTCTGAAGAAAAAAGGGCATTCTTAAAGCAGCAAGAAGCAGATGTACAGAGCCACAGGCAGGCAAAAGGATCTCAGTACAGAGAAGGATGTGAAACCCAGGAATGATGTGGTTTGGAGGAGCTGCTGTGGCAAAGCCAGGGACGTGGGACACGTGAAGAAAGCAGGGGGATTATAAGCAGAGAAGCAACATTGAAGGTTGTGGAAGTATCAAGGACACTGGTGTTTCAGTTAGATAAAAATGACTGAATTATTTGATGCTTATGAAAGCCACCATAAGCTTGCCTTTTTTTTTCTTTTTTTTTTGTAATTCATTCAGCTCGCCTTTTATCCAGTAAAAAACTGTTTCTAGTTATGCTGTATGAAATTTATCATTTGAAATGAAAACATTCCAGTAAATCACCTCTTTTCCCCCTCTCCTCTCTTCCCTAGAACTCACTAAACATCAAAACACAACGAAAGGAGGACAAATGAAGCTAGAAACCAAAAATTTGCTAATCTATTCATTTAAGTGTTGCCTTAACATAGCCAATGAGGTCTTTGCCATTATCTGCAGCAGGCATATAATTGTGGAAAATTTTAAAGGCCCCATCTGGCTCCCCAGTACATTTATTCTAATTGTGAAAAAGCAGGGATATTCTTGCCTCTCATTAGGATAAGCTTGCTTGCCTTAGCTTCTTTCTTGTAACGACGTAGGTCAAAGAGGAGACACCTTAATGAGAATCTTGGTAACATAAACAGGAAATGCGGTTCATTTTCTTATCTTCATTTGCAACTCAAAACTTCGTGCCCAAAATGAAAACACTAATTTTCCTTAATTCATTATTTTGCTTTGTCTTTCTCATGGTTCTTTGTCTATTGAGCAGGGCAATTATAGGATGTGTTTTCATTATAAGTATTAATATTTCCATTTATGAATTAATTTACCAGCATAGGAGCAAGGAACTAAAGAACAATATAATTTTAATTCCTTGAGTTTATCTTTGGAAACAGTTGTCTTCACTTCTTCTTCGCAAATTAGATGGAAAGGAAGAATTACACAGAGTCGAAGCTATTTAAAGTGGAGATGATCAAAAAGAAAAGAGCAGGGCACTTCAGCTTTCTGTCAACACGTATTTTATATGCATCACTTTCATCGCGTCATACGGAGGCCAAAGATAACAATTCCCCATATTTTCCCTATGTGCTGGGCAACAAGAAAGGGGGAAACTCCTCCAAGCTTGTGATTTTATTCCTTACACAGAGAAAAAGCCTGGTTTTGGAGGAGCTGCTCAGTCACTGCACTGTATGATTGCTAAGCTACGAATTCAGGAGAAATCGATGTCAAATTAAATAATCCCGGTTTTATTTTCCTGATGATGAAATGCAGTGTGCATCTCTTGGCTGGTGGCACCTGGCCCAGGGAACACAGTGAGCCATTGTGTCGGGCTGAAGTGGAAACCTTGGCCAAGGCTTGGGGAATTGCTCCAAACCCCACACGGTGTGTCTGTCTCCTGGAGCCATCTCTGGGAAATGGGCTTTGAAGGAAGTGCTGCCCTGCTTGGAGCCCATCCATGCACCAGTCCCCAGGCCAGGAGGAGCCCTGGCTTTAATTCCATGTTGTCACAAGCAGCAGCTTGAGCTGGTGAAGCTCACAAGCTGCTTGCACAATCCTTTTTGTCAGCTCAGGTGTTATTTCCCAGAGGAAGGCTGCTCTCCTTCAAACTAAGAGGACAAAAGAGGAGTTCTTTAAGGAAAACTAACTTTCCTGTGAGCAGACACCAGAATATGTTGCACCAAAAAAATCTGTTGCAAACAACAAAATGCCACTGTTTTCTTATGTTTCTTGTTGATCCTGAGATATAAAACAATTAAAGTAATATATATCTAGTTGTTACATATTTATTACTCAGTGTAGAATATCTGGGGAGGTTTGGTTTGGTTTTTGGGGTTTTTTTTAACTGCTGAAATTTAAAATTTAATCCAGGAGCACCTGGGGAAGCTGAAGTTACACAAACAGGATACACATATGTTCCTCCATTGTGTTGCATTTCATGGAGTTGTTTGAGAATCCTTTAAGCACAGCACGTTAGTTCCAGAAGGCTTCTCTGGGAACATCAGGTGTGCTATTGAAGCCAGTTTTAAATCAAGCACTCAAGTGAGAGGACAGCAAATGGTCAAAGCCAGGATGGCAGCTGGCAGCTCCAAAATTCACATCTGGATCCAAAAATTGCAACAAAAGCTGATCCCTCCACAAGCAGACATATTTACAGATATATCTGTTTTACTTGTAGCCTGCAGTGTGCCTGTGTGAAACTGTCTTTCCCTCATTACATACATTGGTTTGGAAATAACTACAAAACTGAGTAGGGGTGTCTGTGTTCCACATTCCTGGCAGTTTCTCCATATCAAACCAATTCATGTTATTAAACATCTATTTCCTGCATATCTTATGCTTATCCTGTGTGCTGTGAAAGATCCAACATGAACGTGGCCTGTGGTTTGATACAGAATTTATAATTTTGCACAAAAACTATTCCTTTTCCTTCCTTTCAGATGAAAATATTGTATTTGAATATTTAAAATATGTGTCTCCCCAGTCAAATTGCAATTTAATTGAGTTGAAATTAAATGCTAGCGACAACAGGCACAGATTTTTGATACGATCCTTCAAACCACTGTCCTTTAGCATAAAAGTAGGTTACTGTCACTTTGGGGAATGGGATCATCCCATGAAATCAAATGGCAAAACCATACCAAAGTCACTTTTTCTCTGGCATTTAATTGAAGAGCTCGGTACACAATCACTCTGTGCATTTCCATAAAGCTACTCGAGGGATGACATGTGAAAATAATTTATGTCTGCTTCATGTAAGGTCGTTAGCACTCATACAGAACACCAATAATGACAATAAACTATCTCAGGGTTGCATAATACAGTTTTGTTTGTGAAAAGAAAAAGGTTTAATGGCAAAGACTGTGTCTTTTGAAGTAGGATTTAAAGGTTGCTGATGTTTTGATAATTTTTTTTCTGAGATCTTTAGCTTGTATGTGAAATGCAGTAAAGTAGACTCATAAGTGAAATTTCTGTTCAATTTTTAAGCAAATTTTAGCTTTAGAATAAAACCCAGCTGTAATCATGAACTGAAAAAGCTGCATAGGGAGTTTTGTTTGATGAGGAACAAATCTTTGGTGTCTGTGCATGTGAGTTCTGCCACATTCTTGCACTGACTTTTTCATGCATACCTTTATCAACACCGACTTTGCCCATTAAGGTTATATTCTAGGTAGATGAATGGGATAAAATCTTAAAATAAAAGCAAAATAATCTCATCGTAAAACACGGTGAAGAAGTAGAACTGATACAGGACTTGGTACAAAATTTGGTACAAGAAATGGTTCATACTTTTAGTTCAATTTAAAAACTCCCAGGAACCCTAAATTCTTTTTTTTTTTTCACAAAGCCATCACCAGTCCAAGCATTTCAGCATTTCATCTTCCCTTCCAGCTAAACCAAGTTGCAAAAGCAAAACACTTCTTGCTTGAGTCACCCAACCTGAGCTGGTCAGTCTGGTGGGGAGGCTCTTTCCATCCCTATCCCCATGATAGCAAAAAAAAGCAGTTGAATTGATTAATTTTAAAAATAGTGCCTCAAATAACTTTCATAATAATCTTGGAGTCTTTAGGGTATGTAGTAAGAAACCTCTGTGCAGTTCTGTCCTCAAATTCAGTCTGTGTGTGTCCTTTCAGGCACACACATCCCTCACTACCTGACAGCTGTATCCGCTCACCCGCTCTTCCTCAAGACTCTCCATATTCCCTGATTAGGATAAAATTTTGTGGACAAAAGAGGCAAAGCTGCATCTCACATGCTGGTTATTGTTGGGGGGATATTTAATAGCTTTTAAATTCATTTAAGAAAATGGGAGTGGTGAGTCACATGTAATTATTCCCAGATAGATCAGTAATTACTTGATAAAGTTTCTATATAATGCTGCCTTTTGCTTTTTTTTTTGCCATAATGATGGCTATTTGTCATTTATCTCAGTTTGCTTGTCAGTTGTTCCAGGTCCCTTTCATGCCCTGTGATATGTATGTAAATATTACAGATTGAGATTGATAAAGGTTTTATAACAAAGGCTGTTACTTTATTGGATTACAGGAGAGGTTATGAGAAACTCATTTGATTATTGTGTTGGAATGGTATCATTTGCACCAATACAAGTATGGCTGGTACCTCATCAGTAACTGCATTTTTCATAGGTTGTAATTCAGCTTTAGAAATTTGAGTTGGTTTGAGAATGCCAAAGATATCACCAGAAAAATTACATTTGAGAACTGAAATGTCTCTTTAAAAATTTCACCTGGGTAACCTGAGCTTTTCTTTATTTAGTTACAACTTTAGATTAAGTCCTCAGAACTTCAAGCATGAATTAAAAAGTGCATTTGAGCTATATGTTTTGTAAGAATCATCAGTATTTAGGCTGTAGCAAATGAATGAAATGGACATTGAGATTGATGTCCTCTTCTCCATGGCTGCTTTGGAGAGCCAGCCTTACACATTCAGAAGGGAGAAGCAGGAGAGGCTGAAATTCAAGGGAAAGCCATTAATTCTCCCCTGTTCTTATCAGTTTGTTAATTTTACTGTTGAACTGATTGGGCTATCCCATGGCAATGGGTCTCTTCATCTACCACCTGCTCTACCCTCAAACATCCCCCTCAATCCAGAGAACCACAGCAGAACAGGGCAGGCTCGGCACAGAGGTGACACTTGGTGACAGCATAATCAGGATACCTGTGCCAGCATCTCCCAGACACCAGGCTGACACCAGTGGGTGTGTGGTTTCTTCCCAAATAAAGCCGTGCCAGGCAGTCAGGCGACACTTGGATGGTGTTTGCAGCCAGCACAATGTGTTACTCCCAGCTCTGTGCCCGGATGATTTAGGTGTCTGACGAGGCACAGCTCCCCAGCAACACCTACAGAAAACCTCAAACACAGCGGTGATAATTGGCTCAGTAGCAGCTGGTGAACTCAGGGAATGGATTTATCCTCCTCCATAAACACTTGGACATTTATGAGTGAAGGCTGGATTCGTTCTCTGAGACACCCAGTGCTGTTGTGAGATTATTACAGTTATTATTGTGCTGCCAACTCAAACACACCCAGCTGAAATGTTTTCGATTAGCTTTACTGTTCCCCATTATACTCTTTATTTCTCTGTAAATAAACAAAAACAGAAAAACTACCAGGGGGAAATGTACAGAGCTGAACTCAAACATCTTTACTGTGTTTGAGTCCTGACTGTTCCCAGTAACCCCAAGACTGTGTTCTTCACCCTCCAGCAGTTGGTCCTTGCAGCCAGACCACGAGGGATATGTGGCTGTTTTAGGAACCATTTCAAAGTGTCTTTCTTGCAAGGAGGCAGGAAGGACCGAGTCCTGGGAGCTGATAAGAGCCTGGCCATGCTTGGGGCAGGATTTCCCCATCTGCTGCCCATTACCCCGCAGAGCTTGGCGGGATGTACGTCAGTAGCGGCTCTTTAAACTGTCTGCAAAAGCTAAACAAAGCTCAGCAAAGTTGAACATTTGAAAAGATGCCCAGTTATTGTCACCCCTAACCAGGCTCAGCTGTCTGTCCAAGCTTCAGACATCCTGGGACTGAAGGAAAAGTCCAAGATGACATGACTTGGTGTTAGAGAACCTTCAGTCAGACTAACACACATTATCACAACCTTTGGGACTGGGTTCAGCTTCAGTTCTTCAGTCCTGGCTGCAGCAGCTTTGCAATCCTCATTTAAAAGTTGTCTGCTCCTCACCGGCTGAATTTTCAGTGCCTGAATTGCTGATGTCATTATATTCTCAGATTTATAACAGCTGCTAAATATTTTGGTCAAAATAAAGATTCTGAACTTCAGATACAAGCCTCATGTATGAAGTTGGATGCAAAGCACAGGTGCATGACCTAAACAATTTATTTGTCCATGAAATACAGGATCAGTCTTAGATAATTAACCTAGAAATACCTGTTTGCACCAACAGGATTCAAAACCTCTGGACTACAGATGGTGATGTGGGAATTAGTTCAGACCACCAACAGAATCCTAAATTTATATTCAAGCCTGGGGAGTTAATGCAAATACACCTCATTAGGCTATGTGAAAGTTAAGGCATATTTTACATTTTCTGGTTAAGATCTTAGTTTGAAAAATAATGAAAACAGACTCTGTCACACCAGGGTTTGAGATGCCAGCCCTGGGACGTGATCTGCCCTGGCTGGGGCTCTGGTGACGTTAGCCCTGCCCTACACAAATTACATTTTTATCAGTCCCAGAGATAATATCTGATGCAGTGTGCTGTGGTCATAAAATAAACTTAACTGGAAGCATCTGAATTTCAAGTCTCTTTGATACTTCCTTCAGGATCCCTGGGGACACGTGTGCTCCCCAGAGCTTGATGTGAAGGCGTTTGAAGTCTACAGAAATCCTTCTGTTGGCTTCAGACACTTTGGGACTTGGCTTTTAAAGCTGTGGGTGTAGAAATGTGCTTCATCCCTCTGGAACAGTGTCATCAGCTTTCCTTGCCTTTTAAGGGCAAGCTCTGTTTTTAGAGGAACACTGTGGGATATGAGAGCCAGAAGCAAAACAAACTTCCTCTCCCATTACTTCAATACGACTTGTAAGCCTGTTGATTTGGAGCAATGGGCTAATACTTTGGGTTTTTAGCATCTTGGCTGTGTTTTAAGGATACTGATCATTGTGGGATTTTAATGAGATTCCCCAGATCCTGATCCAGGCCCACCCAGCTCCTTCCCATGGGACAGTGACGCTCACTCAGCTGGAACAAATTTCAGCAGCCACTGACCTGGGATAAATGGAACCAGTAGCCTTGAGATAAAACACCTTTCCCAGTTCCCAGCCCACAATCAGTCCACGGTTTAATATTGTTACAGTTAACATGTGTGACTTCACTGCTGATTATCAGAACTGCCTGGTAAGAGGAGCAGAACTTCCCAAAATCAGATTTGTGGAAGTTTAATAACAGCTCTGTTGTTATTAAACGTCCATGGAACATGCATTGCTCTGCCTGGGAAAAGTGCTTTATGTATTTCAAATTGACTGAGATGCATTTAGTGACAATTCATACCAAACTTCACTTTAACGGTACAAAATATGCTGTATTTTTTTCTAAATGCTCTTTGGAATTATTCTAAAGCCAAACATTTTACTGGAATAATGTATCTGTCAGGTTATGGAAGGAGCTGGTCTAAGGCTAATTCAGTACACACAAAAGTTAATGTAAATACTGAATTTCAATGAGACATATATTTCACTTTGAAATCTGCTGTATTAGCATGCAAGTGCTAGGACATGAACATATTTTAGATTAGTGATCCACAGACCAAATGTGTGATAGCTAGCTTCAGTATTTTTTTTAAAATGCTGTGATTTATTTTAGCAATAAGTGAGGCTTCCAAAATTAGTAGAATGGCTTGCCCAGTTTGGATGTTCATGGGAAGGTCAGGCTTTGACAAAGATGATAGGAAAATTCAGTAAAAGAATTCTAAAGGACTTCGGAAATTAATTTAAAAATTTAAAAATTATACAGAACATTTATTACTTATATAAAATATTGCATATTTTGGTACTGAAAGAGGAAAAGGGGACTGTCCCCTGCATGTCTAAAGGAGCAGGTGGAACTAGAAACTCCCTGAACTTCAGGGAGGGATGAGAGTGTGGAGCCCATGAGAGAACCTGGGATTTGGATGGCTGTGAAGAATTGTTTCTCCTGTTTGAGGGGGATGGAGGGGTGACCTGTTGTTCAGCTCTAACCCTCAGGCTGCTGGCTCTGCCACTAAATAAGACCTTTTAAAATAAATGAGTTCAGTGTTAGATATCAGCTGGGAGATTCTCATTGGGCTTTTTAAATTTTTCAGTCTTGAAGTGCCTCCAAAGTTCAGAATTTACAACCTACTAATAATGCCACAATATATGTATTTTTATTAGACTTCCTATTGAATGCTAGTCTAATACCTTTGCTGTCTTTATTTACGAGGAGATTGTTTCCAGCTACTGTTAATGTATTTTACACAGCCCATGATGTAATTGTTAAGCAGTTCTAATGAAGATTGAAGGTTTAATAATGCCAAGTGTTACAAATTTCTATTTAATCATTCCTAAATCGATTAGTTACTTTCACCCAAATGCCGGGCCATCAAAACAGAGAGAGCTAAAGATCTGAACTGCTGTGGCCAGGCTTTGATAAATGGTATTTTGGTGCAGTGGTAATTGGGTTATTGAATTTACTCATCTTCCAAATGATGTTTGCATTGTCTCAGCATATGTGTTTAGGGCCGGGGGAAGGTCATTAGGCGCTTCAGACCAGGGGCATGTTCGGGTTAAAGTGATTTTGAACAGCCAGAGTTGAGGTTAGTCAATTAAAGGAAATTGCGCAGAGAAATGCTACAGAAGGCCATGTTATAGGCTGGTCACTAAGGAGGTCCCAAAGGCCTGGTTAAAGTAGTCTAAAGATTCTTTAAGTAAATGTCTACCCCCTGCCCCGGGCTCTTTAGACACAGACAAATTGCTGTGAGAAAAGTCCTTCACTTAAAACACCTTCCACCTGTAAACAAATGTCACACTTGGAGAGGCCAAGCCTACAAAGACCAGGGGAAAACATGAAATGATAACAGCTTTTGTGTGTATAAACACAGCCTCCAGGGAGCTTCCAGAAGGGCTGGGAGCAGGGAATGTGCCAGGCTGTCCCTCGGGGTGGTGTTGGAGGCAGGGACAGCCTGGGCTGGTGGGTTCATCCTCAGCTCCTGGATGTCCTCACTGAGCCCTGCCCATGGATCAGCTCCACCTTCAGGGATGGTGACTCGGGTGGCACTGAGCTGTGTCAGAGGCATGGGTCAGTAGGTATTGATGATTCTGAGATTGTAGAAAGTCTCTGTCTTTCAGCCCCGCTGCCAAAGCAGAAGCCATAATTGGTCTGTGCTGGTTTCAAGGTTGTTTATTCTGTTTATCTCTAACATGTTCTGCTGCCCTGCCGCAGCTCTGTCCTGCAGGGCAGCGTGTGGGGCTCTGCCCTCAGTGGGATGTTACAAACATTAAATACCACAAACTACCTGTGCTGGATTTACAATAACGTGCCAATATCTGTCACCTACGTTGGACAGTGTGTCCCCAGCCTGAACCAACAGAAAAATGCCAACAGCACAGTGAAACATGGAGGGCATGAAGAAGGAGAAAAAGGACAAGGCCCACCCAATTTCCTCCATCTTGTCCCCTTTGGACCCCTAATCTAGAAACCTAAAAATTTACTTTTGCACCCGTGCCACACTTAATTATTACTTATATCAAACACTCAGAGCTTGTAATTCATCCTGTAGGATTGAAAACTCTTTTCCATGGACAGAGATCACAGCCAGTGTCTCTGGGGGCTCTGTCCAGGGGGGTTCCTGACCCCTGCCAGGGTCCCAGACCTGCCAGGGCAGCCAGAGGGAAGCCCTGGATTCCCCCAGTTCTCCACCCTGGACAGAGCTAGCCAGTGCTTTGTCCTGCCGAGGAGTTCAGCTTTGCCGTGTGGGGTGATCGGCTCTCCCCGCCCTGGCTGGGAGCATTTCCCTCATCATTTGCCAGCATCTCTCCTGAGTGAGCAGCCACCAGTTCCAGCAGCGTCCAAACACCCAACCCATGACTGCTCTCTGCATTTCAAGTGAAAACCAAGAGTTTTGTCATTTTTCATGTGTTTCTGACTAATTAGACTGTTAGAACTAGAGAAGAGGAAGAAGCAGGAGAAGAAGCCTTTCATGTTTCTGTGTTTTCACATTAATTCCAGAGATTTTCAGAGTACCTGATATTCTTTAATATTTTGAACAGAGTCACAGGGAAGGGTACCCTTGACATGAAAAATGAGCCCACTGTATTTTTAATACTTGGCTAATTGTGTATGAAGACCATTCTTTAGTTTCAAAGCACTGGAAAGAGGCTCCTACAATATTTCTGTTGTGCAATTTTATAAAAGCCTGTCATTTTATAAACACACTGGTTTATATTTGATTTCTGTCCTCTAAACACTATTTAAATCACAAGTAATAATTTCTAATCTTGTAAAATGCCCAAAGCTTAAATCAATAACCATTTGATGAATACATAACCTGAGGACATTCTGTTTGGCTGATAAATGATAATTATGGGAGTGCCTGGCAGCTTTTGTGGTTAAACCTTTGCTTTCATACAATTAAATGGCCAATTCCTTCAAACACTTGAACACTCTTAATGATAATTGCACAAGGAGTTGGCTGGGGACAAGTGAGACAAAGACCTTTCTCCTGGTGCCTGTAAAGGATCAGTTGGAAAGCCAGGGTGGTCTGGCTCTTGTGGATGAGTTTTTGGGTCACTGCTTGTGCTCTGTCTGAAGTGTCCCCTCTGCTGGCCTGCCCTGCTGCTCTGCCAAGGGTTCTGTCCCTCAGCCACAAGTTCTGCCCTGGGCTGGAGCTTCTCCAGCTGCCCCAAGGCCAGGCCAGTGTTCTCTGGCAGAGCTCAGCCATCAGGCAGGTCAGGACACTTCTGTACCAGTGGTTCAGTGATGACAGTGGAATCTCTGCAGTCCTTCATGGTCAGTTTCTATCATTTTATATCAGTGTTATATCAGTTTATATCATCTGAGCCCAGTAAAGGGACTGTATGAAGACTGCAATAATATGCAGACCATAGCATTGCCTCCTGGAGGCACAATGTCTTACCTGGGAATGTATCTCAGTCGTGTGGTAATACAAAAAAAACCAAAAACATTCCCATCCCTCCCTGTAATGTTCCTCATCTCCAGCAAATTCACTCTGGAGCAGAGGCAGTTCCTTCCTCCCTGGTTCTAAAACTGCACCTCCAATAAACCCAGCCTGGTGTGCAGGGTGCCCAGGTGCAGAGGGAGTTTCATTATAATCAGAATTATGCTGTTCCCTGTAGTTTGTAGCTGCTGAGCCACTTCCAGCCTCTGCAGTTGCTCTGCCATATGCCAAATTTGTAAAATCTTGTTCACATTTCTTTCCTTGCCTTCAGCAGAGCAGCTCTTCAGGGGAGGGACATGGAGCTGACAATTACAGCTCTTCCTGCTGTGAAGGACCTGTAGGACATCCCTGGCCATCAGGCTTTACAGGGACACTTAGGAAATATCTTTAGCCTCTCTTGCCTGTGCTGATGAAGTTACAAAGTGAGGCACAAGCAGTTTGACTGTAAGATTAGGGATCAGCCAGAAAAACGGTTTCATGTGCTGCCATTCCTTTATGTTGACTCCTGCATCGCTCAGAAAAAAAGGAAAAAATAAAAAAGATGGGATAAAATGAAACAGTAATTATTTTTTCTTTAACGATCACTGGCAAAATAAACAGAGCATTTAGAGATTCTGGCATGGATGAGATAGTGAGCATTTATTTTCTGTATTATTCTAGCCACAGTGTCACCCAGGACCACATCTCACATGACGAGGAGCAATTAAAGGAAAATGTGTCCAGGCTATGCCCCTGCCAAACTGAATCATGACCCTTCTTTTGGAAGCCTCATGCATGAATCCCTCCCCTTGGGGAGCACCAGGCAGGAGCTGATTTGCCAACTGCCACGAGCCATACATTTTTTTTGTGCATGGATGTCATGTTAGTGGCATTACGCAGTGCCTGAAAACAGAGTTTACACATCAGCATAAAGGGCTTTTTTTAATGGTGCTCAGATACTCGGAGATGAACAGCAGCATCCAAGGAGGGAGGCAGTGTTCCTTCACAGGGTGTTTGCTTTGTTCCAAGTCAAAATTCACAGCCATTTGATTTTAAAAGACACTGTACAATATACACAGATAAAAGTGTATTAAATTACCTAGTTTGAATATAAGCAGCTGTGGATATGGTAGCTGAGAGCACCTGGGGAGTTGTATACCACAGACATAGGATTTTCTGTACAATTTATTCAATTAAAGTGTGAAAAGTGTCTAAAAGAGTTATTTGAAGGGCTTTTGTTCTCCTGCACAATCTCTGCCTCCCACTCCTTTCTTTTGTACCAGTCCCAGAACACAGCTCAGGAAGGAAATAATGAAGGGAGAAGTATCTGGGAAGGACACACAGCTCCACAGCAGAGCTGGCTTAGCACATCCCTCCCAGAATGTCTGCTTCACAGAGGAGATTTGAATAACTGTCCTGGATATTTAACATAAACCTACTCATTAGAATTCAACATGCTTATATTGCCTCCATAGCAAACATTGTTTTTATTTCAAACAAAGGCATCTCACCAGCTAAAGGAACAGTGCAATGACTTACAGACCAAAGCACAATAAACAGAGTGAGAAACTTTATACAGAATAACATCTAATCTGTGTAAATGTGTGTTTAATTCAGCTCAGCTCGTTCCATCAGCCTGATCAGCTTGGCAGTAGCATTCATACCATGCCAGAACTGGGATTTTGTTGCCCCAACATCCAATTTCAGTGGCATTTTAGGCACTGTGGAAAGTCAGGACTGGCCTGCAGATATTGCAGGTCCTCCTGAGCCCTGCATCCCACCTGCCAGGTGCGTGGATGCCTGATGGAATCTTGGGTGACTCTGGGTGTTTGTATCTACATTTCCATTTTAATACTCTGCTAAGAGAAATGTAGAATTTCTTGACAGCAAAAAGCAACTTTGTTAATCCAAGTTTGCCAACGCAAATCACCCAGACTGACATTCATATCAAGTCTGCTGAAAAAGGAAAAGATGAAAACCTCTGGCAGAGCTGGAGATGCTGCTCCAGAAGCATCAGAAAGCCCTGATGCTTTCTCCTAGTGCTCTTAGGGGATAAATGAGATTTTGGGGCTCCCATCCTCAGTCCTTCATTTCTTATATGTCTGTTACATCACTGATGTTCAGGTTGTGAACCTCTCCCTTATTTAAAGACCATTTCAGATCCCTGTCCTGTGCTGCCTTCAGAGAGCAGCACCTTCTGAACCCAGCCCTGTTGTAGTGTCCTGTTCCTGTCCTTGCTAAAGACCAATTTTGGCACAGAATTACACAATTATGCCAATAAACACCACTTCAGGTTATGAAAAAATGCTATTGTAAAGTGCTTCACACAAGCCAGGAATCCTAATATACCCTTACATTTATAATTGGTCTTTACAGTCATTAAAGTCTGATAAAACTCCCTTAACCTAATCCACCCATTTTTAAATGAAATGTAGTTGGTATTAATCAGTAAGAAAGATTCATTAATTAGCTGGGATCATCTTGTGAACATGAAAAGTCCTACTGGTGATTAAAGTTTACTGTAAAAAATCCCAAGCCCAAGTACTTCTATAATCAAAAGCTCCATTAGTATTTGGAAAAATTTGCAATTTTTCCAGAGTGGCCTTAATACAGTGATTGTGTCTGTGTGTGTGGTGTGTGACATGAATTTTGCCAGAATCCTAATTCCCAAAGTGAGAGTACAGAGCAGACCCAACTGATAAATACCAGAAAGTAAAACACAAGCCAGGTCCTATAATCATGAAACTCACCCTCCTTTTAATTACCAGAAAACAGAGAAATTGGAAAAAGAAAAAAATCCAGACTTTCAGAGAGGACTACTTTTCCAGAATTGTACTTTTCATTTCCAGCAGCGCTTGGTGCTATCATCCCACAGCTGGAGAGAGAAAGGATTGGTTTGTACTCCCTGCAGGCTTCCAGGAGGCAGGAATTCCTCCCCTGTGTGTTCATTCCTCTAGGAAAGGTTTTCCCTGCTCGCTTTTTTGCTTTGGTGAGGTGTATTTTCCACATCTCAGCGCATATTCCTGGAGCTGCTCACTGCCTGATCCCTACCAGCAGCACTGGAAGTGCTCAGATCCTCAGCAGACCTGGGGAGGGCAGTGGGGTATTTCAGACACCTGGCAAGGGTAGGAATGTTTCTTCTTTTCAGCAGAAGTTCACCACTGCAGATCAGGGCTTTTCAGGATAAACTCACTCGAAGCTGAACAGCTTTCCAGAGGCAACACGTAATTCAAAGACATTTAGTACAAGCAGTTGTCCAATTTATCTTATCTTGGAGTGCCAACATTTTTAACAAAGTTAACAAATAGGCACCTCATGGCAAGCAGGGTGAAATTACTCTTTTTTTTTTTTTTTTTTTTTTTTTTTTTGTAATTAGAAACTACAGTCAATATTATATTATGTAGTTAAGGGAAAATAACTTTGCCTCAAATTTCAAAGTGGTGAATCCCAGTTTAATTCTGCTAATGGCACTTAACACAGATGGCTAAAAAGAGTAATTATCTTCTTTAGCTTTCTGCCACCTGCCACAAATGAACTGTTTTCTTTAATTGCTTAGAATTACTCTTAATCACACATAACAGTTACTTAAACCCTAGACACATATTGCAACTCAAGAGCAAGACTTTAACCCCAAACATGCAACTTAGGAAATTACCCCCCCGACCAAGAGCACAATGCCAGGGTGTGCTGTGACACTTGGAAAGATTAAAAAGATTAATCTGTTCTCTTCCAGGGCAGAGCAAAGTTTGCAGGCGAATCACACAAGTCCTGTGGTCTGATCCAAGTAATTACCAGAGCAACCAAAAAGCTATATCCACAGCAGCAGGGAAAAATTCACACCATTTCTTCCTGTTGCTTCCCTTTCTCCAGCAAATGGTCAGTTCTAAAAGCCACACAGTCAGACTGATCTGAAAAATTACTTACTGAAGAGCTGAAAGGTGTAACATTAGCTATACCTGACTGATGAGTCAAAGCTTTTTAGATTCCTGGAGATAAGTTAACAGATAAAATAATCGCATTTCTATTGGGGCATCATTTTGAATTAAATTGATGTTAGGCATTTAAAAATCCCAACATGACACCTTTTGGAAATTTCTGGCTGCATTATATTTCATAACAGCAATTCTTGCCTCCCACCACTCAGAAGCCATGTGTTTGTTGGAAGAACAGTAATTCTTCCCTTCCTCTTTACTACTGTTCTTGATGTCTGAACAACATATTCAGATTGCCTGCAATAACTCAGAAACCATCCCATTAGTTCTGCCTCTTGATCTCCACGCTGAACTGAAAAAGCACTAATGCAAATCCTGAGTTTTAGCTGGATCTCTGTGCTTAATAAGAGAAATGAAAAAGCATCAACCTTAGTGTTCCATGAATGATGAAGTCTGTAACTCCCCATCAGCATTTCCCCAAGTTTGTTAGAGAAAGTTCCCAATAGAATTCATACACAAGGGGGTGTGAGGAAAATTGGGGTGGGCACTACTAAGAACTCTTTAAGTGAAAACAAACAGCAAGCAGGTTCCCTTCTCAGTATAAAATAGTCCACAGTAGAATTTATCTGCATTACACCTTCTCAAGAACACACACTGGTTTTGAAAAATTACTCCATGCTTTTGAAATACTGATGAATACTACAGTATAGCATTTTTTTTATGTTACACTTCATATTTTTAAATGTGTGAGTGGCAGAGAGAAAGGAAGTAATTTAGAAGCACAGACCTGGAAAACAGCTTTAAGAAGTTTGTATGTGTTCACCAATCTCAGAATAAACAAAGCCCTAAACCATGAAATGAGGAATGACTCAGAAACTCCACAGAAAAAGATTCCTGAACTTGATCTTTAAGCAAATTAATTACCTACGACACTAATATTGTACACCAGGGCTTTGCACTGTGCTCCAACTTGGTGAGAGTTTCTATTTCATAAATTCCTTGAACCAGCCTGATTAACACTTCTAAGAGAGTCTCAGCTGTACAAGAAGTCCCTGAGTAGGTGTGAGAAAGAAAAGGGCTGACGGCACCGCTGCCCCTGCGTGTTTCTAATACTGCAGGGAAGGTTGCTCTACTAATAGTATTTACCTTTGTTTCTTGGTAAATAGCAAACTGTTATTGGACAGTTAGAGTAAAGGTCACAATCCACTTTTTTTTTTCCCTTTAAGAAACATGTTTACTCTGTGTTTAGCTCCAGCTATAGAGTGCTTTTCATGGAGTAAAAGAGTGCAGCATCATTTGAATGTATCAGCCCTTCTGACACTGACTTAATTTAATGGTAGAAGATAAGGATTTTCAGTGGTGGCTGCTCAGGTGTCCTTATTGCCATCCCGCTCCAGCTTCCACCTGGGTTTGTGAGAATAATAACAATAATAATAACGACTCACCAAATGTAGCTGTTTTCATATAAACACTGTCCAAGTGACAATAGGTTTTTATAATCAGCTCTGTTGGCGGCCAGTGAATGCACTGCTGGTGTGTTGGTGCTGGGAGGGCAGGGGGCTGCAGGAAATGAAAACAACTTCAGAAGGAGGAGAGATTAAACACAATCAATCCATCACAGCACGATAAGTAACGGGCTCGCGGAGTTTTAATGGACTAAAGAGTGTAATGTGTTTGGTTTGGGAACCGCAGAGTTTAATCAAGTATTTTTACATTTTTAAACAGGAAATGGCCTTTTCTGCAGAGGATATACACATTTGCAGTGCATAAATCAGTTCCTGAGTCCCAGGATTCTGATCTCATGGTCTTTACCATGCAATTAACTTTAACTCTTTCTCTGAGGGAAGTCCTGCTCATTCTGGCAGTGCAACGTGATGTGATGAGTTGTTGCTGTTGGTTTTCCATCTATCCCAGCCTGGGAATGGGATCAGGGAGGCTCATGGAGAGGGCTGAGCCTCTCCCCATCACTGTGGGGTTTCTTCAGCACTGTACAAATGTCAGGTTTATTTAACACCGTCCAGGTTTCAGGCAGGACAGCAGGTAGCTGTGACAGCTGCCTTTTAAATTATGCAGAAAAACAAGCTGAGGACAAATAGAGCTGAGCAGTGGCTTGTTAAAGGAATCTCCTGGATATAGCCGTTGTTATTCCTTCAGAGTACCCCTGGCATCACTTTGCAATAAAATCAGGGAAAATTGAGGGTGCATGTGCTTTCTGACATGCTTGCTAAGTATCATGGTATAAGGAGCTATTGCCAGCATAATATGCACAGCCACTCACACAGAAATATCTCTTGTCTGAGATTACTGATAACTTATCTGTACCCAAATGAGATGGAAAAGTGGCAGAACATGTATAGTTAATATACCCCCTCCTAGACTACTTTTGAGAACCCTAGTTCATGCATTATACATTAATTTAGCCAACTGCACATGCATGGACAGGATATTATGATGATGAAGGTGGCCACCTTGTCAAAATATAGGGGTTGCATTAAAACACCACTGAGTGACAGCAGGACTGGGAGCCCTGCAGCAGAGCTCCAGCACAGACTCTTCTGGAAGCTAAAAAGGGCGCTGGGAATCCCATTCTTGCCAGAAAATCAGGTTGCCCTGAATGTAATCTGTGTACAGATCCCCCAGTTTACAAGCAGGGGATCCTCACAGGCTCTGATACCTCCTGCACAAGAAATATTTTCACTATTAAAGCTTGAATTTAGGAAAGTCTCATTTTCCTAAGTTGTTTTATTCTCCCTTTATAATTAAAAACTAAATGCTACGGTGAGGAAGACGATATGAATGCAGAAAAAGAAAATATTTGAAACACTTTCAAACAAATGCTGAAACTGAATGGAAAATGTTTGAAATAAGTGTTCCTTTGTAAATTATGGGAAAGGTTTGCTGAAGCATTCTTTAGGGAAGACATACCAGATATAGGGGTGTGACACTGAATGGAAAAATACTTTAAAATACTAAAAGGGAAGAAGTCTTCCTCTGCTTTCAAGTAGATTCTAAGAAGAGTGTGTTCTACTTTAACACCTCAGTTGAAGGATTGAAGTAAAAACTACCCGTGAACAAGACAAGCTCTGCTAAACTGCTTGGGAGAAATGCAAAATAAACCAACAAACTACTGGAGAAAAACAGCCTAGCTCAGAATGCATTGCTGATATTCCAGGTTCCTGCTCCCTCCTGATGCACCAATGTAAATAGACAGCCTCAGGTAGACAAATTTCACTAGAGAAAGTATGGACTGCTTGAATGAATATAAAATTATCATGATAAAATAATAGAAATTTGCATCCCCTCAAAATTCTGAGAACTTTATTTTTTTTAAAATAGGAAATTCATTAAGGAACTGCATCCAGAGGTAAAAGCATTTGACCCAGTAAAACTGTTATTTTAGATTGTAACCTCCTTTTCTCTCTTTTCTTTCTTTCACTGGCATTTGTTCTCTATTCATGTGCTTCCTTAGTGCTGTCTTCTGTGCTATCATGGCACCATGACCAAAGTGACAGACTTTTGTCTCTGCTGGATTAATCAGTGTGTTCTTTGATCCATAACATATGCTCCTCGTAGACATTTAGCGTCAACATATTCAAGATTTGTGGTCTGACAGTTCAGTGCCTGATGTAACCCAGCTGATAGACACTTTGGAGTATTTAATTTTATTTTTTTTCTTAAATGGAGCCTGCCTTTCATCCATAATAGAGCTTAAATAACTGAGTTAAATACATGATGTTAAATATTTGGGTCGTATCTTTGCTTGAAGATAATTTTTTCTTTTGAGGGGTGGTGAGAAAGCCCTGGGTGGCTCCCAGAGAAATCCCAGATCTCTGTGGGCACAGTGTGGATGTTTTGATGCAGGACTTGCCCCAGGGTTGGTGTGTTCATGGCCAGTGAAGAAGACAAGAACTCCAGAGCAGCAGTTCTGGTGCTATCCTATTGTAAATTCAGGTGAACCCAATGGGAAAAAATGACGATATCTGACTCAATTTAGAAGGCTGAATGATTTCTTTATTATAACTATGCTAAAATACATTAATATGCTATATAAAAGGAGGATACTCAAACTACAAACTACTTTCTCTGACTCTAACCCTAACACAACTCATGACCCTCTCTGAGAGTCCAGCCCCAGGTGGGTTGGATTGGATTGGATTGGATTGGATTGGATTGGATTGGATTGGATTGGATTGGATTGTTGGATTGGCCATCAGCTCAAACAATCCTCACCAGAATCCAACCAAGCACTCACCCCAGGTAAACAATTCTCCAAACACATTCCACATGGGAAAAACAAGAAGCAGAAATTGAAATTTTTCTCTTTCATTTCTCTCTGTGCACCTCTATGAAAAATCCTGAGAGGGAGAGAAATGTGCTTGCCACACTGTCCCAGAATACTCTGACACTGCTCCAGGGGCACAGCCAGGCTCCACAGCTGATGGAAAAACAAGGAAAATTCCTTCAGCTCCTACAAACTGGGCTGCTGTGAGCCAGGGCTGGGAGGGTTTGTGGTGAGAAGCCCAAATCCATCTGCTGGGATGGTCCTGGTGGGATGCAGGAGGTGCTGGGCCAGCCCAGAGCAGCAGGAGGGCGATTCCCAGGAAATCCACTCCTCACCCAGAGGATTCCCAGGAACAGGGACACACACAGGTGGGGCTGAGATAGGAAATATGGCCCTTATTTCATCTGAGTGCTCTGTCAAACTGCAGAAACTGGCAAGGGCAGGGGAAAGAACAGAAGAAATAAGGGGCAAACCAAGATATTTTTCCTTTATTGTACCAATTAAATAAAGGATATCAATTAATGAGATTCCAACAATTTAATTATTTTTCATTGAGAGGTACAGCATGTGATTTACAGCTCAGCTACTCCTTTACTGATCATGCTGCCATAAAGGGCTACATAATATATTGCTTTCTACCATGCCATGCACAGCTAGAAATGGCAAGAATAAAACAGGTTTAACTGCCCTCAAAATAGTCTGGGCTTGAAATTAATTGTAAAAGGCTGATGTCAAAACTCCTTTTGACTTCAGAAGGTGCTGAATTACCTCCTCATCCCCATCTCCTGCTGCACACAGGCACATCCCTGTCTGTGGCAGACTGGGCCCCAAAATAGTCCATGTAATTCAGAGCAGAGAGGATTTTTTTTTTTTTTAAGCATTGTCCTGCCATGAAGAATTAAACAGAAAATGAATGGGGAAACCAAATGTCAGCTGCTCCCTTAGACTTCAAGGTTCAGGAAACTGCTTAGTGGGAGTAGGAAGAGACTGGCAGGCTGAAATGTAAGAGAATAATTGCATTATAAGAAGATTATGGAAGATTATTTTTCTTGCGGGCCCCAGATTTCTGCAAAAACAATCCTGAATTGCATCCTACGTGGCAAAATGAATTCCCCATTCCTCCAAACAACCAGGCTTTATTAACTGCGTATTCCTTTGGTGTGGGCAAAATTAAAAATGGGCTTATATTGCAAAACATTACATGCATCCTTCTTTCCTTTGACAACGTGGAGCTTAATGTGATTAACAATGTGGCAGCTTGTAGCAAGAGGAAAAATAATTGGTTGTTTTTTTTTTTTTTTTCAATGTATGACCCCCCCTAATAATCCAGAAATCAATGTGCAGCCTGGGAGGGCTCCCCAGCAGAGGTTGGGGAGCAGGGTGGCCTGCCTGCATTTCCCCATCAATGTGATGCTCCTGCAGCCCTGGGTAGCCAGGCTTTTTTTTTTCTTCTTTTTTTCTTTTTCTTTTTTTTTTTTTTTTTTATTTTAATGTTTAACTATAACCACTGGGACTGGAATCAGAGCTTCTCATGGCCCAGTGTGAATATTAATAAGACACTGGGCCATGGATTTCCTGGCTGATTTTGACAGTTTAAAGGATCAGTTAGTTAATTAGAAGATGACATGGCACATCGCATCCCTTGGCTCCGTCCTGCCTTCTGTCTCCTCTTTTCATTTTCTTTTTTGACATGTTAGATTACATCATTACTTGTAGTTTCACTTGTTAGCCACACCATGAAATGAGACTATTTTAAGCTGTAATTATTGTGATTTCTCTCCTCCGCTAAGAACATGAAACTCAAAGAAAGCAGAGAGCAACTTGAATTTCAAAGTCTTAGGGATACATGCCTGGCAGTTTATAACCTTCTAACTACAGCCAAGAAACAGAAAAAAAAATTAAACAGCACAGAAAATTGTGTTGATCATCATCCTGGCAACCAATGTAGTGTTTTAAGTAGGCAGCCCCATCATTTGGGCTTCATCTGTGACTTATTAATGTTTTCATAGGTGTATTTCTCAGAAATCCAGTCTCTGTCCCCCAGCCATGTGATTGTTCCTCAAGATATGCATATGAAGTGCAACACGTTTGTGTCCTAAACAGAGTCTGAGTTTTCTGTCATCATCATGGTGAGAACAGACACAAATAATTTGAAAAGGAAGGACAGCACTCTGCAGAACCCTCTCATCTGGGAAACAACAGAGGAGAACAAATATACAACTTTCAAAGAATTCAAGGAAACACAACCACTTATTTTGTCTGTTACTAGATATTCTCATTCATTAATATTTGTATTCTCACTTCCATTCTGTCTGCAAAATTCTTGTCGAGGACATTGGTTTATTTCTGCAGAGAAATGCAGAGAAACATCAGTCTGCAGGAAAACTGGAATGCAGTTTGTGGATTAGGGAAAACCAGCAGCTCTGAGGCTTCACTGGAAATAACAAGATTAGTGGGTGAATGTGTCTTCTGGTAGGAGTGATCATTTCTGGGTTATGATTTCCTGTGTGCTTTGCCTTTTCTTTTATCAAATATTTATATCTGTGTATTCATTTCAATACTGCCTGATCAATGCTGCTTATTAGAATGTGTATTTTAAAGGAAGAAATGGCAGAGGAAGTACAGCTGTGGGATAGCTCCATGCAGTTGGCCAATACAAGAGCCAGTGTGGGTAGTTTATGTCTTTCATTAAGGTAAACATTGATTCACAGAGCTTCCAGAAATACAGTGCTAATAACAGGTGGAAATCACTTCCATTGCCACTGAAGAAAAAGCCAGGTGATGTGACCTGGAGAAGGAACAAAATTGGGAATTATGTGCCCTGCAACAGGGATTAATGCTCGGACTTGATGGCCTCAGAGGTCTTTTCCAGCCTAATTGCTTCTATGACTTTCCTCATTGAACCAGAATTTCTTGTTCAAGACGAGCCAAGCATAAAAAAGTGTCCTTCTTGTGTCAGAGAAGGCATTAATACTTAGAGTGTCTTTTATCCAATCAATGTTTTTGCAATAGGATTGATTTTATAATGAAATGAGACATGAAGCAGCATCACTGCAATTCCACGGGCTGGTGAGATTACATTGCAAAGAGGATAAATGGGAAGCAAATATTTGCTGTGTGTTGTTGGTGTGTTCCATGAGCTAAACAATGGAAATCTGCACTGGGTAGGACCTGAGCCACCTGCTGTGTCCTCCCATAATTTCAGGATTGGTGGTGCTGGGGAAGTGCCGGAGCTCACCCTGGTTTGGGGTGGCTCCGTGTGGTGGAAAAGTCTCTCCTCCAGCCCGAGCTGCCAAAGAAAGGCTCAGCAGTCTCTGCTGTCCGGTCTCAAGGCAGTTTATTGCAAGTTATCTAAAAGATTTTCTCCTGGAGCTGCTGTGGTTTGCTCACAGCTCAGGCAGAGGCACACACACACCCTGACATCCTCTCTGACTCCCGACTGCTTCTTCTCTCCCCCTCTGCCCAGGGCTGCTGCTGTCTTTTATATGGTACATTACGTGTTACATGGGTACAGTTTGTCCCCAATGCCTATTACCTATATTAAATGGTGCTTTTCTATCTTTTATATGGTACATTACGTGTTACATGGGTACAGTTTGTCCCCAATGCCCATTACCTATATTAAATGGTGCCTTTCTACTCTAAACCAATCTGGGAGTGCCAACATCACCAAGAACATGGAGGTAAGGAAGGAGAAAGAGGGAGGACAGGGCAGGCCCAAATCCCTCCATCTTAAACCTCTGACCCCCATGTACAAAACCAAACCCCCCTGTACAGCACTCAGAAATTCTTCCCTCTACTTTGTGACTATTTCTACTATAATATCTAAACTTTTGTGATTTCTTGTTCTTCCTGCAAGGTTGGTAAATCATTCCGTGGCTCAAACCCAAAATCACAGCTGTTTCCAGCTGCCTGCCAGGGTCTCAAATGCTTCTGACCTGGGCCTGGAACATCCAAAAATGTCTGAGGGACATTTTGAGTTCTGACATCGGAGCACAGGTGAGCTCCCAGCACGGGCACAGCCTGGCTCTGGTCTGCAGCCAGCCAGAGTCCCCGTTTCCCTCTGTTCTTCTCCTCTTACCCCCACCCCTGCTCTGGTTTTGCTGTGCTTCTGCTGCAGCACAGACTCTGCTGCTGTCCCCTCTGAGAGCCCACAGCGGAATTAATCACACACACCAGCTCTGGAGCTCATGCCAGTCTCCTTCAGTGAGAACACATCTTTCCCAGCTTCAAAGACAGAAATGAGCACTTACATTTCCTTTGTTCCTAAAAGACTCAAATCCTATCTCATTGAAGGTATGCTCATCTCCTGGGTCTTCCCTGCACAGGAGCTCTAGCTGAGAATTAGCAATCAAACCCCTCATTGTCCACCTGAACCTAGAAATGAAAACAAAGGCAAACACATAAGCAAATGCTGCCATTTACCATTAATACTTAATATTCCCACATATTCTTTTGATCAGGTGGTTAATATAAAACCTAATGAACCATAGATGGCATTCCTGTTTTGCTCTGTTTCATATTAAGTGTGGAGCAGTAAAAACTGAGAAATGAAAGATAATATCTTTTCAAATAGAAATGGCTTAAAATTCTTAATATGAATACAGTAGCTAAAACACAAAAGTGAAGACTGTGATCCTTAGCAGGTCCTGGCAGTTTCTGGCCATAGGTTATTAAGCATTATCCAGCTGACCCTAAGGGGAGTTCATCTGGAGACATTAAGGTCAGAGAGTAGAAGCACTTGGACACAGTCAAATGGATTTTACACCTTTGTATCTCTCTGACATTACTGTTTTGCTTCAGCAAACTGCCTAATATCAGATATATCCTACTGGGTACCTTTCTAAATCACTTCAATTTTCTTTGTCCCTGGGCTACAGTTATATGATCAGGAGCCAAAGCTATCACAGGCTATGATATACTATTTTACCTCCTCGTTTGTATTAGAATGAACTTTATTAGCTTTTGGGGCATGTGTCTATCAGTTTAAAAGATGAAGTACTGTGTCAATAGTTTTTATGCAGCGTTCAAGTCCACCGAATCATTTGGCGTGCTCTGAGATTATTAAAAGTGTGTTATCACTTTTACAGAAAATGTTCTTATTTTGAAATAACCATCACTCAGAGCAGCCTGTGCTTACCAATACTGTCTCTCTAAAGTGATATTTCGCAGCAAAATCAAAATTGGGGTTGATGCTCTGTAAGTAATTTCAGATTTGTGAGCATGTGAACCTTATAAACACTAGTGTAGAACTAACATTTGACTCCACACTCCTGTACTTTCATTATCCACCTTCTTCCTTTGAATCTTCCTAATTTGCTATTGCATATTCTCATAACTGCTAACAATAACCACAGCACTTTTCTCCGTGTAAAAAGTGACAATTTGTGCAAGCTTAAATTCATCATTCTTCTTAAGTAGAAGCTGTCCAGTTAAATAACCCGTAAAAAATTACGGAGATTAGTTTGGCTGATGCAGCATCAAAACCAGGAAATCAAAGATGCTTTTTTGTGAGGAAGTTGAGGTTTCAGCTAACAGGGAAGAAGCTTTTAGAAGACAAATCCAGCCTATAATCAGATTTTCTCATTTCCCTGCCAGCCCCCCGTACCTTTGGCTCTGTGGTTCGCAGTGGCTGCTTCCATTGTGTCATGAATGGAAAAGGGATGAGGGATTTGAGCTAAAGGATGAGGATGGGATCTGCCTCCAGCTCCTTCCCTCAGCTGGGCTTTGCTGGGCTGGCAGCTGGTGGTTTTGGAGCTGGTTCTGCTGATGTGAAAGAGCAGATGATCCCTTTTCGATGGGTTCAAACCCTGTTTCATCACTGAAAATCCAGCTTGAACATCCTCAGGTTCAGGGATCACCTTTTGTCTCCAGCTTTGACCAAGACCTCTTGGCACTGCCGTGATCCACATGCAGAGAGGCAGCCCAGGGGAGGAGGAGGAGGAGTTTCCTGGTCCATAGGTCATCTCCCCTGGTTCTCCCCACCACGGGGTCTCAGTGGCATATTAAACAGTTATTTACCCTATTCTGACCTCACCGTTCTGCTTCATGGGAGACTGAATTAACACAATAGTGTTGTATCTGCTGGCCCTGCAGAGCTCACGGGGATGGTGCAGGGATGCTCCTGAGGCATCACTGCCTTCCTCAAGTGGCATAAATTACAGAGATGTTGGACTTTTAAAGAGCTTCAAGGACAGAACAGTTCCTTCAGCTGTTTAACAATAAGTATCATTTCATTTAAGTTACTTCTGAGGATTGGAACTCTTTCAGAGATGCTAAGTGGAGCAAATAAGGATCTCAAGACTTCAGCATTAACTGATGGGAATAAAGCCAAAGTTTTACATTTGCTTTCACATCCTCTCTTGTGGTATGTTTTAGTTTAAATATTTTGGCTCAGTCTTGAAGCTTCCAATGCATAGGCAGATTGCTATGCCCACATGCAAAAAAAAACCCCTCCAGAATTGAGAATTTTTTTGTTGTTGTTATATTTAGAGTGTGTATTTAATTATTGTGCCTGCACGATGCCATAGAAAACCCTGGTTTGCTTTCACATATTCAACAAAGAAATTTTCAGAAGGGTATTTTTAAATTAGATCCACACTAATTACATGTATTATTAAGAACCCAACGCTTCACAGCTATCAGTGGGTTGTATTATTGAACATTTTCAAATAAACACAGGGAAACAGAACTCAGTCTGAACACATTCCCAACAGAGGCACTCGAGCTTTAATAAAGGTAACCCAATGGTTATAATTAAAAAAACACCTCTCACACTGAAAAATCCCAGACACTTAACTTTGAAGTGTGGTTGTGTAACACAGTTCTCTTTCACACCGCTCTGGGTAGCCATAATCTGTACACTTCCATGACTTCTGTTTATTTAACACACCAAAGCAAGAATTATTTATAAAGTCACAGCTGTTCTTTTTCCTAGCTTTTGTTTCTCACAACTCTTAAATATTTGTAAAAACCAGAAAAGTAATTAAAGTATTGATACATTAAGCAAACGCTTCCCTAATCACGCCGCTTAAATAGGAATCACTTGTTTAAACAGAACCTGCTAAGTATATGTACAGAAATACAATGTTAAATAGTTGCTGCAGAGCAGGAAAGCCAACTTGCATTTAAAGAAACAAAACAAACAATGCCAAGCCATCGCTGATAGCACAGGCAGCCACTCCAGCATGAGGAGCTCCCAGCCCGGGCTGGGTTTGGTGTGTGGCCAGCTCTGAGCAGGAGCTGTGTGCCATCTGCTCCTCGCACAAAGGACACCACTTTATTCTTGCTGGTGGGAACTGCTGTCCGAGAGCCAACCCTTGGCAGCGCCAGTCCCTACCCTTGAAAAGCTGGCAGAGAGTGCTTTTTAGCCTTTGAGTTCCCTAATAATGATCCCCTCCAGGGTGCAGGTCCCTCATGAGTGCTTCATTTCCCTCTTTATTCTGATTCACCATCCCGTGCAGACAGGCGGGACACCTGAGGTGCATCAGCCTCCTGTGGATCCCCCTTACCTGCCAGCACCTGGCAGGCTTCATCAGGGAATAAATCAAACATTTAAACAGCAACATTTATATCAGGTTTGCAAGCTGAGAGGTTGCAAATTGAAGCTAAGACACATGCAAAAAGCAAAACCAGCCCGTGGTCTGTGGCAGCATTCCATAGAATCACAGAATCATGAGGTTGGAAGAGACCTCTAAGATAATTAAGTCCAACCCATGCCCTAACACCACAATTAGACTATAGCACCAAGTGCCATGTCCAGTCTTTTTTTAAACTTATCCAGAGATGGTGATTCCACCACCTCCCTAGGATGACAATTCCAGTATTTTATTATTCTTTCAGTGAAAAACTTTTTCCTAATATCCAACCTAAACCTTCCCTGACGTAGCTTGAGCCTGTGTCCTCTTGTTCTGCCAGTTGCTGCCCTTGTCTGTTCCCTCCTTGTCTGTCCAGGACCTCGGGGACAAGAGCATCACCCTCCCCTTTGTGGTGGCAGTCTGGCTGCTTCCCACCTTCTCCTGTTCCCTGGGAATTAGCTCTTGGACACAAAGGGAAATGTCTGATAGTGGGAGCCAGGTATTGTGGCGGAGGGGATTTTGCAGCCGCGGTCACACGCAGGCAGGCAGGGAGTGAGTAATCTAGATAAATGCTAATGAAAGCTCTTGCTGGCACCTTGTGTATTCAAAGGCTATTTCCCATTGTTCCCGGTCAGCTGGCTCGCTGACTTCCCATTCAGCCTGGATTGCTCAGATTCAGCTGGGACCACTCGAACATTCCCATTACCCGTGATGTAAACCCTCCGCTGCCCTCCCTTTGGTTAAACTCATTATCTGTGGCCCTGGCGAGACCACACATGGCACATCGTTAGCGCTGGTGACAGATCCCAGGATGAGCTGCCTGATCCGGACACGCCAAGGGACGCCTGGCTTTACCTGCCCCAGGTACAGTAGTGCTGATGAGGGCTCCCTTGGTCAATATTTTATTTAAAAAGTCAGGGAATTAACACCCGGCCCATCCCAGCAGCTCCCTGCCTGGATGAGCATCCCTTTGTTCCTGGAATCCATCTCCCACCTCACAAAGAGCCACTGGGAATGGAGCTGGTCTCCTCAGACCTGGCACCACTCACTGAACTCCTTTGGAGTCTCACAGGAATTAAACTGGAAGCTTGCACCGACTTTGTGCTGAGAACACACAAATTGGAACAGCTTTGGAGGAGCTGACCAAATTTAGCAGATTTCACAGGGACAACGCAAACCATCCCGGTGCCAAACTTTGAATTCTTGTTTCAAATTATGTTGATACTAAAACCCTCTCAAAGAAAGCATCCAGAATTTCAGAACATAGGCAAACTTTTTTTTTCTCCCTTACTTTTTTTTTTTCTCTTACTTTTGGAAATGACTGAAACTTCAGCTCGAGTGTACCGTTAAAGGTAGAAATCAGCTGGACAAAGCCCAGAACACCAGTTTACAGCCCAAATGTTTAAAGTTTGGCAAAATGCTGTAAAAACCAGTCTATATTGACCTGAGGCAGAGCTACTATTTTTGCCTATGAGATAAATAGGAGAGATGCAAGTTATATTTCAATAATGGAAACATCTCCAGTGAGATGGGCACTGGCCTGGCTCCAGGAGCAGCTCATTTACCAGGGGCCCTGGCAGCTGGAGAATCCCAAACATCACATTTATGGGACCCTCCACTTACACATCAAAACAAGTCTTCTGCTGGGCTTATTCTCCTGGCCTGACTTAGGGATTATCTCTCTGAATCAGATGAAACATTATCTCCTGCAGTCTATCACGTTGCTATAGGGAAATAACAAATAGGTGTGTTTCCGTTGAAACTGGAAATTAAATATCCCACATGTTTCTGGTTTATTTCTAAGCAGATCCAGCTGCGTGCTATTCCTAAAAAAAAGAAAAAAAGAAAAAATTCTGACTGACCTCAGCCACCTGAACAGAACACTAACATTTATTTAAATGGCATCTAGTCTTTGAGAAGAAACCTAATTACATTTAAGAAGAAAACCAAAATCACAGACAACATTTTTGGAAGCTTTACCTTAAGTTGCTTAATCAAATTACACAACCAAAAAATTACCTAATCAAAGCCATAGATTTTTTTTTTTTTTTAATTTCCATAGAGTCTGAGGTTTTTTTATTTAATTCACTTATCATCATCATCATCTTTTTCTGCTTTTAGGGAACACTAGTCCCCTCATGCAAGAATTTTCCAGTTGTTCAAGATCCACAGTCACTGGCTGTCAACCAGCTTTGGAAAAGCTGCAGTATTTGAGTGGCATATCTCACCAGGGATAGCCTGAATCATTCCTTGAGGGCAGCAGCAGCATCCAGGCTTCCTCCTCCTTGCTCCAACCTCGCAACTTCTGCCACCATGGCAGCAGCTCTCTCGACAGGGAAACAGCACAGTCACAGCTCAGGGATAAAGTTCCCGCTTGTTTTGGGTGTTTGGCAGGGGTTTCAGTCACTGGTGGGATTGGCAGGGGACCCTGGAGATCATCGAGTCCAACCCCCCTGCCACGACAGGGTCACCCAGACCAGGTCGCACAGGAGGATGTCCAGGTGGGTTTTGAGTGACCCCAGAGAAGGAGACCCCACAGCATCTCTGGACAGCTGTTCCAGGGCTCTGCCACCCTCACAAAAAATAAGGTTTTTTTCTCATATTCAGATAGAACTTCCTGCGTTTCAATTTGTGCTCATTGTGCCTTGTCTGAAATGAGGTCTCCTTTCTTTCTGTTCTTTGTTCTTTCTGTAGGCAGGCAAATTTTGCTAACAAAATAGAGTCTTAGAATCAAGGGACCCCTTCTTGTCAGTCTCAGTTTACTCAACTTGTACTAAAGCATGAACTGCGTTGCAGTAATGAACATTTTAATGCAAACTGTGAGCCAGTGCCATTGTAGCAAGAGCTGAGTATTCTACAGGATCCCTACAGCAAGCACCTGTGTGCAGGGTTTGGACAGGAAAGACGGACCTTGCACAACATTTCCCTTGTGATCTGCAGAAACTCACTGAGCAGAGTCAAAACCAGTTAGATAACCATGGCCAGGATCCATCCAGGCTCTCCCTGCAATTCCTGTGGGAATGACACCCTTGGTCTCACTCCTGGCTGCTCTGTCATCTTCTTTATGGCAGAATGAGTTGCAGTGAGGTTATAAAAATGCAGCCCCTTCTGAATGCTTAAACAACTGGGAAAATTATGGTCGATCCACACTCCCAGCGCAAGGTAGTGCTTCTCACAGACTGGAAAATATCCATAAAGGCTGTGAGTTACGAGTACTTTTCTAGCTCATTGGGCAGTTCACTGCTGTCTTATCCTTTACATCTGTGGTGCAGCTTTAATGCAGATCTGCGCGCTCAAATGCTGAGTACTCATAAATGCCATACTGATTTTATTGTACATATTTTTACAATCTCATAAAGTTTATATTTTTAATATCACAGATAATATGTGAAGCTGTCATTTACGCCACTCAAATACACAATGGGAGTCAGTAGCATAAATAGCCATTTTTCACTTGGAATACATATTAATCTAAAACTAATCTATATTAATACAAGACACTTTTTTGTTGTTTTGGTGGGGTTTTTTTTCCCCCTAAATCCACATATATTCACATATATCTTCTTTGCTTTGCAGCCTCCTAAGGCTGTGGAGGCTTTCAGGGACAGAGATGCCTTTCTCTGTTGTGCTTGTTAAACACCCAGTTCAGTCAGCTGCTGCTGTAAAACTGAGGCTCTCAAATAGCACCACAGTCCAGGAGGGAAAAAAAATGCTGCTGAGCATATTCAACTTCACCCTGGCTGAGTTCTCTACCACGACACTCATTTCACTGCGCCTTACGCTTAAACCCTGCTCCCAGCCTGCTGAAACGTGGGAAGAATTATCCTGGGGGACCGTAGTAAAACGCAGTCGTGTTTGTTTGTAATTGCTACAAAATGGTTTACAAAATTGTTAGTGTCCTTTATTACGCCCGCTACTGAAGCACTTGCCTGTTAATTAGAGAAATTTCAGCTGTCATAGCTGGCAATTATAGCTTGTGTATCAGTGCCTGGTATGAATAGGCAATGAGGGCTGATTAATATGCATGAGTGGCGGTATATAGCCGTGGCTGGGCGGCGGGAGAGGCAGAGGAGGGAGCTGCGAGCCGGGGACGGGCAGAGCTCCGCGGTTCCGCCGCTCACCTGCGGGGCAGCCGCGGCTCCGCCTGCCCGGGGCACCGCGGAGCCTTTCCACCGCTGCCCTTCAGCCATGGGATGCCGCCTGTGCGCTCTGCAGAAGCCAGAAGAGCAGTACAAGTTACTGTATGAAGTTTGTCAGGTAAAGAATTCGATTTTTTTTTTTTTTTTTTTTTTTTTTTTTTTTTTTTTAAGCGAGTGTTTTCTTTTAGGTTTGTAGCCATTCTTAAGGGTAGGGAAGCTGGAGCATCAGCAAATGGAAGTGAAAGCTTGTTTGAAATCTGTGTGATAATGGTTATGTTTTTAGCCCGTGTCTTCCCATTCGCATCTGCAGATATCAGATATTTAAATCTAGCTATTATACATGAAACTTTTCACAAAACTTTCATCACAAAATAAGACTGTTTATTTCTCCGGTGTATATTAAGTTAAATTCCTTGCCAAGGATCATGGCTTGGTCACACACTCCTTGCACAAGTGGGAAAGATGCATGAAGAAGGTTTTGTACCTGTTTTCAAGTACCTGGAGCCACTTGTGTGCAGTGTGTTCACTGGTGCTCAGTCTGGTCTGTGCGTGCCTGTCACAGAGTTTGTAGCTAGTTGTGGTAGGTGTTGTACCTTGCTGTGCAAAAACACCAGCTAGCAAACAGATTTGACACCGGATTAAAACTACTGCCCTACAGATCTTTATATACCAATTTACTTATATGAACCTTCTGAGAAGTTTTTTGTGAATGTATTAACACATCGACCTCTGTAGCAGATTTTATTTCCCGTTACTGCTTTTCCTTCTGCATGCCTCTGAATTTCCTTGCTCTGTTACATCTGCAGCACAGTTGGGACTGAGGCAGGGGGATGGAGCCCTGCGAAGTGATGGCCAGGTGGTTCAGGATGTATTCCTGCGGATCTCCCTGGAAATATTCACAGATATATACACTCATGCTCCGTGCTGAGAAGGTGGATTGGATTGTCTGTACAAAGACCCGGGTGGACAGACACTACCCAGGTGCTTCGAGCTGTACTTTCCCCCCTGGCCATCGCTGGGGAGGTTTAGGAGCAGTGACAATTGCCGGGTGACATTCCCAGCGCTGCTCCGCGCTGCCGGCAGAGGGAATTGCTCGGCAATCCCGTGTCCTGCTGCCTTCCCACCTGCAGCTGATCCCAGATCCTGATGTCACTGACAACAAAGTGAATAAAAGATGTGCTCTGTGCGTTGTGCTAGTAGGGAAGTGATTAAATTTTAACCACGTAGTTGTGATCTAATTCTCGCTCGCTCACCCGAAGGACGCTGACGCTTTGCGGAATAAAAAAAACCCTGTGGGAGCAAATAGAAAGACATGTTGACTGTCATTTCTATTTATACCAGCACACTTCCACTTGCTAAGCTGCTGTGCATGTGATGGGGGGAGGAATTTTAGAGGGAGGTGATCAGGTTTGTTTTTGGCCAGTGTTCTGAAGTGGGAAGCAGATGCTGCCTGCAGCAGCACACCTGGGGCCAGGTACGGTCTGTGTGAACCTGCTTGGATACAGCAGTGGCTGTGGGAATAATTCCTGATCCTGCCAAGTTTTTGTGCAGTCTGGGTTTGGGGACTGTCAGTGAGTCACCTTCAGGAGTGCAACAACCAGGACAGACTGAGACAGCACCCAGTCACCAGTGTTGTGATTGCTCAGGGGCTTGCTCAGTTTTTGTCGTGCAGGAAAGGTGGCAGAGAACCTTTGCTACTTGCTGACATCTCCCGACAGATGCAGGACAACATTCTTTAAATACATGTCCTAAAATCAGTCCCAGGAACAGTTCCTGCTGATATCTGAGATGACTGAACTATCCAGTGCTGGCTGCAGGTGCAGATCCCTGGCAGGAGTTTGGGTTTGGGATTCTGTCAACCTGCAAAGTGCTGCAGCCTGTGTGAGTGCCCAGTGCTCCTCATTAAATATGGAAGTCTTTTGGGAAATATTGTTGGAATACCCTCAAGTTTCCACAGAAGTGAAAGGTGCATGTAATCCCGTAAAACCGGGATTTCTAACGTAGCAAAACCTGAATTATTTAAGACTATAATCCCTGATTATTCTAGAATAGAAATAACTGTGCAAAATTGTTTTAACAGGGGTCTACTTTGATTTCTCTCTTTTGCAAGACAGGAGGGAGGGAATTCTATAGCTTGTGGAGCACATCCAGATAATTATATGTCCCTACAACTATAAAAATATGTCCTCATGTAACCTACACACAAGAACAATCACTTAAAATTTAACGGTGAGGGAGGTGAAGGATCACTGCCATTTAAAATTACAGAACATAGAAGATAAAAGTTTCAAAATCTGCCAACAGTAGAAAATGTCTCTTACAGTGTTTTTTTGTGTCACCCATGTAACGCTAATATCATGTGATAAGGCATTGCTATTTAAGAAATCTCAGACAAAATTTGCATAACTTGGTTTTAGGGACTATTGAGCATCATTACAAATAAATCTCCTTAGCCTTATTTTTTTAAAGTTCATGACTCCAAGATGTAGGAATTCAGAAGACACTTGAAGGAATTAATAATAGTACATAACTGCACTTTCTCTATCAGGCCAAGAGCTTTAGTGTGGCTGGGAAATTAATGCTTCCATAAATTACAATTCCAGAAGGTCCAGTACGGCTGGCTCCGTAAGTCCTCTAACAGTGAGCACAAAGAGGATCAAATATACCAGGGCTCAGGCTTTATCCCTTCCTCATCCATAGATAATTCAAAGAGATCCTCTTCATTAAGGGCTTTGGCACATTGCCTACAATTTCTTTTGGGCTGCTGTGAGCTTAATGATGCAGAACAATGGTCTTCCCTCTTGTTGAGCACTTACCTTATTGTACCTTTAATCACATAATAAAAACCAAATTAAGACACCTCGTCATTAGAGACTGTTGTAGCTGTGCATGTCAATGCTTTGTGCTGCAAGTGCAAAGGGGGCTGTGGCAGCTTGGTGCAGAGCAGTGTCACCACTGATGAGCAGCAATGTCCCATCTTAGGTGTGTCCCAGGGTTTGCTTCCCCAGCTGAATACAGCATATTAAATGAAGCAACATGCACTATTAGATTTTTGGGTGTCTGGTTAAATGAGAGTCTTCAGAAGACAGTAAAAGTTGTGAAAACAGAAGGAGAACGGGGAAGAAAGAAAACCAGAAAATTGGGAGGGTGTTTAACACCAGGTTTCTGATGTGCTTTTCTCAATGTCATAAACTCCTGGCCAAACAATAACACAAATAAGGGCTTTTCCCTTTGTTTGAAAATTCCTGAGGGACCAAAAAGTAAACTCCATTGAAGGAAACTTACAGAAGAATGAGTTATCTGAGATAGAGCTTTTGAGAGTGCAAGACAGAGTAGAAAAAGTTAAAGCCTGCAATCTAAGGAACTTTCTTGGTCCTTTTTCACACTAAGCACATGTTGCCCACAGTATGGAAGGTAAACACAGAGTGAAATCATTTTCTAAATGGGCACAGTGTTTTACAGAATCCTCACAGCATCACAGAATGATTTGGATTGGAAGGTACCTTCAAGATCTTGTCATTCCAACCCCACTGCCATGGGCAGGGACACCTTCCACTGGAAGAATTCCCAAGGATGTCAGTATAGAATTTTAAATCACAGATGACTCTAAACTTGCACGGGCAGTGCTCAAAACTGTTCCCTGGGATTTAGGATGATGGAGTGCACCCAGCGGGAAGAAACCATGAGAACAGCCCATCCAAAGTGGCACTTGCAGCTGAGAAACCCTGAGATGAGTGAGCACAGAGCCCAGCCCCTTCCTCCAGGCTGAGGACAGGCTGGCAGGAAACAAGCTCATGTTGCTGCTGCCCTTGGTTCAGCTGAGCCGAGGTCAGAAGATTCTGCTCCGTGCTTGTTGAGCTGGCACCCCTCACAAATACTAAAGTTCATATATAAATAAACAGTTGTTGCCATGATCCTGCAGCGTGTCGGAAACTTGAAAGCATCACTCACATGCTCCCAGCCTGGCCCATCCCTGAGACACAGAAAAATGACACTGTTGGTAAAAAACAATACTGGGCATGCTGGATTTGCATTTTAAACCAAACTGAGATGCTCTGTGGCCAAGGTTATATAAGCACCAAGGTCAGAGACAAATTCTGTGCTAATGAGAGGTCAGCAGTGTTGAGGAACAAGCCAACACTGTTTTCCAGTGGCAGCTTCCATGGCATCGCCTGCAGGGCACTGTTCTCCAGCAGAACTCCCACACAAAGCTGCTGCACTGAGCTAATCACCAGTGCAGGTCCCCTTGCATCAGAATTCCATTTGCACGTTCAGACTTGAGAAAATGAGACCAAAGTAATCAATCAGTAAGAAAAGCCTAATTCAAGGAAACAGCCTAACTAGACTTAAACCTACTGAGCAATGATGTTATCCTAAAGCAGGGCCAAAGTGAAGCTTGCCAAAATAAACATTCAGCTCAAAAAAAACCCAAAAAAACCCAACCTAATCAAAACTGTAAGATTTGGAAAACAGAAATAATTGCCTCTGTACATATGCCTTTCACACCCTCAAGTTTAATTGGGTAGCCAGAGAATTAGTTGCTCTACATTTCTGTAGTTTTCCATGTTAAGACCAAAGTGGTGGTGCCAATTATAGGGAACTGCTCTACTTGAAATACAGTGTATGGCTTCAAGTGCTCTGTATGTGCAGCCTGTGCTGCAGCTGAAATTAAAACTCGTGCTGAAGTTTGATTCTGTCGCTTCAGTACCATTAAACTCGACCTCAATAACAGTCGTGAACCTATCACACTTACTTCAAAGTAGTCATGTGTTTGCTTAAACAAGATGTTAATTCTGAGGGCTTTGTTCTAGATGGGGTTTTCTACTGCAGAATTAGTTCAGCTGTAGAAAAACTCTGCTTGACAGACTGGAGACTCATAATCTTCAGAAAACTGCCCTTTAATGATCGTGGCGCCTGTCTGTGGCTCACAAGTCCCCTTTCCTAATTAGACATTTACCAGAAACTGGCAATTGAAATTTTCCTCTTCACTTGATGATGAATAATGCAGTGCCTCTGTTAGGATTTCTCTGGAAGATATTCTTTATTGTGAATTTAGAGGGATATTTTGGCCATTAAAGGAAAATAAACAAGTTCTGATACGAAATAAACAAATGCCTAATGGTCACCTGTGATATAAATACCTAATTTGACCTACTTTGCATGTGAAATGTCTCAGTGCTGCATAATCTTCCTGAAATCTACAGTGCCTTTCATCTTTACAGTGGGCAGATAAAATGCTCAGCCATAGCATGGATTTATTAGGATTTTTTTTTAATGATGAATGATTGAAGGGATGAGTTTTGTGATGCTTTACACTTACACATCTGTTTAATGCTACAAAGCAGGTGGCAAGAAGTCACAAGGGAGAAGGCACGAGGGACAATCACTCTGCTCTACTGTCACATGTCAGACATGGGCTGGGAAAAAAGGAAACATATGGAGTAATGAAAAAGTGCAGATTCAATAAATGTGGGGGGTTTTGTGTACATTAATAATGGAACAAAAGGTCAGGCTTCATTTTCACTGGGACAGGACAACTCTCCAGTTACATGGACACTGGGATTGGTCCTTGCAGAGATTTGTTGGGTAAAGGGAAGCAAATCCAGCTGGAACTTGGGCACAAGTTGGGGATTTGACAGGAGAGAGTGAGAATAAATAATATCAAATATACATAAACATTAAATATTACAATACTCACTAATTCAAGCACTGACAATTGAAGAAAAACTTCCTATTAATATGGAATATCTTCAGGCAAAAAGCCAGATTCCACCATCCAAAACACAAATGGTTAGAATCAGGCACTGTTTTCTTCCACGTGTCCATCCAGGGATAATCCTGGGTAGGGGCACAGAGGTGATTGGACATGCTGTCCACTGGCATAGGAACTGGGCACTAATACATCAAAATTATCCCAAATAATGATAAAAACTACACACAGAAGTGCAACTAGAGGGTTTTTTGCAACTTCAGGCCAATATTCTGTACATTCTTGCAAAGTGAAAACTGAACATTTCAGAGAAAGCAATCATTCATATGTTGGGAGATCACAGCTGATAACTTTTAAATTTGGCCAAGGTGCTTCAGAGTTCAGCAGGAGCTCTTGCATCTGACCTGATGAATCTGTGTAACTGCCATCAGTTCAAGGCGCAGGAAAATGCAGGTGTTTTTGTCAGTGTCACACTGTGAGCACCCATGGCCATGGCAGCATGGAGGGAGGGGGTGCTGAACTCCCTCCTTGTGGGAATCCAGGGCTTCCCTCTGGCTGCCCTGGCAGGTCTGGGACCCTGGCAGGGGTCAGGAACCCCCCTGGACAGAGCCCCCAGAGACACTGGCTGTGATCTCTGTCCATGGAAAAAGAGTTTTCAATCTTACAGGATGAATTACAAGCTCTGAGTGTTTGATATAAGTAATAATTAAGTGTGACACGGGTGCAAAAGTAAAATTTTAGGATTCTAGATTAGGGGTTCAGAGGGGACAAGATGGAGGAAATTGGGTGTGTCTTGTCCTTTTTCTCCTTCTTCATGCCCTCCATGTTTCACTGTGGTGTTGGCATTTTTCTGTTGGTTCAGGCTGGGGACACACTGTCCAACGTAGGTGACAGATATTGGCACGTTATTGTAAATCCAGCACAGGTAGTTTGTGGTATTTAATGTTTGTACCATCCCACTGAGGGCAGAGCCCCACACGCTGCCCTGCAGGACAGAGCTGCGGCAGGGCAGCAGAACATGTTAGAGATAAACAGAATAAACAACCTTGAAACAGCACAGACCAATTATGGCTTCTGCTTTGGCAGCGGGGCTGACAGACAGAGAATTTCTACAATCTCAGAATCACCAATACCCACAGATTCTGACACCTCCTGAGGTTCATGTTCTTCAGCCAGTTCAGCTCTGCCCGTGGAAGTCCCAAGGTGACAAAGCTCCTGAAGCAGAAGGGCTGAGAAACCCTCTGGGATCTGTCACTGGGTTCCTACAGAACAGCACCAGGTGTTCTTTCCATCTTTCCTTGCAACCAGCTTCAATAACCCTCTTCAGCACAGGTGATCTTCAGAGCTGTCCAAAATTGCCCTTTCCCTGTCCTGCATCTCTGAGGCATTTGTGGAAGAGGGGAGGCATTGGGAAGATGGACTTAAAAGCTACAAACAATGAGCAGCAGCGTGAAAAACGGGGTGCTGGGAATCAGCAGAGTGCCTGGGTGGTGGGATGGAAGGTCTGGGTGCTGCTGTGCCCTCTGTGACCTCAGGCAGATCACTCACTTGCCCTGTGCTTCATCTCCTGGAGCAGTCTCCAGAGGCAGCACTGCCCTGTGCTTGTGCTTGCACAGTCTGATATGCTGCTGAAATGATATCAGGATTATGTGAAGTTCTGCTCTCTACACCAGAAACTTGCACTACTCTGATTTTAGCTGAGGTAATGGTGATAAATATTGCCTTACCAAGCTGTGAGCACTGGAAGGCCATAGGCGGGGGGGGAAGCTCCCTCCAAATCTGTCTTTGACCATTCCCTTTTTCTGTGGGAGAAAGGTGCTGCCTGCAGGGGCCTTTGCTGTGATTCAGGACAAGAATTGTTTCTTATGCTACTCAAATTCAGCTTGAATCCACGTAACATTGCACCCTCATCTAACAGGGTTTTAACTTCTTCATGCTGTTCACTCTCATTGTGTGTTATTTTAAACATAAATATATAATACACAGATTTTTGCAAGTTGTCATTCATAAAAATCTGTAATTTGCTGCACTAGATGAACACGTAGACATAAGATTTTTGCCTCTTGGGAAAAAGCACGTGTGGAAAAGGCAAGAGCATTTCCCAAGGAGCCACACTGGAGGTGCAGTGCTAGAGATGGACAAAGCAGAGGATGTGAGAAAACGGGTAATTACACTTGCTGAATCCACTCATTAGTAATTCATGGTTATTTATGGCTCATTTGTAGCTCACTCAGAGATCCCATTGATTGGCCCCCTCTGGGGCACACTGTAGAAATGGCAGAGAGGGGCATGAAAAGGGGAAGCCTCTAAACTTCTGGCTGTGTTCTAGGTGGACCTGGGTTATTAAGCTGTGAAAAGACACACAAAAGATCACTTTAAAAAATGAGGAAAAGCATTTCTGCCCTGATACAAAGCCATTTAACACAATTAATGCATATTTAAGAGAAGAAGGTCTCCAAGTAAACTTTGCTTCTAGTGAAAGTCCAAGAGTCTCAGAAGCCCCAGCACTGCTCTGTGTTTTCATTGAAGCAAATGATAATATTCCCTGTGGTTTCATGTTGAGTACTGATCCACAAGAGCAGAGCCTGAGAACCCAACCAAGAGCATCTTAGTATGCTACAGACAGTCCTGGCCCTGCCTGGGCAATACCTAAATGTGCTAATTACTAGCAAAATAAAAATTCCTTTATTTCCAGGCTCTTTTTCCCAAGATTTTCCATTTGCAAGTTAACGGTTTGGAGAACAAATGTATTCTGTGCTCTTAAGGAAAAGAATTTTTCCTTGGTCTGGACTGTTTTGTCATGGATGGCTCACAAGGCAGAAGGGAAATGCACACACATGGAAACAGTCTATTACTAAACAATATCATTCTTGTGTTCTGAAAAGGCGGGAGACTGTACATATGAGGGAAATAAAAGAGGGATTAGATGGATCTGCAAGAAGAATTAACCTGTATTTTGAACCTTTTTTCTCCAATTCCTGGGGAAAAGGGGGGTTATAAAGTAGGCTTTTTGCTGCTCTTGCTTCTATAAAGATCTTTAAAGTTGTGCTGCTTTTTCTTAGCATGCAGACTCTTTAAGAACTTGCTAAAGAAGTGAATCAGACCATAAAGAGCATTTTAAATGGAGCACAGGCATCTGTAGTCTAACAGAACTAGCATTTTTATAGTGCACTTCCCAAGGATTTGCATGAATTTCTACAAATAAAAGCTGCTTACTCATTCTTAGGCAAAAAAGTTTTTTTTTCTCTGTGACATTTGTGAGGCATAGAAGAGCCAACAAGCTGCACAATTCATACAAACGTTTGTCATTCATGGCATTGAACTCACCGAAATCTAAATTAATGGGAAAAAAATAATTTACTGAAACCCATCTGGTTTCTGCTGTGTGCTCCCAACACCCAGAATACAATGCTACACACTATTGCTTCAAAAATAAAATACAAAATAATTATAACTAAGCTGTTATGCACAGGGATCTTTGGCTTTCTCAACTTTTCAGGGACTACTTCCACCAGTGCCTGAAGTCACTCTTGCAGATGATGTCAAAAGAGAAATCACCCCTGCTGGGGTTTCCATAAGCACTGTGTCAAATGGAAAAAATCAGAATTGGTGGCAACCAGAAAGAAGTTCTGTCCACTTATAAACAAATGACATATTTTGACATACCTGAAGGCCTCTAATTTATGTCTGCCATTAAGAAGTGGCAATTAATTAGCCTTCTCTTCCCACCCAGAGAAATAAAGCATGTAAATCACTTACCTTGCTCAATAATTAAACAGCAGCTATTGATAAAATGACATTTATGTAATACAACCGTGTCCTATCCTGCCTCATACCTCAAGCAAAAATAAAAATGTGATTTCTAGTAACAGAGAACAATTCTGTCATCCCATCCTTGGCTGCAAACTCCCATTGCCTTGCACAGGAGCTCCAGCCTTGCCCTCCCAGTGGGAAGGCTGGAAGGCTTCAGTGCCAATTCTGACCTCAGGAAATTAGCAGCTGAACAGTGGCACTTGGCTCAGGAACTGCTGGAGGATCCCAAACCTCTCAGCAGAACAATTGTTAAAGGAAAAGCACATATATCAATATAAAAACGTGAGAAAATCTGTCCTTGTAAAAGGTATTTCACTGTGACGTATCTGGAATTAATAGAAGGAGGAGATTTCAACAGGAGGGATGCCAAATGCCTTGCACAGCTCCAGCAGAGAGAAGCCAATGTAGATCCAATCCACAGTGTATATTACACACTCACAGCGCTGGAAAATGATATGGAAAGCTATCTCCTAAGTGAGGTAGAGCAAATTCTTCACAAGCCTAAAGAGATATGAGGGGTTTCCCTGTTTTTTTGGTTTTTTTCTTGTTGAGAGCATCACTGCTCACAAATCATCACTGATTTATTTGTTTTTTCTATTTAATATGTAGCTACCAACTGAGGAGATTTGAAAACAGACTCAGGAAAGTATTTGGGTCTTACCAACTCTGCACCCCTCAATATCCTACTGCCTGTTTTTACCCTTTTATCTCCAAGGTAGCATTCAGAAGTTTTTTTGCATGGCTCTGAGGAGTCTGATCTCAAACTCTACCCACATATTTGCTGTATTCACACCTCCTAAGCTGTCATGGGATGTACCTCAGCAATTCCACCTGATGTTTAGGGTTCCTCAGTGAAGTTCTGCTGCTTCCATTTGGGGCCAGAAACAGCATATTAGATTTTTTCATTCTTTTTTTCATGTTTATTTTTCTGTTTATTTTAATTCCTGTTTATTTTTCTGACCATTTACTTCTTGGGTAAAGGAATTAATGAGAGCTCCATGATCAAAATGAGAGTTTAAGACATTCTTCTGTTTGTTTGCTGGGGTCACCTGTTTGGATTTGTGCCATGGCTTCCCCTGTTCTGCCTTTGGGTATCATCTCTCATTTTCTCAATTACAAATACACATCTCTTCTACCTTAATAGACCATGGCAGAATTTTCTTTTCCATTATCTGAGTTTGGCCATGGAATGCTGGTGGCACACTCAACTTCTTGATTTGCTGTTAATGTCCTTTCTCAGTCAGAGCCTGAGCTGAGGCATGGCAAAAGCCAAACACCTCTTGACTCCAGTGAGCATCAGATCAAGCTCAAATGACTATTTTATTTTCATTCCAAGTATTAAAACTTCCAGGAGACACAGACCTCCAAGACAGGATTATGCCACCTTTATCTATAGATTTCTTGCTGCCTCTGTAGATTTCTTAGTCCTCTCTCCAGCCTAATTAGTGCTGAACAACATACAGTGCATACTATAAAATAAAATACTGTAAATGCTATTTTGTTTCATAACCATTGCATAGCTTCTATTGAAAAAAAAAATCAAGTATGCCTTCCTTATTTACTGTCTGCTGTGCATACAGAGTATTTGTGTCCCTGCCTCATGCAGCCACTATCCGGCTGCGCCACAAATTTCACCCAAGTCCATTCAGCTCAGTTTAACTCCAGTCACTGCATTTTGTCTACAGCTTTCTCCATATTCAGTATATTTCCAATGCTAAGAAGGTCCAAAAGCTAAGCATTTCACCCTTGCAGACAAGTTAATTTATCCATCCTTTGTGCCATGAAAGATCCCATTGTCTCTGTCACATGGCATGTTCCTCAGAAATTATGCATATTTGTCGTTTTTGGCAGTCTTCTGAAGCGTTCATGTGCATGGATTTTTTTTTTTCTGTGTTATTTCAGATGTAACTGTTTATAAGGAAAGAAATTGCTGAGCACAATTCAGCAGCATTAGGAATAAAGTATAGGAATATAAAGCCCCTTTTCTTTTTAACAAAGCAAATCGGTACAGATTTATTAATTTCTTTTATTATGTATTTATTGGCTTTTAACCACTGGGAATTATTATTTGTCAATTGTAACAAATTTTCTAGATAGAAACCAAGCATATTAGTATCACCTATTTGCTAGAATCAGGATTAGTCACAAGTACTGACTCAACACAGACACCAGAAATCAGGCCATTGAGATCATCCCAGTATATTTCTCTTCTGCATCATTTCTGTGCTGCTAAAAATAAAATTCCAATACCTGCTACTTTTTCTAGACTAAAAAGCAATTTATCTCTGTCATGCACAAGCAGACTGGGGAATTACTGCTTGTTATTATCCAAATATTTAGCACTGCCTTCTTTATTTCCCTGTAATGGAAAATTATATTATTGGTGTGCTGAGACAGGAAATGCTTAAAAAATGTTTAAACAAAAAGTAATTGCAAACTATTCACTGCTCAGTATTTACCACATATTATGGCACTTACTGCAGGTTTTTAGGAACCAGATTCAGAAATGTAATTCCCTGCTGTAAAGCACTTTTAAGCGTATTTTTGTGTCACTCTGTGTTCTTTCATCATTTGTTGGGCAGTTCTGACCACGTCTCATAGATCAGCATCACCACGGTGGCCAAGGCTGCTGATCAGAACAGGAACCTGCAGAGCTAAAAGGATTCCACTCAGCTGGGGTTTAGGAATCATCTCTTGTAAGGGATCCACAGACTGACCCCAAAACCATTTGTCATGTGGACAGCTACTGTCCAGAGGATTGTTTGTCTAACATGATGTGGGTGCTGCCACAGCTCATAGAAATATTAACTCTTAAAGACAAAACCCTCAACCATTTCTTTGGAGTGGGTTAAGAAACCCATAACAACAGCAATACAGTGATTTATGCTTCCATTTCACTGTAATCATTGCCATCCTATCAAACCCATCCTTTAAAATCATATACACATCAAATATAGTTCTGCTTGTAGAGTAATCAATTTACCAACTGGAAGCTGAATGCCAGAAAGTCACAAACCTTTTCTACAGAAGGTCCCTCTGCAGCAGGAGAGGGTTTAGATTAGAATTTAGCTGGCTCATCACCCCAGTTCTAAAATCTGGCCCCATGTCCTCTTCCTGGCTGTGCAGCACCTTTTCTTTTCATTGCATTATCAGCTTGCAGACAGCACAGTCAGGAAACTACTTGGAAACAATTCCTGTAGTAAGAATTTATGACACAGTGCAGC